>NC_064560.1:128807462-129442712 GCF_937001465.1 Orcinus orca
TAGGATGCTCCACATTGATCAAACAGGATATTGACTGGGGCACATCCATCCTGATTATTGTCTGCCTCTTGTCTTTGACCTGTCTGGATGGGCAATTGGGGTTTCTCTACTTGTCTCTCCCAGATCCTCACAGAAAAGATCAGCAAATTTGGAAAACATTTCTTCTCTGTAAAAGAAAACTATATAATTCACCTTTAAGTTTGACAAGAGTTTGAAATGTTTTGCCATGGGGTAACCATGAACCTCTCTGCAGCACAAAATATTTTCACAGACACTCCTTGTCTCATGAGGACATATTTATTTAACAGAGATTTATATGGAGCTTACTATTCTCCAGGCACTGTTTTAAGCGCTTTACAAATATTAACTCAGTTAATCTCATAATTACATACATTATCAATTCAGTTTCATTCCCATTTTACAGATGAGATTAACTAAGGCAGAGACAAGTTAACAAGAAACTTGTTCCAAGTCAGGCAGGATCTGACCCTAGCCATTTTGGCTTTAGAGACTCTCCTTTTAACAGCTAGACTCCAGTGCCTAGGAGTCTACTAATGAAGATAAAATACTTTTAATTACACTTAGCACATGTAAACTACAACTTACTGAAGTTTGCTAGAAGCAGAGATTGGGTGAGGTTGCCAATACCAATTCTTCGGTATCATGGAACTCCTCTACTTCCCTCTGGACACCTCTGGTGTTGTACACTCATGTGACCACCTAACGAGTGAACCAAGTGAGGGACCTAGTATGGAAGATATT
Source organism: Orcinus orca (assembly GCF_937001465.1). Classification (NCBI taxonomy): domain Eukaryota; kingdom Metazoa; phylum Chordata; class Mammalia; order Artiodactyla; family Delphinidae; genus Orcinus; species Orcinus orca. The sequence goes on from NC_064560.1 coordinate 128,808,225, forward strand.
AGTAACAATCTATTTCTTATTTTTTGTATACACGTAAGTAGGTATTCTAATATTTCCTTCTCATACAGTCCTCAGGGGTATGAGCACCTCTCTTTGGAGATAACCTCTGTAGAATCTGAATGTATATGGAAGAAGGGCTGAAAAGATTTGCTTGTGACTACTTCCAAAGCTGGAATTTACGTCATGTGTGAGTGTATGAGGAGTGGTCCCTCTGGGGACCACTCTAAGGTGGTCCATGTTTTTAAATACATGATTTTAAATCCATGTTTTTAAATGGATATGCATGTTTTTAAATACAGAAATCATGTTAAGTTATAATCTATTTGTATAAATGAGTTTGTACTATACTAACAGTATATTTTGGAATCTATCATGGATGTGTCACAGAAAACTTTCTAAGGATTTTCCCAGGGATAATGTGAAGCATTAAAATTAATTTATTGGTTTACTCTTCTCTACTTCCAGGCATTGTAAGGACCTGTTGGGTGAAAAGGCTTACAAGTAGTTCACACTATTGAGTTGACTGGAGGAACTTAGATTCAGGAGGGTTAAACAAATCTTTTGCTTATGTTTCAGATTGGACACACTATCTTTTTATTTTTGGTTCATAGAAATATTAAGATTAGTTTAATGTTCTATTTTTCTAGAGAAGATCTCCACCTCAGGTGGTGGAACTATTCTTCTTGATACATTGACTTTTACATTGCTCTTCAAAAATAAGAGAATCTGATTTCCACATGACTTATGAATGTTTTGGATGTTTAGGGATGGCTTACATATTTATTTTTCATAGAATTATCACCATAATTATCATAATGCTGTTAACATTATTGCTGTGGATAAATGATTTCTTAACCTGTTTTTATTCAGTACTGTAATAATACAAAAATAGTTAAATGGATAGAAACTTCTGGAATATTTGGATGTGACATGCTACCCTAAAAAATAAGAGCATTGCCTAATGCTAAGATGAACTATATTTTATCACTTTAGGTTCAGAATGAGTCTGATGAATTAGTCTCACTGAATAGATTGTAATCCCTGGAAGGTAGTGTTTAAGCTTTTCTGTTTTCATACATCTAGGATAAGGTTGCTAAGCAGGACCAGGTAAATACTGTTGAATAAGTGAATGATTTTCTGTCTGGGAGACCTGATTTCCCTTAAGGATGTCACAGGACAGACCTGGACTCAGGTATACTTGGGAGGTTACATTTGCTTTGACGACTTTCTCCACGCTCCAAAGGAGACCTTCTTGCTGACCCATCTCAGCTTTCCAATTTCCTTTACTTTGTTTCCCCCTGATTTCATGTGTAAGGATCAAGAGGGCTTTCATGATGGAAATGATTATATTTTAGAACGATGAGGAAAATCTCAATGTAGATATGAACGCCTTTTAATATCCAGTCCAGTTAAACATCATGTAACTGATCCTTACTTATTTATCTGCTTGTTTATCTATTTAAATTCAGCGGACTATGACCCATGTGGAGGAACACGGTGTCAGAGAACAAAGAGTCTACGTTCAATGACTAGAGAGGGGATTCTCAAAGTGTGAGAGTCCTTTGGGCTGTGAACCAATCGAAAGCAAAGCGCGACCTTCCTTCAGTTTTTCCAGGTGAATGATACAATTTACGTGGATGGTATATTTGTATTCAATTTGACTGTCCTCTCAAGTGAGTTCTAAAATTTTATAAACTAAACTAAACTAAAATCCTATCTATGTTTTGCTATGAATTCTGGCGGCCATGCATTGATGGATTTGTAGCAGGTTCTTACTGAGCCTGCCTGTGAGTGATAGTTACTTCGTAGGATAATTGCAACACAGATAAGATGTAGACTTGGCGTTTATTTTCATTCTCTTTTTTTAGCATAGATTGTGATTAGTTTAGTTTCATCATTATGTATTTATTTTCGTTAAAGGTCACTTGGTTAATCCTACAACCATCATGATGCATATTTGCACTGATAGTATTCGGCCATTTTCCCCTATAACTAGATTTTAAAGACACACCTGTAATCAGTATGAATAATCCGTCCCTCTATTGTTAAAACGTGTATATATATAACCTTTCCCAGAATGTGCTTGTATAATCACACTTCACTGTTAATCATTGAATTCATTTTCTGCTGGAAATGAATGGATCAAGGAAGCCTTTACACACTTATCTAGATCATCCAGATTTTATGTACTTGGAGTGTGTCCAGTTCTGACTGATTCCAATAATGAAGACAGTTATTCAAGTCTAGGTCAAGACTGTCAATAAAATTTAAAGAAAGGAAACTGACCCAACTCCAGATAGCACGGATAGTAATATTTTGCATAAATAGAGGTAAAGGAAAGAATGTTGGGGATTGAAGAACTTAGGATCATTTTTTAATATTTAAGGTCATTTTCTAATATTGAAGGTTTATACCTACATTGTCCAACTCACTAGCTACTATTCATATGTAGCTATTTAAATTTCAATTTAGATTAATTAAAATTAAATAAAAGAAAAAATCCAGTCCCATAGAGTCACCAGTCATATTTCAAGGGCTCCATAGCTTCCTGTGACTACAGTAGTGCCTTCTGACCAGACAGCACAGATTTAGAACATTCCTATCATCACAGAAAGTTCTCCTGGAAGTACCTGTTTAGACCATAAAACATCTGAGCAAATTTTATTCAAGAACTAGCAGTGATAGCTGGCAGAATGATACACTGCACTCCCAAACTGTTCAATTTGAAGAAGGAAGAAGAAAACAGACTGTTATTCAATCTAAGATAAATAAAGGAACCCACTAAATGGAAGAAATTGTCAGCTAATCTGTAAGCCTGGAAAAGGGGAATGTATTTTGTGGAACACAGGCCTAACCATTTATGTAAAAAAATGTCACATGTTAGTTGCAATCAAAACTTGTAAGACTACCTGCGTTTGCAGTACGAAATGGTCTCACACCTTTAAAGAAGTCTAAGCTTCAGAAATGTGTGCTTCAAGGTAGGGATATTCCTTTTTTAACTTGGGACAGTCTGCTTGGTGCCTTTTCTAAATAGGCATCAATATGAATTCTCACATAAAAATCACAAGATGCGTGAAGCTAAGCACATCGTGCGTAGGGCTGCCCATCATAGCTTGACTACTTCCTATATTTGGAAATTTCCCACATTAAGAACCCCACTTCTCCAACATAGAATTTTTGACTTTGAAAACAAAACTCAAGCATCTCAGTCTCCTTTGCAGCTGAAACTCAAGCAAGTGATCCAGGTTCCACCAGTCAGTGACACCCACACAAGATACACCCACTGATACCAGAACCAAAGGAGACAGGCTCCACGTGTGACTTTGGTTGTTGCTGCTGTGGGTGGTACCCAGTTTTGATAGTGGTTGCCGCAGCAGTGTTGGGCAGGCCAAATGCCTGACACAGAAGTGGCCCTGGTACCAGCTGTAGCAGCCATTTCGGTCAAGTTGCAAGGTTTAACACTTAGCATTGGAGGTGGTGGTGGCCATTTCCTCCTCAGACCAGTTCTGTGGTTTGGTCATGAACATTCTTCCTGAAAATTTAGCCTCCTGTCATTCTCCAGCTCTCTTTTTTTCCTATGAGCTACCTAATACCCTTTAATAAATCCTTTTACTGCTTAAGCTCTCTGGAATGGATTCTGTGGTTGCAGCTAAGAACTCTGGTGATATAGGCAATGATGTCAGTTCATGTTTTGGATTCATAGATATGAAGTAGTTTGCTCATTATGCATTTATCACATGCCTGCCAGGCTCTGGGTTGGGATCTCACTGAAGTTTCCAACTGGAGCGTCCTTGTGCATGATGGTAGCAGGGAGAGATAAAATATAGGAGGTGAGACAGGGGTTGGACATGCTGAGATTGGGAAGATTCTTCTTTTCTGCCATCCTAAATCCAGTCTGTCGCCAAATCCTCACAATTGTATCTCTTAAATATCTTTCCCATACCTCCTTTCTCCCTCCATAGTCTTTCATTTACTTGGCAAACATTCAACTCCGGTATTTATTATTTTTCACTTAACTTATCAAAATAGCCAATTACAACAATAAGACCATGTAGTTCCTTACACACCATACCTTTACTTGTGAATGCATCTTTGCTAATGCCGTTAAGAACCTAAGAAACCCTGCCCTTCCCCTTATCCATGTGGACACCTCCTATTTATACTTCAAGACATAGATTATGCCTTTCCTATTACACATACTACATTGTATGATAATTATGTGGTTTTTAATTCAGCTTATCCAACTGGACTGTGAAGTCCTTAGGGCACATATCATGTTTTATTCACTGTTGTAGTTCTGGACCTTGCCCCAGTGCCTGATATACAATAGGTACACAGTCAATACTTGTTGAGAGAACAAGTGACTTATAATTTATTTATTACATGTTTATCCCCTTGTCCAGCTTCTTCAGAAGAGTACAATGTCTGGCATATAATAGGGACTCAATAATGATTTATTGTGCACATTAATGAGGTTCATATGGGGCATCTGTTGAAGATAATTGGTGGCAAAAGCAAGATTATGATTTTGGGGCTTCCCTGGTGGCACAGTGGTTGAGAGTCCGCCTGCCGATGCAGGGGACACAGGTTCGTGCCCCGGTCCGGGAAGATCCCACATGCCGCGGAGCAGCTGGGCCTGTGAGCCACGGCCGCTGAGCCTGCGCGTCCGGAGCCTGTGCTCCACAACGGGAGAGGCCACAACAGTGAGAGGCCCGCGTAACGCAAAAAAAAAAAAAAAAAAGGATTATGATTCTGATGCTTAGAATAGAAGCCAGGGCTGGAGATTAGACTTTGGGAATTGTGAGGTGGTGGTTTGTGGCAGCTGTGCAATGCTCTCCTTATATCACTGACTGTAGGGAGTGTAACTGACCACTGGCTCCAGCTGCTACACTTTGAAATACTTCCCGTATTTGCACCGAGGCCAACTTTCCCACGCACAGCTCCCAGGCAATGAATGGGTGCAGAAGGGAAATGGGGGCTCCTCTGATAAGTGACTGGTTTGCGGACTCTCCAGTGACTTTGGCAAACATTCACAGAATTGCACAGCACTCCAGGATCCTTCCACCCGACTTTCCCTCCCTCTCTGTGCCTCACTTAGGTTCCGACTGGCATCGCAGTCTGGCAGCTTTTCAGCCTCTACAAGCTCCCTTCTTACTTCCCTTTGCATCTTGGATTTTGCTTCTCAGAGGACCCTAACACTCTGTTGAAGCAATGAAAGTAGATTAGTTATTCAAGGAGAACCACGAACTGAGAAGAGCTAAGAGCCAAAGAGAGAAGCTTACAGGCATGAATATTTAGGGAGTGGGAAAGAGAGTACTGGGGGAGAAAGCTAAAAACAGTGGTCAGATAAGCAGGCAGACAACCAAGGAGAGTAGTGTTCCAGAACGGCCATCACTGGGTGTGTTTCATTCCAGAGCTTTTTCCAGGCATGATAAAAGTTAAAAATTTACCAAGAAGAAATAAGAAGGCTAGAGACATTTTAAAAAAAGAGAGAGCGAGCTGCTGAGGTCAATATTTTTTTTTTTTTTTTTTGCGGTACACGGGCCTCTCACTGTTGTGGCCTCTCCCGCTGCGGAGCACAGGCTCCGGACGCACAGGCTCAGCGGCCACGGCTCACGGGTCCAGCCGCTCCGCGGCATGCGGGATCCTCCCGGACCGGGGCACGAACCCGCGTCCCCTAGCATCGGCAGGTGGACTCCCAACCACTGGGCCACCAGGGAAGCCCAAGATATTTTAAGATAAATTAAACAGATAATTAAAATAGAAGTAATATCACAATACTTACATAAAGTTATTACACTGTACACCTTAAACGTATACAATGTTATATGTCAATTGTATCTCAATAAACCTAGAAAAAATGTTCAGGTAAAGAGAACTGTATGTGCAAAGGCCCTGGACAATGCCTTTACTTTGAGAAATAAAATAAATTTAAAAAAAATAGAAGCAGTAAACTAAATGTATGTTACCTGTTCAGATTCATAGCAATAAACATTTTAAAAACTGATTTACAGCTAAGAAAGGGCACTTCTGTTTTCACACATGTATTACTTCCTCTGTTTCCTATATATCCTTTCTCTTATTATCCTTATTATAATAATATACATATTAATAATAATTATTATTCTATCATTTGGCATGTATACCAGATAGAAGTGTTGGGTGGGCCAAAAAGTTCATTCAGTTTTTTCTGTAAGATGACTCTAGTAGCACTTAGTTTTCTTTAACTTCATTTGAAACAATTTTGTTAGATTGTATTATGACAGCTGTGACAGTGTGCATTTAAAAAAAAACATCAAAATTGGTGAACTTTTGTGTAGCCATTTTAATACAGAAGATGGAAGAAAAAAGCAACATTTTCGGCATAGTATGCTTTATTATTTCAAGAAAGGTAAAAACGCAATTGAAACGCAAGAAAAGATTTGTTCAGTGTATGGAGAAGGTGCTGTGATCGATCGAACGTGTCGAAAGTGGTTTGCGGGACTTCCCTGGTGGTGCAGTGGTTAAGAGTCTGCCTGCCAATGCAGGGGACACGGGTTTGAGCCCTGGTCCGGGAAGATCCCACATGCCACGGAGCAACTAAGCCCGTGTGCCCCAACTACTGAACCTGCGCTCTAGAGCCCACGAGCCACAACTACTGAGCCCACGTGCCACAACTACTAAAGCCCGCACGCCTAGAGCCCATGCTCTGAAACAAGGGAAGCCACCACAATGAGAGACGCCCACGCACCACAACGAAGAGTAGCCCTCGCTTGCCGCAACTAAAGAAAACCCACGCAGAGACAAAGACCCAACGCAGACATAACTAACTAACTAACTAACTAAATAAATAAATTTTACAAAGTGGTTTGTGAAGTTTCATGCTGGAGCTTTCTCGCTGGATGGATGCTCCACGGTCGGGTAGACCATTTGAAGTTGATAGCGATCTAATCCAGACATTAATTGAGAACCATCAACGTTATACCACGCGGGAGACAGCCGACATACTCAAAATACCCAAATCAAGCGTTGAAAATCATTGGCACCAGCTTGCTTATGCTAATCGATTTGATGTTTGGGCTCCACATAAATTAAGGGAAGAAAACCTTGACAGTATTTCTGCATGCAATTCTCTGCCTAAACGTAATGAAAACATTTCGTTTTTAAAACAAACTGTGACAAGTGATGAAAAGTGGATACTGTACAATCGTGTGGAACGGAAGTGGTCATGGGGCAAGTGAAATGAACCACCACCAACCACACCAAAGGCCGATCTTCATCCAAAGAAGGTGATGTTGTGTATAGGGTGGGATTGGAAGGGAGTCCTCTCTTATGAGCTCCTTCTGGAAAACCAAATGATTAATTCCAAAAAGTACTGCTCCCAATGAGACCAACTGAAAGCAGCACTCAATGAAAAGTGTCCGGAATTATCAACAGAAAACACATAATCTTCCATCAGGATAACACAAGACCGCATGTTTCTTTGATGACCAAGCAAAGACTGTTACAACTTGGCTGGGAAGTTCTGATTCATCTGCCTTATTCACCAGACATTGCACCTTTGGATTTCCATTTATTTTGGTCTTTACAAAATTCTCTTAATGGAAAAAGTTCAATTCCCAGGAAGACTGTAAAAGGCACCTGGAACAGTTTCGGGAAGATGGAATTACGAAGTTGCCTGAAAAATGGCAGAAGGTAGTGGAACAAAACGGTGAATATGTTGTTCAATAAAGTTCTTGGTGAAAATTAAAAATGTGTCTTTTGTTTTTACTTAAAAACCGAAGGAACTTTTTGGCCAACCCGCTAGTATGGGAGTGTGGATGGGTGGATAATATGAGTCTCCTAATCATGGGAATTGATGTAGAGGTGGTTAAGCGACAAGAGTAGTTATTGAAAGTTACTCTAAAGAGAGAGAAAGGCTGCTAGACCATCTAAAGAAAGAATATGTCAAACAAAAACACAGCCAGCAACAGAGGCAGAACAAGAAGAAAGGCACAGAGCCCAATTCTTCTAGTGCTCATTCAAGGAACAATCAGCAGAGAGGGTTCTATGATGGTTAATTCTACGTGTCAACTTGCTAGGGCCGTGGGGTACCCAGACATTTTGTCACATATTATTCTCGGTGTGTCTGAGAGGGTGTTTTTGAATGAGATGAACGTTTGAATCTGTAGACAGAGTAAAGGAGATTGTCCTCTCTATAGTGGGTGGATCACATTCAATCAGGTGGAGGCAAGAATAGAAAGAAAAGACACCTTCTCCTGAGTAACACGGAACTCCTCTTGCCTGACTACCTTGCGCTGGGACATCCGTCTTTTCCTGCCTTAGAACTGGGTCTTGAGCCTGCCTGCTTTCACACTGGATTATACCATCAGCTCTCTGGTTCTCAGCCCTTCAGACTTCGAGAAAATTTATACCTTCAGTTCTCCTGGGTTTCCAGGTGATCACGACAGATCTTGGGACCTTTCGGCCTCCATAACTGCATAATCATGTGAACCGATTCCTTATAATAAAAATCTCTTCCCTTCTCTCTCTCTCCCTTCCTCCCTCCCTCCCTCCTTGCCTCCTACACACATACACACACGCACATACACACACACACCCTTATTGGTTCTGTCTCTCTGGAGAACCCTGACTAAACAGGGTCTTTGCCAAAGAACCAGAGAGTGCGCTGCCCCATATGGGCATTATTGGTACATATGGGCATAACGGTCTATGGAAAGACTGCCTCTCATCTTATTGATTCTGCCTCTTAAATATTTCCTCTCCATTCACAATGCCACTACTTTAAAGCCTTTATGATTTTGTGCTTTTGCAATCTAAATCCCTGTCAAACAGGAGACACTGCTTTGGGAAAGATCCCCAGTGTTCTCCTTACTTGCTGCAAGTAATACATCCTTCCTTCTCCTGCTCCTTGGCTTTGTTGTGTCTTTTGGCTCAACACCCACAAAGAGGTGAACCCGGTTTTCAGGTAACACATTTTGGCAACTCTGGCAGGACCTCTTGCCTAACCCCTTTGGGTTCCTCCAGTTCCCAACAGGGGATGCAGTGGGCTGCAGCAGCTCACCTGATGAATTCATCTAATTTGCTGGGGGACCTTTGAGGAAGGGTAGAGGGGAATCCCTCTTAGTGCTTAATTTGCTGGGTCTGGGCTCAGGGGCCGCTCTGGACATCTTGATCTGGAGAGACCCTTTGGAGAAGTGAGTGGTATTTACCTCGCAAATTAGCTTCAGGGCTCTATCTCAAGGAGGGGAGAAGAAATGATTCAGGAACTTCGGGGAAAAAAATCCCTGCCAAACAGTTTCTTCCTCCAATGCACCAGAAAGATCTTTCAAAGTTCAAGTCTGATAATGTATTTCCATTGGTTCAAATCTTTCCATGGGTTCTGGTAGTGTTTCTAAATCTATGTGTTGGCTAAATAGGTATGTTTGCTCTGTGAAAATTCATTGAGCTGTGGATATATGAGTTATGTACCTGTGTGTATGTCTGACTTAAATAAAAAGCTATATTAAAAAATCTCCCCATGGCTTTTCATTGTCTCCAGGATTGAGTCAACCCCTTAGTTTGATATTTAAAACCTTTGGTTCTTCTTGTCTTTCCAAAGTCCTGTCACTTCCCCAGTCTACTCATACCTCATTACTTGTGTCCTACAAATAAACTATCTTTTTTCTTAACTATTTATATTTGCTCTGTCTGGAATGCCCTTTCATTTTTGTCCACCTTCTTAACTATTATTCCTCCTTTGAGAATAAAGCCAGGTAGTGTCTTCTGGGATCATTTTTAATCCCTCAAGGCCATTCTTTCTTGTTTTCCCAAAGTAGACCACACAAAGCTCTAACACACCTTCATCACATTGCTATACCTATTTATTTTTATTTCTGGCTCTTCCATTAGATGGTAAATTCCTCTATAACCTGGAATATGTCATATATATTTTTCTCCAGTATCTAACATTGTGTTTGGCATATAGTCCATACCCACAAACATGTTTTTAACACACGAATGAGGGAGACAGATTGAGGAAAGGTAATAAATGAACCATGCTTTGAAATAAATTACAATCTAATTGAGTAAATGAAATATAGACACATAAAAAGTTAAAGAAAATATGATACAAAAATAAATGAGTCACAAGTAATAAATTGTTAAATGTTCAATCACAGCAACGGACCCTAAGTGACACAGGTGTCAGAGGAGAGAAGTGGTCAGGTCGTAGGACAGTAGGGACTCGACATCAAGATCTGAAAAGCTGCACAGCATCTGGATTGCTGGAAAGAAAGAAGAAAGATATTCCAGTAATGAGGATCACTTAAAATATCTATGAAGAAACAGTTGAGTAAATAGAACAATCCCATTCGATCGTTTTTTAACATGGAAGGATATGGATAAAACGGTAACTTCAAGCAAGGAGAGGAAATTTACACGGAGGATGTTATGCTACATTTTGGACAGTTGAGTTTGAGGTGCCTGCAAAAGACCAATTAGAGCTGTCTGGAAAGTGGTTAGAAACCGAATCTTCATTTCAAGAGAGAAGTAAGAGATACAAATTTGCTAGCCAGTCACACGTGCGCCAATGAATGGACCTGAAAAAGAATATATAGAGAGAAGGTAAGGGGTTAACAATGGGACCTTGGGGGAAATCTATATTTAAGGGATAGAAAGAGGAAGACATGCCAGAAAGGGAAATCTGATATGTGTCAAGAAAATAGAAAGGAACTCAGAGGACTGGAGAGCCGCAGGGCCAAGGGAGGAGAGAATTTTGAGAATCAGGGGGTTGTTGGTGGTGACAAATGTATTAGAGAAGCCAAGAAGGCTAAGAACTGCAGTGAGGCTATTGCATTTGTTTTGGGGGAGTTAAATGATAATCTTCAAGACAGCTATTTCAGTAGGGTGCTAAAAACTGAAAATAGTACAGCGGGTTGAGGAATCAGTGGGAAGTTAGGGAGGGAAAGCAAACCTCTCTCAACAAGAATGGTGTGAGGGAAAGAGGGATTGGCCTGGTAGCTTGAGAGATTAGCACAGCTAAAAAAGGCCCTTTTTTCTCAGATGACTTATGGGAATGTTGTGGGTACAGGAGAAGTTGATTTTTTTTTTTCCAGAAAGAGGTGGAAGATGCCAGAGAGAGATAGGAGATATTCAATCGATGGGCCAAAATCCAAGAACATATATAAAGGCAAAGAACCAAGGCCAATTAGAAAACACAAGGGAGGAATATTTGAGTATCCTGGGAAATTCTGAGCTTTGTAAGAATGGAAATAGGGAAAACACACTTTGGAAGCCTTCCATCTTCTTAACCAAGTCAGAAGTGAGGTTTTGAGGACAAGTGAGATGAGCTTAGGAATGAAGTAAAGAGAAACACAAAGCTTAGTATTGAGATAAGAAGAGACAGACACAAGATACGGCTATGTAGGAAAATGTTTGTCTATATGTATATTAAAGATGCAATGTGTGTGTGTTTAAATGATTAATATGTATTTATTGTAAAATCCCATCACCCAGAAATAAACATTGTTAGGTGATATTACAGTGGAAGAATTTAGGAAAGTTGATGTCTAACTGGATAACTGCATAACAGGGCATAAGTGGGAGAGAATTAGCTGCCTGTGTCATTGGAAAGGTATGTGTGGCTTGCCAGAACTGCAGCAGTCCCAGGGACACCAGGTTTGGGATAGAAGATGATGTGTACGGCTTTGGGCATTAGATTTGCCGTGGAAAATTCAAGAGATGGATTCTCATAACTTTACATAAGCGGAGACCTTGATGTGAATTAATGATCAGCGTGGGACCGTAGGTAACAGAGTGAAGATGGGGAGGAAAGAAAAGAATAAGGCAAGTGCTGTGACCAGAGGCTCAGGGGGCAAAGATTTCCAGCTGTGTTTAGTGGGACAACGAAGTCAAGGAGAAAGAGAACGAGGAATACATCAGTTCCAGGATTAGCTCCCTGGGAACCTATCCATTGATTTTCTTTAAATTATGGTCTTGTTTTCACAATTAGTTTTAAAATGGATTATCCCACAATACCACAAATTATTGCTCAGATTTTCCTCTGAAGGGTTCATAACAAGACAGAGAGAAATTATTTCTTTTCCAGCCTTAAGGACTAGAGTCTATGCAGGACTCAAAAATTTTCAAAAGGAAACCAAATTTGCTTTGAAAGCCCTTATAAAATGCACCTTTACTTTCATTGTTTTGGTTTGCCACGTTGGATTTACTTCATTGTTTTTCACAGGACAGTTTCTGCAGCCTTCTAGGACAAGATGATTTTCCTTCCCAGACATGCTTCCTGCCAATATATATAGAAGCAATATTTTTGAGTGTAATATTCCCTGGAACTGTCTTGGCATTTTTGCTGAGAGACAGATTAAACTGGAGGGAGGCTGACCAACAGCAGCCGCAGAGAACAATATTCTTGAATGGATTGTATCTAAGTCTTGGGTTTTTTAAATTTTGAAGCTCTGTATTTTTAATGGAGGCTCTTAATGCAGGCATATAGATGAGAATTCTTTAGATGCAAATAAAATATATATTAATCACAGGTGTTACGTGTGATTAGCAATATACCACAAAGAAGGGAAGTGATATTTTAGTATTTTGTTCCACATATTAATGCTGCTAAAATTAAATTCTCTATCAGTTCTTTCCAAAATTATTCTTACAACCACTTAGAGAGAGCTTTCTTTCTCTGAAATATTTTTCCTGCCTCTCACTCATGCATAACAGAAAATTATTCTGCATCTCATCCAAGCTCAAAAAAATCCCAGTTTTAAGTGCATGCTTAAATGGTGCCAAGAGAAAACTCAAAATAGAAGCCTCAGGACAGAGAGAGATCATTTTGTTCAGTAAGTTGAAATGTAGTATTAGAGGTTAAAATAAGCCCAACTGGTTATCCAGGTTAGTATTCAAAATTTCAAGTTGAAACTTTCAAGGGATGCGTAAGAAGGAAGGAGCAAACAATGCCGGCAGGAAGTTTTCTGGATCGTGTCTTCTGAAGACCTCCACATATGGATCCTAAGCGTGTGGGCAGGCAGCGTTGCTAGGTGGGGTTGACTCAAATTTATTTTTTTAAATTTGTGACTGTTGTTGGCTGCGTTTATCATCAAACAGAAAATAATTACGGAGCTACTACGATGTGCATGGCATGGTGTGTAAGTGTAGCTAAAGCTAAGATGATGAGGTCCAAGCTTCCATTCCAGGAGACACCAGGAGTGGAATTTGTGGTTGTTGGACGGAGCATGCAGGAGGCAGGCTCAGCGAACACCAGGCTGAAGAGATCCTGCCAGAACTGTCTCATGCAGGTGCAGCCTGTTGTGTGCAGCCTTTCTCACAGCAGAGTAACCCTGGTATAAGCCAGCTCCCTTCACTTTAACAGAACAGTTATCAGAGTGATGCTTCTTGGCACACAGTGGCTCCTTGGCAGCCTTCTCTGTCCCACCACCCATCTGCCTTTAAAGACAGAGTTAATGATGGCAAATCTGTACGTCGGTATCTCTCAGACATGCTTCAAATCTACGGAGACCTAAACCAAGCTACCTATCTCTGCTAGGATGGAAAAAAAAAAAATCGCAGAGTGCTTATCAGTCTCCAGAAGTCACTTCCATATTTACCTGGAAATAATTTTAGGCAGGCAATATTAAGGAATTTCAAAGCTAAGGCTAAACCTTCACTTCTGTTTTGCTAGAATGACAAACTACAGTAAATATTCTGTAAGCCCTGAGGACCCATTGGCTGTAGATTAACAGTATGTAGCTATGAGTTAAAGAGACAGTTTGACGGTGAATAACTTTATTCTCACACTGTTGAAACTCACCCCTTTAGAGGATACTTTTCCTATTCTCTTTCTCATTTCATCACTACCAGTGAAAATGGGTTTCTGCACCAGGATTCAGAAAAGAAAACCCTCTTGGATCATAGAGCTAAAAGTAATTCATTCTAAGCTTTTATACAAAGCATTTTGCAATTTAGTAGAAGAGTGAAAAAGGTTTTTTCCAGCTCTACAGTCTATATGCAGGCACGTCCTAAGTCTGTTTTTTCAGTTTTCTTTTCCATGGTGTAATTGCCTCCTGGCTATCCTGTTTGGATGTCCCCAAGTTACCTGAAGTTCAACTCTGGAACTGAACTCTTCATATCTCCCCTCCAAACATGCTCTTCCTTCTGTAGGAAATATCTTAGGTAATGGTTCATGCTCCTTGGCAAACTTCTACTCATCCTTCATGGCCTTAGCCTAAATATCACGTCCTCTCTTGTGACTTTCCAGCTCTCCCAAGTCAAGTTAGTTGTTTTTGTTCCTATTATCTCATGCAATTTTTTTACTTTCACTTAGTTGTTTTTGTTCCTATTTTCTCATGCAATTTTTTCATGCTTTCACTGTTTTTTTAAAATACTTTTCTGATATTTTTTCTGTTGTTATAAATTTAGTTTTGGCTGCGTTAGAGCTTCGTTGCTGCATGCGGGCTTCCTCTAGTTGCGGTGAGCAGGGGCTACTCTTCGTTGCGGTGCGCAGACTTCTCATTGTGGTTGGTGGCTGCTCTTGTTGTGGAGCACAGGCTCTAGGTGGGCGGGCGTCAGTAGTTGTGGCACGTGGACTCAGTAGTTGTGGCTCGCAGGCCCTAGAGCGCAGGCTCAGTAGTTGTGGTGCACGGGCTTAGTTGCTCCGCGGCATGTGGGATCTTCCCGGAGCAAGGCTCGAACCCGTGTCCCCTGCATTGGCAGGCGGATTCTTAACCACTGCGCCACCAGGGAAGTCCCTACTTTCACTGTTTCATTTACATACTGTGTCATGATTATGAGCTCCTCAAAAGCAGGGACGCTTCCATGTTCTTTGTAAGCTTGCTGCTATAGCGAGGCATGGTGTAGTTTACACGATGAAAATGTTTGTTGAATTAATTTATATACATCTGCTACTCTCTGTGTCCTTGGTCTTCATGCATACATTTATCAAGGGCAAGGCATATTCTTTTACCATATTCCAAATGTAACTTACAAGCTGTTTGATCTCGATTGTCTCTTAACCACTTGGATTCAGTTTCCTCATTTATAAAACATAGAAAAGATGTGACTCCTTTAAATGATAACAAAAATAATAACAACAGTATATACATATTTCTTTCAAGTTTTTTCTTCCTCTTGACAAGCTCTTTTTAGAGGTCTGGCTCAAAAGGATAGTTGAAGACAATAAAAGGTGTTATTTTTGGTTTTTGTTTTTATTGTGAACAAAAAAGATTTTAGGGGCAGCACAGGAACTGTCTTCAACTATCAAAAGGGCTTTCATGTGGAAGAAGGACAACCACGTGGCTGCAGGAGCCAGAACTAGGACTGATGAGTGCGGGTTATTAAGAAGCATTTAAACATCAGATCGAGTCCACTGTATGTGGTCTGGGTCTTACGTCCCAGACGTAAGGATTTCAAGGATCAGTAAAATAACTATGCTACTCCCCAAACTTGGGCACTCATATCAAGTTTTCAACATTGTGTTTTGCCAAATGAAAAACAAACCAAGCAACATCAAAAAAGCAAAACCATTTTCTACTATGAGCATCATTTCATAAATGAGAGATAATTTTACCAAAAAAAAAAAAAAACACAGGAAGGACATAATAAAGAGTAAGTCTTTTTGGGTAAGGAAAAGAGAAAGCTTACAATGATACACACACACACACACAAACACACACACACTAAATTTTTCTTCTCATTTTGTTTAGATCTTGCAATATCAATACTGATTTAATGGGCCTGTAGGTCAGTGTTTGAGCTTGTGTGCTAAGCCCTGTTTAAGCCTGATATTCAACTATAAGGGGTAAAGATACACAGATACATAGAGATTTACATATATACCTATATATTTAATTTGGAGTCGTGTAGGTCTAAGAAGGTATTTTTCCTCAAATATTAAGAATTATGAAACCTGATGTATAGTCATGTTGCTTTGACTTACTTTCTGCAGTCAGAACATTGTATTTTTGAACAAGATCCTCGATTTTCACATATCCTCCTGCGTCCTGTTTTTCCTTGAATCTGTAAAATGAATCAGTGTTTGTTGGTCTGGAATTCTGGGCGTTACATGTAATGCTGGATTCTTAGTGTGCTTCAAGTTGTATCTTTAAGAAAACCTTACTGAACAGGGCTAGGGCACTGTAGGCCAGGAGACCTTTTTTTCTCTCTCTCTCTTGCTGCTGTGGTTTCCTGTGTAATATTGGGTTGCTCCTGCTCTGAATCAGGGTCCAGGATGAACCCAGCATGAGTGTGCTCTCCTGAGGGTGGGAGAGGTGGGTGTAGGGTTGTTTGGCCTGATTCAGCAGCTGAAGGGAGAGCCTGTCTCTTAGGGGAAGGGCAAAACCACTGCTTGGATGAAAGGATAGAACATTAGGCCAAAGGGGAGACTGATCTCTGTGCAGGTTAAAACTTATACAATAAATTATAAGAAAGTTTGGATTCCCAAGTTTATGAGACTTGGTGGTGAATTTGACAGGAGCCATGGAAGGCTGACATTCAGAGCCCAAGTCTTATCAAGTAGTAGTATCATTAGGTATGGAGTTTGTACTGTCACTTTTTTTTTTTCTTGCATTGTCACATTTGTTCAGTCAATTTCTCCTCAACATAAGACACTTTAACAGAGGTGCTTCTAGAAGCAGCATTTTATTTTTCCTAGGCAACTAGGTTATACTCAGGAAGTTACATTTAACATCTTGTAGTCATAAATATGAAGCACTGCCTGTCTTCTACCCAAGGCTACTGTAAAGCTGTAACATAAACAAAGGTTTTGGATTAAAATTCTCAATAACTTTTATGCATTATTAAAATGACCTACCTTATGAAGATAAGGAATTTGTCTTAAGGAATGCTAAATGACATACCTGAGTTATAACAACAATTAAGGGTAGTCATAAATTGAGAAATATATGTATATGTACTTGTATGTCTCAAATATCTTTGAAAAATTAAGAATGTAGATTCATTTCTGGAATCAAAGAGTAAGATACAGTGAGAGAATTATTTCCCTTTCCCTCCCCCAATAATATTTAAATTGAATGTACAAAGTTGGTGTATCTTTCTCTCATCCTATCTATTGATTTGAGAAGAACTTTCACAAACTCTTTCCAGAAATTAGACTAAGGACCACAATAAAATCCCCCCAAGCTCGTCTAAGCCTGAAGGATTGCAATTTATTGCAATCTTGATGTATATCTCCTAGTAGCACAACCATGGAACTAAAGTTTAATGCTGTGCAAGGATCACCCAGAAACCCCCAGTGTTCAGTCTGTCACCCTAGAGAGATGACTTGAAGAGCTTTCTGGAAGAGTCTTAGCTACGTTCCAGATAGCTCCTGTGGTCTTCAGAAGTCTTAAGGTTCCATTTGGGTGAAAATGGCATAATACTTGTCTTCCTCAGACATGAACTTCAAAGGGGGAGAAGTGGCTTTAGGTCTAGTGTCTCATTCCTTAAAAGAGAATATTGTCCTTATTGAGGTTATCCCTACCGATGTGAAATTGAGATTTTTAAGGGAATTATCTGGGTACTTCAGGTAATTAATCAGATCAAGAATTTCCTTTGATCTGAAATTCTCAGGTTAGTGAGATAAGTGTTGGTAAGTGTGTGAGTATTGTTTGCCCTTCTCTGTGGCAGGCCGGAGTGGTTTTTGTAGTAACTGTTTGACTAACTGCTCCATTCTCCACCTCCATGTGCAAAGAGCCTATGCCCCTTGGCTTACCTTAACAGTCTCTGTTTCTCTTCCAAAATATTATAAATTGTTTGAACTCTCTTAGAATATTTTCCCAAGGTACTTCCTTTGGATATGGCAGAAAGTAGCCCATCAACCCCATGTTGAAGATGCAGAAATCGACCCAGATGGAGACTCTGTTGTTGTCCGTGGAGGCTCCGCCAGACCCCGGTCTTGTGACTCACAGTCAGGTGCTCTCCCTCCCACACTGCATTGTGGAGCGTATTCCTTGTTGCCTAAAATTACACAGAAGCCGCTCAAAGCTAGCAGGACCAGTTCTCCTTGTAAAGTCATCCCGTCTTACTGATGGAGGTCTAAGAAGCCCAAGATAAAAATTAACTTCAAAGCCAACCACTGAAAGATCTCAAGTGGGCAGGAAGGGAGGTCTGCCTGTTGTATGAACACTTAGAAATATTCATCTCCACCGACAATTTATCTGTTCCTATTTTTTTCTAAAGCACCCTTTCTTTTTCTGCTATCTCAGAGTCAGGATTATTTGGAGAGCACGGCAGCAGTATTCCCTCACTCTCCAACCGGATTCCTAAACTGGCTGAACTATATTAATCAGGGGCTGCCCTGGACACTATGTAAAGTAATAGATTAAGCTACCAGCCTGGTGTGAGACGAATATCTGTTGGCTTTTCTCTGCAGTGCAGCTAGAAGGAGGCCATGGCCTGGCAGATAATCCCTATCTATTAGGGCAAGAATCAATGTACCCGATCAGGTAATGCCCTAATTGGATTTTCTCTACAGAAGAGCAAGGAGTTGCCCAGAGGAATCACAGTTTGACAGTTTCCTCCTTCAAATGTGAGGGCTTGGCTGCAGGGACAACCTGTTGCCACCTTGATCCCTGGAGAACACATGGCATGAGCTCTTCTATGCTCGATGCCCACACTGTCATGGATTTAGAGTGTGAACCATATCTGCAGGTGTCCTCAATTTTCACTTTCATTATGTTTGTATGTCATTCTGAGGTCAGACACAAAGTGGAATGTGGGGTTGATAAATCAACTAGATAAATAAGGAAGAATTGATAGTATAATTTTGGCAGATTTGTCGTGGCATTTATAATGCTGAATCAACTGACTTATGTCAAAGCTGCACGGACTTCACCTCAGATCATGTGAATGTGTATTGGTCATTAGAGTTGAAGGTGAAAAAATCTAGTAAAAATGTATTCGGCACATACCGAATGCAAAGCACTAAGCTGAATTCTGTACAGCTGTTGTATTTCTGAACCTTTCCACGTCATGTACATTTTTGAGGTTCTAGCAGACATTTACTAAAGAGCAGTGATTTGGCTTTGCCTTTATTGAGTTGATGATTCTCTTTTAATTTTGAGGTTATTTATGCTGTGTTGTGTTATAAATCATTTTAGAAAATGATATATAGTGATGGTAGCTGTGTTTTCACTTGCATTTGCTTCTTTCTGCAAGCGACGTCTCTCATTTAAATAAATAAGAGCTAGGGTAAATATTTTCTGTCTTTCGAAAAGAATTACAGTTTATCAATTAAAAGAAAGGATGGGGAGATTTAAGCATGGCTTAATCTTGCTATGGCTTATGGATACAATTTAGGAAGACTCCCAGAGCCCACAGATTTAGACAGCAATTGGTGATTCCAGACTTCAGCCCATTTTCACCTGTGTTGTCTCTTGAGCATTTACTACCACTCCTTCTGGTGATATAATCTCTAGATTGATGGGAATTGGACAGGTCCAGCAAGGATTGCTTTGTCATGGAGATTCAGTAAAACCTAATTAATTCCCTTAACCGTGGGTGCTAGGGTAGGTGGGAGAAAATGTATGACTGACTCCTTTCCCTCCTCTGACACAGTAAATATTCTTCCCTGAGAGAAACCTCGTGCATTCAAAGTATTTTCTGTGGGTGCTTTGAACACGACTGCAGTTAGTAGAATTTTTTCCTTAATAATAGTAAATATTTTTCCCCTCAGAGGAAGGCAAAAGGGTCCACCTCTGAACTGAATAAAAATCCCAGCCTCTAACCTTCTGACGTCCTTTGGCAGCTTAACTGTAACCACGTATCTCTTGCTTTGGTCTAAACAGCTCTGTTGAAAGGCTGAGACCCAACCTTTTGTGATGAGATAGAACTGGAATCTAGCTTTTCAGATGGGGATAAGATCACTTCCAAAGGCCTTGGTGACAGGTCTCAGTGCTGGGGATCAACATGTCCTCATGAGGGCAGGATCTCTGAGTGATGGACCAGATGACCAGGAGACTTTATCTATGTACAGATATCAGGGAGTCAACTCAGGACATTCCGCATTCCGGAATGAGGGGCAGTTGGGGGAGGGGCGCAAACGCCTGGTAAACTGTTGAAACGGAAAGAAATTTCTAATTTTTCCCACAACACAAGGAAACAGAGTGGTATTAGAGTACAATATCAATTGAGAAAATAAAATACAGTAATGGTAGTCATTACTATATGGAAAACTAAAACTATTACTGTTACCATAAGAGAAGACTAACCAATCACTAACCAACTAAGCAGATAGAAATTTACCAAGGAATTCATTAAATCAATGAGGAAACACATAAGCTGCCTTTTTGCATTGTATTGGTGATTTCTTTTTTGAAGTAAAATTAGCTGCTCTTTCCTTATTGTGTTATTTCCTTGAATCAATTTGCGACTCTCATACCAGGATGCTTTTAACTCCTTTCTTCTGACCATATTCAAGGTAGAATCCCATTCCAGAAAGCTTGAGTGGTTCTCCAGGATTGAATAAGGCACCAGGCTTTCCATTCTACCTACACCGTTGACTGAATCATCCCAACAAGGTTCCGAGATGGTTAGTAATACTCGTATCCCCATTTCATTGGTAAGATTCTACTGCTTATCATGCTTCCTGGCCTGCCATTGCCTGCCTTCCCCAATCCTGCTAATTTAGCATCGCATCCTCTCTGAGGAGTCCCTGATGCAGCCTACAAACGTGTAAGGTGCCCAACTGCACTAGTGGGGTGCGATGTCTTAGGGTGAGGCAACAACGGCGCCTGTGTGCCCACTGGTCAAGGGCTTTCCCCTCCCCTCCCCCACCGTGTCTGCCCAGTCTGTGCAATAGCACTTGTGTCCTGGTCTCCTCTGCTTGGACTGCAGCCTTGCCATCAACCCCAGCGCCCTTGATTGGACCCCTGACACCATGCCTTGCCCTGACCAATCTACACCATCACCCCTCCCATTGGCCTCTCCCCTAACTGGGACTCCTAACGGCAAGCTACAATACTCTAGCAATTCTTTGAATCCCTCCCATTTTGCTTGTAACTAGACTCCTGGATTCCAGACTGTATGCATCACCTTCCCTGACTGCCTTTGCTCCCTGTGCTGGGCTGACACTTGAGAGTCTCCTCCCGCATTTCGGATCTCAGCACAACTTTTGAATTTTCTTCCTTCTTTGGTATCAGTATTCTCCCTCCCAAGAGCCGGTCTCAGTTTTGTGGTGCCCATAGCTTATTCAATTTGGGGAGCTTTCCTAATATACTACAAAATTATCAATACTAACGGGTAAAAATGTAAATACTCGTTTAGAATGAGAAAATAAATCACAGCATGGCTCCTTGGAAATTTATGTTTCTTTCTTCAGAGATCTCTTTAGGCAGTTTATCAGAAAAGCTTACACGAAATGCTTCCTGTTGTAGCCTGGCTTCCTTTTACCACTTAGAACACTCATAGCATATTCCTGGTGCTCAGAGAGGCCGGCGAGAGTGAGGGGCCTAATAGCTCTAGCCTCACTGGATTCACAAGTCACTCTGACCCCTTCATTGTGGCTCTGGGTGAGAACTCCTTGCTCTGAACTTCAGTTCTATAGAAACTTAACTGAGAGAAAGAGAGAGAGAGAGACAGACCAAGAGAATGAGGAGAGAGAGAGAGAGAAGGAGACAGAAACTGTATTTGTATATGTGAAAGAGAGAGACTGTGTGTGTGTGTGTGTAGGTGTATAAGAGAGAGATTAATTCAGATTATTCCCTCCAGCCTGCCAGTCCTCTCTCCTCTAGTGTGGACCCCCTTTCTTTCCTGACATTTTTTTTTTTTAATTTATTTTTGGTTGCATTGGGTCTTTGTTGCTGCATGCAGGCTTTCTCTAGCTGTGGCGAGCGGGGGCTACTCTTCATTGTGGTGCACAGGCTTCTCATTGCGGTGGCTTCTCTTGTTGCAGAGCACGGGCTCTAGGCGCGTGGTCTTCAGTAGTTGTGGCACGCGGGCTTAGTTGCTCCGCGGCATGTGGGATCTTCCCAGACCAGGGCTCGAACCCATGTCCCCTACATTGGCAGGTGGATTCTTAACCACTGCACCATCAGGGAAGTCCCTTGACATTTTATGTGCTGTTATTTACTGACAAACTGAGCTGCAGGAGAATTGAATACAGTTATAGTACTTCCCATTATGTCTTGGGGCGTAGTCAGGCATGAGTTGATTAACCACCTTGGGAGGGGGCACACATGGGGAGGTAAAGACCTAGAACACACACAGGCAGGCCTAGGAGGTCTGAGAGGGCGTGCAGGCTGCTAGGCAGAGCGTGGTATCTAGAGGGCGAGGAGACAAGCAATGATGTCATCTGGTGAAGCCGGGAGCATCAGGGAGGTCACCACTGGAATAACATTGGTCTTGATGGAACAATGGAGCCAGCACTGTGGCTTTCTCCTCCTTAAACAAGGGTTACAACAGATGCAAAGGGCCCAGCAGCCAGCAGCTGGCGTGCATGGCCTCTAGTGACAGAGCGCCACCTGGAGTTTAGTGGAAGAATTTCAATCCCTAGGGAAGCTCCCCCTATCAGAGTGTTGGGAGTTCAGAAACAAATTTAAGGGTTATTGGGAGAGGAATCAGGAAACGGATCCATAGGTTGGTTGAGCTGCTAGAAACAGGATCAAAGTGGAAGACTAGATCTTGGAAAGACTCAGAAGCAACACATGGAGGCCAGATGTGTTTGTGTTTTGGGGACAGAGGCATCTACCACTTACTTTCTCTATAACCTTGAACAAATTATTTAATTTCTTTGGGTGTCCCTTGTCTCTCTTTTCATTCTGTATAAAATAATAAAGGTGTAACAGGGTGACCCTGACCAAATGAGGTAACATCTAGGTGCATAATATTGACTGTATTTTTTTCTCTAGTGCATAATACGGAGGCTGGTGCACAGTAGGCGTTTTATAAATGTTTGTTAAACTGACACATCACCTACCAGGTGACTGACATACAGATATATTTATATTGATAGATAGGCAAATGGATCTATACAGATACATAAATCTGTGCATATGTGTATAATTATATAAACTTACCTATATATTTATCCAACAACCATCTCTTAGTTTTTGAAACTGACTATAAGGCCAGGGCCAGAGTAGTGTAAGTTGTGACAAGCCTCAGTCAGAGAATGTGAGGCTAGGAGTTTTAACTTCTTCCTGGAGGAGCCAGGGCCGCAGGTGTGGGTGAAGAGGCCCTCGCCAGGAAGAGAGGAAAGATTCAGAGATGAGAACTGGACAGACTTTGACTTGTTTGTCCTAAAACACCCTCTCTAGAGTTAAACAGAGTTCAAACCAAAGTTCAGAGTGATTTTCCTAAAGCAGGTATTACTATTTGTTTTCATGCTTCTGACTTTTAAAAAATGAGGCTCAGCTCCTGTCTTCCTGGGAAAAGACTCCAGTTAAGTTTTCAGTGAACTTCACCATTTTCCTATTTGCCTCAAAGGCAAGGGAGAATGATGCTTTCTCATTGATTCTCTATTTGGTTTCCAAACTGTGATGTACTTCAATAAATTTTTTGGTGTTACTTTGATCCAGTGAAGCCTAGAGCAGCCCTGCACTTCTTGGGGTTTAAGTTTAGCCTTGAGTGACAGACTGCTTGGTCAAGAACAGAGACCATGGGGCTTCCCTGGTGGCGCAATGGTTGAGAGTCCTCCTGCCGATGCAGGGGACACGGGTTCGTACCCTGGTCCGGGAGGATCCCACATGCCGCGGAGCGGCTGGGCCCGTGAGCCATGGCCCCTGAGCCTGCGCATCCGGAGCCTGTGCTCTGCAATGGGAGAGGCCACGGCAGTGAGAGGCCCGCGTACCGCAAAAAAAAAAAAAAAAAAGCTAGACAGGGAGGTTAACTGGATATAGAAGGTCCTGGTAGGTTTTTGAACACACTGTCTTGCAAAATAGTACCACATAAATTAAGGATTTCCTTTTAGGAACTATGAAATTCCTTTTAGACTATACTGTCGTGTTTTATCCTTTCCAGACTCTGTGGCGTAAGAATTTTTCCACTCATTTTAAAGATGATGATGTTGTGGCCCAGAGAGATAAAAATTAGTTCGTGATCACCTTGCAAATTCACCTCACCTATTAAGATTAAATCAGCATGTGTTAGGGTAACACAGGGAGGAGGACAGGAGACAGCCTGTACTTCCCAGAGAAAAAGTGTTCAGCAAACATGAATTCCCCTTGGTTCTGTCTTAGTTTTAAAGACTGGGCTTCTGCCCTATTCTCGTGACCAAGCCGCAGCTTTGCCCACCTCCATGGACCTCTTTGGTCCTTCCATGCCTGTGTCCCGGTGTGGATAACCTCCTCAGATTCTGATAACTTTCAAGACTGAGCATCTATCTCTGAACCTGGCCTTAGCTATGACTATGCCTCCTTCCAGACTTTTGAAGGGAGCTGCTGGCCTCTGCCTGCCTGCCGTCTACTTGGATCACTAGGGATCACCATGCCCTAGACTCTTGCTTGGGCAACCCATCTGATAGCCCCTTGGTGTGACTTCCTGCCTGGAAATTCATCCAAGTACCTGCATCCAAGTGGCAGGTGGGCCAGGTTCCTGGGCCCTGAGCTCTATCAGCCTGATCCATCCCTCTCTTTCCAAGTTGCTTTTCCAACAGTGGAGCTTGTTGAAAGTAGAGATGCTTGGGCTTCATTCTAGACCAACTGAACTAGAAGGCCCCATGGTGTGGCCTGGGCATCTATATTTTAAAATATCACCCAAGGAGGATCTTGATCCAGCTGTTTAGCAGTCTGCCTTCCAGGGAACACTGATGTAGGTACTTAGACTACATGACCTCTAAGGCCTCTTGCAACCCAGTGAGCCTATGGCTGGCTCAGAGTTAGGTCAGGTTCATGAATTAAATTCAGGTCAGCACACTTCATCTCCTAGGAGTTTCTAAAACTACTTCTTCAACAGAAAAATTATTTAATCTCCCCTTCATATCTCCTCTGGATGAACCCATCTTAGCGACCACTACATGGGTATTAGAAGTCCTGCAGGATAGCTTGGACATTTCTCTGCTTCTGCAGCTAGCATTCTAACTTGTTCTTATTCTAAGGTTCCTAGGAGGCAGGACTCTTGCCATGTTTAAAGCCTGACCTCGCTTACAGGCTCCTGGACCTACATTTGCTCTTTGCTGTCACTGCCTCCACCTACTTTCAAGTTTCTTCTTAGAAACGATCATCAGTCCACATTCAAAGCCATCTCTATCAAAGCCAGTTCTTTGAACTCTTCTAAAGCATAATCTGGGAACATCAGAGATTTAATGTCCTTTAAAATACTGTGAAAAAAAGATAGTTCTGCCTAGATTGAATCCTCCAGATTCATTAGCTACCAGGCTAGGTCTTACTGATGCACTAAAACATTTGTTGATGTACTAAAACTTTTTAAAACTTGATTTTATAAACCGAGAACCTTGGAAACTTTTAAACATCTTCCTGTGAAGTCGTTTAAAAATTCTATATATTTGTACATCATTTTACTTCACCTTCACATATGCCACGGGGTGCAGTGTATTAACGCTAGTGATTTCATTCCTTTAGAGCATCTGTATTTGTGCACTGCAGAGAGTTCTTGTGGTAATAAAGAGTAGTTTTATTGGAGAGCAATTTATCCCTTGACTATTTTCATGCTACCCAAAACAAGACAGGTTTTGTAAGTTTTGGTTTCATAGACATGCCAGTTCCTAACATTTTCGGTATCATAGAAATCAATGTCTCTGAAAGCATAATGATAATAAGAATATCTTAGATTCCCAGTATAACCAAGAATATCCTGGCATGAATTCTGAGGTCATCAATTTGTGAAGAACATTAAGTGCTGAGATGAAATTAGAGATAATCACTCAAACAATAGGTGGACAAGAGGACTTGGAGAGAGACACAGTTTGTCATCATATCCCTGACAAGGGATATTTTGGTTAGCTTGCCACATCAACACCTTGTTTATCATAGTTAATATTTTCCCCACCTAATTATTCTCAGGCTGCTCTATCCCTGCCTCCTAGCTATCGAGCCCAGCCAGATCTGGAAGAGATTGAAGAAATGACTAAGTTGGCTTCAGTTCTGGGCATGCTGGATGTTAGCCACAATAGAAGCCTCATTGAACGCATGTTTAGGACATGGTAACACATTGGGACACACGAGGGGATTTGGCCAAGAGCTCATTACCTGGCCAACAGCTCATTCTCTTCCCAGTGAATCTCCAAACCAGCAAAAATGTGGCTGGCGTGACTCTAAAGTAACATGCAGTATTTTCATGAGTTTGTAGTTCTTTTAAATAAAACAATGAGAAAAGAGGTCATTTCCCTTTGTTTCAAGATGGAAAGATCTGGGGTTGAGGGTGGTCAGGATATAGTTTTGAAGTAGCTTTACTAAAGTGGACTTCCATTTAATTCACCAAGGAAGCTGAGTAGATGCAGGAAGAGTAACAGAGGGTGGGAGATACTTAGCAGTTGGGAGGACCAGGGACATGCTTTCCCTGGGCACTCAGAAGGATAGTTCATATTTTCACTAGAGAATATTCAGCCTAAGTTCCAAAAACATTTACATGTTCAATCTGCTTTTTTTTTTTTTAATCTGCTTTTTAATTTGTCAAAGAAATTCTGCAAGTTAAGTCCTTAATTATTGGACCTCAAAAGTGGTTAATCTTCTAACTATAGACCATAAAAGTATATTAATTAAAGTGGAATTGATTTTAAAATATTAAAATACATTTGAAAACACTCATAATAATTCTGAGACAACAAAAGTAAGATAGAACAAAATGTCCAAAAAGGTGTATAATACCTCTTACTTCATGCTAAAAAAAGTGAATTTAAAATTAGACATTACCGGGCTTCCCTGGTGGCGCAGTGGTTGAGAGTCCGCCTGCCGATGCAGGGGACACAGGTTCGTGCCCCGGTCCGGGAAGATCCCACGTGCCGCGGAGCGGCTGGGCCCATGAGCCATGGCCGCTGAGCCTGCACGTCCGGAGCCTCTGCTCCTCAACGGGAGAGGCCACAACAGTGAGAGGCCCGCGTACTGCAAAAAAAAAAAAAAAAAAAAATTAGACATTACCTAGACTTCCAGTTTAATATAAGTCATGCGAGAGATACCTTATCGGAGAGATACCATATCGGTCTTCTCCTAACATTCCATGAAAATCCCTTTGAAAATGTACAAGTGTTTTTTTCGGTTTTTAATTGCAGCCGTTCTGATAATCAGTATACAGGACAATCGTATGCTGGACTCTGGGAGGATTTCCACAGACTGCCACATCAGTGGTGTTGGACTGAGAAGCACAGTCGTGGACTCCGTTTATTCCACCCTCTGTCTTGGCAAAGTACACATCATCTGGCAGAAGAGAGGAAAAAGCTCTCTGTTACAGTCATAGCCTGTTCCCTAGCTCAGGGCTTCTAACCAGAAAGTCAGGCAACCACATTCCTTTCTGCATGAGGACAATATTTTTTAGGCAGCCAGATCAGGGCTTACCTCCTCTTTCCTTTCTTTTCTCTTCAGTCTTGATTAGAGACTATAGGTCTTAGTAGAAACTGGGCCAGATGTGTGATGCAGTGTGGGGAATGTTCGGACATAATTGGTTGTGGTAGTGCATGGAATTGGGATTGTCAGTGTGACAGAGTGAGGCAGAGACCAGAGCCTGGAAGCGTGAGTGAGTGACGGTGTTGGGATGTGGGGTGTGTGTGTGTGTGTGTGTGTGTGTGTGTGCGTGCCCGTGCGTGCGCGGGGGACTTCAAGGCTTGTCTTTGGAAAGAGGTAATTGCAGACTGTGCCCAAGTCTTTTACATAGTCAAAAGATTCCGGCGGTGAGAGAAGGAAGTTTGTTTATTTATCCAGCAAGTGTTTATTGAGTACCTACTATGGGCCAGATGCTGTTTTGGTGGTAGAGAAACACCAGTGAAAAGGAGAAACCAGGGCCTGGTTCTTCTAGGGGGTGGGAGATGTGGGCTGGCAGGGCCGGGGGTGGGGCGAGACAGACAGAAATAAGCAGACCAGTGGAAAAGTGTAATTTCTGATAATCATCAGTGTTGCGACTTCCCTGGTGGCTCAGTGGTTAAGAATCTGCCTGCCACCGCAGGGGACACGGGTTCAAGCCCTGGTCTGGGAAGATCCCACATGCCGTAGAGCAACTAAGCCCGTGCACCACAACTACTGAGCCTGCTCTCTGGAGCCCACGAGCCACAACTACTGAAGCCTGCGTGCCTGGAGCCTGCGCTCCGCAACAAGAGAAGCCACCGCAACGAGAAGCCCGCGCACCGCAACGGAGAGTAGCGCCCGCTCGCCGCAACTAGAGAAAGCCCGTGTGCAGCAACGAAGACCCAACGCAGCCAAAAGTAAATAAATTTATAAAAAGAAGAAAATCATCAGTGCTGTGAACAAAATAAGATGGGGTAATGTGGCAGAATGAATAGGGGTCCTCAGACCAATCCACAGTGGCCCCAGCATACAGTGGGCCCTAGGGTGCAAGGCTTACCCAGAAGAAACCAGAACAGATGGAGTAGAGGAAACAAAGTTTGATTCTCACCATACTCTATTATGCAGGTACTATTATTGTCTTGTTTTACAGATGAAAAAAATAACCGGAGACAATGCATGGCAAAGACAAATTCTTAAGAGAAGATTTACAAGCAGTTAATAAATATTTGGAACTTGTTAACATTCACAAGTAATGAAATAAACACACTGATAATTAAAGGAATTAAATTAAAAATTACAATTAGATGCCATTTTCAATCAATCAAATTTGTGAAGATTATAAAAAAAGACTAAATTATTGCTAGTGGTAGTGGCATAAGTTTGACCCTCTCATTTGCTGCTGAGAAGGTTAACTGGTACAACTTTTAAGTAAAACTATCCTACTTGCGAGAATAAATCCCAAGGAAATTACCAGAAAAGCAAGTAAGATTAATATGCTGGATATTTTTTTATTGTAGTATTATTTTTAATAATAATAATAATAAAAAATTATTTTTAATAAGGTATAAATAATAAAATTAAACAATTTTAATAATAAAATAAATAAATAAAATATATTTAATTTAATTTTTTTATTTATAATTTTTTATTTTTATTATAAAATTTTATTATTAAATAAAAAAATTTTTAAAAAATTATTTAAAAAAATAATAAAAAATTTTATTATAAAATTATAAATAAAATTTTTATTTTATTTATAATTTTTTATTATATTTAATATATTATAAATAAATAAAATTTTAATAAATAAAATAAAATAATAAAAATAAAATAAAATAATTATTTTTTAATAAGGTATAAATAATAAAATTAAACAATTTTTAATTGTTTAATTATTTTAATTTTTTATTGTAGTATTATTTTTAATTGTAGTATTATTTATACAATCCCCAAATTGGAAACAACCTACATGTCTGACAGTAGGGAAATACTTCATATATAGAACCACTATATAATCATTAAAGATGATGTTCATGAAAATTTATTAATGACATGAGGCAATGATTGTTAAAATATTAAATGAAAAGGTAGGCTAAAAATTGTGTATACGGTATGATGGAATTTTGGTACCAGAAGCACCTGAGGTCCAAGACCTCAATTAGAAATGACATTTCCAGTTTCCCTTGGCAAGGTGTGGCCACACAAGCAAGTTCCAGCCAGTGCACGTGAGCAGAAGTGATGGACGCCACTTCCGGAACATCTTCCCCAAAGCAAGCTACTTGCCCCCTATGTCCTTTTTCTCCCTTTCCACAGGCTGATATATGATGCGGTAGTTGGTAAGCCAATTTTGACCATGAGGACAAGAACAACACTCTAAGGAATGACAGAACAGTAAGATAGGCGCCTAGGTCCCTGGATGATCTTGTGGAGTACAGCTTCTCCCTGCTGAACCTGTCACGTGGAACTTTAACGGGAGAAATAACCTTCTATCTTGTTTTCAGTGATTGAGTCTCTGTTTAAGCAGCTGAACTATATCCTAACTAGCACAGATAGCAACTGTGTAAAATATATTAACATTTTCATTCCTTATAATGGTTTCATACTTAAGGACACTAATGGCCTTAGTAATAACACTGAGTAAGAGGTCCTGATAGGAGTTTCATTAATAAAAGCAGAATGTTTAACATTGTGCCTCTGCTATTCTGGCAATCAGATATACATCTGTTTCAGAAAAGCGGCAGATGCAGTTGTAAAAAGATGAAAGCTTTGCTTAGGTCTCTAAGTGGTCTCAAAGCTATAGAGTGTTAGTGGCGATTTTTGTGTTCCACCCCTGTCCCTGGCATGCAGTATGGGATATGTGTGCTGATTTATCCAGTTAGCTCTGTCTGATCTTTAAGGGGAGGCTTCTTGTACTGCGAGTGGCTGTATGAAAGCAAATCGGTAAGAAGGAGAAACAGAAGAGTGAGAGGCATGTCGTTCTCTCTGGGCAACTTTACTTCCTTCTCTTCATCAGCATCACTTGCTAGAACCTAGATAAGCCTTGAGCATTTGCTCCTGGGAGGCTGTTAGAGACTGCTTTGCAATGTCTTATTCTAGCAAAGGAAAAACTGCGGTAGAGCAGGAACAGGAGGTGAGATTGGGGGTTAAGGACGTAGGGTTTATATCCATTTATATTGGAGACTGAATTATGAGGGGGTGAAGGTGCCTAATTGCAGGTCAAGTCCAAATCCAAACTTGGGAGTGGTAGTTCTGGGTTAGTGTCAGGCAGGGTGTGAAATCCAGAGGAAGGGGATGAGGCTTTTAGACTATAGGGAAAGGATGAGGAGACAATGAGGAAGAATAGTGTCCTTCAAGAAAACCTGTCTAAATATAAGGCAGAGAAAGAGCAAGGACCAAAGCCCAACCTTTGGCAAAATCAGCTGGATGGACAGAGACCAAACAGCAAGCCCTAGTCCGCGACTCGAGCAGGGGGCAAGACTGTGCCAGCTGGCACCGATGCCCCGTGGGTAGAGGGACAGACTCTAGGACTTCAAAGGGCCTAGGCAGAGGAGATG
The DNA here is from genome assembly GCF_937001465.1 of Orcinus orca. Classification (NCBI taxonomy): domain Eukaryota; kingdom Metazoa; phylum Chordata; class Mammalia; order Artiodactyla; family Delphinidae; genus Orcinus; species Orcinus orca. Next base: position 128,839,135 of record NC_064560.1, read on the forward strand.
AAAAAAGGTAAGGAATTCTTACACTTATTGAGCGTCTAATACTCCTTGTACTTGGATTCTTGCAGCATTCCTGGGAGCACTCTTCACAGAAATGTTTAGTGATCTGATCGAGATGATGAATTTATTAAGTAGAGGATATAGGCTTGACTGACTCTAAACCCACATTCTTTCTTTTATGCCATTTTGGGGGTTCTTCAGGGATTGCTGACCAGGTGCCCTTCCAGAAGGTGAGTGTTGGAAAAATCAAAGACATTTCCCAACCTTGATGACCTGCAGGGCGAGAACTACTGACTGCCCGTAAGCCTCTTGTTAGTTCACAGAGAGAAAAGAGGAAGCCTACAGATAGATAGGGAGCTGCCTAATTAGGAATCTGAAGGATGGTTCTTTCCCACTTTCCCAGAATCTTAGCTTGCTATGTTCCAGATTCACTCCAGGGTGTCATATACTGTCTGTCAATGACCATAGCCATCTTCCAGAGGACCCTCAGGACCCTAATAGTCTTTAAAGGAAACACTATGCATCGGATGAATGGATAAAGAAGATGTGGCGCATATATACAATGGAATATTACTCAGCCATAAAAAGAAATGAAATCGAGCTATTTGTAATGAGGTGGATAGACCTAGAGTCTGTCATGCAGAGTGAAGTAAGTCAGAAAGAGAAAGACAAATACCGTATGCTAACACATATATATGGAATTTAAGAAAAAAAAATGTCATGAAGAACCTAGGGGTAAGACAGGAATAAAGACACAGACCTACTAGAGAATGGACTTGAGGATATGGGGAGGGAGAAGGGTGAGCTGTGACAGGGCGAGAGAGAGGCATGGACATATATACACTACCAAACGTAAGGTAGATAGCTAGTGGGAAGCAGCCGCATAGCACAGGGAGATCAGCTCGGTGCTTTGTGACCACCTGGAGGGGTGGGATAGGGAGGGTGGGAGGGAGGGAGACGCAAGAGGGACGAGATATGGGAACATATGTTTATGTATGACTGATTCACTTTGTTATAAAGCAGAAACTAACACACCATTGTAAAGCAATTATACTCCAATAAAGATGTTAAAAATAAAAAAATAACTGAAAATATTTTTTAAAAAAGGAAACACTATGATAAAATATGAGAAAATCCTCAATCTTATAACTGATCAGGTAAAAGCAAATCAAAGGAACCACATTAGATACTATTTTCATGCCATCATGTAGGGGAAAATTATTTTAAGATCCAGTTTCTTTGAGAATATAGAGAAGATGGAACTCTAATTTGTTGTTGGTAGGCATGGAAGTTGGCAACATGAATTAAAATCTACCCTGAAATCTCCTCTTTGGCATGTTTCTTCCAGAAATAACCATGTAAGTGTGCAAGGATATGTGTACAATGGTATTTACTCCAACACTGCTTAAAAATAGAAAACTGAAACCAAGCAAATATCTATTCATAAAAAAAGAGTTAAACAATTACAGTGTATTTCTCCCTAAGGAGTACAATGAAGCCATTTAAAAATGTGGTTGAACTGTATATACTTACATGGGAGGGTACCCAGGATATATTGGGTTAATGAGAACAACACAAAAAGGTATACAATGGACATGGGAAAAGGTCAGGGAGGACACATACCATTTAGTGGTTACTTTGGAGGAGAGAAGGTAGAATGAGGAAGGGGTGGATACAGTGACCTTCACTCTTCACACATTTCTTCATGCTTTGAACTTTGGGAAGATACATCAAGCATTTATTATTCTCACAATTTAAAATAAACTCATAAAGTAAAAGTGAAGAACAGTCAGTAGTAGACCATTATCCTTCCGGGCCAGAGGCAGAGAATGGTAAGTTGAGGTCATGCGTGACTCTGGACCAGTGTCTACACAGAAATACAGATATATGCTGAAATTTGCTCCACTTAGGAGAGCCACTAACATCTGCTCCTGGCAGAACTGCTGCCGGTAGAACAAGAATCCAGTTTCTCCTACATACCAGTATACTCCAGCCATTGTTCCTAGTAGCATTAGTATCTATTCTTCAGCAATACTTTTGACTCTATACTTCAGAATGACCTCTTATTTTTCCCCTGAAGCAATTTTTTTAACTTTCTCTTCCCCTCAATTTACATTTTAATGCTTAGTGTGTTCATGACACTGTAAGATTCTTTATAATAGGTGCTAAAATACATGCAAAACTTTCGTGAAATTTTTCATGGGTAAATAATAGTCAGTGCACCAGAGATGTCATTGGCATGTAGTATATGGATGAAATTAAACTCAGATAATAATGACAAAGAGGTTCATTTTCTTCCACGTGTACACATAATTGATTTCCCCTCATTTATCTTCTTTAGAAAGTAAGTGTTGAAAGGTAGATATGGAAAAAAATCAAGTTTGTGGTAATTTGCTACAGCAGAAATGGGAGAGAACCTAATATAACCTGTCTACTTTACTGTAAGTTGTCTTCTTGGTCTGACCCTTTAACTTTACACAGTTCCCTCTGGGCACTAAGAAAGAGGTTCTGAATGTGGCCAGGAAGTGGATTGCGCTGCTCAACGTGACAGTTTCACCTATTCATCTTTCTCCCCTTCAACTCCATCTGTCTCTTCACTCTTCTTTCCAGCAAAGAGCTCCTTCTCAGCACTGTCTCAAGAGTTAGAAACAAATGGCTGGGAGTACACGTAAGATAATAAGGCATCTACTTGAGATAGGATTGGTTTTAGGGCAGTGTTAGAACTGGAGGCTTGAGGCCATATAAGTTCAATGGTAACTGCTTAGTCAAAGCTTATGATTGATTATTTATGGCCATTGGAAGTTAGATTGCTGTTCTGTGAATACAACGAAGTAGAACTACATTATGCTAGGTTTAGGCTAATAGATATCTGTGTAAATGACACTGGGGACTCAGGTTCCACTCTCTAAATGTGAAAGAAGTCATAAGCAGATAAACGAGATGAATAAGTATTCACCAGATAAGCTACCTGTCCTAGTAGATTAGTCATTCACAAACCTTAAAATACATAAACGTCACCTGGGGACCTTGTTAAAACATGTAGATTTCCAGCTCTGCTCCCAGTAATTCTGACTGAGTAGGCCTGGGATGTATTTTAGATATGTGCCCCAAGTGATTCTTATGCAAGGAGTCAGTGGAGCACACAATAAGAAAGAACGGCATTGAATAGCAGAAACTGCTTGGGACAGAAAGCAAACCATTCAGATGTCCCAGAGTTTTGACTTAAAGGGCTATCTGTAATTTCCAAACATTTTTTTCTGCTTTGATCCTCTTCACATTTATATATTCTTTCACCATTACCTCATCAGATAGGAAACTGAAAACCATGGTAGGGGTAGTGGGAGAGTTAAATGTGCCAATGAGAGGGGCGGTCACACATCATAGTCTCCAGGTGGGCATATGTAAAGCCCTCCCAGATGCTGATAATATTTCCTACTTCTCACTCCACTCACCAAGAGGTGATTCTTAGCTTGGAGAATAGCCAGTGTCTCTTGGGGAATTTCTGGGTGTGAGGAGACTTTTGCTAACACTCAAGGCACCAGAGAACTTGCATTGTGGGTGAGTAGCAGATAAGGCTTGGCTTTGGGAATGTTCCTTCCCTTCGACGGTGGGGAGAGATAATCTGGTCCCTTCAGCATGAGGGCTCCCCCTCCAAATTCTAGTCTTCCTTTGATCTGGGCTGGGGGTGGAAGGTGAGGTCCCTGCCTACAGTTATGCAGGCTGCAGGTGCATTCCCAAAGGGTGAGTATAGCTGGAGTCCAGTCCAGATCCTACTCACTAGGCCAGATGTTAGAGCAAGGCCAAGGGCTAGAAACCGAGCAGGACCTTTGAGTTGTTCTGCAGAAACTAAGAACCACATCCACGTGGAGGATGGTGACTACATGCTGACAACAACCATGTAGACCCCAGACTGGTTGGAACCAGAAGGTTGATGGTTAAGTTTCCCGAAACAGCACCCTGTTACCTCATCACCAACCAATCAGAAGAAAGTTATGTACTCGGTAACCCTCACTCCAAATGTGGCCTTTAAAAACCATTCTCTGAAAGCCGTTGGGGGGCTTGTGTCTTTTGAGCCTTAACTGCCCATACTCCTTGCTGGGTCCTGCAATAAACACTGTACTTTCCTTCATCACAACCCAGCGTCAGTAGATTGGCTTTGTTGCATGGTGGGCAAGTGGACCCGAGTTTGGTTTGGTAACAGGCTCTGGCTAGCCAGAGAAATGGGCACCTTTAAAAAATCTGCACAGGGTCTATGTTAATTATGACCCTGCCAGGTGGCATACCCAAAGATCTCTGAGTCTTAATGCCCTCCTTGACTTCAATAAACTAGGTCTTGTGGTGATAGAAAGAGGGAAAACAGAATGAAATTTAGGGAGAACTCTGTCTACTGCTGCATTTCCCAAGAGTTGGAAATCCCTGCTTTTCTGACAATTATGGAGCTCATGAAGATCCCACCCAGATGACCTCCTTTAGGCTGTATTCATCTACCGCTTGGAAAAACATATTCCTAAGTGAGTGACACATAATCCCCTTGTGTACTGTCAATCCTCTCACTTGCCAATTTCCAGCTTATCAGCTAGAGTTGCTTAATGCCTGAGGCCAAGGTACTGCAGTATCTCTTAATTAACTAGTTGCAGACTGCTAATTAGTTTACTGCAGAATCTCCTCAGTATACAAAGTATATTGACTCCAACTTGGAAATGCCTCTGAGGCCTCACAAAACATCTATTAGGAGAGATGCCTTCTTAAATACCACCCGTCTCAGAGCTCAGAAGATGGAGGATAAGGGAGAGGCTGGAAGGAAACAAGCTTGAAGGAGGCATGTTTCACTGCTCATGCCAACCCCTTCTCCTTTATATTTTCTGTGTCAAAACCATCTCTCAAGAGAGTCTATAGAAATATTTGCCTTTTCACAACCTACTTCACTCTCCTGGTGATGAAAACAGTTCTTGAAATGCTACACCCTACCCTTTCTGAGTGGGCTCATATCCCGAATTCTCTGACTACAGCAAGATTTGGAGAGGCGCCTGCTGTTGCCCATCCTGTGCCTGGAGCTGCAGGAAGCCTTTCTGATTCATGATTTCAGTGGTTGGCTTTTGAGCACCTGCTGACCAGCCTTCTTGGTCCAGATCTAGTCTTTCCTCCAACCTTGCTGGCTGAAGTATCTGTGACTTCCTGTAGAAGGCCGAACACACTCTCCTTATTAAAATGAGATGAGCAGGTGCTCAGGAGGGTATTACAGATCATCAGCTACCTAATCTTTAAAGCTCTTAATTGAGGAATTCTCCCAGGTAGACCATTTACTGTGCTTTCCCTGTACAGTCAGGCATATGCCGGGCACCTTGTATAGAATCCAACTTAGTCTCCACATTCTGTGGAGCTAGGGATCCATCTCCATTTTCAGTTGAGAAACTTGAGGTACAGAGAATTTGGATAACTTGTCTAAAGTCACACATCTTACTAAAAAACAAAACTAGGGACTTCCCTGGTGGCACTGTGGTTAAGAATCCGACTGCCAGCACAGGGGACACGGGTTCGAGCCCTTGTCCGGGAAGTTGCCACATGCCATGGAACAACTAAGCCCGTGTGCCACAACTACTGAAGCTCACGCGCCTAGAGCCCATGCTCTGCAACAAGAGAAGCCACCGCAATGAGACGCCTGCACACCTCAACAAAGAGTAGCCCCCACTCGCCGCAACTAGAGAGAGCCTGTGCGCAGCAATGAAGACCCAACGCAGCAAAAAAAAAATAAATACATTTTAAAAAATAAGTAAAAAACAAAACTAAACAAACACATAAAAAGTAGGGGAGGAATAGTGCTTCACAGGGAAATGGGGCTGCAGTGAAGCACTTCATTCTGAGAACAAATGCTCATTTGGGAAGAGCGTATTTTTCTATCTGACTGGTCTGCTGCAGACCAGTGCTACAGTAATAGTTGCTGGACTTAAACATGATTTTATTTTGTTGGTCTCCCTTTACTCTTCAATTACTTACAACTTGAAGCTGAACTTGGCCAAAGTGGAGATTTCAGGCATAAAGTTATTTCCACTTTTTCTTCTCTTCTGTCAGTTTAATAAATACTATAGTGACTGCTCTTCTTCCTTCTAGAAGAACACACTTTGTAAATGAGCGTGGGGCAAGAGAAAATGTCGGCAGGTCAGCCGAAGTCAACAGCTCTGTGTCAGTGGTTCACAACCTTGGCCGCACATCAGAATCACAGGAGGAGATTTAAAACATCCCCGCATCAGACACACACTCAACCTGCTAAATTAACATGTCTGGGGGAGGGGCCCGGCACCAAAATCAGCATCTCTGTATGTGGCCCAGGCATCAGTGCTGTTTTTAAAGCTTCTTGGTATTTCCAGTGTGCAGCCCGTTGGGAACCTCTGCTCTAGCAGTGATTCTCCAAATTCTTATGTGCACAGAAAGCACCTTGTTAAAATGTGCTTGTTAAAATGGGGCCTTGTTAAAATGCAGATTCTGATTCAATAGGCCTGTGTGGGTGCCGAGGGTCTCATTTCTAACAAGTTCCCAGGTAAGGCTGCTGCCGCTGCTCTCCACACGTTGGGGAGCAAGGCTCTAGATCAGCGGTTCTCCAAGTGTGGTCCTTGGACCTGCAGCATCAACATCACCAGGGAACTTGTTAGAAATGCCAATTCTTGGGCCCCAACCCAGGCCTAGTGAATCAGTAGCTCGGGGGTGGAGCCCAGTAATCCGGCTTAACACGGCCTGCAGGTGATTCCGATGTATCTAAAGTTTGAGAACCACTGCTAGGTAATAGTTTCCAGTTTGCTTTTGAGAAACAAGAAAGCGGATTTCCCCAGCTTATCCGCAGCAATGGAGAAGGCTCACTACAAGAATATTTGTGGGAATAAGAAATCAGGTTTCATGGGAACCCAGGAAAAGTTGCGCAATCAGGATATGTGTGACCAACCCCCGTGGCACAGCAAGGCATCCAGGAACTGGGATGTGGTCTGGGAGCATGGAGTGTGATTCAAGATCAGGAACGGCAGGCCAGGCTGACTCATCGCTTGCCCAGCTGCAGGAGTTTCTTCCTGGTTTGTTCCTCTAGTGCCTTAATCCTCTCATGACTCAACAATTCTGTCTCTGTTTACAGCAGAGTGGCTTAGCTGAAGTCCTGGAATAAGGCTGCTTGAGTTAGAATTCTGGCTTATTCTCTGTATGACCTTGGGCACTTTACCTAACCTCTCTGGGCCTCAGTTTTCTTGTCTGAAATATGAGAATACTAATTGTATCTATCTTGTTGTAGGATTAAATGAGATAACAGGTGTAACCTGTTACAGGATTTCCTGGGACCCAGTAACTGCTCAAAGAATAAAGCTGTCATTACTGTCTTCCCATTATATCTGTCGCAACTGACTCTCAACGTCAACCTTGAGTTTACATGTTTGAGAAAGAGACACAAATTGCTGTCGTGAGTCACTATGGTGGGTATAGGGCCAAGCTCGCCCACCAAGCATCTGTGGTCATGCTGTGTATTTGCTGTTTGGGGTTGGATGCTCTCCTCTAGTCCATAATATTTCACTTATTTGAGAAGATCCATTCATGCTATAACTAAAAGGAGGGAGAAAGCATGTGAGATATAGTGTCACCAGCAGGCCACTCTGGGGCTAGTCCAAGGCAGCCTGCCCTTCATGGTGGTGTTTCCCTAGCATGGCCCAACTAGTCTAACCACGCACCTATGACATTCTGTGTCTGACTCCACAATTTGGAAACCTGTTTTTACTTGAATCAACAAGATTTTAACTTAGCATACAGGTTACAGAGTGGAGACGCTGCCACACTATTACTGTCACTTCTGTCTCCTCTGTTTGAAATCACAGGATCACCAAAGCAGGGAATTTAAATGAAAGGAGGATGTGATGCTCATTGACGGAGGCAAAGAGGATGCCGACCTAAGAGTAAATACTACACGGTAGGGGCTTCCCTGGTGGCGCAGTGGTTGAGAGTCTGCCTGCCGATGCAGGGGACACGGGTTCGTGCCCCGGTCCGGGAAGATCCCACATGCCGCGAAGCAGCTGGGCCCGTGAGCCATGGCCGCTGAGCCTGAGCATCCGGAGGCTGTGCTCCGCAACGGGAGAGGCCACAACAGTGAGAGGCCCGTGTACCGCAAAAAAAAAAAAAGAAAAACAAAAAAAAACTACACGGTAAAAAAAATCATCTCCTTCCCACCCTCCCTGGGAATTTGAAAAGAAATGCCTTTGTCATTGTTTTGGCTTGGAGAAAACAGGAGCTGGTATTGGTCACTTAGAGACACTTTTCAGCTCGTTTCCTGCAATAAAGGCATTGGGTTAATATACGCCAGTGTATGGACTTTGTAGTTTATAAATACTAAAAGCAGTTTTGTGATGAATCCTCCACAGGTAAGACAGTCCTTATTTGACTATGTGGTAACTTCTACCTCTTTCCCTGTTTACTGATTTCTGAGTAATGAGATATAATCATGCCAAGTGTGAGATGCTTCCCTTTATAGTTTTGAATTTGCATAATAGCATTCCATGCTTGATCATCTGGAATATCTCTGCTGTCTTTTCTTAATCCTTATGGAAAAGCAGAGAGAAAATTGTATAATAATTATAATGAAAAGTCTTATAATGAACTGAGGTCACCCCATGGCTCCCCTCCCTCCCACCTGCACCCTGAAGTCATTAGTTTCTTATTAGAAAATTTAAGACCTGGAAGAGCTGTCTGGTTCAGTGTCTGACCTGAGTAACCTTGGGTTTACACAGATCCCTTTGAAAGGAAATAAATTCTTGCGGACCTAGAGCATTACATCATATCATTCTATAAAATGCATTAAATATGTAAAATATAGGAGACCTTCAAGATGGCGGAGGAGTGAGACGTGGAGATCGCATTCCTCCCCACAAATACATCAGAAATACATCTACATGTGGAACAACTCCTACAGAACACCTACTGAATGCTGGCAGAAGACCTCAGACTTCCCAAAAGGCAAGAAACTCCCCCACATACCTGGGTAGGGCAAAAGAAAAGGGACGGGACCTGCACCTCTGGGAGGGAGCTGGGAAGGAGGAATGGTTTCCACACACTAGGAAGCCCCTTCACGGGCGGAGACACGGGTGGAGGGGGGAAACTTCGGAGCCACGGAGAAGAGCGCAGCAATAGGGGTGCGGAGGGCAAAGAGGAGAGATTGCCGCACAGAGTATGGGTGCCGACCAGCACTCACCAGCCCGACAGGCTTGTCTGCTCACCCGCCGGGGCGGGCGGGGGCTGGGAGCTAGGCTGTGGCTTCGGAGGTCAGATCCCAAGGAGAGGACTGCGGTTGGCGACGTGAACACAGCCTGAAGGGGGCTAGTGCGCCACAGCTAGCCGGGAAGGAGTCCGGGAAAAGGTCTGGACTTGCCTAAGAGGCAAGAGACCATTGTTTCAGGGTGCGCGAGGAGAGGGGATTCAGAACACTGCCTAAACGAGCTCCAGAGACGGGCGCGAGCCGCGGCTATCAGTGCGGATCCCAGAGACAGGCATGGGACGCAAAGGCTGCTGCTGCCGCCACCAAGAAGCCTGTGTGCGAGCACAGGTCACTCTCCACACCCCCCTTCCGGGGAGACTGTGCAGCCCGCCACTGCCAGGGTCCCGGGATCCAGGGACAACTTCCCTGGGAGAACGCACGGCGCGCCTCAGGCTGGTGCAACGTCACGCTGGCCTCTGCCGCCGCAGGCTCGCCCCACCCTCCGTGCCCCTCCCTCCCCCGCCCCACCCTGGCCTGAGTGAGCCAGAGCCCCCGAATCAGCTGCTCCTTTGACCCCGTCCTGTCTGAGCGAAGAACAGACGCCCTCCGGTGACCTACACGCAGAGGCGGGGCCAAATCCAAAGCTGAGCCCCTGGGAGCTGTGAGAACAAAGAAGAGGAAGGGAAATCTCTCCCAGCAGCCTCAGAAGCAGCGGATTAAAGCTCCACAAAGCTCCACAATCAACTTGATGTACCCTGCATCCGTGAAATACCTGAATAGACAACGAATCATTCCAAATTGAGGAGGTGGACTTTGGGAACAACAATATATATATATTTTTTCCTTTTTCTCTTTTTGTGAGTGTGTATCTGTATGCTTCTTTGTGTGATTTTGTCTGTATAGCTTTGCTTTTACCATTCTCCTAGGGTTCTGTCTGTCCTTTTGTTTTGGGGGGGAGGTTTTGTTTTTGTTTAAGTATAGTTTTCAGCACTTGTTATCATTGTTGGATTTGTTTTTTGGTTTGGTTGCTCTCTTCTTTTTTTATTTTTAAAAATTTTAAATTAATTTTTAATAATTAAATTTTTTTTTATTTTAATAACTTTTATTTTATTTTTTCTTGCTTTCTTTATTTCTCCCTTTTCTTCTGAGCCGTGTGGCTGACAGGGTCTTGGTGCTCCAGCCCAGTGTCAGGCATGTGCCTCTGAGGTGGGAGAGCCAAGTTCAGGACATTGGTCCACGAGGGACCTCCCGGCTCCACGTAGTATCAAGCGGCAAAAGCTCTCCCAGACATCTCCATCTCAACGCTAAGACCCAGCTCCACTCAACGACCAGCAAGCTACAGTGCTGGACAACCTATGCCAAACAACTATCAAGACAGGAACACATCCCCACCCACTAGCAGAGAGGCTGCCTAAAATCATAATAAGGTCACAGACACCCCAAAACACACCACCAGACGTGGTCCTGACCATCAGAAAGACACGATCCAGCCTCATCCTCCAGAACACAGGAACCAGTCCCCTCCACCAGGAAGCCTACACAACCCACTGAACCAACCTTAGCCACTGGGGACAGACACCAAAAACAACAGGAACTACAAACCTGCAGCCTGCAAAAGGAGACCCCAAACACAGTAAGATAAGCAAAATGAGAAGACAGAGAAACACACAGCAGGTGAAGGAGCAAGGTAAAAACCCACCAGACAAAACAAATGAAGAGGAAATAGGCAGTCTACCTGAAAAAGAATTCAGAGTAATGATAGTAAAGATGATCCAAAATCTTGGAAATAGAATGGAAAAAATACAAGAAATGTTTAACAAGGACCTAGAAGAACTAAAGAGCAAATAACAGTGATGAACAACACAGTAAATGAAATTAAAAATTCTCTAGAAGGAATCAATTAGCAGAATAACTGAGGCAGACGAACAGACAAGTGACCTGGAAGATAAAATAGTGGAAATAACTATGGCAGGGCAGAAAAAAGAATGAAAAGAATTGAGGACAGTCTCATAGACCTCTGGGACAACATGAAACGCACCAACTTTTGAATTATAGGGGTCTCAGAAGAAGAAGAGAAAATGAAAGGGACTGAGGTAAAACTTGAAGAGATTTTAGTTGAAAACTTCTCTAATATGGGAAAGGAAACAGTTAATCAAGTCCAAGAAGCACAGAGAGTTTCATACAGGATAAATCCAAGGAGAAACATGCCAAGACACATAATAATCAAACTATCAAAAATTAAATACAAAGAAAAAATATTAAAAGCAGCAAGGGAGAAACAGCAAATAACATACAAGGGAATCCCCATAAGGTTAACAGCTGATCTTTCAGCAGAAACTCTGCAAGCCAGAAGGGAGTGGCAAGACATGTTTAAAGAGATGAAAGGGAAAAACCTACAACCAAGATGACTCTACCCAGCAAGGATCTCACTCGGATTCGACGGAGAAATTAAAAACTTTACAGATAAGCAAAAGCTAAGAGAATTCAGCACCACAAAACCAGCTTTAAAACAAAGGTTAAAGGAAATTCTCTAGGCAGGAAACACAAGAGAAGGAAAAGACCTAAAATAACAAACAAAAAGCAATTAAGAAAACGGTAATAGGAACATACATATGGATAATTACCTTAAATGTAAATGGATTAAATGCTCCAACCAAAAGACATAGACTGGCTGAATGGATACAAAAATAAGACCCATATGTATTGCTGTCTACAAGAGACCCAAGTCAGACCTATGGACACATAGAGACTGAAAGTGAGGGGATGGAAAAAGATTCCATGCAAATGGAAATCAAGAGAAAGCTGGAGTAGCAATTCTCATATCAGACAAAATAGACTTTAAAATAAAGACTGTTACAAGAGACAAAGAAGGACACTACATAATGATCTAGGGATCAATCCAAGAAGAAGATATAACAATTGTAAATATTTATGCATCCAACATAGGAACACCTCAATACATAAGGCAAATACTAACAGCCATAAAAGGGGAAATCGACAGTAACAGAATCATAGTAGGGGACTTTAACACACCGCTATCACCACTGGACATATCATCCAAAAAAAAAAAATAAGGAAACACAAGCTTTAAATGACACAGTAAGCAAGATGGACTTAATTGATATTTATAGGACATTCCATCCAAAAACAACAGAATACACTTTCTTCTCAAGTGCTCATGGAACATTCTCCAGGATAGATCATATCTTAGGTCATAAATCGAGCCTTGGTAAATTTAAGAAAATTTAAATCTTATCAAGTATCTTTTCCAACCACAAAGCTATGAGACTAGATATCAATTACAGGAAAATATCTGTAAAACATACAAACACATGGAGGCTAAAAAATACACTACTAAGTAACCAAAAGATCACTGATGAAATCAAAGAGGAAATCAAATTATACCTAGAAACAAATGGCAACAAAAACATGACAACCCAAAACCTATGGGATGCAGCAAAAACAGTTCTAAGAGGGAAGTTTATAGCAGTACAATCCTACCTCAAGAAAAAAGAAACATCTCTTTTCTTTTTTTTTTTTTTTTTTTGCGGTACGCGGGCCTCTCACTGTTGTGGCCTCTCCCGCTGCGGAGCACAGGCTCCGGACGCGCAGGCTCAGCGGCCATGGCTCACGGGCCTAGCCGCTCCGTGGCATGTGGGATCTTCCCGGACTGCGACACGAACCTGCATCCCCTGCATCGGCAGGCGGACTCCCAACCACTGCACCACCAGGGAAGCCCTGAAACATCTCAAATAAACAACCTAACCTTACACCTAAAGCAATTAGAGAAAGAAGGAAAAAAAAAAAAACCAAAGTTAGCAGAAGGAAAGAAATCATAAAGATCAGATCAGATATAAATGAAAAAGAAAAGAAGGAAACAATAGCAAAGATCAATAAAACTAAAAGGTGGTTCTTTGAGAAGATAAACAAAATTGATAAACCATTAGCCAGACTCATCAAGAAAAAAAGGGAGAAGACTCAAATCAATAGAGTTAGAAATGAAAAAGGGGAGGTAACAACTGAAACTGCAGAAATACAAAGGATCATGAGAGATTACTACAAGCAACTATATGCCAATAAAATGGACAACCTGGAAGAAATGAACACATTCTTAGAAAAGCACAACCTTCCAACACTGAACCAGGAAGAAAAAGAAAATATAAACAGACCAATCACAAGCACTGAAATTGAGACAGTGATTAAACATCTTCTAACGAACAAAAGCCCAGGACCAGATAGCTTCACAGGCAAATTCTACCAAACATTTAGAGAAGAGCTAACACCTATCTTTCTCAAACTCTTCCAAAATATAGCAGAGGGAGGAACACTCCCAAACTCATTCGATGAGGCCACCATCACCCTGATACCAACACCAAAGATGTCACAAAGAAAGAAAACTACAGGCCAATATCACTGATGAACATAGATGCAAAACTCCTCAACAAAATACTAGCAAACAGAATCCAACAGCACATTAAAAGGATTATACACCGTGATCAAGTGGGGTTTATTCCAGGAATGCAAGGAGTCTTCAATATACACAAATCAATCATTGTGATACACCATATTAACGAACTGAAGGATAAAAACAATATGATCATCTCAAAAGATGCAGAAAAAGCTTTCGACAAAATTCAACACCCATTTACGATAAAAACCCTCCAGAAAGTAGGCATAGAGGGAACTTACCTCAACATGATAAAGGTCATATATGACAAACCCACAGCCAACATCATTCTCAATGGTTAAAAAGTGAAACCATTTCCACTAAGATCAGGAACAAGACAAGGTTGTCCACTCTCACCACTATTATTTAACACAGTTTTGGAACTCCAAGCCACAGCAATCAGAGAAGAAAAAGAAATAAAGGGACTCCAAATCAGAAAAGAAGTAAAGCTGTCACTGTTTGAAGATGACATGATATTATATAAAGAGAATTCTAAAGATGCTACCAGAAAACTACTAAAACTAATCAATGAATTTGGTAAAGTAGCAGGATACAAAATTAATGCACAGAAACCTCTTGCATTCCTATAACCAATGATGAAAAATCTGAAAGAGAAATTAAGGAAACACTCCCATTTACCACTGCAACAAAAATAATAAAATACCTGGGAATAAACCTACCTAAGGAGACAAAACACCTGTATGCAGAAAACTATAAGACACTGATGAAAGAAATTAAAGATGATACAAACAGATGGAGAGATATACCACGTTCTTGGATTGGAAGAATCGACATTGTGAAAATGACACTACTACCCAAAGCAATCTACAGATTCAATGCAATCCCTATCAAACTACCAATGGCAGTTTTCACAGAACTAGAACAAAAAAATTCACAATTTGTATGGAAACACAAAAGACCCTGAATAGCCAAAGCATTCTTGAGAAAGGAAAATGGAGCTGGCGGAATCAGGCTCCCTGACTTCAGACTATACTACAAGGCTACAGTAATCAATACAGTATGGTACTGGCACAAAAACAGAAATATAGATCAGTGGAACAGGACAGAAAGCCCAGAGATAAATCCACGCACATATGGTGACCTTATTTTTAATAAAGGAGGCAAGAATATACAATGGAGAAAAGAAAGAGGAGAAAAGACAGCCTCTTCAATAAGTGGTGCTTGGAAAACTGGACAACTACATGTAAAAGAATGAGATTAGAACACTCCCTGATACCATACACAAAAATAAACTCAAGATGGATAAAGACCTAAATGTAAGGCCAGGCACTATAAAACTCTTAGAGGAAAATATAGGCAGAACACTCTATGACATAAATCACAACAAGATCCTTTTTGACCCACCTTCTAGAAAAATGGAAATAAAAAAAATAAACAAATGGGACCTAATGAAACTTAAAAGCTTTTGCACAGCAAAGGAAACCACAAACAAGATGATAAGGCAACCCTCAGAATGGGAGAAAATATTTGCAAATGAAGCAAGTGACAAAGGATTAATCTCCAAAATTTACAAGCAGCTCATGCAGCTCAATATCAAAAAAGCAAACAACCCAATCCTAAAATGGGAAAAAGACCTAAATAGATATTTCTCAAAAGATGATATACAGATTGCCAACAAACACATGAAAGGATGCTCAACATCACTAATCATTAGAGAAATGCGAATCAAAACTACAATTAGGTATCACCTCACACCAGTCAGAATGGTCATCATCAAAAAATCTACAAACAATAAATGCTGGAGAGGATATGGAGAAAAGGGAATCCTCTTGCACTGTTGGTGGGAATGTAAATTGATACAGCCACTATGAAGAACAGTATGGAAGTTCTTTAAAAAACTACAAATAGAACTACCATCCGACCCAGCAATCCCACTACTGAGCATATACCCTGAGAAAACCGTAATTCAAAAAGAGTCATGTACCACAATCTTCATTGCAGCTCTGTTTACAATAGCCAGGACATGAAAGCAACCTAAGTATCCATCAACAGATGAATGGATAAAGAAGATGTGGCACATATATACAATGGAATATTACTCAGCCATAAAAAGAAACGAAATTGAGATATTCATAGTTAGGTGGATGGACCTCAAGCCTGTCATACTGAAGTAAGTCAGAAAGAGAAAAACAAATACCGTATGCTAACACATATATTTGGAATCTTAAAAAAAAAGGGTTCCGAAGAACCTAGGGGCAGACCAGGAATAAAGGTGCAGACGTAGAGAAGGGACTTGAAGACACAGGAATGGGGAAGGGTAAGCTGGGATGAAGTGAGAGAGTGGCATGGACATATATACACTACCAAATGTAAAATAAATAGCTAGTGGGAAGCAGCCGCATAGCACAGGGAGATCAGCTCGGTGCTTTGTTATCACCTAGAGGGGTGGGATAGGGAGTGTGAGAGGCAGATGCAAGAGGGAGGGGATACTGGGATATAAGTTTATGTATAGCTGATTCACTTTGTTGTAAAGCAGAAACTAACACACCATTGTAAAGCAATTATACTCCAATAAAGATGTTAAAAAAAAGAAAAAAATTTTTAAAATGCCAAAAAAATGTAAAATATAAAACTATACATATGTGTATAGAAATCATGAAAACACAAAAGATTACATATTAAATATAAACAAAACTACAATCAAATATTTCAAATTAAAGACATTATAGAGGATATATTGGTTTAATTTAAATTGTCAATGCTGGATACATTAATAGAAAGATGCATTTTCATAATTATATATTTTTTTCAGATTATATTCTATTATAGGTTATTACAAGGTATAAAATATAATTCCCTGTGCTGTACAGTAAATCCTTGTTGCTTATCTATTTTATGTACAATAGTTTTTATCTGTTAATCTCATACTCCTAATTTGTCCCTCCCTCCTTCCCTCTCCCCTTTGGTAAGCATAAGTGTGTTTTCTATGTCTGTGCATCTGTTTCTGTTTTGTATATAGATTCATTTGTATTATTTTTAGATTCCATATATAAGTGATATCTTATAGTATTTGTTTTTTTCTGAATCACTTCACGAAGTATAATATTCTCTAGGTCCATCCATGTTGCTGCAAATGGCAATATTTCATTCTTTTTTACAACTGTGTAATATTCCATTGTAGATATGTATTCCACATCTTCTTAAGCCAATCTGTGTCTATTGATGGGCACTTGGGTTCTTTCCATGTCTTGGCTATTGTAAATAGAGCTGCTGTGAAGATTGGGTGCATGTATCTTTATGAATTAGAGTTTTCTTTTTTTCTGGATATATACACAGGAGTGGGATTGCTGGATCATATGGTAGCTCTACTTTTTAGTTTTTAAAGGAAACTTAATATTGTTTTCCATAGTGGCTGCACTAATTTACATTCCCAACAACAGTGTAGGAGGGTTCCCTTTTCTCTACACCCTCTCCAGCATTTATTTGTAGACATTTTGATAATAGCCATTCTGACTGGTGTGAGGTGATACCTTATGATGGTTTTCACTTGCATTTCTCTAATAATTAGCAATACTGAGCATTGTTTCTTGTGCCTGTTGTCCATCTGTATGTCTTCTTTGGAATAATGTCTATTTAGGTCTCATTTTTTTATTGAGTTGCTTGTTTTTGCAGTATTCTTTTGTATGAGCAGTCTGTGTATTTTGGATTTTAACCCCTTGTCAGTTGCATGATTTACAAATATTTTCTCCCATTCTGTAGGCTGTCTTTTCATTTTGTTTATGATTTCCTTTGCTGTATAAAAGCTTTTAGGTTTAATTAGGTCTCATTTGTTTATTTTTGCTTTTATTTCTTTTGCCTTGGGAGACTGATCTAAGAAAATATTGCTATGATTTATGTCAGAGAATGTTTCGCCTATGTTCTCTTCTAGGAGTTTTATTGTGTCCTGTTTTATATTTAAGTCTTTAAATCGTTTTGAGGGTTTTTTTGTATATGGTGTGAGGAAGTGTTCTAATTTCATTGATTTACATATAGCTGTCCAGCTTTCCCAACACCACTTGTTGAAGAGACTGTGTTTTCTCCATTGTATATTCTTGCTTCCTTTGTCAAGAATTAATTGACCATAGGTGTGTGGGTTTATTTCTGGGCTCTCTATTCTGTTCCATTGATCTATTTGTTTGTTTTTGTGCCAGTACCATACTGTTTTGATTACTGTAGTTTTGTATTATAGTTTGAAATCTGAAATGGTTATGGCTCCAGCTTTGTTCTTTTTCCTAAGGAATGATTTGAAAATTCTGGGCGTTTTGTGATTCCATACAAATTTTAGGATTGTTATTTCTAGTTTTATGAAAAATGTCATGGGTACTTTGATAGGAATTGTATTAAATCTTTAGATTGTTTTTGGTAGTATTGCCATTTTAACAATATTAATTCTTCCAATCCAAGAGCATGGGATATCTTTCCATTTCTCTGAATCATCTTGAGTTTCCTTTATCAATGTTTTATAGTTTTCAGTGTATAGGTCTTTGACCTCCTTGGTTAAGTTTTTTCCTAGGTATTATTTTTTACATGGTTTTTTTTTTTTTTTTTTACTTTCTCTTTCTGATATTTCATTATTAGTGTATAGAAAGGCAACAAATTCCTGTATATTAATCTTGTATCCTGCTGTTTTGCTGAATTACTTCTAATAGTTTTTGTGTGGAGAATTTAGTGTTCTCTAAATAGAGTGTCATGTCATCTGCAAATAGTGACAGTTTTACCTCTTTCTCCTCCAATTTGGATACCTTTTATTTCTTTTTATTGTCTGATTGATGTGGCTAGGACTTCCAATACTATGTTGAATAGAAGTGGTGAGAGTGGGCATCCTTGTCTTATTCTTAAATTTAGCAGGAAGGCTCTCAGTTTTTCACCATTGAGTATTATGTTGGCTGTGGGTTTGTCATAAATGGCTTTTATTATGTTGAGATATGTTCCCTCTATACCCACTTTTGTGAGAGTTTTTTGTCATGAATGGATTTGGAAAATTGTCAACTGCTTTTTTCTGCATCTGTTGAGATGTTCATGTGGTTTTTGTCTTTCCTTTTGTTAATGTGGTACATTACATTGCTTGATTTGTGTATGTTGCACCACCCTTGCAAAACTGGAGTGAATCCAACTTCATCATGGTATATTATCCTTTTTATGTATTTTTTTTTAATTATTTATTTAAAGATGTTGGGGGTAGGAGTTTAGTAATTTATTTATTTATTTTTGCTGTGTTAGGTCTTCGTTTCTGTGCAAGGGCTTTCTCTAGTTGTGGCAAGCGGGGGCCACTCTTCATCGCGGTGCATGGGCCTCTCACTATCGCGGCCTCTCTTGTTGCGGAGCACAGGCTCTAGACGCGCAGGCTCAGTAGTTGTGGCTCACGGGCCCAGTTGCTCCGCGGCATGTGGGATCCTCCTAGACCAGGGCTTGAACCCGTGTCCCCTGCATTAGCAGGCAGATTCTCAACCACTGCGCCACCAGGGAAGCCCCCCTTTTTATGTATTGATGGACTTCATTTGCTAATAATTTGTTGAGGATTTTTGTATTTATATACATCAAAGATATTGACCTGTAATTATCTTTCTTTTGTAGTGTCTTTGTCTGATTCTGGCATTAGTGTGATGGTGTCTTCATAGAATGAATTTGGGAGTGTTCCTTCCTCTTCAGTTTTTTGGATTAGTTTGAGAAGGATAGATATGAGTTCTTCTTTGTATGTTTGTTAGAATTCCCCAGTGAAGCCATCCAGTCCTGGGCTTTTGTTTGCAGATTAAATCTCAGATTCTATTTCATTTCTAGTTATTGGTCTGTTCAAATTGTCTATTTTTTCTTGACTCAGTTTTGGCAGGCTGTATGTTTCTATAAACTTGTCCATTTCTTCTAGGTTGTCCAGTTTGTTGGCATATAACTGTTCATAGTATTCTCTCTCTTTATTTCTTTTTTTTGGTGTATTTCTGTGGTATTGGGTTTTTTCTCCCCTTTAATTCCTTATTTTATTTATTTGGACCCTATAGTTTTTCTTCTTGGTGAGCCTGGCTAGAGGATTGTTGATTTTGTTTATCTTTTCAAAAAAAAAGCACACAAAAAACCAGCTTGGTTTTATTGATTTTTTTTCTATTTTTTTAAATCTCTGTTTTATTTGTTTCCTCTCTGATCTTTATGTTTCCTTCCTTCTGCTGACTTTAGGTTTTGTTTGTTCTTCTTTTTCTAGTTTTTTTAGGTAGTAGTTTAGGTTGTTTATTTGAGATTTTCCTTCTTTCTTGAGGAAGGCCTGTAGCACTATGAAAGTCCCTCTTAGAACTGTTTTTGCTGCATCCTATAGGTTTTGTAAGGTTGTGTTTCATTTTCATTTGTCTTGAGGTATTTTCTGATGTTTTCCTTTGATTTTATCGTTGACCCATTGTTTTTTTCATATCATGTTGTATAGTCCCCGTTTGTTTCTTCCTTCCCCGTTTTTCTTTCTGTGGTTGATTTCTAGTTTCATATCATTGTGGTAAGAAAAGGTGCTTGAAATAATTTCTATCCTCTTAAATTTGTTGAGGCTTGCTCTGTGACCTAGTATGTGATCTATCCTAGAGAATGTTCCATGTGTGCTTGAAAAGAATGTGTATTCTGTTTTTATTTTTTTGGAGGTAGTGTCCTATAGATATAAATTAAGTCCAATTGGTCTATTGCATCATTTAGGACTTCTGTTGTTTTATTGATTTTCTGTCTGGATGATCTGTCCATTGATATCCATGGGGTGTTAAGGTCTTCTACTATTATTGTATTGATATTATTGTCAATTTCTCCCTTTATGTCTGTTAGTATTTGTTTTATATATTTAGGTGCTCCTATACTGGGTGCATATGTGTTAACGAGTATAATTTCCTCTTCTTGTATTGATCCCTTTATCATTATATAATGCCCTTCTTTGTATTTCTTTATAGCCTTTGTTTTTTTCTGATATGAGTATTGCTACCCCCACTTTCTTGTCATTTCCATTTGCATGAAGTATATCCTCCCATTCCCCCACTTTCAGTCTGTGTATTTTGCCCTGACGTAAGTCTCTTATAGGCAGCATATTGTAGATTAAAAAATAAAAAATACAATCTGCCACTCTGTCTTTTGATCAGAGTGTTTAGTCCATTGACATTTAAAGTGGCTATTGATAGTATGTACTTATTGCCACTTTAATCCTTGTTTTCCAGTTGTTTTTGTAGTTCTTCTTTGTTCATTTCTTCTTTTTATTTTTCCTTTTTGTGGTTTGATGGTTTTCTTTTGTATTATGCTTGAGTTCTTTTCTTTTTGGTTTTTGTGAATCTATTGTATAATTTTGAACTGTGGTTACCATGGAGTTCAAGTATGTTGACCCATAACTATATCTACTTGCTTTCAACTGATAGTCATTCAAGTCAAACATATTCTAAAAGATCTACATTTTTATACTCTCCTCCCTCACATTTTGTGATTTTGATATCCTATTTTACATCTTCATACTTATCCTTTTACTCTTCATTGTAGTTATAATTGCTTTTATAATTTTTTAAATTGTTTTTTAATCTATGTACTGGCTTATGTAAGTGATCTTCAGTATTTTTATATATTTGCTTTTTCTATTGTTATTTTCCCTCTCCTATAGATTCTTGCCTCTTTTCTATTTAGAGAACACTCTAAAGTATTTCTTTTAGGGTTGGTTAAGTATTGCTGAATTTTTTTTTTTTAGTTTTTGCTTATTCCTGAGAAGTTCTTTACTTCTCCTTCTATTCTAAATGATAATCTTGTTGGGTAGAGTATCCTAGGTTATGGGTTTTTCCCTTTCAGGAGTTTGAACATATCATGCTACTCCCTTCTGGCCTGCAAAGTTTCTGCAGAGAAATCAGCTGATAGCCTTATGGGGGTTCCCTTGTAATTGACTCTTTTTTTTTCTTGTGTCTTTAGGGTCCTCTATCTTTCACTTTTGTCATTTTGATTATGATATGTCTTGGTGAGGGTCTTCTTGGGTTCGTCCTGTTTGGGACCCTCTGTGCTTCCTATACCTGGGTATCTATTTTCTTCTTTAGGTTTGGGCAGTTTTTAAAATATATATATATATATATATTTTAAATGTCACCTTTAAAAATTTTTGTTTATTTATTTTTTATTTATTTATTTTTGGCTGCATTGGGTCTTCATTGCTGCACTCAGGCTTTCTCTAGTTGCAGCAAGCAGGGGATACTCTTCTTGAGGTGCACAGCCTTCTCATTGCGGTGGCTTCTCTTGTTGTGGAGCATGGGCTCTAGGAGTGTGGGCTTCAGTAGTTGTAGCACATGGGCTCAGTAGTTGTGGCTCATGGGCTTAGTTGCTCCACAGCATGTGAGATCTTCCCAGACCAGAGCTCAAAGCTGTGTCCCCTGCATTTGGCAGGCAGATTCTTAACCACTGTGCCACCAGAGAAGCCCATATTTATTTATTTGGCTGCGTCAGGTCTTAATTTTGGCATGTGGGATCTTTGTTGCAGCATGCGGGATCTTGCATTGTGGCATGTGGGCTCTTCATTGTGGCACGCGGGCTTCTCTCTAGTTGTGGCGTGCGGGCTCTAGAGTGTGTGGGCTCAGTAGTTGCGGTGCATGAGCTTAGTTGCCCCATTGCATGTAGGATCTTAGTTCCCTGACGAGGCATTGAACCTGCATCCCCTGCATTGGAAGGCGGATTCTTAACCACTGGACCACCAGGGAAGTCCCAGTTTGGGCAGTTTTTAACCATAATTTTTTCAAATACATTTTCAGTCCTGTTCTCTCTGTCTTCTCCTTCTGGAACCCCTATTATGCGTGGGTTGGTACATTTTATATTATCCCATAGATCTTGTATGTTGCTTTCATTTTTTAAGTTTGTCTTACTGTCTGGCATTCTGATTAGGTGAGTTCCATTATTCTATCTTTCAGATCACTTATTTGTTCTTTTGTGTCATTTAGTCTTCTATTCATTGCTTCTAGATTGGTCTTTATCTCAGCAATTGAATTGTCTATTTTTGATTGGTTCAATTTTTATAATTTCTAGTTACTTGTTTCAGTGATCTGCATTTCTATTGATAATCATTCTTAATTCAGTTAGTATTTCTACTACCTCCTTTTTCAACTTGAAGTCTAATAGACTAGTGAGCTCTGTTTTGTCAATTTTTCTTTCAGGGGATTTCTCTTGTTCTTTCAATTGGGAGTAGTTCCTCTGCCTTTTCATTTTACTTAACCTTCTCTGTCTCTATGAATTTAGGAGAAACAGTTATCTACTATGGTCTGGAAGGGGTGTTTTTATGTGGGAGCATCCCTGTGTAGACTGTGTGCAGCCAATGTTTTTGGTGTGAGGGCTGGTTTTGGCGATGCCAATCACATCTTTCCTCAGGGTGTGCTGCCATTTTCCCCTTGATAGGGGGTGCAGTTGGTGTTGTAGTATCTAGAGCCTTGCTGAATGAAAGGCTAAGCTTCCTCTCTGCTCCCTGGCTGTCACTGCCCTGTCAGGGGCGGGGTCGGCTCCCAGTTGTTGGAGTAGAAGCCCTGAGGGTTGGGTTCAATCAGGTTCCATTGCCCTTGGGTACATGCCCTGCCCCAAAGGAGGTGACCACTGAAGTAAGTGAGACCCATACAGTCACAGAGGACATATGCACCACCTGTGTAGGCATCTGTGGTTCTGCTCAGAAGCAACCCAAGGTCCCGTTCCTTTTCCTGTGTGCTCATCTCAGATCTGGTGCAAGGCTGTGGTGTAGAGTGGGCTAGGGATGGGGTCAGAGCATTGTGGCTGCAGCAATTGAGGTGTCTGCGCTGCTGCCTGATATCTGGGCTGTCTCTGTGGCAGTCTTCTCCTGGGACCTGTCTGCCCCAGATCCAGTGCTAAGCTGTGGTGTGGAGTGGGCAGAGTTGGGGTGGTTTTGCTGGGAGACAAATTGCTAAGTACTCCTGGGCTTCCCTGGTGGCGCAGTGGTTAGGGTCCGCCTGCCGATGCAGGGGACACGGGTTCGTGCCCCGGTCCGGGAAGATCCCACATGACGCAGAGCGGCTGGGCCTGTGAGCCATGGCTGCTGAGCCTGCGCGTCCGGAGCCTGTGCTCCGCAACGGGAGAGGCCACAACAGTGAGAGGCCCACGTACGTACCGCAAAAAAAGAAAAAAAAAAATTGCCTGGTACTCCTGAGCACACTGACAATGGCCGTTGCCACCCCAACTAGGCCACACCCTAAGCCCTCTGGGCTGTCTCTGTGTAGCTAGATGAGTCCCCTCCCAGGGCCTGTCTGCCCGAGATCTGGCACATAGCTGCTGTGCATTCTTGTGGTGCTGCTCTGTGTACATGCTGATGGTGTCCCCCTGGCTATACCTGCTGCCCTGTGTGTTCACTAACAGTGGTCTCTGTAGTTGCACCCTGATCACACCCCAGGTGCCCCGGTCTGTCTCTGCACAGCTAGACTGAGTCTCTGCCCAGAGTTCATGCCAGACTGTGTTGTGGAGTGGGTGAGGCTGAGATGTTCACCCCTTCAGGTTGGGAAGTGCAGCAAGGTAGCAGCCACCAGTGCAAGGCTCTCTCCGCCCTGATTGTTAGCAAGCCAGCATGTGTGCACGCCTCATGAGTAGAGTCTAGGCTTCTCTACCCCTTCTATCTGTCTCAGTGTCTCAGTGGATTTCCCAGCAGGCAAGGGGGCTTGTCTCCTCTGCGCAGGACCCCAGGCTTGGGATGCCCAGATTGTGGCTCGACCTGCTCATTCCCCAGGATGAAGGTCTGCCCGTGCAGACCCTCTCCTCCTTACAGATCCCTCCTAGGAGCTCAGGTCCCCACAGTGCCTTTTTTATCCATCCTCCCTGGTCCTGGTTATGTGGAGGTCTTTCTTAAAACTTTGGTCGTATAGCAGTTCTTCTTCTAGTTTCCAGTTAGTTTTCCATGAGAATTTTCCACATTAGACATATTTTTGATGTGTTTGTGGAGGGAGGTGAGCTCCATGTCCTCCTACTCTGCCATCTTCATCCCCCTCCGTTGGCATAATTACATCTTACTCATGACTGTTTTCTCTTCATTTTAATGACTGCCTATCGTTATTTATATCGTAGTCATTTTCATTATTATTCTTTTGCTATTTTAACAATAAAGTCATGTTAAGCCTTTAATGGGTTGGCTAATTTAGAGTGTACACTCCCACACTGAAAACCAGAAAGTATCCTTTAAGGAAAGGATGCCTACTGCTTATTTATTGGGAGCATGAATATGGCACTGGACTGCAGCATCACAGGCACTCGGATGTTTAGCTTTTCAACAGTCATGGGCCATAAAATGACTCAATTCTCCCATGACTTGTCTCGTTCAAATTGCTACAAAAGTCTTGCACAATGTATGGTAACATCATTGGTCCTTGGGTTGCTGTATATCTGATTGTAAACACAAATATAGAGGAACCCTTTGGAACCTCATATTCATCCAGATGACATGAGGTATGTTTGCATGACTATTTATAGTTAGATTATCAAAATGAAAACACAAACCTACATTATCATAGACTTTTTGGATTTTAAGAAAATCTGAGGGCCTTCAGAGGCCCTAGGACTCTAAGTTAACAAACACTGGTTGAGTTACTACCTAAGTTTCACTTCATTTAATTCTCACAAAAACCGTATGAGGTAGACATTAGCATCAACCCAGTTTTACAGATGAAGTGTGGCGAGGTTAAGGAATTTTCCCAGCATCACGTAGGCAGTGAGAGAAAAAACAAGATTCCATTCCAGGTCTATGTGTCTTCAAAGCCTCTCTTCTTGAGATCTCTCAATACCCCGACCCCAGAAAATCTGTCCAGAATCCTCAGGGTACTACCAAGGAGTGATTATTGGGCAGGCAGGGCCTCATACTTACCTTTTTTACAGTTTCTTGAGGAACTCAAGACAAAGGTGGCAATCATAAGATGAACTAATGCAATGCACATTTGGCAGGGCAAAAATCTCAATTTTAATGAGAACTCATTTACCTCACACGTAATTTCTCTCAGAATCAGTTCCAAAGCCCTTCAGGACTGATCTGCACATTTTAGGCCACACCTGAGGCCAGTGCTAAGATGTATTGTTGGATGAGAATTGCTAATGTCATCAAGTCTGGCATTTTGCTCATTCATTCATTTGTTCATTCATTCATTGCACAGAATACCTGGCTACCCTTCTAGGTATTCTTCAGTATAAAAAAGTAACTCACACGTACTGATCTTCTCATCTATAGAACCAGAATTTCACTCCTGTTTCTCAAACCACTGGGCACAAGTGCCTCCTTCTTTAACCACGTAGAGGGCACGGATTTCTATAAAGTAGTAAAAAAGCATTGACTAATTTTGGCATCAGAAATTCTGGCTGGAAGTCCTGCTTCTGTTGCTACAAGTTCTGAGATGTTGTGCAAACCACTTCTCTCCTCTGAGCACGTTTCCCATCTTTAGAATGAGAATATCAAGAAAGAATTCACAGGTTTAT
Source organism: Orcinus orca (assembly GCF_937001465.1). Classification (NCBI taxonomy): domain Eukaryota; kingdom Metazoa; phylum Chordata; class Mammalia; order Artiodactyla; family Delphinidae; genus Orcinus; species Orcinus orca. Next base: position 128,865,213 of record NC_064560.1, read on the forward strand.
TGTGAGGGGTCCATGAAACCATCTGTATAACAACATTAGGGACTTTGAAGCAAAGCCCTTTTGAACAAAGCCCTTTTGAAGCTTTGCTGATTTTTAACAACGGATCTGGTCGTTATTCATTATGTCCCCGAATATTTATAGACTACCTAGTAAGTGCCAAGATCTATGTTTTCACTGGAAATACAGCGATTAGACATGGTCACTGATTTTAATGAACTTACAGTCTAGTAAGGGAGGCCGGCATTTTTTTTTTAAAGTCAGAATGTAATAAGATAATATGTATTATTGTAGAAATATGTGCAATGAAAGAGAGGCCCTAATCAAAGTGGCTGGAGTGAGACAGTTGTCTAGAGCAGAGACATGAGCTTATCCAGCAACTACCAATAAAAATCACGGACACACAGCACCATGGTGTGCTTGGGAAGGAGGTCAGTGTGGTGGGGGAGCCTATGAGGCAAGGATCACTTGGTCACAGAGAACCAAGGCCCTCTACTTTTGCTGTGCCATGATTAGATTCAGTTGTAATGCCCACCCATGCTATTTGCTTTCTACCCAGCATTGGAGAAAGTAATTACTTTGTGCCAGTTTGGAATGCACTTTGAGGATGAAAAACATCAAACATGGTCTCCATGTAACTGGCTTTTCCTGATGTTTTTGCAATTGGGCAGCAGGCGGCGCCAGCTCTGAGAACTGTAGGGGCAACTTGGCATGACGTTTCTTCTTGCTCTCATGGAGAGGGCTCCTTTCCCTTTGGTAGGCTCTGGATTTCCTCTAAATAGACCATTGGCCGCTGCATTGTTGCTCTTTTGATGGCTCGCTGAGGCCTCCAGAGCTAGAATGCACTTGGCCAAATTCACTACAAACAATAGGAGATTTTACCCCTGCAGTTCTTTAGGAAAAAGGTAACATTGCCATTTCCTCTGTTGAGGTCGATGCCTGCAGCACTGAATGCATTAATCTGTCTGTTTGCCTGATTGAATTGGACAGAATATTTGGCATCTTTCAACACCCCCCCCCCCCGACCCCGTCATCATTATCGCCTTGTGACTTTTGTGAAGAATGCAGTTCCTATCACATTACTGTACAAATTCAATCAAACGATGCCCCAGGCAGTGTTGACATCTTCTGAATGACATTTTCACCAAATGCCCCCAACTATGTGGATGGGATGGCATCATCCACAGAGCTAATGACGTGCTGCTGGAGCCTATTTTATTCTCAGTCCACTGCCTTAAACCTCAGGGAGCAATTAAATACCTGTGTATACAAGATGATGAAAAGAGAATGTGAGAATCATAAACTCTGCGAGCCCTTTTGATGTGATTGGACTACAACATGATTTCACAGCCTACTCATAGCCAAAGGCCCTTCTTACAAATAACTTTCCCAGTCGGAATTTGAAAATGTGTGGGTAGTTCCTCCAAAGTGTGGTCCAGTTCAGAGGTCTCCTGAGTGGGACAATAACAGCCACGAGACAATCCATTGGTATGCAGGAAAAAGATGTTAGAACTCATATATTTGTTTAATATATAAAAGAGAATGAATTGGAGTTTTACTCCAGGCAGTAAAGAAATCAGTATTGCCCTCAACTGGTCTGGATGTCAAGCGGTCACGGTACCCTGGGGGACAGGTGGAGGTTGCAGAGCCCTGGTACCATTCGCTAGTTTCTTCCGGTATCTTGGGACATTTTGCAGTTTATATGAGCTTGGTTAAGTGAGAAGGGGTCTTAAAAGACTTCTATTTGTAAAGAACAAACTAGTGGCTACCCGTGGGGGAGGGGCAGTACAGGGGTACAAACTATTGGGTGTAAGATAGACTCAAGGATGTAATGCACAGCCCAGGGAATAGAGCCAATATTTTGTAATAACTGTAAATGGAAAGTAAAATTGTATAGAATTTTCAAAATTGTATAAAAATAAAAAAAATAATAGAAAAAAGACTTCTGTTATGAACCGTATAATAAAGGTAGTATTAGTTAAAAATGCAAGGTCAGTGGCGGAGCTGATCACATATGACACCATGTTGACCCAAAACTTTAAAATGATGAAAAAAACTCTTTAAAATATGGATTTTGTTATGGGCTGAATTGTGTCCTCCCTATCCCCCTACCCCACCCAGTTCATATGTTGAACTTCTACCCCCAGTACCTCAGAATGTGACCTTATTTGGAGGTAGGATCTTTACAGAGGTAATGAAATTACAATGAGATCATTGGGGTGTGTCCTAGTTCAACATGACTGCTATCCTTATAAGAAGAGGAAATTTGGACACAGAGACATGCATAGAGGGAAGACCATGTGAAGACACAGGGAAAAGATGACCACCTACCAGCCTAGGAGAGACGCCTGGGACAGATCCTTCCCTCATAGCCCTGAAAAGGAAACAACCCTGCTGTCACCTAATCAATCTCAGACTTCTAGCCTCGAGAACTGTGAGAAAATAAATGTCTGTTGTTTAAGCTACCCAATCTGTGGTACTTTGTTATGGCAACCCTAGCAAATTAAAACAGATTCACATCCAGTCGAGATGGGGTAATGGGCCTCAGTCCTTACATATTATGCCCTGAGGTGTTGGTTAATGATAGTGTGAAGCCATTAAGACTAGAAGGACATTTGAAACTAAGCTGGGAACAAAGAGCTGCAACAGTGTGGCTGAGCTCAGCACTGGGAGATGGGATTGCCCTTTCTCAGGGAACCCCGGAAATCTTCACAGGAGTCTAGACCACAAAGGCTCCTTTCAGCAGTGGGCGCACTCGCAGGGAGAATCAGTTTTCAACATTGCCACCATGTGGCAGAGAGAAGCAGTGGCAGCTCGAATCCAATCTGGACTCTGGAGAGTGAAAGCTGAGCGGCGCTTTCTCTAGAGTGTGGAAGCCCAGCACTTGGGGACAGTGTGTATGTGGGGAGGAGGCTTCAAGAGGCTGGTATAAGATAATGTTAGATAATATAAGACTGGTATTAGATAATATGACTTTGAGAAATTAATTGAAAAGTAAAGAGAGAACTATTTGTAATTCAGATTTGTAAGCAGGTCTAAGGGGCTATGAATAATTAGAATAAAAAAGAAAAATAGATGTAGCTCTAAAGCATTGACTTTCATCTCTCTAGAAAACTCAGCTATCCAGAAACTCCCGTTTCCTAAGGTTCTGGATTGAGGAGATTTTGTTTTGGGTTTTTTCTGTCAGGGAATGAAGTAAAATGATAGCGTTTTTGCTCTGAATTTAACTCAGAATTCCATAAACCTCTGAAGGAGAAAGTCTCTAATGATCTCAGATGATGTCTTGTCTATACCTTTTAACATCTTTGCATTTCCTCACCTTGTGGATGAGGAAGGATGTTAGAAAGGGGATGATGAGAAAAGCATCCATCATGTTAATTACTGACTGAGTTACATCTGTCCTCAGTCAATCGTCTTCAGACAAAACTCGAAATTTCAGTCAGGGTCTGGGTTAATTTTGCTCTGGGTCTGATAAGGAGTCATTGAAGAGTGAGCAATGAAGACAATGAAAGCGAGACATTTTTTTCTTTGTTAATTATTTTATCATTCATTGTTGGTTTAGTATTTATCTGGTTTTGGAAATAAATCAAAACCTTAGATTTGGAAGGTTCTATAATGGTCTTTTACCCCACTCAGGATTTTCTGTGAAATCCTTGACTTTTTGTGACAGGAGGTCAATCAATGTAGGATCTGCTAAAACATCTAGGAATGGAAAACTCACTACTTTATGAAGCAGGCCACCCACAGAATATTCAAAGTGGTGGTTTGAGAGCAGCAGGGCAACACTTGGAGTTAGTTAGAAATACTGAATCTCAGGCCTCACCCCAGACTTGCTGAATCAGAATCTTCATTTGACAAGACCCCCAGGTATTTGTATTCATTAATGTTTGAGAAGCACTGGACTTTTCCATTACTGAATGGTTTTGAATGTCAGAAAATAACATCTCACTGAGATCTGCTGTACTGATGCCTCTGTGGACCAACCTGCATCCTCTCAGCGTTGTCGGGCCCCCAGCCCTTGGCCGCCAGTCCCGCTTCCTGCCACTCCTGAGTTGTAAAGTCTTGGCCTCTGCTGCCATTGTGGTCACTTTGTCTTTTCACCCTAGAGTTGTCTCTGACCTTCCTTGGGGTCAAAGCTGGGCTTCGACACAGCCTTTGTCACGCTCACTATGGGGGGAGCTGGGGCAGCTCCAGTACCCAGGTCTGATTCCACTGGACCCACGGGGGCTCTGGCTGTCTCAGTGCCCCGGAAGGGGCAGAGGAAGGTCACTAAGAAGTGTAGGGGTATCTATATGGGGAGAGGTAAGAGATAGGACGGATCCAGAAGATAAATTGCTGGCTTTTCCTCCTGCGCTAGAGTGCATTGGTCCACCCACCTCTCCAGAACCGTCCTGTATGACCAGCTGTGGTTTTTGGAAACTGTGGGCAGCTTGGTAACATACTACCTTGTATTTGCTCTCCCTTCTTCCCTGCCTCACATCTCTCATTTAAAAAAAAAAATTATTGGAGTATAGTTGACTTACAGTGTTAATTTCTGCTGTACAGCAAAGCGACTCAGTTATACATACATATTGATACATATTCTTTTTCATATTCTTTTCTGTTATGGTTTATCGTAATGGAAAGGGGATGATGAGAAAAGCACCCATCACGTTCATTGCTGTCCTCAGTCAATCGTCATTAGGATATTGAATATAGTTCCCTGGGCTATACAGTAGGACCTTGTTGTTTATCCATCCTATATATAGAAGTTTGCATCTGCTAATCCGAAACTCCCAGTCCTTCACATCTCTTTTCCTTTACTTTTTTTCTCGAGAAAGCACCCCCAAATGAAACAGTCAGACCTAAGCTTTGCCTTAAAGTCTGTTTTCTAAGGAAACCAGACTAAGACATCTGTCTTCTGTGAGCTTTACTCACTGCTTCTAATTCTGCCACCTGGTTATCTCTGGAATGGTTGACATCATTCATACATCTTCTTCCTTCAAATTCTAGAAGATGCCTACCGTGCCTTCTGTCTTCTTGGCTGGACGCTCTCAGTTCCTTCAAGATTCCTCAAAATGCAGTTTTTAGGTTTTTCACCATTGTCCTTTCTTTTTCAACTGGGACTCCTTAAGGGCTCCTCCCAGCATGGTCAGTGCAGGGCTGAGCTCCTGGGGGTCTCATTGTTTTAATTATAGGCCTTATATCACCGCGAACACAGCTGCCTGAGCTGCGCCTGTTCGTGTGAGGGGAAGCTGGCTGTTGGGGTTGTGGTGATCTGACAGTTAAAATGAGCTTAGGGAAATTAGGCCACAGGGAGCCGGGCACATCTGGTTTGGTCTCTTCTGTGTCAGCTTCTGAAGGAGGGCCAGGCCCTCTGCTGGTACTGGAGCTCCTCTAGGGTGTCTATGTCCCTTAGAAACACATTTGGGCTGACCTCAAGCCAGAGCATGGTGGGACGAAGTGCTCAAGTTACTTGCCAGTATATAGTGTATACATGGAAAGACATGGAAAGATGTCCTGGAATTTTTTAAAATAAATTTATTTATTTTTGGCTGTGTTGGGTGTTTGTTGCTGCGCGCGGGGTTTCTGTAGTTGCGGTGAGGGGGGCTACTCTTCGTTGTGGTGCACGGGCTTCTCACTGTGGTGGCTTCTCTTGTTGTGGAGCACGGGCTCCAGGCGAGCAGGCTTCAGTAGTTGTGGCACGCGGGCTTAGTTGCTCTGTGGCCTGTGGGATCTTCCCAGACCAGGGCCCGAACCCATGTCCCCTGCATTGGCAGGCAGACTCCCAACCACTGGCCACCAGGGAAGCCCTGCCCTGGTGCTTTTAGTTGGAAAAAAAATTTACAAAAGATTGTGTATTGTTTTAATATAGTATATTCATAAGAAAAATAAAGATGTTGGTATATGAGTGCACAGCAAAATGTAAACAGTTCTTTGGGTAGCAGATTTTAGGTAGTTTCCATCTGTTTTTACTTATTTGTGTTTTCTTACACTTATTTTTTTGTTTTCATGTAATAGAATCCATTAATTCATTAACCATTAATTCATTTGACAACTATTTATTCAGTGTCTACCTCTGTCAAGCATTGTTCCAAAAACAGGGATTTTGTGCTGATTATAAAATTCAAGCACAAATCCTCTTATGTCTACCTTCTTTTTAACATTCCTTTGCAGTTAACCACTTCCACAATTTAGATGGATCCTTCTGGATCTTTTCTCTATGTATTTGATAATACTTAGGTGAGTTTTATTTCTTTACATATATTTATAGATTTTTAACATGGGAGATCATACTATGGCTACCTTTTGGTGACTTTTTTTATAACAATATTATATCTAGGAAAAATGTTCATGCCACTTTGTTTAATTGTACCTCATTAAAAAAGAAAAAAGGAACTGCACGTTTCCATAATTATTTAATAAATTCCCTTATTAATGAGCGTGAAGGTTATTTCCAATTTATTCTCTGAGTTTTCTTAAAAACATACACACATGCACACACACACAATGGCAATAATTTGTTGGGTGCTCTTAGGTTAAAATTTAAAAAGGAATACTTAGTCATACATGACTAAAGGCAAAAGTTACCCCCAAATGGCTGGATATAGCAAGTTACTCCTGATATCTGTGGGCTAGATTAAAGAAAATGACTGTCGAGTTTTGATCACACTTAAACTTGAAATTGACTGTTTGGTGGATAGAAATTCTTAAATTGAGTCAGTCCTAACACATTTTCCAGCATGTTCTGTGGTAGACAATATTTTATAAGCAGATTAAATTATTCAAATTATTGATGCCATTGAAATAATCTTTAGGCAGATGAAAAATGTTTAGATTTATTCTTTTCCCAAAGGGAGAGAATACTTCCCTTCAGTGAGTCATTTGATTTTGATGATGTTTGTTGGGAACCAAAATCTGGTGAGAAAAAAATCCCTCAGACTCTCTCATACTGTATTTAAGATTTTAAGGTTTTTTTATTACAGGAGTTTGAGATCACAGAGGAAGAAATATATAACTAAGTAAGAGTTAATAAGAGAAAAACAGTATTGCTTAGAACAGGGCTGTGAAATTACCTCCATTCCTGACTTGCCCTTCTTTAGGGCCCTTGCTTACTGATTGTTTATTCCTCTACGTATTTATTTCTTCATTTGCCTAGTTTCATTTATTTATTTTTGTCTGTTTTGATTGCCGACATTGTTTTGGTTGCCCCATCTAGGAATGGACTCAGCTGGGACCTGAAGTTTATAAAATTTGGTGGCCTTCCTTAAAATATAAAATTAGGTTTTAAAATGAATATTTATTTAAAATGAAACAAGAAATAACAATTTCCAATTTTTAAAATGTGAACAAATACCACAAACATCACAATGTCCAATTTTATTAATGGCTTGTCACACTTAAGAAAACTTTTCTTCTACACTCTCTTGGCTGTGTATCTTTGATCACCTCTTTGTATGAAAATAATTTTGTAATTATTGTTATAAAATAAGAAATAAGACTTTCATCTGCCTGGTTGATTTCAAAATTTAAACTTATTGATACTTGAAATGCATAAATTTGCAACTTCACATATAAATATATTCAATAGTTTAAAATACCTTTATAGGTTTGCATTTTGAAAACACAAGAATTCTAACAAATGATAGGTCAGATGATTTCTACCAGAAAATAAAAAAATTGTATAAATTGTACATTTATAATTGTATACTCTGCATTATTGGCTATTCTTTTTTTTTTTTACTACATTCTTGAGAATAATGAGCTTCTGTTTTGACTAATTGTTGATGACAATTGAATCTCCTATTGCCAAATTTATACATGTGGTGATTGGAAGAATTCTTTATAGGTCAGCCTCTACCTTGGTATACTTCTAACTCTTTCTTCCTCCACTACCCACAGACTTCTGGTGAGGGCTGCCTCAGGAAACACTCATTTTGCAATATGACCTCTGGTCCTGAATCTCTGAGTTGAGGGCATGTTGGGAAGTTGGGCAGAAGTATTCCAGGAAGTCATGCCTACACAAGATGTCTAGCATCAACTATACAAGAAAGGGGCTGCAGATGACATAAATCTACCAACTCAACATAGCCGAATCCCCAGAATGTCTGCAGCTACTCTCACCAACATGATATAGAGGGAAATGTGATCTAGGGAAAATGCAAAATGGGAAGAGACAGTGTTTTTTACCTATTGTAGTCAATATTTTACCTTCTACAAAATTTTACAGAAACATATGACTCTGTGAACACCTTGTTAAGGCTCTTTCCTGAGCTTTATAGAAGACTATGCAGTGAAGACCTTTGAAGTGCAGGTTTTATTAATTTTATGATAAATTTACTTCTGAAGGCTTTTAACATTATTTTCAAAACAAGAGAGGGAGGGAGAGCAGGAAAGAAGAAAGGAAAGAAGGAAGAGATTGAGGGAAGGAGGGAGGGAAGGTCAAACTTGAGTTACTTACATGGAGTTTGTTTGAAAGCCATGCCTGCTTCATATATTTGAAAAATACTTGTGCTTCTAACACTAACACTTAACTGGGTTAACATATATGTCACATCATGTTAAAATATATGTAAAATTAACAAGACTGTTTTGGTGCTTGTCTTCCAAAAGTTTAGAGTCTGCAATTTCAAGCGTTACGCTATGGACTTCAGGTCTGAAAATTATACATCAACTGTGCCTTAAGTTTTTCCTTTTACTTATCCATAAAATTTTAAAGTAAAATTTACATAAAGTGAAATGCACACATTAAGAGTGCAGATCAATGAGCTTTGAGAAATATATGTTTCTGTAACCCTTACCCCAATCAAGATATATTTCTATCACCCCTAACATTTCCTTCTGCCCCTTTCTAGTCAATATTCTTCTCCTGCTCCAAGAAAGCAGTTCTTCTGATTTCTATCATCATAGATTAGTCTTACCTGGTCTTGGACTTCATATAAACAAAATCATATACACTGTTTTGTGTCTCATCTCTTTTACTCAACAAAATGTTCTTGAGATTTAACCGTGTTCTTCTGTGTATCAGTCGTTCATTCCTTTTTATTGATGAGTAGTATTTCATTATATGGATATACTTTTGTTTATCCATTAGTGGACATTTGGGTTGTTGCCAGATTTGGGCTGTTATAAATAAGGCTTCTGTGAATATTTTGTGCAAGTCTTTTTTTTTTTGAACATATGTTTTTGTTTCTCTTGGGAAAATACCTAGAATGGAATTGCTGGGTTGAAAGGTAGGTGTACATTAAACTTTATAAGACACTGGCAGCTTTGTCCCTACTTCAATGTAACATGGTATTAGTTCCTTAGTTCTTCTAAAGCACTTGGGGATCCTCAGAGGAATAAGTCTATTAAGTGAGAATGATTATTAATTAAAGTTTATGACAAATAAATTATGCAATTATTATGTCAGAAATTCCAACTCTGCAAAGAGTTGTCTTAATTACCTAAAACTAAACTTAATAATTACCAAGACATGCAAAAAGCCTTGAAGTTCAGTGTACTTCATGCAAAATCTTGATGAATTTTTTTAATAAATTTATTTATTTATTTGTTTTTATTTTTGGCTGTGTTGGGTCTTCGTTGCTGTACGTGGGCTTTCTCTAGTGGCGGCAAACAGGAGCTGCTCTTCGTTGTGGTGCGCGGGCTTCTCATTGTCATGGCTTCTCTTGTGGAGCACAGGCTCTAGGCGCATAGGCTTCAGTAGTTGTGGCACACGGGCTCAGTAGTTGTAGCTCACGGGCTCTAGAGTGAAAGCTCAGTAGTTGTGGCTCATGGTCTTAGCTGCTCCACGGCATGTGGGATCTTCCTGGGCCAGGGCTCAAACCCGTGTCCCATGCATTGGCAGGCGTATTCTTAACCACTGTGCCACCAGGGAAGCCATTGAAAAATTTTTTAAAAAGAAAATTATATCAGTCGGTGTCCAGTTGGCAGACAGAAATCACAGTTATTTCAACCATGAGAACTTAATACAAATCATTGTTAACTAGATATAAAGTTAGTAACTAGATAACTGAAGGAGAAAAAGAGAACAATAAGGTATAATGGAAGCAGGAATTATAAAAAGTAGCTACCTTCTCCCAAGAGTGGAGGAAAAGGAAAAGAGGTTGGAATTACTACAATTTAGTAGTGTGGAGCTAAAGCTTAGACCTTAGGGGGCATGACTTGCTTGGTGTTGGTGTCCCTGGGTCAGGGAGGCTGTATGACAGGGGTCTTCAAATTATGGCTCATAGGCTAAAACCAACTTATTATTATTTTTTTGGTATGGTCTGTAGTAATGTTTTTTACATTTTTAAATAGCTGGAGAAAAATCAGAAGAATAATTGTATTATTTTCCTAAGGCCACTGTAATAAAGTTTCACAAACTGGGTGGCTTAAAATAACAGAAATGTATGCTCTCACAGTGTGGAGGCTAGAAATCCAAAATCAAGTTGTCATGGGACCGTCCTCCATCTGCGACTCTGGGCAGGACCCTTCCTCGTTTCTTTCTAGCTTCTGCAGGTGGCCGTCAGGCCTTGGCAGTCCTGGCCCTGCAGTTGCTAAACTCCAGTCTCTGCCTGTATCTCCACATAGTGCTCTCCCCTCTGTGTGTCTGTGTCTTTACATGATGGTTTCCTCTCTTATAAGGACACCAGTCATATTGGATTAGGACCCACCTAACAGCCTCATCTTATCTTGATCATATCTGCTAAAACCTTATTTCTAAATAAGACTACATTCACAGGAACAGGGAGTTAGGGCTTCAGCGTTTCTCTTGGGGGGTACAATTTAACCCATAACAATACTAATATTTTGTGAGACGTGAAAATTATATGAAATTCAGATTTTGGTGTCTATAAATCAAGTTATCCTTTTTTTTTTTTTTTTTTTGTGGTACGCGGGCCTCTCACTGCTGTGGCCTCTCCCATTGTGGAGCACAGGCTCTGGACGCGCAGGCTCAGCGGCCATGGCTCACGGGCCCAGCCGCTCCGTGGCATGTGGGATCTTCCCGGACCGGGGCACGAACCCGTGTCCCCTGCATCGGCAGGCAGACTCTCAACCACTGTGCCACCAGGGAAGCCCCAATCAAGTTATACTTTGCCATGCTCATTCATTTACTATCTCTGGCTGTTGTCATGCTACGATGGCAGAGTTGAGTAGCTGCTACAGAGACTGGCCAGCAAAGTCTCAAATATTTACTATCTGGCCTTCAACAGCCAAAGTGTGCTGACATCTGTTCTATGTGACTGGTTTTGCAAAAGTGTTGAGAAATGCAAATTGGATTCAGCTGCTGCTACTGGAAGGACTTGCTACTCTTAGGTGAAGAAGACATGTCATTGTGTGATGTGCAGGGGAACATGAAACAGAGGGTAAGCCCAGGGAAAGCCAATGAGAAGGAGGAAGGCTCTTCATTCTCCTCCAGGTTTAGGCTCCTTATGTCACCCCCTGTTGGTGGCTTAAGAGGGAAGAAGCTAAAAAAGTGGAAATGTGATTTGTAGAGTCCCAGTCCTGGAAACACAAAGTAGAGACAAGAGAAGATTTAGAACTTATAGACAATAGCTTAATCACCTAAGCACACATACACAAATACACACATACATAACTAGTGGGGAAAAGTATAAGTAGCTGCTACTGACCTTGTTTCTGTAACTGAACTTGAGGCCATAGTTTGTATGTATGTATATGCATATATTTATTGAACTAAATTAACCATTTTGACATCATTATAGATTCATATGCAGTTGTAAGAAATAATGCAGAGCAATTCCATGTACCAGTTTACTCATTGTTCCCCCAATGGTAACTATACAACACAAGTTGCAGAACTGTAGTGCAATATTACAATCAGGATACTGACATGGATACAATTAAGATACAGAAGATTCCATCACCATAGGATCCTTGGGTTGCCCTTTTATAACTTTCCTTCACCCCCCCCCCAACCCCGCCTCTTGCCAACTCCCCCAACCCTATTCTTAATCCCTGGCACTCACTAATCTGTTCTCCCTTCAATAATTTCAAGAATGTTATATGAGTAGAATCATAGTATATAACCTTTTGGGATTGGCTTTTTTGACTCAGCATAATTCTCTGGAGGTGCATCCAAGCTGTTGCATTTATTACTGCAATATTCCTTTTTATTACTGAGTAGTATCACATGATATTGATATGCCAGAGTTTGTGTATCCATTCACCCATTGAAGGACGTCTGGGCTACGCTTAGTTTTAGGCTATTACAAAGTAGATAAAAACATTCTTGTACAGGGTTTTATGTGAATATATGTTTTCTTTTCTCTGGACATTTTACATTCTAATCAGCAATGTATGAGGCCCAGTTTCTTTACTTCCTTGCCAGAATTTGATGTAGTCATAATTTTTTATTTTAGCCATTCTGATATGTAATGATATTTTAGTGAGGTTTTAATTTGCATTTCCTTAATGGTTAATGATGTTAAGCATCTTTTCATGTGCTTATTTGCCATCTGTATATCCTCTTCAATAATATGTCTGTTCCTTTCTTTTGCCCATCTTTTAACTGGATTTTTTTATTGTTGAGTTTTGAGAGTTTTTTAAAAAATTTATTCTAAACACCAGTCCTTTGTCAGGTACATGGTTTGAAAATATTTTCTCCCAATCTGTAGTTTTTCTCTTTATCCTCTTAATATGGTCTTCCACAGAGCAAACATTTTAATTCTGATGAAGTCCAGTTCATCAGTTTTTTTTCAGTTTTTTTTCTTATGAATTGTGCCTTGGTGTCAACTTTAAGAAATTTTTGCCTTGTCTTAGATCTGGAAGAGTTTCTCTTATGTGGTTTTTTTTTCTAAAGTCTTTAATACATTTTGAGCTAATTTTGTTTAATGTATGAAGTTTAGTCGAGGTTCATCTTTTTGGCCTATGGGTGTCCAATTATTCCAGCACTGGTTTTTGAAAAGGTTATCTTTCCTCCACTGAATTGGCTTTGCACCTTTGTCAAAAATAAATTAGACCTACCTATGGGTGTATTTCTGTGTTCTCCATTTTATCTCACTGAGCTATGTGTCTATTCTTCCATCAATACCATAAAGTCTTGATTACTGTAGTTACATAGTAAGTGGAAATCAAGTGCACCGATTTCTCCTACTTACTTCTTTATATTCAAGATTGCTTTACCTATTCTAGATCCTTTGCCATTCCATTTAAATTTTAAGATAATCTTGTCTAGGTTTGCAGATTATCTTGCTGGAATTTTTATAGGAATTTCATTAAACCTGTATGTTAGGAAGTCTGGGATTCAGGGTTCATCTTTTTGTAGAACTGAGTTGCTTGTAACCCTCTCCATTGCTTATTTACATAGGTTAATATTCATGATAGTTTGCTAAGAAAATGTTTGTGGGTGCATGTGTATGAGTGTGTGTGTGTGTGTGTGTGTGTGTGTGTGTGTGTGTGTTTGTAAAGAAAGAAAGGGGGATAAAATAGTACTTGTTCTGATTTAGTGCCCCTCTGGAGATAGAGGGTCAGGGACAAGCAGCTCAGTGAGGGTTTGGGGACCATGTGATAAAACTGTCAGATAGAACCTTTGGATATGACCATTTTTACATGGTTAATTTGGTTGAGGTAATTTGATGCAGCCCTTTTAAAACACAATATCCCTCTTATATTACCAGCTTATATTAGCAACATATATCCCTATACCTATTCCTGATCCCCATTCTAATCATGATGGATTTTCAGTTGTATTTGTTTTTGTATTGACACACATTTTGGTCCCATCTATGAAGTTCTTAAGTTAATTAAAAATTTAAAAAATAGGTAATAGATTCACATGGGTAAAAATATCAAAACAACATATGAAGAAATACACCTTATATTCTTATACCCATTCTACCCAAACCCACATCCATCCAATTCTACCCCATCCCAACAGGTAATCCCTTCTGAATTTCTAGTTTATCATTCCAGAGAATGATCTGCATATATTTTCACATATATGCTTAGAGTATTTACTTTAGAATACTTGGTCATTAAAAATGCAAATAAATTCAGGTTTTGAAACCACGTATCTCAGATTGGGACTTGAACCCACGTGCTGGGACTCGAACCCGGGCAAAACCCTTACTGGGACTTGAACCCGGCCAAAACCCACAATCTTCCAACTGAGATCACATACCTGGTTTCAGGACTTAATGAAGCGCAGGTTCTTGACATCTCATCACAGAAAGAATTCAATGAGAGACTAAGTGATAGGTAAGAAGTGGATTTATTTAGAGAGAAACACACTCCACAGACAGAGTGGTGTAGGTCATCTCAGAAGGTGAGAAAGGGCTTGGGAGAAACACACTCCACAGACAGAGGTGAGAAAGGCACCAGGGTATGGGGTTGTCAGTTTTTATAGGATTGAGTAATTTCATAGGCTAATGAGTGGCAGGAGTATTCCAGGTATTTTAGGAAGGGGCGGGGATTTCCAGGAATTGGGCCACTGCCCACTTTTTGATCGTTATGGTCAGTCTTGGAAATGTCATGGTACCTGTGGCTGTGTCATTTAGCTTGCTGATGTGAGCATACACTGAGACTCAAGGTCTAGTGGAAAAAGTTGACTTGTCTGCCATCTTGGATCCATTTGGTTCTAATCAGTTTATGTCATGTCCTCAGACTATGTCATTCTTTCAAAGGTTGTGCCCTGCCTCCTTCCCTCCTGTTTCAGTTTGACTTTTTATTCATTACTTTAACTCTGTCTGACAATGGACATGATGTATGATCTCAGTTTTTTCCACGATTTTTTTAATGGTGAAAAATTGAAATAATGTATATTGACAGCCAAAACCTTCCTTTTTAAAACTTTGGGAGGACATGCATTCATTCCCTCTTGCAAGAGCACCAGAATCACAACTAACTGCTGAACAATCATCGAGAGGAAGACACTGGAACTCACCAAAAAAGATACCCTATATCCACAGGCAAAGGAGAAGCTGCAGTGAGACAGTAGGAGGGGCGCAATCAAAATAAAATCAAATCCCATAACTGCTGGGTGGGTGACTCGCAAACTGGAGAACACTTATACCACAGAAGTCCACCCACTGGAGTGAAGGTTCTGAGCCCCACGTCAGGCTTCCCAACCTGGGGATCTGGCAAAGGGAGGAGGAATTCCGAGACAATCAGACTTTGAAGGCTGGCGGGATTTGATTGCAGGACTTTGACAGGACTGGGGGAAACAGAGACTCCACTCTTGGAGGGCACACACAAAGTAGTGTGCGCATCAGGACCCAGGGGAAGGAGCAGTGACCCCATAGGAGACTGAACCAGACCTACCTGCTAGTGTTGGAGGGTCTCCTGCAGAAGCGGGGTGTGGCTGTGGCTCATCATGGAGACAAGGACACTGGCAGCAGAAGTTCTGGGAAGTACTCCTTGGTGAAAGCCCTCCTGGAGTCCGCCATTAGCCCACCAAAGAGCCTGTAGGCTCCAGTGCTGGGCCATCTCAGGCCAAACAACCAACAGGAGGGAATTCAGCCCCACCCATCAGCAGACAAGTGGATTAAAGTTTTACTGAGCTCTGCCCACCAGAGCAACACCCAGCTCTACCCACCACCAGTCCCTCCCATCAGGAAGTTTCCACAAGCCTCTTAGACAGCTTCATCCACCAGAGGGCAGACAGCAGAAGCAAGAAGAACTACAATCCTGCAGCCTGTGGAATGAAAAGCACAGTCACAGAAAGACAGACAAAATGAAAAGGCAGAGGAGTATGTACCAGATGAAAGGACAAGATAAAACCCCAGAAAAACAACTAAATGAAGTGGAGGTAGGCAACTTTCCAGAAAAAGAGTTCAGAATAACGATAGTGAAGATGATCCAGGACCTCAGAAAAAGAATGGAGACAAAGATCGAGAGGATACAAGAAGTGTTTAAAAAACACCTAGAAGAATTAAAGAGCAAACAAACAGAGATGAACAATACAATAGCTAAAATGAAAAATACACTAGAAGGAATCGACAGCAGAATAATGGAGGCAGAAGAATGGATAAGTGACCTGGAAGACAGAATGGTGGAATTCACTGCTGCGGAACAGAATAAAGAAAAAAGAATGAAAAGAAATGAAGACAGCCTAAGAGACCTCTGGGACAATATTAAACGCACCAACATCTGCATTATAGGGGTCCCAGAAGAAGAGAGAGAGAAGGAGAAAATATTTGAAGAGATTATTGTCGAGAGCTTCCCTAACATGGGAAAGCAAATAGCCACCTAAGTCCAGGAAGCACAGAGATTCCCAGGCAAGATAAATCCAAGGAGAAACATGCTGAGACACAAAATAATCAAACTGACAAGAATTAAAGACAAATAAAAATTATTAAAAGCAACAAGGAAAAAATGACAAATAACACACAAGGGAAGACCCATAGGTTAACAGCTGATTTCTCAGCAGAAACTCTACAAGCCAGAAGGAAGTGGCATGATATATTTAAAGTGATGAAAGGGAAGAACCTACAACCGAAATTGCTCTACCCAGCAAGGATCTCATTCAGATTTGACAGAGAAATCAATACTTTACAGAAAAGGAAAAGCTAAGAGAATTCAGCACCACCAAACCAGCTCTACAACAAATGCTAAAGGAATTTCTCGAAGTGGGAAACACAAGAGAAGAAAAGGACCTACAAAAACAAACCCAAAACAATTAAGAAAATGATAATATGAATATACATGTCAATAATTACCTTAAATGTGAATGGATTAAATGCTACAACCAGGGCTTCCCTGGTGGCGCAGTGGTTGAGAGTCCGCCTGCCGATGCAGGGGACACGGGTTCGTGCCCCGGTCCGGGAAGATCCCACATGCTGTGGAGCGGCTGGGACTGTGAGCCATGGCCACTGAGCCTGCGCGTCCGAAGCCCGTGCTTCACAACGGGAGAGGCCACAACAGTGAGAGGCCCGCGTACCACCAAAAGAAAAAAGAAAAATGCTCCAACCAAAAGACACAGGCTCGCTGAATGGATACAAAAACAAGACCCATCTATATGCTGTCTACAAGAGACCCACTTCAGACCTAGGGACACATACAGACTGAAAGTGAGGAGATGGAAAAAGATATTCCATGCAAATGGAAATCAAAAGAAAGCTGGAGTAGCTATACTCATATTAGATAAAATAGACTTTAAAATAAAGAATGTTACAAGAGACAAGGAAGGACACTACATAATGATCAAGGGATCAATCCAAGAAGATATAACAAGTATAAATATATATGCACCCAGCATAGGAGCACCTCAATACATAAGGCAACTGCTAACAGCTCTAAAAGAGGAAATCGACAGTAACACAATAATAGTGTGGGACTTTAACACCTCACTTACACCAATGGACAGATCATCCAAAATGAAAATAAATAAGGAAACAGAAGCTTTAAATGACACAATAGACCAGATAGGTTTAATTGATATTTATAGGACAGTCCATCTGAAAACAGCAGATTAGACTTTCTTCTCAAGTGCACATGGAACATTGTCCAGGATAGATCACATCTTGGGTCACAAATCAAGCCTTGGTAAATTTAAGAAAATTGAAATCATATCAAGCATCTTTTCTGACCACAACGTTATGCAATTAGAAGTCAGTTGCAGGGAAAAAAATGTAAAAAACACAAACACATGGAGGCTAAACAATACGTTACTAAATAACCAAGAGATCACTGAAGAAATCAAAGAAGAAATCAAAAAATACCTAGAGACAAATGACAATGAAAACACAATGACCCAAAACCTATGGTATGCAGCAAGAGGGAACTTTATAGAAATACAAACCTACCTCAAGAAATAAAACAAATCTCAAATAAACAATCTAACCTTACACCTAAATGAACAAGAGAAAGAAGAACAAACAAAACCCAAAGTTAGTTGAAGGAATGAAATCATAAAGATCAGAGCAGAAATAAATGAAATAGAAACAAAAATTAATAGCAAAGATCAATAAAACTAAAAGCTGGTTCTTTGAAAAGATAAACAAAATTAATAAACCTTTCACCAGTCTCATCAAGAAAAAGAGGGAGTGGACTTAAATCAATAAAATTAGAAATGAAAAAGAAGTTACAACAGACACTGCAGAAATACAAATGATCATAAGAGACTACTACAGCAACTCTATGCCAATAAAATGGACAACCTGGAAGAAATAGACAAATTCTTAGAAAGGTATAACCTTCCAAGGCTGAACCAGGAAGAAATAGAAAATATGAACAGATCAATAACAAGTAATGAAATTGGAACTGTGATTAAAAATCTTCCAACAAGCAAAAGTCCAGGACCAGATGGCTTCAGAGGTGAATACCATCAAACATTTAGAGAAGAGATTACACCCATCCTTCTCAAACTCTTCCAAAAAATTGCAGAGGAAGGAACACTCCCAAACTCATTCCACAAGGCCACCATCACCCTGACACCAAAACCAGACAAAGATACTACAAAAAAAGAAAATTACAGACCAATATCACTGATGAATATAGATGCAGAAATCCTAAACAAAATACCAGCAAAAAGAATCTAACAACATATTAAAAGGATCATACACCATGACCAAGTGGGATTTATGCAAGGGATGCAAGGATTCTTCAATATATGCAAATCAATCAATGTGATATACCATATTAACACATGGAAGAATGAAAACCATATGATCATCTCAATAGATGCAGAAAAAGCTTGTGATAAAATTAAACTCCCATTTATGATAAAAACTCTCCAGTAAGTGGGCATAGAGGGAAACTACCTCAACATAATAAAGACCATATACGACAAACCCACAACAAACATCATTCTTAATGGTGAAAAACTGAAAGCATTTCCTCTAAGATCAGGAACAAGACAAGGATGTCCACTCTTGCCACTATTATTCAACATAGTTTTGGAAGTCCTAGCCATGGCAATCAGCGAAGAAAAAGAAATAAATGGAATCCAAATTGGAAAGGAGAAGTAAAACTGTCACTGTCTGCAGATGACATGATTCTATATACAGAAAATCCTTAAAATGCCACCAGAAAACTACTAAAACTAATCAATGAATTTGGTAAGGTTGCTGGATACAAAATTAATGCACAGAAATCTCTTTCATTCCTATACACTAACAACGAAAAATCAGAAAGAGAAATTAAGGAAAAAATCCCATTTACCATTGCAACAAAAAGAATAAAATACCTAGGAATCAACCTACCTAAGGAGGTAAAAGACCTGTATGCAGAAAACTATAAGACACTGATGAAAGAAATCAAAGATCACACAAACAGATGGAGAAATATACCACGTTCTTGGATTGGAAGAATCAATATTGTGAAAATGACTATACTACCCAAAGCAATCTACAGATTCAATGCAATCCCTATCAAATTACCAACGGCATTTTTTACAGAACTAGAACAAAAGATCTTAAAATTTGTGTGGAGACCCAAAAGACCCCAAATAGCCAAAGCAGTCTTGAGGGAAAAAAGCAGAGCTGGAGGAATCAGACTCCCTGACTTCAGACTATACTGCAAAGCTACAGTAATCAAGGCAATAGGGTACTGGCACAAAAACAGAAATATAGATCAATGGAACAGGATACAAAGCCCAGAGATAAACCCACACACCTCTGGTCAACTAATCTATGACAAAGGAGGCAAGGATATACAGTGGAGAAAAGACGGTCTCTTCAATAAGTGGTGCTGGGAAAACTGGACAGCCACATGTAAAAGAATGAAATTAGAACACTCCCTAACACCATACACAAAAATAAACTCAAAATGTATTAAAGACCTAAATGTAAGACTGGACACTATAAAACCCTTAGAGGAAAACATAGGAAGAACACTCTTTGACGTAAATCACAGGAAGATCTTTTCTGACCCACCACCTAGAGCAATGGAAATAAAAACAAGAATAAACAAATGATACCTAATGAAAATTAAAAGCTTTTCCACAGCAAAGGCAACTATAAGCAAGACGAAAAGACAGCCCTCAGAATGGGAGAAAATATTTGCAAATAAATCAATGGACAAAGGATTATTCTCCAAAATATATAAAGAGCTCATGGAGCTCAATATTAAAAAAACAAACAACTCAATGAAAAAATGGGCAGAAGACCTAAACAGACATTTCTCCAAAGAAGACATATAGATGACCAAGAGGCACAAGAAAAGCTGTTCATCATCACTATTTATTAGAGAAATGCAAATCAAAATTATAATGAGGTATCACCCTCACCAGTTAGAATGGGCATCATCAGAAAATCTACAAACAACAAATGCTGAAGAGTGTGTGGAGAATATGGAACCCCCTTACACTATTGGTTAGAATGGAATTTGATACAACCACTATGGAGAACAGTATGGAGGTTCCTTAAAAAACTAAAAATAGAATTACCGTATGACCCAACAATCCCACTACTGGTCATATACCCTGAGAAAACCATAGTTTAAAGAAACATGTGCACCCCAATATTCATTGCAGCACTGTTTACAATAGTCAGGTCATGGAAGCAACCTAAATGCCCATCGACAGACGAATGGATAAAGAAGATGTGGTACATATACACAATGGAATATTACTCAGCCATAAAAAGGAATGAAATTGGGTTATTTGTAGACATGTGGATGGACCTAGAGACTGTCATTCAGAGTGAAGTAAGTCAGAAAGAGAAACACAAATATCGTATATTAACACATATATGTGGAATCTAGAAAAATGGTACGTATGAACTGGTTTGCAAGGCAGAAATAGAGACACAGATGTAGAGAACAAATGTACGGACACCAAGGGGGGAAAGCGGGGGGGTGGGGGCAGTGGTGGGATGAATTGGGCAATTGGGATTGACACATATACACTAATATGTATAAAATAGGTACCTAATAAGAACCTGCTGTATAAAAAATAAATTAAATTAGAAAAATAAAACTTTCGCACATTTTCCCTTACTTTCTTTTCTTCTATATAAAAGAATACAATTCCAAGTAAATCTGTTTAATTTTTGGGCTTGCAGTTTCTTTGCAAATCATATAATCTTACTTCTTCATGATCAAGAGAAGACAAGTTGCTCGTTCAAGGCCAAAGGGTCAGTTCGTAGCAGACCTGGGACAGGAACAGAGGCCCAGTCTTGGGCTGCCTTTTGTCCATATCCGTGAATGCTTTCATTGCTGTAAAATGGTTCAGATTTATTATTACATGGCTGAAATCCATTGGAGAAATGTTTCTGCCATGCATCTCAATCCTCTGCTATTCATGCAGTCCATCGTTTAACAATAAGGATTTCTTCTTTTTTGCTGACATGTTTTATAATTTTAGTTGTTTCTGCTCTCTTAGCATTTTCCCAGTTCAATGATTAATTCTCCAATCTAAACCCACTTAGATTGGAATAAGATCTTGCCAACCGGAAAGAGCAAGTGAATAATTGAAATTTTTATTAAGGATGAAACTACTTTATCATATACTATTCATTATATATGATAGTTTCAACTTTCTGAGTCTCTTTGGCCGAATGCATTCTTCCTCATTATGTTTTGTATGTAATGTTTAATTTAAATGACCAGTCTTCTGTTCTTATGCAGGAAAAGAAGTTGGCACAGCCCTCAAACAGTTAATGCTACTTTTCAATTTGGGATAGATTTGTATTAATGTAGTAGTCTGACCCCTAGTGGTTATAAGAAATATCTGCACTCTGTAGCAGCAAAGTTGGATTGGATTTTACGAGAAGTGAATATGAGACAATGAATTCCTCCTTGAAAATAAATAAAAGAGAAATGAGAGAGAAAATATGAGTTCAGAGAAGAAAAAATAATAAAACGAAAATGTACACAGCATTGTGTTTCTATAAAAATAATTTCCAAATCTGTATTTTCACTATTTTTTAGTCGCACATGATCAGGCTTCACTTAAAAATATGCTTATGTTCCAGGAATCCATTTTAAGTTATTTATTGGAAACCAAAACTTGTTTTCCCACTGCAGTTAATGTTTTGTTTTCATCCCAGCATGGTACTTTCTGATCTGTTTGCTATAGAATTGGAATCAGAGCTGGATGAGATTTTTCTGATAATCTACTGAAGATCAGAGACCCAGGAGGGGTTAGTAACTTTCCTGGAGCCACAAATGTGAACTGTCGGCAGGAGGAGGAGGTTCTTGGGAGCTTAGGGGCAGTGTCGTGCTGCAGAGGAGAAGGAGGGTTTCAGCCCAGAAAGAAACAAACTATAACAAAAGTTATACATGTACTATGTGCTCACCGTAAAAAATCCAAACAGAGAGATATTAAGTAAAAACTCTCCCTTCCTTACCAGCCTGGGTTCCTTCAAACCTACAGCCTACAAGTATCTACTTTTTTTTTTTTTTTTTTTTTTTGTGGTACGCGGGCCTCTCACTGTTGTGGCCTCTCCCGTTGCGGAGCACAGGCTCCAGACGCGCAGGCTCAGTGGCCATGGCTCACGGGCCCAGCTGCTCCGTGGCATGTGGGAGCCTCCCGGACCGGGGCACGAACCCGTGTCCCCTGCATCGGCAGGCGGACTCTCAACCACTGCACCACCAGGGAAGCCCTAAGTATCTACTTTAATGTGCAACCTCCAGCTATTTTTGTCTGTATGCACACGCACGCACACACACACACACACACACGTTTTTCACATGAGTTCATACCATACATATTATTCTATAAATTGATCTAGTCACCTAATAAAACATCTTGGACATCTGTGTAAGTCAGTACTTTTTAAGTTGAAATACAGTTGATTTACATTATATTAGTTTCAGGTTTACAACAGTGATTTGATATTTTTGTAGGTTATACTCCATATAAAGTCATTATAAAATATTGGCTATATTCCCTCAGCTGTGCATTACATCATTGTATCTTATTTATTTTTTACCTAGTAGTTGTACCTCTTGATCTCCTTCCCCTATCTTGTCCCTCCCCCTTCCTCTGTCCCTACTGGTAACTGTTCTCTGTAACTATGAGTCTGCTTCTGTTTTGTTATATTCATTTGCTTTCTTTATTTTTTAGATTCAACATATAACTGACAACACACAGTATTTATCTTTCTCTGTCTGACTTATTTCACTAAACATACTACCCTCCTGGTCCGTCTGTGCTGTTGTAAATGGCAAAATTTTGTTCTTTTTTTATGGCCGAGTAATATCCCATTGTATATATACACCATGTCTTCTTTATACATTCATCTGTTGATGAACACTTTGATTGTTTCCATGTCATATCTATTGTGCTGTTATGAACATTGGGGGCCATGTATCTTTTTGAATTAGTATTTTTCTTTTCTTTGATATATACCCAGGAGTAAAATTGCTGGATCATATGGTAGTTCCATTTAAAATTTTTTCAAGTCCATACATTCTTTTTTTTTTTTAATAGATCTTTACTGGAGTATAATTGCTTCACAATATTGTGTTAGTCTCTGTTGTACAACAAAGTGAATCAGCTATATGTATACATATGTCCACATATCCTCTCCCTCTTGAGCCTCCCTCCCATTCTCCCTATCCCACCCCTCTAGGTGGTCAGAAAGCACCAAGCTGATCTCCCTGTGCTATGCTGCTGCTTGCCACTAGCTAACTATTTTACATGTGGTAGTGTATATATGTCGATGCTACTCTCACTTACCCCAGCTTCCCCCTCCCCACCTATTTCCTCAAGTCCATTCTCTATATCTACGTCTTTATGCCTTTCCTGCCACTAGGTTCATCAGTACCTTTTTTTTTTTTAGATTCCACATATATGTGTTAGTGTACAGTATTTGTTTTTCTCTTTCTGACTTACTTCACTCTGTATGACAGACTCTAGGTCTGTCACTACAAATAACTCACTTTCATTTCTTTTTATGGCTGAGTAATATTCCATCGTATATATGTGCCACATCTTCTGTATCCCTTCAACTGTCGATGGACATTTAGGTTGCTTCCATGTCCTGGGTATTGTAAATAGTGCTGCAATGAACATTGTGGTACATGTCTAGTTTTGAATTGTGGTTTTCTCAGGGTATGTGCCCAGTAGTGGGATTGCTGGGTCATATGGTAGTTCTATTTTTAGTTTTTTAAGGAACCTCCATACTGTTCTCCATAGTGGTTGTATCAATTTACATTCCCACCAACAGTGCAAGAGGGTTCCCTTTTCTCCCCACCCTCTCCAGCATTTATTGTTTCTAGATTTTTTGATAATGGCCATTCTGACTGGTGTGAGGTGATACCTCATTGTAGTTTTGATTTGCCTTTCTCTAATAATTAGTGATGTTGAGCAGCTTTTCCTGTGCCTCTGGGCCATCTGTATGTCTTCTTTGGTGAAATGTCTATTTAGGTCTTCTGCCCATTTTTTAATTGAATTCTTTGTTTCTTTGATATTGCGCTCCATGAGCTGTCTGTATATTTTGGAGGTTAATCTTTTATCTGTTGTTTCATTTGCAAATATTTTCTCCCATTCTGGGGGTGGTCTTTTTCTCTTGTTTATAGTTTCCTTTGCTGTGCAAAAGCTTTTAAGTTTCATTAGGTCCCATTTGTTTATTTTTGTTTTTATGTCCATTATTCTAGGAGGTGGGTCAAAAAACATCTTGCTGTGGCTTATGTCAAAGAGTGTTTTTACTATGTTTTCCTCTAAGAGTTTTATAGTGTCTGGTCTTACATTTAGGTCTTTAATCCATTTGGAGTTTATTTTTGTATATGGTGTTAGGGAGTGTTCTAATTTCATTCTTTTACATGTAGCTGTCCAGTTTTCCCAGCACCACTTATTGAAGAGACTTTTTCTCCATTGTATGTTCTTGCCTCTTTTGTTGTAAATTAGTTGACCATAGGTGCGTGGGTTTATCTCTGGGCTTTGTATCCTGTTCCATTGATCTATATATGTTTGTGTGCCAGTACCATACTGTCATGACTACTGTAGTTTTGTAGTATAGTTTGAAGTCAGGGAGCCTGATTCCTCCAGCTCGGTTTTTTTTTCTCAAGATTGCTTTGGCTATTCGGGGTCTTTTGTGTTTCCATACAAATTGTAAAATTTTTTGCTCTAATTCTGTGAAGAATGCCATTGGTAGTTTGATAGGGATTGCATTGAATCTGTAGATTGCTTTGGGTAGTGTAGTCATTTTCACAATATTGATTCTTCCAAACCAAGAATGTGGTATATTTCTCCATCTGTTTATGTCATCTTTGATTTCTTTCATCAGTGTTTTATAGTTTTCTGAGTACAAGTCTTTTGCCTCCTTAGGTAGCTTTATTCCAAGGTATTTTATTCTTTTTGTTGAGATGGTAAATGTAATTGTTTCCTTAATTCCTCTTTCTGATTTTTCATTGTTAGTGTATAGGAATGCAAGAGATTTCTGTGCATTAATTTTGTATTCTACAACCTTGCCAAATTCATTGATTAGTTTTAGCAGTTTTCTGGTGGCATTTTAAGGATTTTCTGTATATAGAGTCATGTCATCTGCAGACAGTGACAGTTTTATTTCTCCTTTCCAATTTGGATTCCATTTATTTCTTTTTCTTCTCTGATTGCCATGGCTAGGACTTCCAAAACTATGTTGAATAAGAGTGGTGAGAGTAGACATCCTTGTCTTGTATCTGATCTTAGTGGAAATGCTTTCAATTTGTCACCATTGAGTATGATGCTTGCTGTGGGTTAGTCATACTTGGCCTTTATTATGTTGAGGTAGTTTCCCTCTATACCCATTTTCTGGAGAGTTTTTATCATAAATTGGTGTTGAACTTTGTCAAAAGTTTTTTATGCATCTATTGAGATGATCATATGGTTTTTATTCCTTAATTTTTTGATATGGTGCATCACATTGATTGATTTACATATATTGAAGAATACTTGCATTCCTGGGATAAATCCCACTTGATCATGGTTTACGATCCTTTTAATATGTTGTTGGATTCTGTTTGCTAGTATTTTGTTCAGGATTTTTACATATATGTTCATCAGTGATATCAGTCTATAATTTTCTTTTGTCGTAGTATCTTTTTCTGGTTTTGGTATCAGGGTGATGGTGGCTTTGTAGAATGAGTTTGGGAGTGTTCCTCCCTCTGCAATTTTTTGGAAGAATTTGAGAAGGATCGGTGTTAGCTCTTCTCTAAATATTTGATAGAACTCACCTGCGAAGCCATCTGGTCCTGGACTTTTGTTTGTTGGAAGATTTTTAATTACAGTTTCAATTTCATTACTTATGATAGTTCTGTTTATATTTTCTAATTCTTCCTGGTTCAGTCTTGGAAAATTGTACCTTTCCAAGAATTTGTCCATTTCTTTGTGGTTGTCCATTTTATTGGCATATGGTTGTTTGTAGTACTCTCTTATAATCCTTTGTATTTCTGCAGTGTCAGTTGTGATTTTTCCTTTTTCATCTCTAATTTTATTGATTTGGGTCCTCTCCCTTTTTTTCTTGATGAGTCTAGCTAAGAGTTTATCAATTTTGTTTATCCTCTCAAAGAACAGTTTTTAGTTTTATTGATCTTTGCTAGTGTTTTCTTTGTTTCTATTTCATTTATTTCTGCTCTGATCTTTATGATTTCTTTCCTTCTGCTGACTTTGGGTTTTCTTTGTTCTTCTTTCTCTAGTTGCTTTAGGTGTAGGGTTAGATTGTTTATTTGAGATTTTCCTTGTTTCCTGAGGTGAGATTTAATTGCTATAAACTTCCCTCTTAGAACTGCTTTTGCCGCATCCCATAGGTTTTGGGTCATTGTGTTTTCGTTGTCATTTGTTTCTATGTATTTTTAAAATTTCTTCTTTGATTTCTTCAGTGATCTCTTGGTTATTTAGTAGTGCACTGTTTAGCCTCCGTATGTTTGTGGTTTTTACAGGTTTTTTCCCTGTAATTGATTTCCAATCTCATAGCATTGTGGTCAGAAAAGGTGCTAGATATGATTTCAATTTTCTTAAATTTCCAAGGCCTGATTTGTGACCTAAGATGTGATCTATCCGGGAGAATGTTCTGTGTACACTTGAGAAGAGAGTGTATTCTGCCACTTTCAGGTGGAATATTCTATAAATATCAATTAAATCTATCTGGTCTGTTGTGTCATTTAGTGCTGATGTTTCCTTATTTATTTTCTGTTTGGATCATCTGTCCATTGGTGTAAGTTGGGTGTTAAAGTTCCATACTATTATTGTGTTACTGTCAATTTCCCCTTTCATGGTTGTTAGCATTTGCCTTATGTATTGAAGTGCTCCTATGTTGGGTGCATAAGCATTTATAATTGTTATATCTTCTTCTTGGATTGATCCCTTGATCATTATGTAGTGTTCTTCCTTACCTCTTGTAACAGTCTTTATTTTAAAGTCTATTTTATGTGATACGAGTATTGCTACTCCAGCTTTCTTTTGATTCCCACTTGCATGGAATATCTTTTTCCATCCCCTCACTTTCAGTCTGTATGTGTCCTTAAGTCTGAAGTGGGTCTCTTATAGACAGCATATATATTGGTCTTGTTTTTGTATCCATTCAGCCAGTCTGTGTCTTTTGGTTGGGATATTTAATCCATTTACATTCAAGGTTATTCTCAATATGTATGTTCCTATTACCATTTTCTTAATTGTTTTGGGTTTGTTTTTGTGGGTCTTTTTCTTCTCTTGTGTTTCCCACCTACAGAAGTTTCTTTAGCATTTATTGTAAAGATGGTTTTGTGGTGCTGAATTTTCTTAGCTTTTGCTCATCTGAAAAGCTTTGATTTCTCTGTCGAATCTGAATGAGATCCTTGCCGGGTAAAGTAATCTTGGTTGTAGGTTTTTCTCTCTCATCACTTTAAATATATCCTGACACTCTCTTCTGGCCTGCTGAGTTTCTGCTGAAAGATCAGCTGATAATCTTATGCGTATTCCTTTGTATGTTATTTTTTGTTTTTCCCTTGCTGCTTTTAATATTTTTTCTTTGAATTTAATTTTTGTTAGTTTGATTAATATGTGTCCTAGTGTGTTTCTCCTAGGGTTTATCCTGTATGGGACTCTCTGTGTTTCCTGGACTTGGGTGGCTATTTCCTTCCTCATGTTAGGGAAGTTTTCTACTATAATCTCTTCAAATATTTTCTCAGGCCCTTTATTTTTCTCTTCTGCTTCTGAGACACCTATAATTCAAATGTTGGTGTGTTTAGTGTTGTTCCAGAGGTCTCTTAGACTGTCTTCAATTCTTTTCATTCTTTTTTCTTTATTCTGCTCCTTGGCAGTTATTTCCACCATTCTGTCTTCCAGCTCACTTATTCATTCTTCTGCCTCAGTTATTCTGTTATTGATTCCTTCTAGTCTATTTTTCATTTCAGTTATTGTGTTGTTCATCTCCATTTGTTTGTACTTTAGTTCTTCTAGATCTTTGTTAAACATTTCTTGTATTTTCTCAATCCGTGCCTCTATTCTATTTCTGAGATTCTGGATCATCTTTACTATCATTACTCTGAATTCTTTTTCAGGTAGATTGCCCATTTCCTCTTCATTTATTTGGTCTTGTAGGTTTTTACCTTGCTCCTTTTTCTATGACATATTTTTTTGCTGTCTCACTTTTTTTCCCTTTTTTTTAATGAGTGGGATTGTGTTCCTGTCTTACTGGTTGTTTGGCCTGAGGCTTCCAACACTGCAGTTTGTAGGCTGTTGGGTAGAGCTGGGCCTTGGTGCTGAGATGAGGACCTCTGGGAGACCTTACTCTGATGCATATTCCCTGGGGTCTGAGTTTCTCTGTTAGTTCAGTGGTTCAGACTTGGAGCTCCCTCTGCAGGAGCTTTAGCCTGACCCCTGGCTCATGAACCAAGACCCTGCAAGCTGTGCAGGTTGGCAAAAAAAAAAAAAAGGAGAACAATAACAAAGTCAAAAATAAAATTAGACTAGGAAACTAACAGCTATGATAGAAAAAATATAAAAATAAAAATATAGATGAAACAACAACCAGAAGGTAAAACAGAATGACAATAGTAAAAAAGAAGAGGAGAAACAAACAAACAAACAAAGATGCTGGAAAAGGCCTTGTTTGTGGAGGGTGGGGCCAATGCAGGGGTGAGGTTTGGGAGGTGGGAGGGGCCTATGCTTAGTACCCACAGGACTGGAAAAGGCAGGTAGGTGCGTGTGTGGGAGGGTGGGGTTTAGGCTCAACAGAACAGAAGGGACCCAGGCGTGCCTCCCACCTCTAGTCTCAGAGGGCATGGGACCCCACCTGGGAGCCTAGCAGGCTGCCTGGGCTCCAGTAGGCAGAGCTCCTCCAGTCCTGGAGGGCCCCTCCCATGTGCCTCTCCTGATCTCCCTGCCCTCCCTCCTATGCCCTCAGGACCCACGTGGCCTGGAGAGGGCTTTGTAGGGCGGGAGATTGGCCTGGGAGCTTAGCAGGCTCCCCGGGTCCCAGTGGGTGGAGCAAATGCCCCCAACTCCTCTCTTGCTCCTCCGGTCCCAGAGGGCCCCTCATGCCTGTCTCTTCTGTTCTCTCCCGGCCTCTCTTCTATGCCCCCTAGGACCAACTCAGCCCAGAGGGGACCTCTGAGGGTGTAGGACCTGGCTCGGGAGCTGAGCTGACTTCCCCAGCTGATTGGGCAGGGAAAATGCTGGGCCCACTCCCCGCTGATCCGAGCCCCTGAGAGTCCCTCCAGGTGTGGGAACCCCTCCCCACTCTCAGCCTCCCCTTAGGGGCACCGGTCCTGTCCAGCCTCTACTTATCCTCCCCCCTCAGTCCCCCCATGTCCTACTGGTTAGCTTGGGGGTTCTTCCTGTTTCCTTGGGCATCGGGGTCCCCCACCAGAGTCTGGCAGGTGCCCTAGTTGTGGGGAGATGCGAACTCTGCATCTTCCCACACCGCCATCTTGACTCCTCCCAAGTCCATACATTCTTATTGTCTGCTACTTAGTGTTTTGATGTAAGGATGTGGCCTAATATATCACCTCCTCTTAATTAATTTCCATATAGTTATTTAAAATTTTTTTTCTGCTACTATAAACAATGGTGTAACAGGGACTTCCCTGGTGGTCCAGTGGTTAAGAATCCACGCTTCCACTGCAGGGGGCGCAGGTTTGATCCCTGGTTGGGGAACTAAAATCCCACATGCCGTGTGTTGTGGCCAAAAATTAAAAAACAAGAAACAAAAACAATGGTGTAACAAACATCCTTGTACATATAACTACAGACTTATGCAAATATATCTATGGAGAAAATTCCATTAAAGTGAAATTTTAGGCCAAAGTTTATGTATAATTATAATTTCGACAGTTAATGAAAACATATTTTGGAAACTAATATTGTCCCACCTCCCTTCTTCACATCTCCCTTTTCCCTGGTGCCCCTCCCAGGTCAGTGGCTTCATGCTTTTTCTTCCCTTAGCCAACCCTGCCCTTTGCCCTTTCCACACATTTAACTTTTTTTTTTTAAAGAATGAAGCCTTCTGTTCTGAACTGCCTCAGCTTTCTTTTTTCTCTATAAACTTTGCTGACAGCTTCTTCTCTCCCTCTCTCTTCTTGTCTCTCAGACAGCTGAGGAAAGAGCATCCTTCCCTCCTCCACCTGCTCACTCTGTCCCTCTTACACTTTCTGGACCTTCTCCCATAAGGTACCCCTTTATCTAGTGCTTCCTTAACCTCTCCCTTTTTACTGCCTATTTCTCCTTGGCTTATAAAATTCTCTCCCCTTTCATTTAAAACATGTTTTCTAAAGCCTAGCTACCTAATACTAGATTTGGAAGGTCCACAGTGGACAAAAGAACTGCTTTGTCAAATAATTTTGAGTGTCTATCTACTGTTATCTCCCTTTTGAATATTTAGAACTCCCTTGTAGTTTGTTAAACATTCTGAGAAGTTCTGCAATGGAAAGAAATCCGTTTACCTTTGCTCACTCAGTATATCCCCAAATTATTTTACCATAAACCCCACCGTCTCCCTTTTGTTTTTTTCTGTAATGTTTATTAACATCTATGAGCACTTTTCAGGAAATTCTACGTTAAGTAAAAATTTTCCTTGACGCTGTGACTTGAGCAATCACTATCATTCCTCCTTTCTAAAGTTGAAATTCTTTAAAGCCGAGAGTATCTCACTTATCTGCACTTTTTTTTTCCCTTTTGAACTGATGGTTTCCAGTTAACCAACTGAAGTGTGGGCTCTACCCTGACTGTTCTTTTGAATCTGCTAAGTTTGTTCTTAGAGATGCAGAATGAATTCCCAAATCCAGGAGCTTTCACTCAGTCCTCATCCTTTTCTTCATCTTGAGGTGGGAAATGATACCACAGACAACTTTACCCTTCCAATTATTTGTTTCTTTCCTTACAGAGATATTGCATTACTCTGTTTCTTTTGGATTTTTCCTTCCCTTTTTAATTTTTGCCCCCTTTAGCTTTATTTAGTCATTCAATGATATGTAAGTGTCTATGTGCACCACGGGAGACACTGGGGATGATGATAGTGAATAGGACACAGTTTGCCCTCAAGTAACCTCTCTGCCATGTGACCTATGTGGGGAGAATATAACCTTCCTTCTAAACTGGGCATTCTCTAGGTTTCTATGCATGGTGCCCCACCCCTCCCCTTCCCTTCCTTTCTCTTTCCTTCTTTCTCCTGCAGTCTCTCCCTGGTTACTTCATCCATTCCATAGGCTTCTACTACACTGTATACATAGATGCACCTCCCACTTCTGACTACCTGTCTCTCAAACTGCAAACTCACATTTTCAAAAACCTGACTGATTTATTTACCTATATGCCAGCAAACACATTAAAAGTCAACATTTTGAAAATGAAAATTCTCTCCATGCTTCTCTCCAGCTCCATACGGTGATGTTCCTCCTGACCTCACCGTCCTGCTAATGGCACTGCTGGCTTGGCCACATCACTGAGCCCACAGTCAGTGGCTTCCCCCTTTCTCTTTCCTGCACATCCGGTCAGTGCCAGGGCCCGAAGAGTTTGTCTCCTCATGGTCTGGTCTCACTGTTAGAAGATCAGCACCTCTCTGTCTCTCTGAACTGTTTAATCTCCTCCTGAGTGAACCTCTTGAATTTGGCGTTCTCCGTCCACTGTTTATGTCCATCGCTTTTTGGCAAAATTTTATTATGTCTCTTATCATCAGCAACTTTTAATGCCTTGTTTTGTGCCTTTATAAATATAACGTCTGCAGTCTAACATCCAAGGCTCTGCATAACGCCCCTCTTGCTTCAGCTCACGTTTCCATCCTACTCACACCTTGAAGTCCAACCCAGAGGCCACCTGCTGCAGAAGCCCTCCTGCTTTCCCCAACCAGCTCTGCTCTCTCTCTCCTCTGAAGACCTGTTGGCACCTCTTCTCTTATGACTCTTACTAATCTGTGCAGCAATCTAATCTAGCCTTTTATTTCTTTTCTATTCCTCTCTTCATCCCTACTTAGGTGTTAACTCACCTTCTTGGAATACCATAAATGATTGGATGATCACTGCTCTTCACACTTGCCTGTCAAGGGTCTTAAGAATCAGAGATCAGTGACCACCCTTTGCCTCTCAGTATACTGCCTAGGTACGAGGTCACCCTATTAGGAGAGAATCACCGTACACAGATTTGACCCGGGACACTGGCTGGATACAGTGATGAGGAACTATTTGGAGAGAAGTACCTCAAAGCACTAGCAGAATCTAAAGAGAAAACCTGGATCCTTGATGAAATCACTGAGTGCGTGGACCACTCTTAAGGCCACCTACCTTTGGACTTCTTGTTAAGAAAACAACAACTCTCTTGTTACTAAGGTTTTTGGTTTGATTGAAAATGAATACTTCCAACTGATACACATAGCTCTGAAAACTTCTTAAATCCCTTCCTTCACTTCTGCACCCAAGAGCACCAACACACTTTACAACTCTGCCCTAGCAGCAGCGGAGGTCAGATTCAGGCAGTTCAGAAAGGCTGCTAGTTGAGATGGGCTCTAGCCAGGAGGGAAGGGAGAGCGAAAGGTAAGCAGGGGAAGAAGCAGTGATTTCTCTGTAAGTTGGGGATTGTCTGTATGGTTCGTGTAATAAAGAAGGTGCAGAAGTCAAATACTAGTTCAAGAAACTTCCGGGCTTCCCTGGTGACACAGTAGTTGAGAGTCCGCCTGCCGATGCAGGGGACACGGGTTCGAGCCCTGGTCTGGGAGGATCCCACATGCCACGGAGCAACTAGGCCCGTGAGCCACAACTACTGAGCCTGCGCGTCTGGAGCCTGTGCTCCGCAACAAGAGAGGCTGCGAGAGTGAGAGGCCCGCGCACCGCGATGAAGAGTGGCCCCCGCTTGCCGCCAAGTAGAGAAAGCCCTCACACAGAAACAAAGACCCAACACAGCCATAAATAAATAAATTAATTAAAAAAAAAAAAGAAGCTTCCATCTGACTGGAATGTAAAGTTGCGTATCCGGTACTGCCCAGAGTAGTGGTAGTGGGTAATCACCCAAATATTTATTTTTTAAATGTCTCTTACATTCAGACATTCTCCAGAGTTACTTTTTGGAGGAAGAGTTGAGTTATCTGTTCTGGGTTTTATTCTTAGAATAACATTTTTGAGTTGATACATTGTCATAATTTGCTAGCTCTTACAGACTCCTGCCTTCCTAAAAATGTTTCTGACTCTTCCATGTTTGTTCAAACGAATGTTTTCATCATAACCATAGGTATGGAAGTCAGAGTACGATGAACTTTGGCTGCTTATTCATGAGAGAGGGGTCTTCAGGACAGACGTCAAAGACAGCCTGATAAAGATGTGACCTGGGAGATGGAGTTCAAGGCCAGAGGAGTCCCATCTCAAAGGTTAACCCGAGTAGAGGCAGCAAAAAAAGTCGGTTGTAAAAATTCATGGCCAGCTGTGGAAGGGCAATACCTGGATCCACATTCAATAGAACGGACCAGAGCCAGTCTCTTGGATGCAAGGTCAGCAGTTTGTCCTTCCCCTGCGTTCTGCTTGACTAGAGAGAAGGCTTTATTGTGCTTATCCCTGGATAGGACTGAAAATTGTTTTCTGAAAATTTTTAGTGATTTCATAAATCCCTTTGAGATAACTCTCATTTAAAAATTTTCTGTAGTTTTTTGAATCACTTACCTACTTTATTACATTAAATCAAACATGGTGCTGACTTATAATGGGCTGGTATCTTTCTCTTAATTTTCTATCCACACAGGTTAAGTGAGGGCACCCAATAGTGTACATTAGTGGCAGAGGTGGGAATATGGTCAGTTCCTGGAGTATCTGGGCTGGGTACCCAGCACTCAGATGTAGTGGCTGAAAAACCTGCTTCCTGCTCCTATATGTGCAGAAGTTATTTCCTACAAAAGAATTGTGGAGCTGTGCCAGAGAGAAGGCAAAGAAAATTCATTTTTCTCTTTTCTCCTCAGGCCCTCCACCTTCCCTATAATGGTTGCATGTTCCTAAGCCAGAGTCATATAAAAATCAATCCCATTACCTGCCTGGTGCTATGGGACATCCAGCATTAAGAAAAATGTCGTGAATGAGAATGGTGGCCTTTCAAGGGCTTTTTAT
This sequence comes from Orcinus orca, assembly GCF_937001465.1. Classification (NCBI taxonomy): domain Eukaryota; kingdom Metazoa; phylum Chordata; class Mammalia; order Artiodactyla; family Delphinidae; genus Orcinus; species Orcinus orca. The sequence continues at coordinate 128,899,554 of NC_064560.1, forward strand.
TGATTTTCAATGAGTTTAACTGCTATCCCCAGGCTTTCAGACATTATCTCTTCATATTGAAAATTGATTGTACTTTTTGTTTTTAAGTGGAACTTGCCTGGTGCAAGGAAACTAGCAGAGTCAGTCTTGATGCGCCAAACTAGGGACATGACTGTGAGAGTCATACTTTGGGGCACTTTGGGTAGCTGTAAGGATCAAAGGAAGCCATGGGAAGAGGTAGAGGCAGAAAATGGGAACTGAGGCAAGGTAATGATCAATAGGACAATGGATCATTAACAGGTATGGAAAGGAATAGCCTGGCTGGGACTCTGAGAGGCCACCTGTGCAGTAAGGGTCCCCTCCCTCCACCACCGAGGTCCTCTAGGTGCTCATGGAAGATAAACCTAACTGTGCAAGTGCTCATGAGCTCTGGGAAGGAAAAATGACTATTGTCTTAGGTTCAAAACAGCTCTACTCTGAAATCATCTGTGAGGAAGTGAACCAGAAAAGGCAAAGAATTTCTCTACTCACTGGAGAGAATGATAAGCCTCAGATATTTGGGGGCCACTGGTCCCAAATGGACATCTGTAGGATGGCAGAGGTCCGAGGCCAGCGTCAGTAGAGAACTGGAGCAAGAGGATGGCTGAGCTGTAAGTAGTGGCTCTGATGGTGTTTGATTAACTCTTCCCTCACTGGGCACCCCCTCTTGTCCCCTCCCCACTCTTGGAGAATCTGATAAAGTGATTTCATCAAGGGCCCAGGCCTGGTGAGGCTTGGGGGCCATTTTAATGCTATGTGTGGGCACTTTTGAAAATTTTGGAATATTTAGGGAGAGGACTTCTCTATAAAAAAGCTGACACCTTCTACTCTTTACATGGGTGAGAGCTTACAGCACTGAGATTGGAGTTATTGTTGTACATATAACCCTATTATATTGTTTGCTTATACAGCCTGAATCCCAAGACGGATGGAGTAGAATTATCCCTTAGCCCCCCTCTGGTCATAACCTTTACTTTGTTTTTCCCTGCAAGGATACCCTTGATGCTTATTTTAACTATATTGCATCTTCTTTAAAAAATATTAAGTGGAAATATTTATGCACTAATCTACCTTCTACCCTCAGATGTTTTTTCCACTTAAGAACTGAGAAAAAAATGTCATAAATTCTATTGTGTAAGACTGAAGCGTCCCCCAAACTATGATCCTACATTTTTAACCCCTTTTGAACACCTTTACCTAGCGGCACCATTGTCAGTTTAAATTCAATTTGTCCAAAATGAGCCACCCTCATCATCATCTGTTTTCTTCTCAAGCCAACTTCCTCCCCTGGCTCCCCTATCACTGTTAATGATCTGATTATTCCATTTGTCTCCAGTCTCAGAATCTCTGTGTCAATACATAATTACCAAGTATCTAAAATGTGCAGATCACTGGGTTAAAGTTTGTGTGGGATACAGAGATGTGCAGAAACACTGATCTCATAAAGGAAAGGATGCTGTGGGGCACCACCCAGATCCCCTTCAGAAACAAGCCATTCATTCTCCTAGATACCTGACGTGTGGGTGGCTCCCACCTGAGTCCTTCTGTGAGCCTAACCCTCTACCTGCAGAAGGGAGCTGCCTTGCCTGAGGGTACACAGCCCACGCCAATAACCGGCCAACTGAGGGAACAAAGGCATGGCTTCCTTGGTTCAGTTGGAGCAACTCTACTGGGCCATCCCAGCTCCAGAGTCTCCATGGGATTGGTGCCCCAGCTCAACACCCCACTGCCCAGTTCCACTGCCCTGCTCCGCACAGGTGTTCCCAGGAGACTTTCTGATAAAGCAACTTCAGAGTTTTTTCTCCTAAGGCAGTGGTCCTGTCTCCTCCTCCCCTCACCCTCCACACCCAATAGGTTAGACTAGTTCAGATAATTACAATTCAAACAAGTTAAAACTGGTTTAAGCCCTCCTAGCAGATGGCAGGGTGGGCGTCACCCCGCTCTTGTCCTTTTCCCCCTTTCTCCTGGATTGAGAACCCAGAGGGGCTTTTTAAGTCTAAATAAGAGTTCCACTTTCAAGGGTGGAAAACCCCTGAGGTTGCCATGGCTGGCTGCCACTCTTGTGTTGTTGGATTCCGGTTCTTCATTTCTCCATGTGGCTCAGCCTGCTGCAGTAAAGTTTGTGGTGAAGCAGATCCAGTCCTGGCTGGGGCGACCCTGGTCTGTGGATGACTCCACTCTCTCAAACAGAGCGGCCGTCGCTGGGTTTCCTAGGCTGGAGCTCTTTGTGCCAATTCCATTCAGCCATCTTCAGAGACCCTCTCCTCTGAAACCCAGCCACCCAGAGGCTCCAACCCTGCCAAGCTGTACCCCACTACTATCCTAGACCAGTCAAAATGGACTTGGGTTTTTTTTGAGATCACATTACACTTATAAATGTATTTAACATACATTTATTTAATGTTTTTAATATAATTTATGAAGAAGATGACATATTCATGATGACACATCTAAGAACATGGAATGAAGGTCTATTTGTTCAAGTCTACTTGTGTGTCCTTTAGGAGTCTTTAAATATTTTTCTCATGTAGGTTTTGAATATATTTTGCTTAGTTTATGCCTAAATATTTCATTTTATTGTACAATATTTTGCTGCATAGATTGTGTTGTCTCTGTTTATTTTCTAACTGGTATTTGTTTGGATATATTGTTTTTTTTTCTATTTGGCAATTTAAAAACTCATATGTGTCCTATTTCATCTCATCTTTTCTCCACCTGTTCAAATTCCACCAGTCCCTCAGGATGTATATCCAGTAAGATAGCCTCGATAAAATACTTTCCTACTTGAAAAAAAAAATCTTCTCATTTCTAACCTGCATTAAGTTATGTTTGTACCTTTTACTGGGCACCTACCCTAGTCTATCTTCTGTTATAATTTATGTATTTGTCTTAATTTCTTATTTTTCATCTTTTTAAAGACAGCAACTTATCTATTAACTATTTTTGTCCATCATGGTAACTTCTTTCCTTCCATGTGGTAGAGAATAATAATTAAGAAACTGAATTAATTGACAAAGAAAAGTGATGATGAAACAGGAAATATAGTTTCCTGAGTGGGTACTGTCTTCATTTATTTATTCAAGAAAATGTAATTAAGCATCTACTATGGCCCAAGCACTGTTCTGTTAGATCACAAGGTCTAAAGCCTGTTTTGGAAATACTTTTTCCCTTCAAAATCAAAATCTATTGATTTGGGTTTGGTCATAGATGAAAGAATAAGTATTTCTTTAAAAAAATTAAGACTATTTAGGACTTCCCTGGTGGCACAGTGGTTGAGAGTCCACCTGCCGATGCAGGGGACGTGGGTTCGTGCCCTGGTCCGGGAAGATCCCACCTTCTGCGGAGTGGCTGGGCCTGTGAACCATGGCTGCTGAGCCTACGCGTCCGGAGCCTGTGCTCCGCAACGGGAGAGGCCGCAACAGTGAGAGGCCCGCGTACCGCAAAAAAAAAAAAAAAAAAAAAAAAAAATTAAGACTATTTAGAAGAACAATTATGTTGCTTCAAAAATATTAAGTTAGAAACCTCATGGGAAACACATCAGTTATTATGATAATATCAAGGACAAGGGTTTTACTTTTCCATTGATTTCCATTGTATATATGGAAAATTGTTTAGGGTGATAAAAAATTAAATGTCCCAGAAGACTGGGTTTAGGATACTCTATAGTCTGTAGCATTCTTTCTCCCAATACATTATGCTTTACTCATGTCTGGTGAGTTATACTGGATGTGTATCAGTTGATTTTTAATTTTTTATTATTTACCATCCTTTATTGAACTCTACACTATCCCTTTAGTACTATAGGGATTTACTTTGTTTTTTGGGAATTCCCTGTCCCCAAACCTTTAGTGTTAAATATTTTGTTCCCCATTTTCTCTTTTTGCTTACATGTTTATAATGATTAATTTCATTCACAAAGTTTTACTTTGAGGTGTTGTCATTTCTTACATAGGCCAATCAAACCTTTATTTCAATGATTAAGATTGTTCAAAATTAGTTAACTTTATTATTTTTATAATGAATTGATATTGAAGTTGAGATTGAGAATCTTTATTATAATAAACTGCCTTTTAATATTCGTGAAAATCTTAGAAAATGCATTTAAAGTATGTAATATAATTTCTCTCTAATCTTTCAGTAGCTAATTCATTCTCTTCAGGTGGTTTATTAGCATATATATTTTACTAAGGTCATTGTTAGAAATAGAAAATTTGTTTACTTCATTGGCAAATAAAAATGTTAAAAGCATTTTTAACAAAACAATTAATATTTTCATCTGGAACTAAGATAACTAATGGCACCAACTACACCCACTGGAAGCAGGTATTACTCAAGTGAATCACCAAATTCCAGATTAGCGTTTAAAGGAGAGGATAAATGTTTCCCAAAGTGTGGTCCATGGACCAGAATATCTTTCCATGAGGACTAAGGTATATACGCTACAGGTGATTTTGCTGCACACAAAGGGTGCACTGAGCTACCATTGGTCAGACCCAACCTGATGAGCATTGCTTTCTCCATTGTTACTTTCAAAGAAACCGTTCAAAGGAACTGCCAACCTCTCATTCATAGAAGCAGAAACTATTAGGATACAGGGACCTTAGAGGTCATCTAGTCCAGGAACACTATCTTATAGGCAACGGCCATCAAGGTTCACAGAGCTCAATGAGCTAGTCCAAGTTCATATGTTAGAGTGGGAGGCAGAGAAATGTGTTAAAATGAGAGGAACTGGGCATTCCCAGTGCACATTAAGAGTGGTAATTGAAACCGTGGGTAATCATTAGTTAAATCCATTTCACCAGCCTTCACTAATCAAGGTCATCTACAAAAGACTTGCATGTCCTCTACTTGACATGGGGCCCTCAACAAGATGTTAGCCCGAGCTGTTTTCCAGGAACTTGGAGTCAGCTGTGTCTAGTTTGAGCTGAGCTGGTTAAGGCCCGACAGGATGAGCGACCCAACCTTCCAAATGGGCACACATGAGCATCCTTGGTGACCTTTTGACATTCGAGGGCCAAAAACTCCACCCTCAGAGCATGTTAAGCACCTCCAGTTTGCACGTGCAGAGGCCTGTAGCTTAGTTACGCCTGCGCAGAACAAGGACTAGGGCGCTTTTTCAATCATGTTTCTCCAGGCTCCCCACGCCCCCCACGCCCCCCACGCCCCCCACGCCTCAGACCACCTGCTGCTTTATTCCTCATTCCATAATACCCCTAGCCGCTTGCCTTCTGGGAGGCGGAGCTGATAGCCGCTTGCCTTCTGGGAGGCGGAGCTGAGGCGTGTTTTTCCGTTTGCTCGCCTGGCGGCCTTGTGAAGAAACCCTCTCTGCTGCGAACCTCGGCACGTCAGTGGTTTGGCTTTCTGTGCACGGCGCAAAACCAACCTGATGAGGTAACGTAATTAGTCTTGGTTCTGCCACTGAGTGGATCCAAGACGACTATTTTCCATTATTTTGTCCTACCTCTCTCTTGTCCACACTTCCTCAACAGAATTGAGCAACTAAGTAAATATTCTGTTCTGTGCTAGTGGCTAATGAAATGTATCATGGGCTTGGGCTTGAATTATTTCTTCCTGGTAACTCGGTAACTTAGTTACTTTGTGTCAGGGGTACTAGAGAGGTATATTATGTACAGAGACAACAGTGTGAGATTTGGAGTCCGGGGACCTGAGTTTAAGTCCCCGTTAGCAAATGTGATAAGCAGCTGCTGCTGGTGTGTTTGTTATTGTTAATACTAACTGAATGCGTGACCTTGGGAGAATCATGTTCTAGATTTTAATTCCTCGTCCATTAAAAGACAGAAGTTCCTGCTCCTGAATTTACTGTTAAGTATCCTTCAAAAAAAATAATGAAATGCTTAGAAAAGTTAAAATCACTATATAAATGATGCTGTTATTACCATTTAATTATTCCTAAACGCAATAGAATACTATTATAACTGTTTTTACGAATAGTTCATTGATTTCACGTGTTTTTTCCAAAGAGGATTTGTGGTGGCTTCAAAGAGAATAATAGAAATAGAAAAAATATCAGGACCAAAGGAAAAAGGAGAACATAAAGGTTAGCAGACTGTAGCTTTGCTCATAGAAGAGGACATACAGACACATAGGCATCACTTCCATTAAGCCCTTCAGTGTTCTTTAAACAGCTGCCACCTGAAGAGATGTCCGTCCTATAGCACTTTTTTTTTTTTTTTGCGGTACGCGGGCCTCTCACTGTTGCGGCCTCTCCCGTTGCCGAGCACAGGCTCCGGACGCACAGGCTCAGCGCCCATGGCTCACGGGCCTAGTCGCTGCGCGGCAGGTGGGATCCTCCCGGACCGGGGCACAAACCCGTGTCCCCTGCATCGGCAGGCAGACTCTCAACCACTGCGCCACCAGGGAAGCCCTCTAGCACTTTTAAAAATTGTTTTTAGTGGCTTAAATAAGGGCACTTGATTAATACAGGGGAGAACTCTGCTATACACCCAGACTGGGGGGGGGGGGGGGGGCGGAGTCTCATGGCTTTGGTTTTTTCTCCACGCTCTTTTATGTCTCACGGTGGAGGCACGGTGTTAGGTGACATTCTAATGAATGCACAATCAAAATCACATTTTCAAAAGTGTTTAAGAGACAAGGAGAATACATGAGGATACCTGTTCGAAAAATCTGCTAGGGGATGCACAGTGGGGAGCGTATCAACTCAATTTTGTGTACATTTACATAAATTAGAGGTTAGTAAAAGGGAGCTAGGGGTGGGGGAGGGGTTCATGCCGAGCTTACTTCTTCAAATAGGACATTCTGTGACTGGTGACAGCCAATTAAAAACGGATGACGCTAATACCTTGTCTTTAGCACAAGATAATTAGACTGAATCTCTAGGATATATACCCACAGCTCATCGAAGCTCAGCTTTCACTCTCCTAGCAGAAAGAAATGAAAATAGCATGAAGTTTAGACAGAAGCAAAGATAATAATTTGAGATTGAAATGGTAGGAGATACTTTGAAAATGAAGTGAAAGCAGATTGACTACTAAGTGAAGAGAAAAAAAGCATTATGGCCTGAATGTTTGTGTCCCTGCAAACTCACATGTTGGAATACTAACCCACAGGTGATGCTATTTGGAGGGAGGTGGGGTCTTTGGGAGGTGATCTGGTCATGAGGGTGGAGTCCTCATGAATGGGACTAGTGTCCTTATAGAAGGCTCTAGAAAGAGCTCTCACCCCCTCTGACACAGTAAACCAGGGAGTGGACCCTCACCAGACACTGAATCTGCCAGCATCGTGATCTTGGACTTCCCAGCCTCCAGAACTGTGAGGAATACATTTCTGTTCAAAGCCAGTCAGTGTATGGTATTTTGGCTGAAGCAGCCTGAAGGAACTAAGACAGAAGGGAATGAGAAATGAGAAGAAAGACCCAGGATTTAGGATGGATTAAATGAAGAAAAAGGTTCAGTGTCTTTAGTGGGGGTTCAGACAGACAGACATGGACTGGGATTTTCACTCTGCTTCCCACCCGGGTTTGACAGTCTTTAGTTAAATACTTGGAGGGCTGGACTTTTGAGTTACTTATTTCTGATCTGTAAGTGGAAAATCTCCCATGAGCCTTAGTGTGATGTCAATGACCCTCTTGGTAATAAGACCAAATGGTGGATTAGGATAACATCTGAAGACACTTAACATTAACAGAAGAGAAGGAAAAAAGTAGATTAGAAGAAGGTGGGAAGAAAAGGAAAACATGAAAGTAGGAGGAGAGCATTTCACCTGATATACCCTTGTGCTATAGGGAAGTGGCTCTCAAACTTATAGCATGTAATTCTGTTTGTCAGTAGGGACCTTAGAACTTGCATTTCTAATGAATTCCCAGATGATATTGATGGAGCTGATCTGGAGACAAATATCCACTACTATCAGGGTTTAAATTTACCCTGTTTTGAGGAATGAGAGTGTTACTGTTTCTAGTGTAGACTCCAGCTTTTTCCAGTTTGTTGACCACATTGAAAATGAACTTTAGGCAAAAGGCTTTGAACTACAAGCTGAGAGTCTCAAAGACAAACTGGGAGTATTAGCCATTGTCGTACATCTACACAGAGGCTGAGCAATCGTTAGAAGGGATAACTGCCCTGCTCTGTGGCAGGGCTGTTCACAGTAATAAGTTTGTGTGTTGCCTAGTACAAGTGACTTCTCATGTGTTGCCTAATAGAGTGGTATGTGTGGGGACATAAAACAATTGTGACATGAGTTCCACAATGACTTTCCATATTCCTTTGTAGAAAGCCTAAGTCTCCTGTCACAATTATAAGCAGTCTTCTCTCCATCCTGGTACAGCAATAGAATTAGTTGTGAATGCCTTCTGCTGCAAGAAATACAAATCCTGACCAACAGTGGACTAATAAAAAGACCTTTATTTTTGTCTCATAATGAGAAGTCTGGAAGTAGGTGCCTGCTGGGGTTGGTTCAGTGGCTCAGTGGTGTCAGAGTTATTTTCTGGGCGGTTCTCGGGACTCTTTACTTTGTGGTAGCACCCCCTTTCAATGCAGGAAGGATAAAGGGGGTGGCACCAGCCATAGTTGATTCTTTCATTCAGAAAAACAATCCTTTCCAGATTCTAGAAGACTTTCCATTTCACTGGCCAGAACAGTGCAGGTGCAGCATTTAGCTCCTTTAGCCTCTATAGGGTGGTGGGCAAAGAAAATGAAATTGATGGGAGTACGTTGGTCAACATATGGTGTCTGCCAGAGAAACAGACTCAAATCTCCTCCTCATGTTGAAATTCACTCATCAGAGATGAGCTTGTCTTTCGGTCTCTCCAGGAAAGCCTGTCCTGTTCAATCAAACTCTTGCCCCATGATGTGGCAGTGCCCTGGCAAAACATGGCAAATCACATTGGTCCCCCGCACAGCACTGCAGCCTCCCAGGCAGCCTTGGGCGCCTAATGGCCAGGGCACATGGGCTTCTCCAAGGAGTAGATGTTGCCTAAGGCTACTCTGCTCCTCTCTTAGGGATTCGTTTCCCCTCCTAGTACAAGCTCATGTAATCCTTATCTGTGTTTGAACATTCTTTTTTCCTACGGAGGGACTCTTTTTTTCTTTTTTGCAAGTGGTGCAGCTAGTTTATTTTATTTTTTACATCTTTATTGGAGTATAATTGCTTTACAATGTTGTACCAGTCTCTGCTGTACTAGAAAATGAATCAGCCACATGCATGTGTACATCCCCATATGCCCTCCCTCCTGAGCTCCCTCCCACCCTCCCTATCCCACCCCTCTAGGTCTTCACAAAGCATCGAGCTGATCTCCCTGTGCTATGCAGCAGCCTGCCACTAGCCATCCATTTTACACTTCGTAGTGTACATATGTCAACGCTACTCTCTCACTTCGGGAGGGACTAATTTGACATGTGAGTGAACCTCACCAAATTCCTTTGAATTCCTTTCAAATTAGTTTCACCCATAGGAAGAGACACGTGGTGATCATGGTTTTCTCCAGCAGCTGTTTGAAAGTGCTCCTGGATGACTCCACCAGCAGCTGAAAAACGAGGTCATTACAGCCTCTGCCTTGGAGAGGCCATGCGTTACACAAAGGAGCGCTAAACAAAGAGCCCAGTGGTTCTCCAATGCTTCACTGATACCGCTGTTGTGAAATCAGTTTATCTGATGCACACAAGAACCAGGACTCCACAGACAACACAAGCCTGTGTTAAAGAAGAAGCCTATATGGAAAAGTGCACAGTTTCATACTTAGTTATTAGGGGCTTAGCTTTCCTTTGTATCAGTGAATTGGAATCCACGCTAACTTATGTCTCTTCCACGTGGAGTTCTCACCACCTGACCTCTCGTTCTCAGAGGAGTGAGCGTATTTCCAACAGCCTGGGTATGTTTAGAGAAGATTCCTCACTTTGGGGAGGATAGCAGCTTCATCCATTATGGTTCTGTTACCCCAAGAGCCAGAACGATAGCAGAATTCTCCCAACTGTAAATCCCTTGCCTTTGGATAGGTGCCTCTGGAAGTCATCTTGTTCAGAAAATATTTGTTTGGAACCCTTTTCTATTACAGCAGTCTAGAACATATGAGAGACATAATTAAAAAAAAAAACAAAAACATGCTCTCAAGGAACTGATAATCTCCAGGAACTGATGATCTAGGTGGGGAGGTAGGACGTAGATTCTGGAGCGATGTTGACAAATGAATTGGGAGTGGGTGTGTGGGGGAGATAAGAGCAAGGCGCGGCTCAAATGTTCTTACTGAGATTTAGCAGGTGTTCTTAAGTGGACTTTTTCTACTTGCTATGTGCCCTTAGGACAATTTCCAGGAATGAAATTTTCAGCAGCTGAATGGTTGTATCCATGGTGAGAAGGTCCATGGTCCTCACGCCACCATTCTGGACATTGATCCATTTACATATATTTTTAATTCTAAGAGTATCTTTCTAGTCTTTTATACTGACTAAATTAGATAAATGTTATGGCAATTAATACGCAAACACCACCAACATTCCCCTTTCTCATTTTCAACAAAGGTAATTCATAATCCGCTTTACATCGTCAAACACTTATTTTAACGGTCTTTGCCTAAGTTTTAGTTGCTGTTGAAACATAGGAACTATCAATAAAAAATGTGCAGTCTGATGGAGAAGGCCCTATAAATGCCAACTGCTTATGTCCGAGGTGCCTTTTGTATTGATGGGCATGTCTTCACTTCTGTACAGTATATAGAGGCGGTGTAATATTTGAGTACACGTGTGCTGAATTTGCGCTGCCTGGGTTTGAATCGCCACTCCACCGCTCACTAGTTGTGACCTCGGAAGAAAGAAACAAGCTTGCCAAGGAGAGAGTTGCACTTTCCAAGATCCTGTGTTCATGATTATTTTTAATGATTACATAGGTTTATCTGCTTTATAAAAAATGTTATGTGACGTGTAAATAAATTAATTACCTGACCTTAAAGATGCCGAAGCCGTTCAGAAATTCTTCCTTGAAGAAATACAACTTGGTGAAGAGTTACTAGCTCAAGGTGAACATGAGAAGCGTGTGGACCATCAGACAAAGGCAACTGCTTGTGTGTGGACAGCCACAGCAGCTACTGCAAGTGTTGCAGCAAACTCTTCCACCACCAGCGTTCCAAATGCTTCTGACTAAGCTCCCAACAATTAGAGAATTGTAAGTGCTCAGAGCTTGGCTAAAGATGATGTGGAATGAGAAACAAATGTCAACATAATCTCAATTAAAATATATTTTTAAAATCTTAAAAAAATGTGGAGTCTTATTTTTGAGCTGATTTTGAAGCAGGTGAATGACATAAATGAAAGCAACATATTTGATTATAGTTCTTGAGGCAATTTCATATCTGAAATCAGTTTCATTAAATGTAATGATGCAATGAATCTTCTACCCACCTCTGCAGCATGAGATTTCCCAAAGAGAATTTAGTTGCAACCGATAGATGTGTTGCAGCCAACACCCAAGCGGGACTTGGATCACCTGGGACGTGGCAATGATTAGTCCTAATAATCTGGCAGCTGTAATGTTATTTAATATGTCACCTCTGTGAGCTCAGTAGGTTCAACTGATGACTCTGATCAGGAGTGAGATGAATGCACTCAACTTTTATTGTTCGGAGAGAGTGCACAGGGTTGGTGCCAGGTAGAATAAAGCAAAATGCCAAGTTCATGTCTTGTATTACATCTGTGCTCTACAGGCTGGTATCCGTCCCCTAAACACTCCTGCTCCCATGAGACTCTTGCCATTCACAGGAGCAGGCCTAAATTGAGAGAGCTAGATTGTAGAGGTTTTAGGCAACTTTTTGGTTACTGCAGAAAGAATGGGATCAGATTAACAGTTACAAATTAACAGCACAGTATGTCACACTCACTCTCCCTGGACAGTCTCTCTAATGAAATACAATTGGTGTTTGAAAACAACATAGTAATTCTTGGGTTAAGATCTGGTAACGCCATTTCATTCTTGACAGTTGAGCCCGTGTAGCTTTCATAATAAGACCATTGGCTCTGTACATAAAGGAGGTGGAGAAACGTTCGATAATGGCCACTTCTTTTCAGTCTTCATTCTTTTGCAGCTTCACATCTAACTCGCATATTCAGAGTTTCAAAAGAAGCCCACCTTTCCTGCATGTAGTAGCCTACTTTGACTAAACATCTGAGAACTGTTAATAGAACTGGGTGTTGAAGTCTGTTTGCCTTTGCTGAGAAAAGCACCATCACTCACTGCCCCTTGGTGACCTCAATCCCTATTTCAGTGCCTTTGTGGACAGTTTCATGTAGTTTTCTGTTACGGACATCACTGCTCTGCTCCTCTCTGATGTTGAGAAGACCATTAGCATTTCCATATCTTTCTTTAAAGTCATATACTGATAGCCTGGCGTATTCAATTTTCAATTAAATGAGGAGGCTGGGATAGCTGGCTCACTGGGTCTTAGAGTTTTGCAACCCATAACTTTAACTTTCAGGGTTTATATTCTTCCCACCCAGGCACTTTCCAAGGAGCGAGGATAGAGTGGACCAATCTTTATTACTCCTCTTTGTTCGGGAACATCAATCCCTGCATCTATCATAACTAAAGTCTAGTTTGCCCCATCTGCCAGGAGGCGTAGCAGGTGTGCATGGAAATAGAATGACAGGACATCTGTCTCCCTGGGAGACCAGGCTCTCTACCCCGTCTTCCATTAAGCTGTAATACAGGAGAGAATGCTATGTGTCACTATAAAGGTTCTTACTGTCTTGCAAGTTCAGAGGTTACTTTTAACCAGGATAATGGGGGAAAGTTTCACAGAGCAACATTTAATTTGTGTGATCACCTTGAGTGATCAGTGGGATTTTGACATTATGAGATGCAGCAAAAAGAATTTTAGAGAGGTGATAAATGTCACAAAAACAAGGGATGGAGAAAGTGTGGAGTTGGAGAGTAAAAGTGGCCTGTTTTGTTTAGCCACAGTGGATTGAGTTCAGAATGTTAAGGAATTGATATTTAATTCTGAGGAATAATTGGAGGATTTGAGGGAGAGAATGTGATGAGTTCCCGGGGCTTTCCAACACCTTACAGCTTTTGTTTCTAGGCCACGTCTTGTGAACTATTTCAGAGTTTCGATTCCTTCTTTGAATTTCAAACTCAGATTTCATTGCTGCCTATATTACTTGGGGCAATTGTGGAGCATGGACCAAAGTCCTGGGGCTTGGGTTCTGTCAGCCTTTGTCTGGTATCTTGGCTGTCACTATCAGATGCTCTGATTGTCCTGGGTTATGCTAGTTGACACAGTTAGTGGGCCCAGTGCAGTCCAGGTAGTGGATTGCAATACACGCACGTGTGCACACACACAAACACACTCACACAGTCACACTCCACACATATATTCTTTAGTTTCACCTGCTTTAAACTTGCAATGGAATCATAATCCATGTTCTCTTCTGTGATTTGCATCTTTTACTCAGTGTTCAGTTTTTGAGACCCTCTCATTGTCTGGTTGTTGCTGTGTTTCCATTGTTTCATTTGTTTTCATTGCTTCATAATTTTTCTTTGTTTATACCACGGTTTATCCTTTCTACTTCTTCTAGTTTTGGGATTTTGAAAAATACTGAAATACATATTCATGAACTAATCGTCTGATACACATATGCAAATGTTTCTTTAAGATCTTTTTTCCAGGAGTGTAATTGTTGGATTAAAAGGATGTACACGCCACATTTTTCTAAGCAATTGCAAGTAGATGAGAGTTCCTTTTGCGCCATGTCCTGTTGTTTGACTTTTAAATTTCTGCTAAACACGTGGGTGTGAAATTGTACCTTGCTATAGCTTTATCTGGTATCCCCCCAACCCAATGCCAATCAGCTTGAGCATCTTCTTTTGTTTTGTTTTGGGGCCATTCTTGTTTTCTCTACTGATCAGCAAGAAAGGTGTTTTAAAAAGTCCCATTGTTATGGTGGAATTTTCTATTTCTTCTTGTAGTATTGGCAATTTTTGCTTTATATATTTGGAAATAATTTTATTAGGTGCATGCAGACATAGGATTACTGTAAATCCTAGTGATTTAAAACTTTTGTCACTACCTTTACCTTTTGTAATTTTAACTTTGTTCATTTTGCATGATATTGCCTCACCAACTTTGTAGTACTTATCTTTTGCTACTATTAACTTTGAATTTTTCTGTATGTTCATATTTTAGATTATACATGTACAGATACACACATGCATGCTGTATTTTTAATACCCATTTTTATAACTTTTGTCTTAACTGTAGAAATTAGTCTACTGACATTGAATGTAATGATGGACATATTTGGATTAAATCTAACATTTTGTACTGTTGTCCAATGTGTTCTATGTTTTTCTTTCTATAATTTTATATATTATACATCCTTAACTTTTATATGTATTTATATATTTATACATTTCCCCCTAAATATGTTTCCTGGGCTATGTTCTCTTCTTTACTTCCTTTTTTGGGGGTTGATTATGTCTTTTATGACCTTACTTTCCTTCTTCACTAGCTTAGAATTTCTACAGTCTGTTTGTTTTACTGATTTCCATACAGATTTCAACATGATTTCCTGATTTATAAAATTCTGTTAATCAAAACCTTAACCCTCCTCCAGAACAATACAAGGTTTATACAACATTGTAACTCAATTTATCCCCCTCTCATTTATATGCTCCTTTATTATATATTTAAATTCTATATTAAGAGAATCCTAAAAGGCTTTGTAATTAGTGCTTTATATCATGTTCATCTAGATCTGTGTCCATATTTAACAGTGTCTTTGCTCTTCATTACTTCTAGCATCTTATACCTTTTTATTTGGGATAATTTTCCATCTGTTTAGAAATCGTTTAGAATTTAGTGCAGGTTTGCAGAAGCAAATTCCATTTTTATTCTTCTTGAAATGTACCTATTTTGTCTTCAATATTGGAACGTTTCATCACTGGTTAAAGAATTCTAGAACTGTAGTTTTTTGCTTGTTTTTTTCTTTTTCCTAGCACATCAAACATATTTGGTTTCTAGCTTTTAGTTGTAGCTGTTTACCGTCAAGGTGATCTATTTTATCTCCTTAGCTGAATTTAAGATCTCCTGATCATTGGTGTCCTGTAGTTTTCCACAGTGATGTATCTAATTGTGTAGATTTGTATGTAATGTACTTAATATATTTATAAATATAAAAATATTTACATACATTTTTTTCTTTAACATGCTTGGTATTGGACTTTCTTGATCTAATGTTGGGAGACTTTAAAAAATTCTAGAAAATTCTCATCCATTATCTGTTTTAATATTCTTCTAAATTCTTCCTATTTTATTTTTCTGGAACTTCCATTAGATGCATACTATATTTTTCCATCTTTTTCCATTTCCTTAATCTCTTTTGCCAAATAATATTCCTGTCTTTGTCTTTCATGCCGTGTTCTGAATAATTCATTTGGATTCATCTTTCAGTTCATTGTTTCTCTCTGGCAGTGTCTAGTAGGCTGAAACCATCCCTTGAGTGTCACATTTTAATGATACTTTCATTTCTAGAAATTCTGTTATTTTCATATGTATTTTGCCATTCCTTATAATTTCCTGGCTCATATTTTCAACTTCCCATTTATTTCTGTACACATATTGTAATAGTTATTTAATATTCTGTGTAGAATAGTAGTATTCTGATAATTTCAAAACCTCAAACTCTTTGCAGGTCTGATCCTAACATTTGTTGTTGTTGCTGGTTGTTTTTTTTTTTTTAATTTTTATTGGAGTACAGTTGATTTACAATATTGTGTCAGATTCAGGTGTACAGCAAAGTGAATCAGTTATACATATACATATATCTACTCTTGTTTTAGATTCTTTTTCCACCATATAGGCAATTACAGAGTATTGAGTAGAGTTCCCTGTGTTATACAGGAGGTCCTTATCAGTTATCTATTTTATACATAGTAGTGTGTATATGTCAATCCCAATCTCCCAATTTATCCTTCCTCCCCTTTCCCCCGATAACCATAAGTTTGTTTTTAACATCTGTAACACTATTTCTATTTTATAGATAAGTTCATTTGTACCCTTTTTTTAGATTCCACATATAAGTGATATCTTATACTATTTGTCTTTCTCTGACTTACTTCACTCAGTATGACAATCTCTAGGTCCATCCATGTTGCTGCAAATGGCATTATTTCATTCTTTTTTATGGCTGAGTAATGTTCCATTGTATATATGTACCACATCTTCTTTATCCATTCCTCCATTGGTGAACATTTAGGTTGCTTCCATGTCCTGGCTATTGTAAATAGTGCTGCAATGAACATTGGGGTGCATGTATCTTTTTGAATTATGGTTTTCTCCAGATATATGTAAATTTACATTCTCACCAACAGTGTAGGAGAGTTCACTTTGCTCTACCCCCTCTCCAGCATTTATTGCTTGTAGACTTTTTAATGATGGCCATTCTGACCAGTGTGTGGTGATGCCTCATTGTAGTTTTGATTTGCATTTCTCTGAAAGTTGAGCATATTTTCATGTGCTTGTTAGCCATCTCTATGTCTTCTCTGGGGAAATGTCTATTCAGGTCTTATGCCCATTTTCTGATTTTTTTTTTATATTGAGTTGTATAAGCTGTTTGTATATTTTGGAGATTAATCCCTTGTCAGTTTCTTCGTTTGCAAATATTTTCTCCCATTCTGAGGGTTCTCTCTTTGTTTATGGTTTCCTTTGCTATGTAAAAGCTTTTAAGTTTAATTAGGTCCCATTTGATTATTTATTTTCATGACTCTAGGAGGTGAATTGAAAAAGATCTTGCTGCAATTTATGTGAAAGAGTGTTCTGCCTGTTTTCCTCTAAGAGTGTTATAGAATCCAGCCTTAATTTAGGTCTTTAATCCATTCTGAGTTTATTTTTGTGTATGGTGTTAGGTAATGTTCTAATTTCATTCTTTTACATGCAGCTGTTCAGTTTTCCCAGCACCACTTATTGAAGAGGCTGTCTTTTCTCCATTGTATATTCTTGCCTCCTTTGTCATAGATTAGGTGACCATCTAACATTTGTTATTTTTAAATTTTTGCCTACAGTGTTGTTTCCTTGTATGTTTTGTAATTTTTGACTTGAGCTGCTAATATTGGTTTTATCTAAGGGAATATTCTTTAGGTCTCCAGAGATAATTTGTGTTTGCGTCTGCTAGTTACATTTAGGTAAGTGCCAATGCAGAATCACTGTGAATTCTCAACTGAGTTTTTGTGGATCACACAGGTTGCATGATTTGGCTTGCTAACATCTATGAAGTCTGGATTGTGGTTATAAGCTCTCAGGGAAACCCTTTCCCTGTTTTCCAGTGCCAAGATTGAGACTTGTGTTTTTATGCCTGAGATATCTCTTTTTTCCCCCTTACATTGGGGGTAAAACCCATTGTAATTTCAGGTTTACGGAGGAGAATCTCTTATAAGGTTCCTTACCTTGCACTTGCTTTGCCTTATCCCTTAAAACTTATGCAGACTTCAGAGCAGAAAAACGAGGGCTTCAGGTCCAGCAGAAACCCTTTTGCAAAGCCAGCTTAGGCACTCACCTCTTTAACTTCTCACTTTCATTTTGTTTTAGTCTTCTGCTTATTCTTTTTTTTTGTTGCTATTTCTTATTTTTGAAAGAAAAATAAAGAAGCACATGGCTTCCATCTGATAACTGGCCCCATCTATCTTTTAGATGGCTGACACTAAATCAAACCAAACCTGCAGTTATTTATTTCTTTTTTAAACATCTTTGTTGGAGTATAATTGCTTAACAGTGTTGTGTTAGTTTCTGCTGCATAGCAATGTGAATCAGCTATATGTATACATATATTCCTATATCCCCTCCCTCTTGCATCTCCCTCCCACCTTCCCTATCCCACCCCTCTAGGTGATCACAAAGCACCGAGCTGATCTCCCCATGCGATGCAGCTGCTTCCCGCTAGCTATCTATTTTACATTTGGTAGTGTAGATAGGTCAATGCTACTCTCTCACTTAGTCCCAGCTTACCCTTCCCCCTCCCCATGTCCTCAAGTCCATTCTCTATGTCTGCGTCTTTATTCCTGTCCTATCCCTAGGTTCTTCAGAACCTTTTTTTTTTTTTTAGATTCCATATATATATGTGTTAGCGTACGGTATTTGTTTTTCTCTTGCTGACTGACTTCACTCTGTATGACAGACTCTAGGTCCATCCACCTCACTACAAATAACTCAATTTTGTTTCTTTTTATGGCTGAGTGATATTCCATTGTATATATGTGCCACATCTTCTTTATCCATTCATGTGTCGATGGACACTTAGGTTGCTTCCATGTCCTGGCTATTGTAAATAGAGTTGCAATGAACATTGTGGTACATGACTCTTTTTGAATTATGGTTTTCTCAGGGTATATTCCCAATAATGGGATTGCTGGGTCGTATGGTAATTCTATTTGTAGTTTTTTAAGGAACCTCCATACTGTTCTCCATAGTGGCTGTATCAATTTACATTCCCACCAACAGTGCAAGAGAGTTCCCTTTTCTCCACACCCTCTCCAGCATTTATTGTTCATAGATTTTTTGATGATGCCCATTCTGACTGGTGTGAGGTGATACCTCATTGTAGTTTTCATTTGCATTTCTCTAATGATTAGTGATGTTGAGCATCCTTTCCTGTGTTTGTTGGCCATCTGTATATCTCCTTTGGAGAAATGTCTATTTAGATCTGCCCATTTTTGGATTGGGTTGTTTGTTTTTTTGATATTGAGCTGCATGAGCTGCTTGTATATTTTGGAGATTAATCCTTTGTCAGTTGCTTCATTTGCAAATATCTTCTCCCATTCTGAGGCAAACCTGTAGTTATTTTGAACTTAATTTTTAATTCTTAAATAATTTGCCTTAATAGGTTATTTTCTTTTCATAAAACACTGAAATTCAAGCTTTTGACTCTTCTCCATTCATTTAGAAAATCCCTCCAAAAAGCAGTGCAATACTTCTTTTGTCTTCCTGATGCATGGTTTCGAAAATTCCTTATAAATAATCTCTGAGAATCACCAGATTCATTCATAAAATTATCTGAGAAATTGTTAATAGGTATAGGAGGAATAAGGAATGATTTAAATGTCATTAAGAATACTTCTGTGGAATTAAACGTGATATGTTCTTCCAATACCTAATCTTGAAAGGTAAATATAGGCTAAATATTCAGTAAGATTGGGGGTTAATTTTCTTGCTCTGGGAATACAGGATTTTTCTTCAAGTGACATTTACATAAATATATCTTGGAAATGCTGTCTATACTAAATCTTGCTGTGCCTTTCATCCATGCTGTTGGAAGAAGCAGAAAATAAGTGGAAAATTTCACTTGTATTCTGAAAGAATCAAGCGATCCTGAAGAAAAATTGTTATTTAGGAGGAAGTGTCTCTTACCATAACCTCCTGCCACCCAATATTTCGTTTGAGAACCTATTTTTATCCCCACTTCTACCTATTTGACTCTTCCTTTATAAAGTTTTTTTTTTTCTTTGCCTTTGAGCAAGGGCAGACTTTCAGTGTGCCTTATGAATCATTCAAATTATATGTTGGAGATGATATTTTCATTGACACTTGGAGAAAGCAGCTCATTCTATGTTTGAATCAGAGTAGTTAGCAATTAGGAAAATAATCTTCAATTTCACACCTTCACATTAGCAACTTGGGATTTTACTGGTAGGAGGGTAGCACTGGTTATACTAATGCCATTAATTTCTTAGAGATGAGTGACAGCAAGATACAGCCATGCTGGTATCGATGCCAAGTAAACACACAGTTCTTAAGGTTTTTAGGAACAGGTGAAATGAAGAGTGATTCTGCTTTTGGTGCTGTCTTTGTACCCCCAGTGTTGCAGGCGGGTTGGCATGCAGTTAGGAATGTGCATTGATTTAATGAATTCTGAGAACAGAGATACCCTTCAAGTTTAAGTATAAAGCTATTGTTACAAAAACCTGTTATATTTAATTTAAAATGTTCAACTCCCTAAATATGAATACTAAAAAGATACAGAATTTTGTAACTATGTTTCAGCTCAGTGTTATGGTTCCACGTGACCCATAGACCCCAGTTTATTTTTTCAGATAGGACCAAGAGAGCCTTAATGTTCCCTTCAACTTGACTAAACTTGAGGCAGGCTTCTTCCTGACTCCAGGCCCTGACCTCCCTTTTCTTAGAACATTCACTTTAGAAAACTTATAATTCTAAATTTTTTCTCTGCCCCTTAGAAGTGTAACTTTCAAAAAAACAAAAACAGAAAGCCAAAACTTCTTGCCAGTTTTACAACCCAGGTCAGTTGGATATATACAAATCATGTAAGATGTAGGCTTCTGTGGTCTCATAACTTGGTCTCAACCAAGTTGACAACTTTATTTTCTAGGTATCTTCTAGATTTTCTAAACCTAGAGTTCTCCACTTTTTTGGGAGACTTGGCTTACATACTTATGTTTTTCCTCCACTTGAACTTCCTCTCCCCTATAGCCATCTACCAAAATTCTACCCATGCTTAGGACCCAGATTCATGCGTAATCACCTTTCTAAACACCCACAGAGGAAGTGGGTTTTTTTTCAGTCCTTTGTACTTCTTAGTATACAGTCGTGCTTATCACAATTTAATTTGTATTGTGGTTATTCTGGTACATATATGCTCTCTAGTTTATAAAATCTTTGAAGGTGGGTTTGTGCCTAATATATTTTGGTATTTTCAAATTACCTAATATCGATTTTACACATAATGGAAAATATTTTAAAAAATGTGTTAGGTGAGTGAAACAAACATATGAGCAGATGCAAAGTGGTGCTCTCAGCCTCTCCCCCACTTCAAAGTTGCATCTTAAGTGCTGCCTTTACGTGCGTACCCCAGAGGCCTCTCCTCAATTTTCTGTGAGTTCTCAGGGAGATCAGAGCTGCCATTTCCTGTTCTTGCTAACCAGAGTTATAGACACAGTCCATCAAATCTCATTCCTAGATCAGGAAACTGTGAATAGAGTATAGCAGAAAGTGTCTGGGCTGAAAATAAATGACTCTGGGACCCCATCCTATGTTATTCTATCTCTGATCAAACTCCTGTCTGACTCAAACAGGAAATGAGTCGTATATCTTATGCGAGGTAGCAAATCTGAAATCTTTAGTTCCTTCAGCACGTGGACATTAAAGAAAACGAGAGTATTTTCAGAGGGTGTTTATTTTCATTGCTTGGACTGTAGAGTTACAGGCCTTTAAAGGTGGTGGAGAAAAAAAATCAAATCAGTGTCCTAGAGATCTCAGCTAAATCTCTGGATGCCTGGTGTGTCCGGGTGAGGCACATGCTCAAAGTTGCCTACTCTGAACCCATCCTGCCTTCTTCCTTAGTTATAGAAGCCCACTTTTGTTCAGTGTGGCAATGTACTAGTTAGATACTTGTTACACAAACTCCCTTGCTAGAAAGTGTAGTTCTGGCCAATGAAAAGTAAGTGAAAGTCTACTCGGTAAGGTTTCCAGGAAAACTTTTTCCCTCAGGAAGAGGCAGACAAGTGGCACATTTTTTAGCCCTTTCTCCTTTCTCCTCCTCCCTGTCTGGAACTTAGTGTACTACTCTAATCCCTTGAAGTGTAACACCATTTTGGAAGCATGAAGAAGAAAGATGCGTGCTAAGGATGGTAGAGTGGAAATATTGAAGGATCCTAGGACCTTGGTGGCATCTTGGTATAGTTGTATCAGTGCTAAGTTGCCATTTTTGGATTTTTTTGGTGGAAAAAAAATGAACTCAGTTTGCTAATGCTAGTGTACTTGGGTTTCTGTTATGTGTAGAAAAGGCAAACCTGACAAATACACTGGACATGCCTAGAAAACGTGGGGCTGATCCAACCACCTGGGCAGATCTGGCTCCTAAACATCTTCTGCCATTTTCCGTATCTTCTTAGTGAGTTAAATGCAGAGGATCCAACAGATAACTTCAAGGCAACACCAACGGATACTAGGACCATAAAACAGAAGAAGCAAGAATCCCTGAACCACACAGAAAAGGTCACCTGCCAAACATCTGATCGTGAAACAGCAATGCACTTTTGTGTTAGACCACTGAGATCTGAGGGTCATTTGTTAGAATAACTAGCATTAAAAACTCCAGTAAAATGCCAGCCATCAAGAGAAAGTGTGAGATACTTCCTATATCAATTAGGATGCTTTTGGCTACAGGCAACAGAAAACTCCAAATGTAATCCACTGAAACAAGGATATTTAGCATCTTACAAACCAAGGATAGGGCAGGCCCAGCATTGGCTAATTTAATGGATAAATTACATCATTAAGACTCCATGTTCTGTCTTTCTGCTCTGCCATCCTTAGCCTTTTGGATTTGCCCTCAGACACGCTCCCCTCATAATTGTAAGAGGGCTGCAACAGTTCCAGGGGTCATCGCCAGATATGTCCATACTTGAAGAGACCACCTCTCTTCAGGTGTGTCTTCTTAAGAGTGAAGAAACCTTTTCCAGGAAGCTGATAGCAGACATCTCATGTTTCATAGGACACAAGTGCCTCACGTGCCTATGGCTAAACCAGTCACTGGCAAGGGGACTGGGACCTCCATGATTGGCTTAGGCCTGTCAGTTTGTCCCTTGGGGCTACTGGTGGGTCTAGGCTTCCTTAGAGCACATGATGCCCAGAGGAGGGCAGATCATCGGAATTCTATTAGGAAAGTAAAAGGGGCTGGGATTAGACATGGGTAGGTATCTTGGAGTACCTGATACACCTCCCGTGAGAGAACCCCTTCTGAGAAGAGATACCTGGGCACCATGAGATGAACCCAGTGACAAAGATTTGATCACTGGAAGAGATTCAAGATCTCACCGTGACTGATAAAGGAGTATGTTCCTGGTCCATCTCCTACATGATGATTTGCTTCTCAACAAGAGTTAGAGCTTTAAG
Organism: Orcinus orca; assembly: GCF_937001465.1. NCBI lineage: Eukaryota > Metazoa > Chordata > Mammalia > Artiodactyla > Delphinidae > Orcinus > Orcinus orca. The sequence continues at coordinate 128,922,439 of NC_064560.1, forward strand.
TAAAAATTGAGTCCTCAGACCTGCCCTGCCATTCCTCTCTGGGAGTTTCCCCTGTGTCTGCCTCAGGGAACGTCTCCCTCAACTCTCCTGCATCTCCTCGTCTTTGATGGCTGCTGCTTCCTGCTCCCTGAGGACCTGGAGTGCCTGGGAGTTGTGTCCTCCCTCCTCCTACCCCACCCCCAGCCTTCTCATGGCCCCAGGCACCTGCACCTTGTGGGGCTTTCTGAGCTCCCTCCCTCTCCCCCCGCTGTAGACAGCTGCTGCTGGTCATAAAGCCCTGACGGCCTCGGAGGGGTTTCCCTCAGTCCTTCTACACTTCCTTCTTTCATCCCTCACCTGGACGCAGCCTGGACCAAGTCAGTATGTTGAATGGCAGAGCAAGTGAGAGGCCCCCTCCATTCATTTTGCATACTCCTATTTGTGGTCAGGTTATCTGAGAATTAAGTCACAAAATGATGGCTCACCAATGCTCCTCAAACAGAATAGGACAGGAAGCAAAAGGTAAAAATAGGTATTTTGTTAATATATATAAGCATGTTTATAATGAAACTGTGCATAGCTGCTACAGCCTTCATTTCTGTAACTGATCACGAGGGCATAGTTGACGTTGATCATTTTCTTCTTCCACTATCCATCCCATGTTCTCCTACACGTGGGCACACCCTATCTGGGTTCTTTTTTTGGTGGAATGGTTGGAATCTTTCTTCCTGAATCGTGGGAGTCTTTAGTGGTCTTGCCTTGATTGGGTCGTAATCTTCCACTGACTTTCACTGCTGGACATGGAAGTACTGCCCGGTGTCCTGGTGCATCTTCTGGGTTCTGGTACAGACTTCTCTGCCCCTATTGTGTAGCAGCAGTGCAATTTCCCTTTGGCAGATTGAATAAATCATCACAGCTAGTACAGTAACTCCTCCTCTGCCTGTTAAATCAATGGCATGAGGAGTCCAAAATGGCCAGATGGAAGTTTGAACTTATAATTTAATGGGATGATTGTGTACCTTTGATTGGAAACCTCCTTCCCTTGGGAATTAAGATCTATAAACCATCATAATGCAAGGTTGCAATGATGGAACATGATGTGTAATGGTGAAAAATGCCACTTCTACCACCCCCATCTTTTAATTTGAGGTCTATGTGTAACTGGCAATGGGAGAAATAGCCCCTTGTATCTGTCTCTGGTTTAAAACATATTACACCAACCTCAGCGAGTCTTAGTAAACCATTCTCCTATTCCATTAGGCCTGCTGCTTCTCAGTCATGGGCTACATGAGATGAGGGAATAACATGCGTACAAGCTCATTTCTGAAACTTCAGTCCCTCTTTCCTCTGAAATGGTAATGGTAATGGAGGCCCAAGAGCTTAGGGAAGTTCAAGATTTCTCAGTTTTACCTGAGACACCCAAATATCCCCATCCCAGATCTCACAGCCCTGCTCTTTTGAACAATGCCCTAACCTTAGCACTGGGGACTTGAGTGTGCTTGCATTGGGCAACCACAGTGGGGTCCAACTAACAGGAGCTGGGGCCATGGAGGAGAGCAGCCGTTGCTGGGGACAACCCTGGAGCCAGCGGGAGAGGGGAAGAAATACCCTGGCTGCTTCCATTCTATGATCTTAGATTGAGTCCTCCTGGGGCAGGGATTTGTGTATAAAAAATTATTGCAGGAGTGCTCCTGGGGGAGCGCCATAGGAGGGTGGGAGAGGCAGGATGAGAGAGAGGGGTGAAAGCCAGGCAAAGTTCCTCAGAGGGTGACTATAGCTGGATCCTGGAGGAAACATCTGGAGTGTAAACTGTGCCTCAGTTCTCCTGAAGCAAAGGAGCTGGGTGTTCTTACCCCCAGCCATCTCGGTCATTGGTGAAGGGTGACCCCCTCCCCCTGCCCCCACAAGTAAATTCCCAGGCATTTCCAGCTCTTTGCTCTAGAGGCGAAGTGCGCTCCAAGAGCTTAAACAGTTTTCCAGAAAATAATTGCAGGGGTTCCCTTGAAATGAAGTCACGTGGAAGCTAGTGGGAGTTGGGTGAGGTACACACAGAAACCATGAACAAGGAACCCCAGGTGATCTGAGTGCACTGCTGACATTTGTAGGCTATACTCAGACTCTTTCTACCCGTGCCTTTCATTGTCTGGAAATACTGGATGCCACGGGGCAAGGAAATACAGTTCTCTGTGTGATGGAACAGAGCTGAGAATGATGGGGAGTGATCTGAGAACAGATAGGCAATTGACCCCCATTCACAATGTCATAAACATTTTCCCCTGACATCAAACGTTTTTCTATGGCAATTCTAATGATTGTATAATATACCAACACACAGATGTAAATGGTCATTTAAGCAGTCCCTCCTTTTTGTTAGAAACGAGTCCTTCCCTATTATAAATACTATTATGGGGCAACTCTGCAACCAGAGGTTAGTTTATCTTAATTTTTTCCTTAGGACAGATAGTGTTGGTACTTTAATAGAGCTTCTGTGAAGATGAGGATAGATATAGCATTACTCAAATATTATAAGTGGATGCAACATGTAAAATTCCTGGTATGAATGTATATCAGTAGGCAACATTTTACACGTGGTCTGGATTCCAAAGTTAGTTGCTTATAATGCAGTGTTTGAAAATCAGTACATATTTTTGTACTGAAGTGATGTTTTAATTGGTATTTAGCTTCTCAATATATCTCATGAGACTTCATTTAACTCATGAGATTTATTGGCAACCTAAATACCAATTATAACATCACTTCAGTGTATATGAAATATATATAAATACAAACATAGCTGAGCTGCTGAGTTACAGTATGAATAGTACAGTCCTTTCCTCGTTTATTTCCTTTTTCTCATCTCAATCCATGTCTTCATGAAAGGCTACTGCCAAGCCGTGGAAGCAAAACAACCGTTGCCAGTCATTTAGGCTTGAGTAGAAATTTAGGTTTATTATGAATCAGAAAGAATTTGCAATTAAATCTCTTTAGTTATGAGACACTTTATACCCTGGGCAAAGGATTTTTAGGTACCCCGTATAGAAGCAGTTTTTTTGAAAGAGAAGGGTAACCTTTTATTCCTAATTCATACCTTATTAGCCCTGCATACTTTATTTTTGCTGTCAACTGAGGTCAGTGCTTGGTATTTACCAGGAACAGTAAAACAGTGGCTTCCATTTTGAGAACATATTTTTGCTATAAAAATTAAAACGTAGAAGATGCTAGTCAGATGTGACATGGAAGATTTTGTATATATAGGTGCATTCTTATTCATTGGTTGTTAATCTATAATCTTTTGTCTTGCTTTTAGATGCTGTCTAGCTCTGTGGGAATATGAGTACTTTATAATTAGCTTGCATGGATATAGTCATATCACTACTGACTTAGCATCAAGTCTGGCTTCAGATACTTGTAGCCTTGTGTTTCAGAAAAGTTTGACTCAGTAAAATAATTTTAAAAATGTGTATTTTAGAATAGATTTAGATTTACAGGAAAATTGCAAAGGTAGTAGAGTTCCCACATACCCTACTCCCAGTTCTGCCTATTATTGCTATCTTACAGTATGACACTTTTGTCAAAATTAGTGAACAAATATTGATGCATTACTATTAACTAAAGCTCACACTTTATTCAGGTTTCCTTGGTATTCACCTAATGTTATTTTTCTGTTCCAGGATCCCATCCAAGATATCACATTACATTCAGTCATCATTTCCCATTAGGCTCATTTTGGTTATGACAAGTTTCTCAGACTTATTTTTTTTCTGTTTTGTTTTTTTTGGTCTTTCAGGACTCTAGTTTAGTTTCCTTATTCACATGCAAATCGGAGCACCTCTAATGATTATTTTGTGAACACTATGATATGAATTGCTATCCGCTAGACTATATAACTTTCATTTTACTTTCATGTTTCATACACAGGGTGAGAAAGACTTCTTTGTCTTTTTTGGTGAAAACACTTAAGTTCTAGTCTCTTAGCAAATTTCAATTATACAATTCAGTGTTATCAGCTACAGTCACCATGTTATCCACTAGATGCTCAGAGCTTACTCATCTCCTTACTTCATCTAACTGAAAGTTTGTACCCTTTTACCAACCTCTAGATTTTCCTTGTTTCTGAGGGCTCTGATAATTTCGGGGCATTCCGGTCAGGTGTCTTGTAGATGTCCTTCAATTGGGGTTGGATGTTTTATTCATTAGACTGGGGTTGTAGGTTTTGGGGAGGAGACCCATGTGCCATTCTCATATCGAGAGATCATGACTTGTCACTAGTGATGTAAACCTTGATCGCCTGGCTGAGGTAGTGTTTGTCAGGTTTCCCACTCAAAGTTTTCCCCCTCTTTCCACACCGTCCTCTTTGGAAGGAAGTCACAATGCACCGCCCACATTTTAGAAGTGGAGAATTATGCTTCATAAATTATTTGGCTTTAACCGGTGTTCATTTTAAATGTGTATTTTTTTAAAAAAGATTTTAGGCTTGGTGCTATAAATATAGGTTCAAAAATAAGGAAAATAATAATTTCCCACAACCATTGTTTTTTTAAGTTAAATTGAAATTTTTATCATGACACCAAAACTTAGGTCACTTTCGAAGACATATTTTAATATCTGGAAGACATTTATTGTTAAACTCTTTTCAAATCAATTTATATATATCATGAAGAGTGATCATTTTTTTCCCATGTTAATCTGGACATTTAATAATCTGATAGATTATTTAGTATCATTTACAAATTTCCAATTAGACTGTGGAGAAAATCTGCATGCAGAAGATATTTTTTCTTTTCTCTGGCAGAGTTGTGTGTTGTATGTCTTCATTACTTCCACTGAGAAGGGATTAACTTTTCACTGTTGATCTATACTGAGTTTTATATGGAACAGAACTCTCCGGTAGAAAAGTGATTTTACTCTTCACCTTGCAGTGCTTTAGATATCCATCATAATTCCTGTCATATCCTGTGGATGTTACTTTGACCATTGCAGTCAGAAATCCTGATGTAATCAGCTCAGTCTTCAGGGAGTTCTTTGACTCAAAACCATTAGGAGACTTTAAATGAGCCCCGCTAGCGGCTCTTGCTGGGTTGTGCTCTCAGGTGAGTTTCCATCAGTAATTAGATCTTTCATTCTTGGCTTTTGAGCAAGCACTACCTTTCATATAGAACACTGAAAGTTTTGGAGCTTATTCGTGAAATAAAGGGAAACAGAAAATGCAGACCTTACTGTGGCAGTAAAGAAGATTGAATTTTGAGCTTTTAAACTTGCTGGAGATGTCTTTTTCTTTGCATCTAGAGGTTTAAAGAGAAGGCTATCAATTCATTCTCTGTTCAATTTTATAATTTTTAAATTTACCTTACATTCTTGCCCTATTCCAAATGGAGAGGTTTTAGTATATTGGATTTATTTTTTTGTGGTATATTGTGTTTATCTCGTGTTTGGATATGCTGTCTCTTTATCAATCATCTATTTATAAAATATGTTTACAATGGTGTTATATAGAATTGAAAGAAATGGCTGGGGTTATTACAGGGAGGATGGAATGAGAGTAAGGTGGGGGCATAACTATAACTCTTCCTAAGAGTTTAGAGGTTCTGATCCTGGTGTTGAATAGATATTACATGTTTTTTATTTAGGCCCAACTCTAATACAAGGCCAGTTATACTATATATTTTTTTTTGTCTCAGTGAAGATGGTTTTTATGAGGTATTTGAAAAAAATGTCAATGGGTCAGTGAAAACTAGAAAATTATTTTATGAGTATAGTTCTGATTGAACAGACTTGGAATAGGGTGCAGGGGTCGTTATTTTAAACACAGACAATTCTGTTGCAAGTGCTTCAAGAATTACACTTTAGTTAATACTTTTACAATGTATTTCATGATGTTTATAAATTGGGAACCAAGATTTTCCTTTTTTTGAGTCACCCCAAAATTAACTTTTTTTTTTTTTTTTTTTTTTTTGCCGTATGCGGGCCTCTCTCTGTTGTGGCCTCTCCCGTTGCAGAGCACAGGCTCCGGGTGCGCAGGCTCAGGGGCCATGGCTCACGGGCCCAGCCGCTCCGTGGCATGTGGGATGTTCCCAGACCGGGGCACAAACCCATGTCCCCTGCATCGGCAGGCGGACTCCCAACCACTGAGCCACCAGGGAAGCCCCCAAAATTAACTTTTGAGGAGGACCTCTAATTCACAACCAACAGAAGCACTGTCTTTCGTAGCCTTCCCAATCTTCACAAAAGGTTCTCAGCCTCCACATCTCCTCCTCTGAGCTCTGCCAGTTGTTCAAGCACGTGGTTTCAAAAATTGTGAAGAGTCTGAGATTTTGTGCTGTTTGCAAGCTAAAAAATTAACCATAGTTTCATGGGTGCTGGCAGAAGACATGAGACTTTTGGGTCAGAGACAAAGAACTTGATTACTCATGGTACAGCAAGTGTCATGAGCTTCATGTTTTTATTGGTTCCCTTGGCCCATTAAGTCCCTTAGAGACAGTGAAGGGCAATGAAGGCGGATGCTGTGTACACAGTAGACTTGTCAGAGAAACCCTGAAATTAGGAAACCCTCAATTGTATAAGAGGGCTGCTAGCAAGTTGCCAAACCTTTGCTCCAGAGGAAGTCATCATGCTTATTTCCCTGGTCAGGAAACAAATATGCCCTCTGCATTGGAGAAAAACCTGTCTTCCAAGGTTGTTTGCTATGTAGACATCCTTGCAGAGATTTTTCAGAACAAAGCTGTCAGTGCCTTTTTCGTGGAAGACGGGCTGAAACACAAGAGACCAGGACAGTATGCCTGCCAATACATGGCTCTCATATCATATAAAATTTCTATCTAATCATCTATTTATCTAGGAAAACAGAATAGCTAGACTCTAATATTCACTTTTTATTTATTCATTTAGTTATCCCATTTTTTATTCATGTATTTCAATGCTTAGGATGTCCCAGGCACTGTGCCTGGTGCTATGCTAGATAAGAAGAACAACAATGAGCTAGAAAGATGCAGTTCTTTACCTTATGAAGCTTCTAGCCCATGGGGTAGAGAGATTTTTAACAGTATAATTACCCAAATAACTAGTTATAACATGAAAAATGCAAATAAAGTACTATGAACGTGAATAATTGGAGACTTCGAGGTTCTGATGGAGGAAAGTATGAAGCACTTACTGGAACTGCCCGAAGACCTGTGCACCTGCAGTAAAGAAAGTGAGGAGGAGAGTGACTGTGAAAAAGGCTGGGGACAGTCAGGGAGCAGACAATGCAGGACCTGGTCTGCCATGTTAAGAAGGACTTGGCATTTTATTCTGAGGGCACCAGAGGTACTCTGAAAGGTTTTAAGCAGGAGAGTGATGCCATCAGGTTGTATTTGGAAAGGTCACAGGGTCTCTGTGGGGACCATGAATGGAAGAACATAAGATTAGAAGCAGAAAATTCTATGGTAGATGAAACGATGACACATTGGTGTAGAAGTTCAGGATGGAGGGAACTGGTTGATTCTGAGATATCTAGGAAGCAAAATGAATAAAACCTGTTGACTGATGGTGGCAGCGGAGTGGGAGACATCAAGGAATTCTCTTGGATCTTGTTTGAACATGGAGTGGATGAGTGGAAGGCACATGTTGAGAGAGAACACGGTGAAGATGGGACGGGTTAAGTATTAACAAATCAACACTCAACATCTATCAGAATTATGTTTGAGAAAAATGTTATTTACCGAGCCTTGCCTTAGGGATATATGGTCTATCCATTCCTCTACATTCTCTAGATACTGTCCCTGTATTGAACTACGTGTCTGAAACATCTTAGTCCTCCAAAAAATCCCTTTTATTGAGCTACTCTTTGGTGTGGTGCTATCATTTTTCATGGGGAGACATTATCAGAAAGAACCATGTGACACTGCAGCCTATCTGTGAATCCCAGGGCTTTCCCTATGAGAATGTAAGGGAGAAATTGTCCCGTGATCGTGGTACAGGATTAATAATTGTCTGAGCAACCGGGTCTTAATTTACAGACACCAAACTATGAAACAGATTGAGGCTCTTTCTTTGTATTATTGGCTATTAGAAAGCTTGGAACCAATTTTGTTGCCCACTTCTCACCAGAATATCGGGCTCCATGGTGTACTGACCTCACTCTCACCTGCTCATTGCTCTTATTTAACATTTATTTCCTCTTGTTGAACTGAATGTATTTTTTGCTCAGCTGTCTTAAATATTTTCTGAACCAAGTTGGAGGGTAAATAAATAAATACAATTTTAAGACTAAGCCAGTAGTGACTTTGGACAGATTAATCTGCTAGGCTTTGGTACTTCCTCTGTAAAATGACAGGTTTGAACCAGATCAACTCTTAAGATCGTTTTTAGCTCCCACAGTCTCTCTCCCTACAGAAAACTGAGTGTTTTCAAGTTTGAGGCATTATAGACAATACATATTTCAGGTACCTAAGGCTGGCTGGCAAGCCACTGTCTCTTGGAATTGTTGATTATCCAGGACATCCCCGTTCTTGAGAATGACCTGTGAGCTGCTTTTGTCAGATACACTCTTCCTCAACATTCATTACAATACTGTATACAGGACTGTATTATAGTGAAGCCAGGAAGCGTTTCTCTTGCTCCCCTTTCTCGCTTTTACTGAAGTTCAGCTCATTTGCGGCAACTTCAAAAGAGATTTTCTTTTTGCTTAGTTGCTGCACATGCATCTCCTGGTCTGGACTTGTCCCAAGAGCTACTCATTGAGAAGTGAGTCTCAACTGTGTCACTGACCAAGTTCCTCAGAGAAGAAGCTATTCCTCTGAGGGATGACCCAGGGTTCATGAGAATGAAGCCAGAAGATCTCACCCCCAGGTAAGAGCTGCGTTTAATTTGAATTGGCCTGCCTGAAAGAAAGCAAGGTACTCCAATGCCAGTTCTCATAGGCCTTAGGATCCTTTATTGTGGACTGAGTTTTTTGGTCGGCATCACCACCTTCCATTACTCAAAGGCCAAGACGCCCTTTCTCGGTCTGTAGTCAGTTTGGATAGCAATCCATTTGATTCATGAGTGTTATAATTACATCGATGTATAAACCATCTCTGTTCATATTTTCTTTCTATAGGGCTTCCCTATATTACATTGTGCATGCAAATAGACATATGTTTTAGGTGCATTTTTTAAGCAAACATTTATTGCTTACCTTTAGTGGGCCATGCCCTATGCTCTATCAGTTTATGGAAACAAATGAGCCAGCCCTGCTTAGCATATGACTGGTGTCGACGTGGGAAGATAGGTGAACGGTACAATGCAGGGAGGATAAAATGCTCCTCAAACTGTATGTAAAGAGGAATGAGATGTTATTCGTGTCTTGGAGCAGAGGATAAGGCAGGAGTGTTGAAGGATTATCTGGGAATTAGTTCATGGAAGAAGACAAGAAATTAACTGTGGGTTCCTTTTAGACTCTATCATCTTATCTATTGCAGCAAGAAACCACTGCAGTAGAAAGATGTGAGAGATCACAGAAATTTTTTTCTGGGACAAAAGATTGCCTGGATTTGTGAGTGTTTGCTAAATCAACTCAGTGCTTCAGTGAACGGTGGAAAGAGGACAAACCTGGAGGAGGGATGAAGCTCTTTGTAGAGCTGACCACACGACATAGTGCACACAACGGCTTTGAGACGCTGCTTTGACTGCTCTGGGTCAAAAGGTGTAAAAAGATGAAGTATAGTTCTATACCATCTCTCAAATATGTTACAAAGGTCAAAATAGAAAAAAGGGTAAATTCCTGAGTAATGAAGTAGGCAACATTTCAGAGATCATTTTACGCAAGGTCAGCAAGGATATCGAAGGTCTAAGGACAGCCCTGTTTGCTCGTCTAAAGCCCCAGATATCAGGTTCCTCTTCCTGTGTTGGTATTGATGTATTTAGGTGTCCACCAAGGCCTAGGTACCATAGTGAACATAAACCTTGATACTTAAAACTTAAAATTCTCATTCTGGCAAGTCCCAGGATAGGGGAAAATCAGAATCTATTTGAGAGAGGTCGGACTTTCTTCTCACTGGGAACCAAGGGGCTCCCTGGGAATAAGTGGTATGCTCAGATGTTCTAAGGGAGTGATATCCAGGGAAGTGAACCTGGTGCAGGAGCACACAGATGTTAACCAGAGCATACAGGGGTTCAAGGAGTCTTCAGGAGATGAACACTTGTGAGACTTTACTGCAGAGTAACAATAGCTACCATCTTAGAGCACTTGCTGAGTATCAGGCACATAGATGCTAATGTATTATTTGATATTTGCTTTACGTATATCCTTAATGATGGGGAAATCAAGGATCTGAGACTCAACAATTTTCCATAGAGTTAGAGTGTTAGGAAATGTATGTGACCTAATCGCTATTACAGTGTTGAATATAGAAGAGAGCAGGAAGCTAATGTTGATTGATCACTTACTGTTTTGGGGATGAAAAAGATTACTAGGAGGTAGATGTAATTATTTCCACTTAAGAGAGGAGGAAAATGAGACTCAAAGTAATGACCTACCGTATGCTGCACAGCCAATTATTAAATGGTAGAGTTGAAGTTCAAACCCAGGTCTCCTTATTCCAAAGTCCATGTACTTCGCTTGTGATGATGAATTCAGGTGGAATTTGAGGACAATTGGATTTTGTCTTGATCATCTTCTCCTTGATCCCTTTTCTTTCACCCTGGGACTCTGTATAAACCCACAGCCTAATTTGAACTTAATTCTTGTTTTTTTTTTTGATGAAAATGTACATGTCTTTGTTGTTGTTGTTAGTTTCTGCTTTATAACAAAGTGAATCAGCTATACATATACATATATCCCCATATCTCCTCCTTCTTGCATCTCCCTCCCTCCCTCCCTATCCCACCCCTCTAGGTGGTCACAAAGCACCGAGCTGATCTCCCTATGCTATGCAGCTGCTTCCCACTAGCTATCTGCTGTACATTTGGTAGTGTATGTATGTCCATTCCACTCTCACTTTGTCCCAGCTTACCCTTCCCCCTCCCCGTGTCCTCAAGTCCATTCTCTATGTCTGTCTTTATTCCTGTCCTACCCCTAGGTTCTTCATAACCATTTTTTATTTTTAGATTCCATATATATGTATTAGCATACGGTATTTGTTTTTCTCTTGCTGACTTACTTCACTCTGTATGACAGACTCTAGGTCCATCCACCTCACTACAAATAACTCAATTTCGTTTTTTTATGGCTGAGTAATATTCCATTGTATATATGTGCCACATCTTCTTTATCCATTCATCTGTTGATGGACACTTACGTTGCTTCCATGTCCTGGCTATTGTAAATAGAGCTGCAATGCACATGACTCTTTTTGAATTATGGTTTTCTCAGGGTATATCCCCAGTGGTGGGATTGCTGGATCATATGGTAGTTCTATTTTTAGTTTTTTAAGTAATCTCCATACTGTTCTCCATAGTGGCTGTATCAATTTACATTCCCACCAACAGTGCAAGAGAGTTACCTTTTATCCACACCCTCTCCAGCATTTATTGTTTGTAGATTTTTTGATGATGGCCATTCTGACTGGTGTGAGATGATATCTCATTGTAGTTTTGATGTGCATTTCTCTAATGATTCGTGTTGTTGAGCATCCTTTCATGTGTTTGTTGGCAATCTGTATATCTTCTTTGGAGAAATGTCTATTTAGTTCTTCCCATTTTTGGATTGGGTTGTTTGTTCTTTTGATATTGAGCTGCATGAGCTGCTTGTAAAGTTTGGAGATTAATCCTTTGTCAGTTGCTTCATTTGCAAATATTTTCTCCCATTCTAAGGGTTGTCTTTTCGTCTTGTTTATGGTTTCCTTTGCTTTGCAAAAGCTTTTAAGTTTCATTAGGTCCCATTTGTTTATTTTTTTTAATTTCCATTTCTCTAGGAGGTGTATCAAAAAGGATCTTGCTGTGATTTATGTCATAGAGTGTTCTACCTGTGTTTTCCTCTAAGAATTTTATAGTGTCTGGCCTTACATTTAGGTCTTTAATCCATTTTGAGTTTATTTTTGTGTATGGTGTTAGGGAGTGTTCTAATTTCGTTCTTTTACATGTAGCTGTCCAGTTTTCCCAGCACCACTTACTGAAGAAGCTGTCTTTTCTCCACTGTATATTCCTGCCTCCTTTATCAGAGATAAGGTGACCATATGTGTGTGGGTTTATCTCTGGGCTTTCTATCCTGTTCCATTGATCTATCTTTCTGTTTTTGTGCCAGTACCATACTGTCTTGATTACTGTAGCTTTGTAGTATATTAACCTAATTCTTGTTCTCTGCTTTGAGGTTGTTAAATAGTCTCTGTCAATTATAAGATTATAATTAATATGATGAAAAACAATAGTTAATGTGATGACGGGTATGTATGAAATTTAGAAGGAACTTTCTGATTTTGATAAGGAGAGGCTCACTGCTTGGGTATCAGAGAAAGAGGTTGGAAAAGACTAGACAGTGGATTCTCCAAGTTTCTAGCAAGAGTCCTGAGTTCTACTGGGTAGGCCCTTAGGAGGAAAGTGGATGACTTTGAGTCTAACAAAGAAAGATATAAATTTGTCTTTCACTCTTGAAACTGGTTACCATGAACTAAAATTTTACTCTTTTTAATGTTTAAGGGTTTCTCAATCTTAACACTTTGACATTGGGGCTGGATAGTTCTTTGCTGTGGGAGGCTCTCCTGAGCATTGTGTGATGTTGGGCAGCATCCTTGGCTTCCACCTGCTACATGCCAGTAAGACCTCCTCAGTTATGATCATGAAAATATCTCCTCAGAGACAAAATTGCCCCTGATTGAGAACCACTTATTTAAAGCAACTGAGCTTTTCTAATGACTACTTCTACAAAGTCTGTTTTATTTATACAATTGTTATACAGATTGTGCTGTATGAAATGAGAGGATCCAAGCTGGAGAAATCTCCTTGTGCCCATGTAATTAGCATGGATCTACCCTTCTGCTTGGTACAAACATTTAAAAGGAAACTTCTCTTTGAAAGAGAGAAGCCAAGAAGCTGAAAATACAGACAGGTAGAAAAACTAGTCCTTTAATGAAAATCCAGACTCTAAGAAAGAATCTATAAATGATTCCTTTTGGGGTTATTTTTCAATTTCCCTGGATGGTGTGCATGAAACTGGTAGAGAATATTATGGGCTGAATTTTCACTTAGCAATTTTGTTAAAGTCCCAATATAAATTGCACTTAGTGCCTGCTTTAGTACTCAGAATTTTATTCCAAGGCCCCAAAAGAGCTACAATTGTTACCCACCACAGTTGGGACCTGCCTGCCACATGGTAGCCTCCTTTAATTAACTGTCAGCTTCTGTATTCCTTCACCCTCCTTAGCCGGGTAGTGTTGGGATGGTTCAGAACTGTCCTTGGTCATGTCTCCCAGACATAAACCCTGGGAGAAGTACAAAGAGAGGACCAATTCTTTGTAACAGTTCAGTAAGTAATCACATCCAGCAGCCTTCCTCAGAATTATGACAGCAGCTTTAAATATTGGGAATTCTCTTTTGTACTAGTGCCCCTTTCAGACAGCTCAGGTTTTGAAAAGTTGACTCTTTTGCCTCTATTATTGAAGAACTCTATGCTCATTGTGGGAGAGGGAGAAATTGTGTTATGAAAAAAAAATAGTTGTCTGTAATCACATCATTAAGAGGCACTTGCGATTAAAATTTTAGACCATTTTCTTCTATGATTTTTACTATGCATTTTACATTGATGGTATCACACTATAAAACGTAATTTAGGATTCTTCTTGTTAAAACTTTAAAACTGAGCTTTATATCATAGGCTTGTTTCCTTGACATTTACAATCATTAAAACTTAGTTTTTAGAAAGCAATATTGAATTAATCATCACAGAAATTCTTTGGCTGTAGGTTAAGAAATTCAGCCTGATTCCCTTTTCACAAAAGGAAAGTTAAAGCACTGAAGTGATTTTCTCCTATCTTGAATCCATGTTAATTACTGATGCTAAGGAAGGAATTTGAATCGAAGATATTTACAAGGTTAGATTTGTGTTTCAGAAGAGTCACTCTGGCAGTGATGTAGAGCCATGCCCGGCCGGACAGGGAGACCAGTTAGGAAATTGGTACGATAACACAGGTGGGAAAGGTTGAAGACCTGAAAAACTGATTGAATAGGGGAAGGAGGGGAGATGGTGGATAAAGAGATATCCAGGGGTTACAAGTACCATTAGCATTTGGTTAGTGTTTTATGTGAAAAGTGAGAAAAAGGGAGGAATCCAGGCTGTTCTCGGGTGTTACTGTAGGCACTATTCATAGAGAAAGTAAAAGGTGGAACACTTGGGAAGGAAGATGATCAGTTCCGTTTTGGATGCAATGAAATGGAGATTCTCATAGGACAAGCAGGTGGAAATACCTGACAAGCTGTTGGAATGCTAGGTGGAGGAGGGAGAGTCTGGGGATGGGTGATAAACTTGGGGAGATCATCTCTCAGGAGGTCATTGATATCACAGAAGTGGATGGACTTGCCTACAGAGAGCATGCAGGATGGAAGAAACGAGCCTTAGATGGAGCCCTTCTCTGACTCTCACAAGCTTCTTTGGTCTCTCGGTTAGTCTGTGATATCACTTGAGGGGTCATTTCTTTCCTGAGATGGCTTTTTGCCACCAGGCAGAATTGTTTCTTCTGATTTCACGGACCTTGCTGCAGCATTGGACACTGATAGTCACTTTCTTTGCCTTCTGAAGCTCCCTCTCTCTCCCTGCTTTTGTGAATGTTCCTTTGTTGTCCCATCCTGTAGAAGTAGGTTAGCAACCTCATACTAATCCCAGCAGATAAGCGGATTCTCAGCTTTCTCCTCTCTCCACACTTGTCTGACCTCTGAGCATCTCGCTGTGTCGTCTTAATCTGGTTTCTCCTCTTCCTCAAATACCAGCTGAATTGAGGAAACAAGTTGGCACCTCAGGGACTGTGGTATCCTTTCAAACTTATGGTTAAGTATTTACTCAGCATCTGTTTCATGGAGGGTGGAGTGAAACCACTTTTCTATTAATGCAAATGTAGTATGCCTCTATAGTTATAACTTATTTGTTATGTGGCCTTTTTTATTCCTTTTCAAATTCCCTTAAAATAAAAATGCACTTGTCTAAGTTCATCAATGAGCAATGTAGAATTTAATAAAAATTCTAAGAGTGATCAGGGAGGATGTTTACATCTTGATGTACATAGCATTTCCAGAAATTCCCATTGGGTATCTCATTTCTTATCATTCATTCTTTTCTCTACCCCACAGCCTTATATATTCTTCCTTCTCTTTCTCCCCTACCTCCAGCAATTAGTAGTTCTGATTTACTTTTTCTAAATCTACCCCTGCCCCTCTTTTTTTTTTTTTTTTTTTTGCGGTGCGTGGGCCTCTCACTGTTGTGGCCCCTCCCGTTGCGGATCACAGGCTCCGGACACGCAGGCTCAGCGGCCATGGCTCACAGGCCCAGCCGCTCCGCGGCATGTGGGATCCTTCCGGACCGGGACACGAACCTGTGTCCCCTGCATCGGCAGGCGGACTCTCAACCACTGCGCCACCAGGGAAGCCCTCTGTCACTCTTTTTATTCACAGCATTTTTTCTCTTGCTGGCTTCTATCTCCCAGCTTTTATGCCACCATCCACAACTTAATACTATCCTCAAGTTTAATGCCTTGATAGTCATTAAAAGAAGGATGAAGATTTTAATTGTTCTCAGGAAAAAAAAAAGGGTCCTCCTGCTACCAAATTCCATCCCCTTGTGAAGGTTCCAGGAAATTACATATAACAAATACTATTGAACTGTTAAAATTCAAAATACATGCATGTTTTAATGCATATGTGAGTTAGAGCCATTTACATTTTGCCAACCGAGTATGGAATTATGTCCCATGTTTTCATAGACAGGTTTTAGCCTTTAGAGTTCATTACCTGGTGCAGCTGAGCAGATGGTCTGCTGTGTAATCTGGTTCTACTACACCTTCCCTTCTTCTAATGGAGAGAGAAAGTGTAGCTGCTGCAGGGGTGGGGGTGGGGCATGGGACTGAGGGGCATTTAAAGGGGTGAACACACTTTTTACACGTTCACCTCCACACACTGGTAATATGATCGCTTCATTGAACACGCTTCCATTAACAACCACACTGTGAGTTAAGTATTATTATCCCCATTTTATAGATGAGGAAAGTGAGGACCAGAATGGTTAACTATGTTCTGAGCAAACGTGGCCATGGCTTGACAGGGCGTGTTCCTGCCAGGGTGCCACACAATGTCCACGGAACACCACAGAATACCACGAAACACCAGCCAGCACAGGGCCATTTGCTGTTTTTCAGCCTCAAAAAGAAAATTGCTTTTGTTCTTTCCTTTTTGAGTTGCTTATTTTAGACTCCCTTCGCTGGGTAGGAGAGCTAAACTTTCCATGTTTAGAGACTAGAGATCTGCCTGAAGTATGGGCAGCTGAATAGAGGAGAGAGTTCTAAATGTGTTTTTACAGATTGGGAGTCTGCCTTAGTTGAGTAGAGTGGCTTCCCAAACCTGCCATTTTGGGAATTTGCAAAATTGTGCTTGTGCCATTTGGGACAAACCTATCTTACCCCTAACCTCATGATTTAGCAGCTGACATATTTTTAATTAGGCCTCAGGCTATTTGGGAGAAGGCACGTATACAGTTCTGTAGATAAGTCTCAAACAGCCACCCTGCGAGGACATGAACACTGGCAGACGCGTTTACCGCATTCTGTCCAAGATGCTACAACATTTGTCCTCAAGTGAACTTTGAAAACTACTACATTATCTCAGTGATTCTGAGAGCACATCAAGCTATGTAAGGAGGTCAATTCTATTTCCATTCTATATTATTCTGTCTCTGAGCTGGACCCTCTTCAGTACTCCGTGGATGCTTTCTGATTCCTAATGTTAGTATCCATGAAGCACCTCATGGGGCAAAATCTGTCAATCACAAGAATGTAGGAATAGAATATAAACTAGCAAGATACTAATGACTAAGGATTCATTCAGTTATTCATTTTCCTGTTAAATAAGAATAACATCTCCAAATTAAGGTGCCCGAGGCAGCGATGGCAATAAATATTTATTGCTTTCTGCTTTTCTTTTCCCTCCTCTCTGGTACTTGGAAGTAGGAATGTGTTTCTGGTGGTTAAATAGTATTTCACAAATCAGGACTGACACTCAAAGAGGCCAACTTCTTGGGATGATGCAACCAGAGGCAACTTTTGCAACTCCTGAGCACTGAGGTCTCCTCAGTCACGATTGTTCTGTTCTTTTTTTCAGAGGTCTCATCGTTTAGATCATTCAGTTACGATGACTCCCTTTTCACTTGAACTTCAAGTCCTTTAATATTTGTAAAGCTACTCGGCTGGAGATGTAAAGGATGCAGACCAAATATGACATTTTCCTTAATTTTAAGAGTTTTGTAATCCAGGGAGAGTGATAATGCAAGTATCTATAAGGCAAGGTAGACTACAATAAGGACAGGTCCATTAATATTGTAGACATAGCCCATTTGGAAAACAAGGGAAAGAAATATCGATGCCCCCTGCAGAAACTCTGGGGCAGAAAAGATGAAATCTGAGTCAGTCTTTGTAGTATGCGTAAGGCATCTTGAGGTACAGAGGAGGGAGAGGGGGAACATCTAGGGCAGAGATGCAATTGGATAATCAAAGGCAAGGGAGTGAGAATTGTACAGTCTGCAATTGTATAGTTGGAGATAAGTTTGGATAGAAATCTAGGATTGTTAAAAATATTACATAAACAAAAATAATACTAGACTCCAATAAGAGACACTTTTCAGAGTTGCATTTTCTGATTTTTGAGAATCTGGTTATTAACTTTTTACTCCAGTGTTTTCAAAATAGTTCTTTAGTAACAGATTTTACATCCTAATACGTTTTGGTTTTATTATTATTTTTTCTACATTTCCCCCTAATTTATGCCCAGATAGGGCGCTATCAGTTCCCACTTTTCCTTTTGAAATACACTGTAATTGGCTTCCTTGGTTGCATTTTTGCCCTCTTGCCTACCTTCCATACAGTAGTTTCAGAGATCACTTAAACATGTAAACCAGAGTCTTCTAATCTTCAGCTTGAAAGCCTTCCATGGATTCCCAGTACTCTTTTAAAAAATAGTTTAATGAACATCTTGAAGACTTTAAGTAGAAAATAAGCTATTTGTGATATATAAGGAAAAAGAATCATGACACTTCTGAAAAAACCTTTCTTTGGACAGAGTTCAGCAGAGCAAGGCTTTCTACCA
Organism: Orcinus orca; assembly: GCF_937001465.1. Lineage (NCBI taxonomy): Eukaryota > Metazoa > Chordata > Mammalia > Artiodactyla > Delphinidae > Orcinus > Orcinus orca. The sequence goes on from NC_064560.1 coordinate 128,940,649, forward strand.
AGGGTTCAGATGTATAACATGTAATAACAGCTCACTGTTGCCGGGCACTGTTCCAAGGCTGCACATACACACACTTAATCCTTACAACTATGGTGTGCAGAAGGTACAGTTATCATCTCTATATTATAGATGAGAAATCAAAGGCACAGAGAATTTTGTATTTAAAAACTCAGCCCAACAAACCTCAATCATTGTCTGATTTGATGGTACCCCAGATACTGGACGGCAAATCAGTGGTGTCTGTAACACATTTTCCACTTGCCATTGTTTCTTCTTCTTCTTTTCTACTAGATGCAATTTTCTTTTTATTTAATTCTATCCATAGTGAGGATCAGTGGTTGGTAACTTAATCTTTGTCTAAAAATGTCTTTGTTTACATTTTTGAATGATGATTTAATAGAATATGGAGTTCTAGACTGAGATTTTCTCTTAGCACATTGAAATATTATTCCTTTGGATACTAGCCTCTATGGTTGCAGTTAAAAAATTGGCTGGCATTCTAACTGCCCTCCCTGTTTTTCCTCTCTGCTTTTATTTATCTAAAACAATTTTATCAATGTATAAAATACACATAGGAAGTGCACAAATCATAAGTGCACAACTTTGTTGCTTTTTATATAAATCTACACTCATTTAACTATCACCCAGATCAAAATTTAAAACCTTTCCAGCATCCAGCATGTTCTTATATGCCACTTCTAAGTCTGTATTCACCCTTTTACCCCCTAGCACCTGGGACTCTCTATTTATCCTAAGTTCAGAGCTGCACTTAGTTTTTGAAAAAAATTTTTTGCCATTTTATCCAGCGTTTCTAGGTGTTTGTAGCTGGGAGTTTTTCATTTATCCTCGTTTACACGTGGCCTTAATTGGGAGTCATAGGAAAAGGTTATTCCCCAGTTACACCTAAAATAAAATTCTGAGTCCCTAGACCTGGCGCACATTGCTCTGTACACACTGGCTCTGGTGCACCTTTGAACCTTACCTCCCGCCCTCAAGCCTCTCTGGCCTCCTTTTGTTGCAGAGAGCAAGGCAGGCCCTCTCTGGACTCCAGGCTGTTGCTCGGCTTGGAATATTTTTGCTGTTCTTTTGTATCGCTGGTTTATCCTTCAGGTCACGGCGTCAATGTCAGCTCCTCAGACGCTTCTTCAAGCCGCCTCTCTGTTATTCTTTGACATCACTCTGTTATTTCTTTCCTAGCACTTATCACGGTCCATAGATGATCTTCATTTTCAGTTTGTTTTGTTTTGCTTCTTTTTATTACTGTTGTTGTTCCTGACTAGCCTCTCCATAGTAAGCACTATTATGCCTTAGTTGCTATTTTAGATATTGGCGATAAATCCTCATTTTTCATTTCCAATAGAATTTTACATTCTACTGGAACTAAAAATTAAACAAAACACATCGATAAATTAGATGGCATATTATGGTAAGTATTGTCGAGTAAAATAAAGGAGGGAAGAAGTAGAGGATGTTCAAGGGTAGAGGCCTGCAATTTAAAATGGGGTGGTTTGGGAAAGCTACAGTGAGAAGATCATATTTAAAAAAAAAATTTATTGAAGTATAGCTGATTTACAATGTATTAATTTTAGGTGTACAGCACAGTGATTCAGTTATACCTACATATATATGTATTTTAGATTCTTTTTTATTATAGTTTATTACAAGATATTAAATATAGGGGCTTCCCTGGTGGTCCAGTGGTTAAGATTCCATGCTCCCAATGCAGGGGGCATGGGTTTGATCCCTAGTCAGAAAACTTGAGATCCTACATGCTGCAAGGCATGGCCAAAAAAAAAAAAAAAAAAAAGGTGTTAAATATAGCTCCCTGTGCTATATAGTAGGACCTTGTTTATCTATTTTATATATAGTAGTGTGTATATGTTAATACCAAACTCCTAATTTATCCCTCCCCTGCCCCACTTTGGCAACCATAAGTTTTCTATGTCTGTGAGTCTGTTTCCGTTTTGTAAATAAGTTCATTTGTATCACATTTTGGATTCCACATATAAGTAATATCACATTATATTTGTCTTTCTGTCTGACTGACTTCACTTAGTATGATAATCTCCAGGTCCATCCATGTTGCTGCAAATGGCATTATTTCATTCTTTTTTTATGGCTGAGTAATAGTCCATTGTGTATATGTACCACATCTTCTTTATCCAGAGAAGATCATATTTGAGCAAAGACTTGAGTGAGGATGCTAAGTGATGTGGATATCACAAGAGTTTATGGTTTAAGGAAAAATATAAGATTAAGTGTATCATTTGTATTAGTTTCTAAACTCTAAATTCATTTCAAGATGAGCATGTATCATTGTGATAAATAACCAGTCTTAAAATCACCATCAGTACTCTAAAATCAGCCTGCTTAACAGCACATGGGTCTGCTCTGCTAAGCCTTCCCCATCCTATTCTCACATCCAGTTGAGGTGAATTTCTGGCTGAACAGATGGGCTGTTAAGAAGCTTGAGTCCTATTGTGCCATTGGAATGCTCATTATCTAGGCAGTATTAGATGTGTCACAGGTGAGTCATGGACTGGATGAGGCAGATGGCACCTGTCTCTCATGACACTTGGGTTAGGCAGCATCTTATGCATACATATAGAAGAGCAGACAGTGCAGGTGGGTGAGAGGAAACCAACTATCCGAAGAATTTCCACTGGGAGTCTTCTCTCATGGCAGAAAACTGAAGACTGAACACCTATATCTCTTACCTCTTTCTAAAAACAATCCCCAGAGTTCTACAACCTAAGAAACGTGCTTTGAGAAGTAACTGCTTCAAAAAACATTTCCCTAAAAAAGAAATTTTTTGTGCTCTTTTGTTCAGGTGTAACTTTACTATGACTTCTGAAATTTCTACTGAATTCTGCTCTTTTCTCTGCTGTACAGAAAAGAGCAGGCCTTCCTGATTATGAGATTGGGGTACAGTTTCATTGAATGCTACCCAAAGGTGTTCTCTGTCCTTCAGCATATGGAATATATTGTCAGTTTCAATCTGGCCATCTCACATGTCCCATGTGCAGGTGGCTGCAGACACCCGAGTGTACTTTGACAGCCACGTGGTTTGGAGCTGTAGCTGAGGATGCGGACTGTGTCCAGTTCACAGTTGTCTCCCAGGAGCTCAGTGCCCAGAAGAGGGCACATGCTCAATAAATACTTGTTAAATGGATGAAGTTTCCATTCAGAGAAAGGATTTTAAAGCGAGTTAAGAACTTCTTACTTTTGCAAATAATTGTGTTCAGGGACAGCCTTAAGCCTAAAGAAAAGAGTAAGAGTTTAGCTTCCATTTGCAGTTATAGAAGAGGCCTCCACTCCTGATTTCTGGAAATTGTAAGTCTGCAAGTGAAAAAAATTTCTGAATGTATAAACCTGCGGTGATTTATATCCTCATGAATAAAGCGAGTGTGAGATTCTGGGGTGAGCTGAGCCGCCCAGAGGGAGGGCAGGTCCCAGGCAGCCATGTCCGCTAGTGACCATCAGCAACAGGTGGGATTCAGGAACCCAGGCTACACGGCGGGCTAGAGAGAGAGGGTTCCACCTGGGCTTCTAAAAACTCCTGCCGAGGAAGTGAAAACTGAGTGTTTATAAAACGTTTACATGTCAGGTAAAAATTTTTTAATATAATTGCTCAAAATGGCTAATATAAAGATAGTTTCTGCCCCTACTGAAAACAGATGAATAATAAAAGAAGAAATATATTCTACTTTTTAAATAAATAAATTAATTAATTTGGCCATATCTGAAGGTGAGACTAAGGAAGGAAGTTGGTATTTTAAGGAGTTAACTTTAATATGTTATTTATTCTTGCTACATGTATGTGATTAACGAATGAGAATATGTTCCACGTTAGTCATAGGATCCAATTATTCTCAACAAATTCAATTGATGTAACTAGAAGTCAAGTTTCTTTTCTATAAAATGTTAGGAAAGAGTGTTATATTTTGTGATATCTAATTAGAAACACTTTGGCTAGAAGAAAACATGATGATTATGTCACTATTGGTGACTGAAATTTCAGTAAACTATCAACAAGGATGGAGGAGAAATCAACATTTGTTGAACACCTTTTTGCATTGAGTGTTTCACACATGTGATCATTTATTTAAACTTTAAAAGTCCCACGAGGAAGGCATTATCCCCAGTTGAATGTTAGGAGAGTTTAAGAAACTTGCCCAAGGTCACTCACCAAGAAAGTAGTGGAGCCTGAATCCAGGTCTGCCTAACTCAGAACCTTCTCCCATCACATTATTCGCCCTCCTCATGGATGGTGGTTCCTGACTTTTGCATTCATAACATTAGTTAGTTGTTTTATATATTTTGTTGTCTCTCTAGCAGACAATAAATATTAGGTGCAATTGATTAAGACAATATAGCATAAAAAACATATTAACTTGCTGTATTAGTTATCTATTGATTTGTAAAAATGATCCCCAAACTTAATTACCCCCAAATGTAGAAGACAAAGACAATAAACATTTATCTCACACAGTTTCTGAGAGTTGGGAATCTGAGAGTGACTTAGCTGGGTGATTCTGGCTCAGGATCTTTCACGAGGTTACAGTCAAGCTGTTGACTGGGGCTGCAGGCATCTGAGGGCTTGTCTGGGGTGGGATGATCTGCTAACAAGATGGCTGCTAGCAAGAGTCCCAGTTCCTTAAGAGCCTGTCCCTAGGGTTTCTCATGAGAGGGCAGCTGGTTTCCCCCAGACTGTGTGATACAAGAAAGAGAGTGACCAAGCTGGAAGCCATGATGTCTTTTACAATCTAATGTTGGAGGTGATATACCATCACTTCTGCTGTGTTCTGTTGGTCGATGTGGGAAGGAGCTATACAGCAGTGGGAATACCTGGAGGCTATCTGGGAGGCTGGGTATCACACTTTCCACAACTTAATTCTTTTTTGCTGAGAACTGGGAAAAGTCTTCCATGAATTGATTTGTTTGTGGTGTTTGCCTGCTCTTTTTATGATAATATTTAAAGGTTATATAATTTGACCATTCTCTCATTAGCTTTCTATCAAACACATGTGCTGGGAAGAAACATGATTATTACTTTCGTAGGGCTACTCAGGCCTTATACACTTATACTCTTTATAGAAAGAGGGACAGAATTCTGAATCCTGTATCTTATTTTTAACCTGAACCTTAACTCCACACCTTGGCATTGTGTGCCTGCAAATGGTCTCAATAATAGTTAAAAAAAAATCCAGTAATAGCTGATAAAATCCAGGGCCACCTTGCTATTCTAAAGTAACTTTTCTATTATTCTTTGACAGTGGTAATTTTTTTTTTTAATCTCTCTCAGAGTTGAAGCTGGGAAGGGCAGAGCCTGTATTCTTCTCCAGTGCAAAAATTTCTACTGTTTAAACTGTACACATTTGGTTTTATGTAAATTCTCAGTGAAGGAGCACTTGAGTTGACTGTCTCTGAATTTGAGCTCTATTTTCCCAGGACATCCAGGACTCAAAGATGTAGCTTCTCCCTTCCCACCTGCTCCTGCACCTGTTCAAGTGCAGGTTTGTATATTTTAGTTCTTTCCCACTCAGGGTGACCCTGAAGGTGACTATTCATTCAAAGTAACCTCCACATGACCAACTTTTTAGCCTATTATATCTCCAACATAATTCAACATAATCTTTGGGGTGGAAACACTTGTTTAAAATGCAGATTTCTGGACCCTCTGCAGATATGAATCAGAAACTCTGTAATTGTGGCCTAGAATGTACCCATTGTTTTCGATTTAAGTGATCTATTTATTAAAAAATAATTCTCCGACCATAAAATTCACCCTTTTAAAGTATACAATTCAATGGTTTTCAGTATATTCACAAAGTTGTGCAACCACCACCAGTAAGTAATTTCAGAACATTTTATCACCCCCAAAAGAAACTCAACCATTAACAGTCACTCCCCATACCCACCTCCCTCCAGATTCTGGAAACCGCTAACTGACTTTCTGTGGATTTGCCTATTCCGGATATTTCATTTAATTGGAATAATATACGGCCTTTTGTGACTGGCTTCTTTCACTTAGCAGAATGCTTTCAAGGTTTATCCATGTTGTAGCATAAATCAGTACTTTATTTCTTTTTATTGCCCAATAATAGTCCACTGTATGGATATACTCTATCCACTTGTCAGCTGAGGGACATTTGGTTTGCTTCCACTTTTGGCTACTGTGAAGAATGCTGCTGTGAACATTCAAATACAGGTTTTGTGTAGACATACATCTATTCTTATTTGTGTCTCTACCAAATTCATATGTTGAAGCTCTAACCCCCAGTATTTCATAATGTGACTGTGCTTGTAGATCAGGCCTTTAAAGAGGTGATTAAGTTAAAATAGGCCTTTAGGGTGGGCCCTAATCCAATCTGACCAGTGTCCTTAAAAGGAGATTAGGGGTGTGTGTGTGTGCATAGAGGGACAACCATGTGAAGAGGCAGTAAGAGGGCAGCCATCTGCCAGCTAGTGACAGAGGTCTCAGGAGAATCTAGCCCTGCTGGTACCTTGGTCTTGAACTTCCAGAACAGTGAGAAAACAAATTTCCATTCTTTATGCCACCCAGTCTGAAGTATTTTGTTATGGCAGCCCTAGGAGACAAACACAGGTATATAGCTAAGAATGGAATTGCTTGGTCATATGGTAACTCTGTATTTAACATTTTGAGGAGCTGCCACACTGTTTTCCAGTGTGGCTTACACCATTTCACAATCCAATTTCTCCACATACTTGTCAACACTTGTTATTGTCTGTTGTTTTGATTTTAGCCATCCTAGTGAGTATGAAGTGGTAAACCTCTCACTGAGGTTTTGATTTGCATTTTCCTAATCTGCATGATGAGCACTTTTTCTTGTACACTTGTGCTTTAAAAACAAGATTCGTGGGCTTCCCTGGTGGTGCAGTGGTTGAGAGTCCGCCTGCCGATACAAGGGACACGGGTTCGTGCCCCGGTCCGGGAGGATCCCACATGCCGCGGAGCGGCTGGGCCTGTGAGCCATGGCCGCTGAGCCTGCGAGTGCGGAGCCTGTGCTCCGCAACGGGAGAGGCCACAACAGTGAGAGGCTTGTGTACTGCAAAAAAAAACTCCAAAAAACAAATCACCAAGATTCGTAAGTAATTTTCATTCATACTAAAATTTGAGAAGGGTTGTAGATGTATTATAATTCAAAGTTCTTACTCAGCTTCAACCCTTGGTTTGGGACCTTAGTTATCTACATTAAACTCACCTGTGCCAAAATATAATAACTTATGATTAGGCCAACAGTCTTTCCAAGTATATATGATCTCAGAAACTCCCACTAGCTTGTTTCCTTGCCTGTGAGTCTGACATGTCCAAAGGCTGAAAGCAGTTAAGTGGCAAAGATAGCTTTGTCTTCGGAGCTACTAGGTGAAAAAGAGAAAAATTCTGTGTTTGATATCCTGGGTGTGCCCCTTGGAACCGCTGGAGACCCGGGCTATCACTCTGCTGCCCCCTCCTGGATTAGCTGGGGCACAGCTCGGCCTCAGAGATGAGCTTCCTTCCTCTGGTTTGGACCTACTGTCTTACCTCGGCTCAGGTCCTGCTTTTGGCCTCATTCACCCTCTGAATTTGCCTCCCTTTTGATCCATTCCTGAGAAATGTGGGTGTTTTCAGATTCACACTTGCCAGGTGTGACTGAGTGTTGACCTCATCTGGCTCCACATATGTTGGACAGCTGATGGAAAGTTTGGCAATCTTTTTGAGGACATGTTGGGAGTGAGTTTTTATTTGTGGTTCTATAATTAGAAGTAGGCAAGAACGTTTCTTTAAACACCATGCAAGGAAAGGGGGTGAAATCTGTCACATTGCTTCATACCATTGCTAGATGGGGATGGCATTAATCTGCACACTGGGGCCTTGAAATGCTGAGAGGAGAGATCACATTCTGCTTTCTCTCCCTGAGCTTTTTCTGGTCAGGAGGCTGTGCCAGTGGCAGTGGCAGCAACCTGAAACCCCCTGAAAGGTGCAACGTGATTAGTTGTTTGAAACGTCAAGATATGGTTTTAAAGAGAGTTAACAAATGTTGGCAATTTCTACACACTTTTGTTATCTGCATTGTTGTTATTTCTCGTCCCTGCTATTTGAGATGAGGGTAGTTAGTAAAAGGAGGATGTTAAATCTTTGCATTTCAGAACTGGCTTAACGAAACTGGTGAAGCTCCACAAAAGCATGGGAGGGAACCAGTCTGGCAGCTTTCAGCGAAACGTGTCCCCCTTTTATGATACATCGTGGTGATTACTTACAGTTTCACTGTAAAGCAGTCCTTGGTATCGCCTGAGAATAGTTGAGTTTTACTTCTGTTTTGCAGCAATGAAAATAAAATAGAACATAAAAATCTGGTACATGGTGGAGGGGTTAGATTGCCATTCTCCATCCTCCTTTCTATTTGTGGGGAATTCTCCATTCTCCCACCATTCTCCCTCTAAAGAGGCTGTAATGGTCAGTTCTGCCTTCTTCCCACACCCTGGCATCCTGCATAAGCTAGGTCCCAAGACTCCACCGCTACCCTCCCTCCCTAGGAGCTGGCCCACGATGTTTGGACATAATAGGTTTGAGGAGCTTAAAGGACCTCCAAGGGGGAGATATCTAACAAGCAGTTGGACACATGGACAACACATACTTGACAGAGTTGGACAATGAAAGCAATCTAACTCAAAGTTTCTGTTTTAGTAGCAAAATATTTGTAAGCATTATGTCATAAAATATGAAAGAATATAGAAGTAACCTTATTGCTAATCTGTGCATAATGTCCCAGTAACGTCTAAAGCAAGTGGTAACATCAATCCGAATTATGGAATTGCCGTAATGGTTTGGTTATATGGAAAAGACTCTGTTAACATTTCATTCGTCACCACTGATGAGGTCTTATTAGATTTATGTTTAACAGTGATTAAGTGCTGTGATGTGATGGCAGCAGAATAGAAGAAGCGCTCAGAAATTGTTTCCCCCCAGTGATCTTAGAATCTCGCCTTATGCACATAAATTTTCTTCTTTATTTCTTTGGTATAAACTGAGAAGAGTTTGCATTATTATTGCTCATAAATTCTGCCCAGATGAGATTAGTTTTATAGATGTAGGATCAATAATACTGGAACACATTTGCAGCTGTGTACTGCCCAATACTCCTCATTAATGGCTTTAAAAGAATCAGTGCGTTTTGCTAGAAGCAAAGATAATGAGCCATTGATTATCCCTGCACAGCACAATTTACGGCCTATTTTATTTTTAATGCCACGTTAAATTAATTTGTAAAAGATCAGAAGCATTGCTTTATTTCCAAGCTGTGATTAAACAGTTATTGAACTTTTCGTAGAGAGCATTAATCAATTCTCATCTCTTCTGATCTCCCAGAGTGCTTTGGAAATAAAGATAAATAGCTTGTGATCACCTGCACTACTTGTGAGGCAGCAAACCCAGAGGAGAAAACATCCTCACAGGGCTTAGCTCTATGGGATGGGGTATGTCAGGAAGTGTCCTATTCCATGCTATTTTTCTCAAGATCAAATTGTGGGTATGCTCTGGATCAATGAGTGGGGATAGAAATTTTACTAGATTTGTTATATGAAAGCACTTTGAAGAGAATAAAGATACATTGAATATAAGGTATACGTGATTTATGTGGTTTTGCTTTGGATGGGTGTGACGTTTAACTATTCTCACCTAGCCCTATACTTCTGAGTAACTTTTTGAATAAACCTTTAAGATCGCTTTTAAAAAATGAACAAATCTTGTTATCTTTACATACCCCTTCTTTACCACTTCTTAGCAATCTTCTATTATTGACCAAGGCTAGCTGAATTTGGTATGAATGGTCCATAAGGCCTACCATCATTGTGGCCAAATGCCCAGACCACTAGAATAATCTTCCGACTCACTGATTTCAGAAGAATAGGACTGATTCCTATTCTTAGTAAAGTACTCCGTAGTAGAGCATTTGGAATACCATAGGAAAATGAGATGAACAGAGTGGAGAAGAAGATGCTATATAGAGTCTTATGTCATGATCTTTGTTTATATGGTAGTGGAACCCTGATAGGGAAGACAAGACTGTTCTCTCTGGAACTAGCAGGATGTAGCACTTCCTTAACTACCATGAGAGGGACATGTAGAGGGACCGAGAACCAGAAGCAGATTTACCTGTTAAGTGAAGGGCAAGTTCTGGAATGATTGGGGTAAAACGCTACCTTTTAGGGATTAGAAGTTCCAAACAGAACTTAGTATCTAAAGGGTAGTATGAAGTAGGTAAGAAGTTGCATTAGGGGCTCAGAGAGAGGCAATGGGGGTCCAAAAAGCTGGGCAAAGTCCAGGAATTGAGATTCCAAGGATAAGTCACTCTCAGAAGTCCAGCGGAACAGTTAGGCATGGGTAGGATGACCTTAGGATTCTAGTCTCCCTATCAGGACTTAGCAGTCCTGTTTAAAGTTAGAGTGAATGTGACGGTATTTTCTACACATGCTTCTGAAGGTCTGACTTGTTGAGTTCAGTAACAGGGACATAGAAGTAAGGACCTAGAGGTGGGCTCTGGTGAAATGCCTTCAAACAATGCTGACAGGGAGCACTGATACGAGTTTGCCGAGGCTGGTCCAGTATGGAGGTGGGTTGGCAGTCATCTGGCGATGTGGTTTGATAACTTATGGAAAGCTTGTTGGCTCCCAGATGGCTTCTGGATTGACCTCTGCTGTTTTATTTGGTATTTTCAGACCTGTTTTCTTTCCTTTTTCCCCTTCCTAATGGGTTATTTACTGCTTAGATGATTTCCTGTATACTACAGATATTTTGCTTGGATAAAAAGTCTTACTCATTTGATGTTGACATGTTTTAGTTTATCAGAGCCCAAGGCACAGAGAGACTAGGACACAGAACAGATCTGCTTTGTGTAGAGTAGGTAGGAGGAAGAGAAAGACAAGGATCAAGGACTCAGATTGATACCTTCAGACTGCAGGCCTGGGTTAACAGCCATGACAGTGCTGGACAGCTGGGGAACTGTGAAGGTTGTTGGCACTTTGGGGAAGTGGGAAGAATTCAAGTAAGGGAAAGCGGGATTTGGTAAAAGCCAAAAGCAGCTACTTCAAGATGTTACCCAAGACCAGTTCTGTACAATAATAATCCATCAGGTTAAGTAAGTTTCACTAATGAAAGATGAATCATGACTCTCTGTGTGTGTGGCTCTGTGTGGTGGTATGGTACATGGCAAATGCATAAATGATGAACTCAGACTGAAATCTACAAATAGCAGGGTATAATGAACAGTGAGGTGACCTAAGGGGAGAATGAGGACCGTTGGGGTAGGAGTGTTGTGAGTCATACACCTGCAGAGCCTTAAAGAAAGCAAAGGCATAATTAGACATAAAAAGGGAAATGAGAGGGAAACGTAAGAGGATTCGTATGTTAAAAGGATGTAATGAGATGTTCATAGCAGGTGCTCTGTAAGTGTTAGAGGCCTGCTCCCCACATGCCCCAGCTGTCCACTTTGCTGGAGAGTATACAGCAGAGCTGTCTTAAGGACAGGCTCCTTTCTGCAACAATATGTCCTTTCTAAAAATATAGTTCACTTCTTTTTAACATGTGCCATTCATCTAAGCATTTCTGTGGGCTGCAAAGGAGTCATAAAATTCTTGATTCTGACATACTTCCAGCTATCCTTTTGAGTCAGAGATTATTGTTTGAACTACTACAGAGCTTTGCATAGGAATCTGATGTATTTGTCTTCTACCTTAACTGAAATAAACTTGGTATTAGACTTCTGCTTAAGTTAGCCGAATTAATTCTGCTTTAATTCAAGTTCATCTCTGCAGTGGAAAATGACAAGCCTTATTGAGTTCTGTTACACATTTAATAAGGAATGTATACTTCTCATCCTTGCGGGAGCAATTCAACACACTGCAGAGCCTGTCAAAATTCAATTCAAGGTTGAATGACTAATGCATAAAAGTCAATTCCATACTCTATCAGAGATGAAGCCAGTTATTTCTTTTTATCAAGTAGATGGGGATGCTATTTGGATCTCTGCTTGCAAAGGCTTGAAACATCAGGCTTTGCAAAGTTAGAGATGTGAGTATGTGGAAAACTTGGGCGTTTCAGGAGTGGAGTCTGCCTTAAATGAATCGACAGAGGGAGAGTTTGACTTGGTCATTTTGTCCCTTACGCAGGTGCGATTTCCATAGCCTTTGAATTAAGGAGTGAACAGTGAAAAACCGAGCCAAAGGAAAGTGGGAGGTTTTTGAAGGCTCTTAGCCTTCAATCGATGCTGCTGTAATCCCAATTTATGCATGTGCACGCTTGACTGTGGGTGTGTGTATGCGGGTGCATGCACGTAAATGTGTGTGCCAGTACGTAAGCATAGGCACCGCAGGCAACCTCTATGCAGCCATTTATTGAGCTCCCACCATACATTGTTCTGGATGCTGAAGGTGTAGGAGTGGAGAAAACACACACAAATCCCTGCCCTATGGAACTTATATTTTAGCGGAGGAAGGCAGTAAATAATAAAAATAATAAAAAGTTATGTTGCGATTCTGATGTTGGCAAGTGCTCTATGGAAAAATAGGGGCAGAGGGAGAGGAATATTGGGGGAGGTACAACTTCATTAAATAGAACGAGCACAGAAGGTTGAAGTCACCCATGTTGAAGTGAGTAATTTGGGAGAAGAGCATTTTAAGCAGGGGGAATGGCGATGACGGAAGCCTTGAGGCTGGGTGTGCTGGCAGAACACCAAAGGGTCAGGGTGATTGGAGCAGAGCGAGTAAGGGGGAGTTGTAGGAGATGAGATTAGAGATATAATAGGGGTCAGGGTCCTGTAAGACCTTGGAGGTGATTGTAAGGACTTTGTGTGGTGTCTTGAGTGAGATGGAGCCATTGGGAGGTTTTGAGCGGGAGAGAAGTGATCTACCTTCTGTTTTATCCCTTAGCTGCTGTGTTCACAGCACACTATATAGGAGCCAAAGGGGAAGAAGAGAGACCAATGAAGAGGCTACCATGGGGCTGTGGAGTGGCATTTGTTGGCGATGACAGTGCTGAGGGATGGCCTTGGGAGTGAGTGGCAGAGCAGGTGAAGGACAAGATAACTGGAGGAGAGGAGGCCAGGTTATCAGCAGGATTATCTACGGATCTGAGGCTGTGTTACCTATGGAGGAGACTGGCTGTGTGAGACCTGAGGTTATCTTCGTGCTGAAATTGAATGCCTGCTGCCACTGTGCCCACAGAAACCATTGAGGGCACTCGTGAAAAAGACTAGAGCAGGCTGCCTGGCATTTCAACTTCGTTGATTTGTGCCTGCAGTCCTGGTTAGCCATTTAGCCAGGTAACAGCACCTACAGTGAAAATGAATACAACGCCTATGCATTTATCATGAGCTGTCCTCTTTCATCAGTATTCTCCACTTCTTGTCGTGAGCATTCGACTCACTAAATACATTTCTAGTTCTCCTGGCATTGTGTTCTTATTTCTTTTGGTGGAAAATTTATTGTTTGGAAAGAGAAAGTGAGCCTTCAGTAGGCATATTTTATCCAACCATGTGCCTTTAAAATTTTTTGTATTATACAAAATGTTCTTATATAATAAACATAGCAGCGTTTCTTTCATTAGTCAGTAAGTCAAAGCATTTAATTAATTTCTCTGTGTGGGCAGCAGCTCTATATAGCATCTCAGGGAAAGGTGCAAAAATGTAAAATTCTTTTTTCTTTATCAAACTTGCAGAATATTCTAGCATATACAAGTAAATCAGCGGAACAATAATTTTCAAAGCAGCCCACCAAATAGTCATCTAGCCAGCTTCCTAGTAGAAGTGTGAACAGAATTATCCAGGCTTAAACACGGAAGCCGTTTTAGAAAGATGGGCATTGATTGAGCCAGATTGTGCATGGTTGGGCTTTTAAAATGATTTTTAGAGGTAAAGAGACAGAGGAAATTCCAGAGGGGGGGAATGACATGAGGTCCGTTCAGGAGATGGTAAAGTCGGTATGCTTGGAATGGAAGGTGAATGGAAGAGAAAGTTTAGAAATTAACTGAGTTTTTACTGTGCCATTTTGGGGGGAGTTGATATGGGGAACAAAGTCCTCTGGATCAACAGTGTGATATAATGAAAAATGATGTTGTAGCAGTCTGGGTGTGGACTGAGCAGGTGTGGTCTAGCATGGTGTTTGAGGAATGGGAAAGGTGTGAAATGCAGTGGATGAAAGTTAGAAGCCATGGTGTGGAACCAGATGTGGTGGGACACAGCCTGGTAGCATTGATGGGGAGAACAGGGAAGTTCAGGACATGTGGTGAGTGAAGAAAACAAGGATTAGAGAAGACAAGGTTCAAAAGGCAGAGTAGGACCAGAAACCTCACCCTCACTACTGACTCCTGCCTTTCTGTTGTACTTTGCATCCAACCATTTACAAGTCATATGGAATCTATGCTCAGAAATCATTTAGAAACTAACCGCTTCTCATCACCTCTACCAGTTGGTCCAAGCCATACTCTCTCATCTGGTTTGCATCGAGTTGATTGATTTTGCTGCTTGTTTTCTCCCCGGTCCACCCTATCTTCCGTTTATAGTGCAGCACAGTTCTTCTCAACCTAGGCACCTTTTTAACATTTTGAGCCACATCGTTCTTTGTTGCAGGGAGTTGTAGGATGCTTGGCAACATCTTTCCTCACTAGATGCCAGTAACACCTCCCTGCCCTAAGTCATGCCATCAAAAATGTTCCCAGACATTGCAAAACATCCCCTGACTGGTGGTGGTGGGGGAATTGCCCCCATTTGAGAACCACTGGGCGAGAGGGATTCTTTAAAAATGTAAGTCATTGCAAGTTGCTTCATGGCTCAAACCTTTCAATGTCTTTTCATCTGGCCTAGAGGAAAAGCCCAAGGTCCTATGATAATTCATAAGGCCTTACCTAGTGTGGGCCTCTCCAGCCAGCCTGCTCCTATTTTCACCTCATCTTTCTTCTTCCTCACTTCCTAGCTGTTCCCCAACTTTCCAGGCACACTATCATGGAAGGGCTTGCCCCCTTGCTGTTTGCATCACCTGGAACATTCTTCCTCTCACATATCTTCAGGCTTGCTCCATCACCTCCTTCATATCTTCACTCAGAGGTCACCTCAGGGAGGACTTTCCTGACCATAAAATTGAACCCCTTCCCTCTTTTATTTTCTTCACATACTTATCACCATCAAACATGGTCTAAATTAACTGTTTTCTAATTTCTTACTTTACACATCATTTTAGTAGGATGTCAGCTCCAGGAGGCAGGGTTTTCATTGGTTTTAGTCTTTTCTAGTACCCAGAACATTATCTGCACATAGTGTAAGCTCATTGAACACCTGCTGGATGGATGGATGGGTGAGAAAGGCAGACCAACAAGGGGAAGAAAGTTAAGCCGTAGGCTTGGTCTGCAGTTGAGCCCCCCCTGAACTTTCAGAATCTGGGGGCCTTCTCTAACAGCCCCTTGATACTGCCCTCCACTGTAGAGCACCCCTGTGCTGTTGTAGGTATCAAGCAGTGCTGGTCAGCAAACACCCATGCTGGGGCACTTGCTAAACGCAACAAATGCAGTTTAGAAACAGAAGAGCCTCTAATGGAGACATCAGCCATTTGTTAAACAAACCATTAGTTTGGTGGCAGAAGCTGCACATGGGATGAATCTAGTAATTGACACATCATTATCGGACATTAGTTAATTGCCAGACAACTCCATGTCCTAGGAAACACTGGGGAAGCCTCTATTACAAAGGAGATGGATATCTCAGCCCTTAATAATTATGGGGCTTATATTTGAGAGTGAATGATTGAGTCCTACATCTTCCTAGTGGTCCACTGCTACTTCCAGAATTGTTTCTGAGTTTTCATTTTTAAATAAAAGTTATGCATACATGCTGGATATTTAAATGGAACAGAAGGAAAAAATCAGGCTTAGTTTCTCTACCTAAAGTCACCTTCCAGACGCATTTTTAGGCTTTATCTAAAAATATTATATAATACATATTCCAGCTATATATATTAACCATACATATATAGAGTCATATCTATATATCTATATTTATATACTATTGATAGTATATCTATTTATATAGTATATATTTAATGTGTATATACTATAGATTATATTCAGGTAGTAATATATGTACTATGTATAGAGTATACTGCATACTATAGTATGTATCTGTAGTTTGTCTAGCTTTTATTTATTTATTTTTAGGTATTATACAGATAACAAGATGAAAATGCCCATAAATATACCATGACATAATTTTGTGAGTATATCTGTAAGGCAGATTCCTAATAGAGGAACTGCTGGGAAAAGGAATATTTGTATCTAACAATATGAAGCTGCCACACTTACACTCTGAACAGAAGGATATGAGAGTGCCTATGTCCCTTCACTTTTTCTACCTTTTACAGTTTAAAACTTTTTGATCTGTGCCAATCTGAAGGTTAAAGAAATTATGTCTAATTTTAAACATTTGCATTTCTTTAATTCTGATTAAGGTTGAACATGTATTTTTCCATATACCGATCAGTCTTGTATTCGTGCATGTGTGTGAATGGGAGGTCAACCTGTCACTCAAAAGCTGTGCCTTTTTAAAGACTGTGGTCGGATTTTCCTGATAGTTATATTTCTCTAGGTAGGACTTACTGCAATCTATCCTTTTCATCCGTTACCTTATGACTCCATAATGAACGGACTATCCCGTATGTATCTAACCATTCCTGTTATTTATCCCACAGTTTTGATAGATGGTTTTTCTTAGGTATATGGATATTGTGAAGGCAATTGGTGTAGTCAGGACCTGGGATAGTAAAGCTAAAGGACAAAGCAACAAAATATTGGATATAATGGTTAAAATTTGGATAGGAAAATTATAAAGGAAATTAAAAAGTTTTAAGGATATTTGGAGCTGGTTAAAACAGGCAATTTGCTAAAAACTCGATGCAGATAAATAATCACATTTGTACATTTTTGGACGCTGCATGACACTTTGACTTTACTTTGTGATACTTATAGTAAAATAATGAATGTTTTTAATACCTGTTATTTGAGATTTGTTATTATTTTGGTTATTATTACTCTACCAATGTTGATATTTTCTTTGTAAAGAGTTAGATCAAGTGTGAGATAAAAAAACCAAAAATATCCCGGAGCTTATTTTTTTTTCCTCCCTTGGAGCGAATATTTTATGAAAAATAGAATCAGAAAAATAGAAATTATATAGAAAATAGAAATTATTTACTAGAATTTCACTTAATTTGCTGGGGGAATGTTTTTAAAATATGAAGCGGTACAATCCTTAAATTGGTAAACTTAATATTTAGGATAATACTTCAGGACAAATATTCCTTGGAATTAAGTATATTGTACATATCAGATATTAAAGTCTACTTTTCAAGCAATGAAAAACTTTAAGCATTGCTGATATCATTTAAATTAATATGTGTATTTCATTTTTATCTCCATCTTAAAAGTACCTGAAAAATTGTTAGGCTCCATGACCAACTGTTGTAAAATTGTGATTGCTCCCATTTTTGTTTGTAGTTTTAAAGTATAAATCTGTGAAGAATATGTATGAATATAAACATGACCTCTTTACAACCTATAGTTCTTAAAGGAATGTACCAGAGTATCAAAGAAAAAATAATATAATATTAAATTCTCATCTAAACTGTTGGAGGAGAAAGTAAACTCAGGAATGAGGTACTACTGTATCAAAATAAGAGGTAGGAAAAAATTAGCATTGGGCCAAGAGAACAGATCAGAGCAGTTTCCATTATTTCCTGGAAACAATCCTTTTAATTAAGAAAATAGCAATGAAAACACAAAGCTGTGGAAGTATAGCTGCTTTAGGTTGAAGGTGAAAGAGGCCAGAAACAAAACGTGCTTAGTAGACAGGCCATTCAAGTTTGACTTTTCTGTAGTAAATCTAATGTTTAACTTCATATTCTTTCCTAAATTGATAAGATATTATTGGGTTTTTAAAAAAAATTTATTTTTTGGCTGCGTTGTGTTTTCGTTGCTGTGCGCGGGCTTCCTCTCTAATTGCGGCGAGCAGGGGCTACTCTTTGTTGCGGTGCACAGGCTTCTCATTGCGGTGGCTTCTCGTTGCAGAGCATGGGCTCTAGGCTTGCGGGCTTCAGTAGTTGTGGCCTGTGGGCTCAGTAGTTGTGGCGCGCAGGCTCTAGAGCGCAGGCTCAGTAGTTGTGGCGCACTGGCTTAATTGCTCCGTGGCATATGGCATCTTCCCGGACCAGGGCTCAAACCCATGTCCCCTGCATTGGCAGGTGGATACTTAACCACTGCGCCATCAGGGAAGCCTGGTATCTTTGTTTTATGAGCTAGAAAAACAAAACAAAATGACTCTTCTTTAAAACCGAAAACATTTTATTTCTTTTCTGGAATATGGAAAGTTTAACCAAAAAGATGGAAAACTTAAAAGCCCTAGAACATTTATCTAGAGCACACCTCTGACTAATTGCTGTAGCTAAATGCTCTTTCTATTCATACTGTCAGCAGTTTTATGCAGACATTGTATTCATTTCTAGGATTTCTCTGTGAAGTCTCCCTTGTCCATTCTTTGCTAGTTAATGCATCCCTTTCTGTCCAGGGCTCCAGACCCTGCAGATCCCCGGGATCCCTTTACCATGTCTTTGTGCCCTACCCCTGGCCAGTCCCTGTGATGACTCTCTTGCCTCTATGTTGGCTTCTGGAACTGCTCCAAACCGCCTGCAGCATCCTTGCTTATGTACGTGTGCAAGGGAACAGACAAACACAGACATACAGCTGAAAGTACTCGGAAGTTTACATCCTCTGGGGCAGCCCCTAGGTTGTGACTGGGGGCTGTGAAAGTCCAGCTTCCTTGCCTCCAGCTGAGACAAACTCTGAGCTGTAATTTACCCTTGAGAGCTGGGGGTCAGGCTAAGGCTGGGAATTTGTCTTTCTCCCCTTTCCTGTCCTGCTTCCTGGTCTCTTCCTGGTTTCTCCTGGGAGCACTTCCTTAGTGTACCACCAGCATGGAGATCTTCTCATGGTTTGCTTCCAGGCATCCTGATTTAAGAGAGCTAGTTTTAAGTAAAGTCAAACTTTTTCTTCCTGCTTTCCATTTTTGGACTCACCCTCAGTCAATAACCAATAGCACATTACCCCTGAATGACTGAACTACAATATTGGGTTTTCTTGTTGGTGGTATCATTTGGAGAATTATAGGAAATCGATAAAAGGGGCCAGACAGTTACCCTCCCCACTCACAGATAGGAAACAACGGGCCAAATAACCTGCTCAAGCTCATGGAGCAAACAAGACCAGAATACATCTGTTTTTGGTAGTATTTTTTTTTTAATTGGAGTATAATTGCTTTACAACATGTTTTTAAACGTTTCATCTTGTGCTCTCTCTTCACCATTTGGTGTCTCTAGAACTACTCTGGGCCAGACCCCTGTAGACACTAAGGAAAACAAGGTCCCTTTTACCTTTTAAACCTGTGTTGGCCAATATAGCGGCCCCATATCCACAAGGCTATTTACATTTAAGTTTAAATTAATTAAAATTAAATAATTCAGTTCCTCAGTTGGACTGACCACATTTCAAATACTTAATACTCCACATCATCATAGAAAGTTCTACTGGACAGCAGGACAGGACAGTTGTGGACCCTTTACTGATAAAAAAATTTTAAAGAATTTTGCTCTAATTGTGATTGCTTTGATTTATATTCTTTCTCCCTCTTCTTCACTTTTCTCTCCTTGCACAGACCTGCTAACATGACATGGTTTCTTTTTTTAAACAATCTTGGGATTAACACCAGGGTGATGGCTACTTTTGAATTTACCATTACTGGCATCTGAATTTTCATGTTTCATGATAAAACACATCACGATGGTTCTTTTCATCTGTCAATTTGACTGGGCTAAGGGGATAACCTGATAGTTGGTAAAACATTATTTCTGGGTGTGTCTGTGAGGGTGTTTCTAGAAGAGATTAGCATTTAAATTAGTAGACAGAGTAAAGCAGATGGCCCTCCCTCCGATGAGAGCCTGAAGAGAATAAAAGGGCATATAGGAAGGGAAGGCTCGAGCTGTCTGCCTAAGCTGGGACACCCTTCTTCCCCTGCTCCCAGACATCAGCGGTCCTGGTTCTCCACTAGCTTGTACTCCTTTGTACTCGACTAGGTCTTACACCATTGGCTCACCTGGTTCTCCAGCCTTGGGGTTCAGAAAGGGACCACTTGCTTCCCTGAGCCTCCACTTTACAGATGGCAGATCATAGGACTTCTCAGCCTCCATGACTGCATGACCCAGCCCCTCATAATAAGTCTCTTTCTGTATGTCTATATACATCTTACTGGTTCTGTTTCTCTGGAGAGCCCTGACTAATACACACAAACTAGATGGGTTTTGTATAAAAGAGAAAAGGGAGTGACCACAATGATTAGGAAAGAAACTCCCATGAGGACCATTTTTCTGTCTCTGAAATACTTGGGTAAGAATTCCCATTTTCGCCTACACAGATGTGGAATGTGGTTGAAATTATGGAAATCAATGAGAGCATGGAGAGTGAATTGGAACAATTCTAAAATGTGTCTTTGAGTTTATTTATGCAGGTATAAAATAAGCCCATGGAATCGTTATTTGATTTTAATTATATGCTGTCATTTAACACACAGAAAACTGTCATTTCCTGCAAAATAAGGAACATGTTTCTTTTCTTTTTCCTGAATAAAAGAGATTTAGAAAAAATGACAAACGTTCTGGTTTTAACGTTTTCATATGCATTATAAACTAAGGCAGTCAATTTTTCTTTCTCTGGAATAGAGTGAAACAAACGAGCATCAAACAATGGTGAAGTGAAGTGACAGGGATCCTGAATGACGCAGGGGTAGGGGTGTTGGGGGGATACTTGCTGTGGGAACTTGGAGGCTGCCACAGAAGACCACAGGCTGGGAAGGTTTCAAGAGAAGGTGGGAGGAAAAAGAAGCTGAAAGTTCTATTTCTAGTAGTAGGTATTTTTGATAATGGAAGTAAATCTAGGCACTAGTAGCTTAAAAATTTAACAAGTGAAAATGAACTTTTTACGGACAATTTAGAGATAAATTCATCCTCTTCTCTCTACAAGTACTTTGCAAGGGAGATGGCCCTTGAATACAGCATACAGCAATGGAGCAAAAAAATGAAGATTTATTTATTTTTCAGAAATCCTGCAATACCCAGAAAAGTTACAACAAATAGTTTCAAACACTGTGGTTAGAGATCTATTATTAGGACAAAATAATTTTTCTTAAGCCTTGGCAAATATTGCACAATAAGTTACAAAATGCTGAAACGAATAAGGGTAACTGAAATCACATTTCTCAGTTGAGAATAACGCTGCATAATGAGGACACACAAAGAAAAATAAGAAAAAAAACCTTTCATGTTTGTTTACTTTTTAGTTTTAATGAGATGACCCACCTGCTTATTTACTTTTAATTTGATTTAATGAGATGGCCTTAAGGAGCAGTCCTTACTTCACCTTAGTAAATTTGGGACCTGAAAGTGCTAGTGACATCATTTCTGAGTCTTAATTTAAGAAAGTAAGATTTAGCACCTATGTAAAAGGAAAATAAATTACTGGGGAGATCATTTGACATTATTAAAGAGAAAAGGTACTAGTTTTTTGGGTTTTTTTTTCGCGGTACGCGGGCCTCTCACTGCTGTGGCCTCTCCCATTGCGGAGCACAGGCTCTGGACGCGCAGGCTCAGCGCCCATGGCTCACGGGCCCAGCCGCTCCGCAGCACGTGGGATCTTCCCGGACCGGGGCACGAACCCGTGTCCCCTGCATCAGCAGGTGGACTCTCAACCACTGCGCCACCAGGGAAGCCCAAGGTACTATTTTTAAGAGAAGGGATAGCTGTATTTACCGAGAGGAATGAGAGAGCAGGGTTCTGCATAAAAAAGGCAGAGATGGAGGGATGGGGCAGGGAGGAGACGTGGCATTGCTTCTGAGGGTTCAGGATGCAGAAAGATGTGGACAGAAGTCATGTGGGGAAAAGGTGACGAGGAAAAAGGTGGTGGCAGCCAGAGAGGAAAGTTGGAGATGGGAGTGTCCTAATCATCTAATGTTGCGTATAAAGCACCCCAAATTTAGCGACAAAATAATCATTTATTATGCTTGCAGATTCTGACAGTCAGGTTTGGTTGGGCAGTTGTCAGTTGCAGTTATATGCTGGCTGGGGCTACAGTCACCTGGAAACTTGACTGGGCTGGAGGACCAGCTAGCATAGTCAGTAAATTAGTGCTGCCTCTTGGTTGGAGCCCTCAGCTTTCCACATGGGCCCCTCCATGGAGCTGCTTGAGTGTTTGCATAATGCAGTAGCTGGCTTTTCCCAGGACGAGCAATACTAGAGGCCACGTTGGAGCTATAATGGCTTTTACGATTTAGCCTCAGAAGCACCACACCATCACTCTCACTCCTGATCACTCAGAGCCAGCTCTGACTCAGTGTGGGAGGGGAATACACAAGGGCATAGATGCCGGGAAATACAGATCCTTGGGGGCCATCTGGGAGGCTGGCTACCACAGGAGGGTACTACAGAGATATTCCCTAGGGATTTAGAAGGCATTTCTACATATAGTATACCATGTAGCCGTTCCCGAGACGCCTCACCCAATTTTCAGTAAATCTAAAACTCTCACCAATGGTTCACAGAGTTGGATTGCTTTTTGAGTCTGGCTTTAAGTGGGCTCGAGTTGAGACGACAAGCTGCCCACAGTTTTGGACACATCTCAATTATATATATATATATTTGACATTTTTCCTTACATGAAGCGGTGAGTCTGAATTATACTTATAGGAACTCTTGTAAAAATGGTGGGAGTATCTAACTAAGATTCCTTTCTTGTCCTCTTTGAAGTCAGACTGCCCTCATCCGCGTTGCCTAAGATTAAAGTGAGAACATGTAGTTATTTTCTTTGGGCAATGTGCTCCTGAGGGTGCAGAGATACCTTTCTTCTATATTTGACCTTTTATATTGAACCAGAAAAGCAGCGGGAGGGAATTCTTTCTAGCCCCATTTGGGCCGTATTGACGTCCTCAGAGGGCCTCTCCTTCCATGCAAGAACACTTTCCCTCCCTTCTCCTTCCCCTGACACCTGGAGGAGACTTGAGGAGTCAGAACAAGAACCTAGAAGGACGAAGGAGGCCATGTCTTACTCAGCAGCGCTCTGGATGGGCGGAACTTCTTTCTCCCATTCAGTTTGTCTTCTGTTTCACGGGAAGATGATTAGTTCTGGAGAATGAGCTGCTCATCAAAAATAAAATCAAGTGAAGACAAAAGTAGAGGAAACAAGCTAGGTGACATTGTGAAAAGGGCTGAGAATCTGCCATCACTATTTCAGGTTTAGTCAAAGATGATTTGAGCAGTTACTGGGTTTTATAAATGCACTCTGTGGCACAAGCCTCCATGAATAGTCTCTCCCTAAACTGTTACTGTGAATTGATGAAATGCTTAATAGTGTTTCCCTTTGGAACCGTTTTAACAGAGCTATTATTGTGATGAAGAGAATATACTAAACACATAGACTATTATCCATTTGATTTTCTGCTGAGGAGAATTACTGCAAAGGTACCACAATAGTTTGATCATCACAGGGAGACGTATTTTCGGCTTTGTCAAGCTGTGTATTGAGTTGCTTTGCCTTCATTTAAACATTAAGTTCTGAAGTTAATTTACAGTACATCTAGGGAAAAGTCTCCTTGGTGTAAAGCAAAAAGCTACAAAAATGTGGTAGATTTAGTTCCCTCATAGACTTTGAATTCAATTTAAATTTAAATTCAATTAACACTTACTGAATGTATGCAGGGAGCATGGCACTGTACCAGGTACTAGAATTTGAAATAATGCAGAGGTTCAAGAGGGTTTCCAAGTTAATTTTATGAGTTTGGGTAGAGAAAAATCAGAATCATTTAGACTGAAATCTTTTTGAGGTCTACGTTTCCTTGGATAAATTCTCACAATACTGTTCAATTTGATTGGGAATTGCCTAGATATGGGGTGAGGAGAGCAGAAACCATTCTTTCTTGGGCCTTAAACTTGGAATGAAGGAATATTTCATACTGCTTCAGTAAATGGTTTAAATAATAGAAAAATTAGTTAAACTAAATTGAGCAAATAATAGTGTTACTTTCAGAAAGACAACAAAGTAAGAAGACTCCTGCTATACACATTTAACATTTCTGATTTGGAACATGTTTACCCTTTAAAGGACTATTGTAAAAAAATAAGTTAAATAAAGGGTATTTCTTCTAATATCACCAGGACCCAGGAATGCTTTAGGAGGAGAGCATAGTAAGTCTTAGAACTGCTAAAATTTACCAAGAAATGTGGCAAAATTCAGCAAAATATGTCCACCTAAATGCCTCCAGAGCCCTCCTTAACTGAAAATGTTTTATACACCTGCAGGTCCTTTTTCTGCAAAAATCAAAGATGGGCTTAAAAAGAAAGCAGATGCAATGAGTCCCTTTCTTAGAGTCAAAACCCACACCTTGTCTGCAACTGCTGACAGCCCTTGTCTCTAGCAGGTCCCCAGACACTAAACACTGTTTCTTTGTCTCTCTTACATTCTCTATTTGTCCTGTCGATACTATGGGATTCTTCTAAAGAGTTTTAATTTAATTTGAGTCAGTATCATTTATTGAAAAGAATTTTCTTTCCCACTACACTCTAGTGGCACTTTTGTTGTTGATTAGCCGACTGTAATGTGGGGTTCTTAACCACTGCACCAACAGGGAAGTCCCAATTTTTATGATGTTTATTTCAAGTACAGCATCTTCATTTTCTTCTGTAGTTAATAATTGTTTCATTTTTTTTTCTTTAGTCTACTTTTCTTCAACTTAACACTGGGTCCTCCCACACACTCTGACAGTTTTGTAAAATGCTTCTCAATACGATTTTCCACCTGGTCAAATCTGTCAGTTAATCAGCTCCATTTTCTTTCTTTTTTTCCTGGAGAATGTTTGCGTTCCTGCTAGGTACTTCCAGTCCTTCCCTCTGTCATCATTCTGGGAATTCCAGTTGCCTTCTCCTGGTTTCCAGATGCTGTGTCTGGTTCCTGGTTTCCGTAGAGAACAACGTTAGCAGTTGCCTCTGGGGACCCAAGCTCAGTGCACAGCAGGTGCCAGAGCAGGTCGATGGGAGCCTAGCTGGAGAAAGCAGAGGCTCGCCTGAGCTGAGGAGCTTTAGGACAGAGGGTGTGTAGGGGAAACATAGGAAAACACGGAAGAAAAATGGAAGCTGTCATGCTTCAACTCATGACAGTTATGAGGAGGCTGTTTTGATTAACACAAAATTCGGTCAATAACATATTTGAGTGTGTATTTTCCATACCACTTTCCAAAATGGCAGAAGCATATTTTAATTTTATTTACTTATTTATTTTTGGCTGTGTTGGGTCTTCGTTTCTGTGCGAGGGCCTTCTCTAGTTGCGACGAGCAGTGGCCACTCTTCATCGCGGTGCACGGGCCTCTCACTGTCGCGGCCTCTCTTGTTGCGGAGCACAGGCTCCAGACGCGCAGGCTCAGTAGCTGTGGCTCACGGGCCCAGCTGCTCCGCGGCATGTGGGATCCTCCCAGACCGGGGCTCGAACCCGTGTCCCCTGCATTGGCAGGCGGATTCTCTACCACTGCGCCACCAGGGAAGCCCAGAAGCATATTTTAAAAGGGAAATTCAAACAAATATTTGTGGAGTTTCTGAAAATCACCGTGATTTGTTAAACTTTGATTTAAGAATTATCAAAGACCCTGATGACCTTTCCTGTAAATAATGAATATTCATTTAACAAACAGTTATCTAGTCTTTTGTATGCCAGGCATTAATGAAGAAAATAGACATAAATCTCTGCCATCACGGGGCAAGACTGACAAAAGCATAATAAATAAGTTAATTCTATAGAATGATGGAAGGTGATAAGAGATACAGGAAGGGTACGAGCGATTAGGAGTCCTGGGCAGGATGCAAATGCAAAGTGCAATTTTAAATAAGGTGGTCAGGGTGGGCTTCACTGAGGAGGTGATATCTGAGCAAAGATTGGAAGGTGGCAAGTGAGTTAGATATGGACATATCTGAGAGAGTAGCACTGCAGGCACCGGAAGCGTGTTTGGCATGTTCGGGAACAGAGGGAGCTAGTGTGGTTGAAGCTGAGTGGAAAAGAGAGATTACAGTAGTCCAGGTTCCAGGACCATATCCAAAGATGTTCAAGTCCCTTATATAAAATAGTGTAGCACAGTTGGACTTCTGTATCCGTGAGTTCTGCATCCAAGAGATGAGGTTAGAGAGGTGATGGGGGCTAACCCTTGTTGGGCCATGCAGGATATTATAAGTACCTGGGCTTTCAGTCTGAGTACAGCAGGAGCCCTTGGTAGATTAGTAGCAGAGGAGTAACATGATCTGGCTTGTATTTTTTTATTTCATTAAAAAAATTGAAGTATAGTTAATTTACAATGTGGTATTAGTTTTAAGTGTACAGCAAAGTGATTCAGTTATATACTTATATATATATATATTTTTTCAGATTATTTTCCTTTATAGGTTATTACAAGATATTGAGTATAGTTCCCTGTACTATACAGTAGGTCCTCGTTGTTTATTTTATATACAGAAGTGTGTATATGTTAATCCCAAACTCCTACTTTATCCCCCATACCTTCCCTTTTGGTAACCATAAATTTGTGTTCTGTGTCTGAGTCTATTTCTGTTTTGTAAATAAGTTCATTTGTATCATTTTTTTTAGATTCCACATATAAATGATATCATATTATATTTGTCTTTCTTTTTCTGACTTACTTCACTCAGTGTGATTATCCTTAGGTCCATCCGTGTTGCTGCAAATGGCATAATTTCATTCTTTTTTATGGCTGAGTAATATTCCATCACATATATATATATATATATATATATTTTTTTTTTTTTTTTTCCACATCTTCTTTATCCATTCATCTGTTGATGGACATTTAGGTTGTTTCCACGTCTTGGCTATTGTAAATAGTGCTGCTATGAACATTGGCGTACGTGAATCTTTTTGAATTAGAGTTTTCTCCAGATATCTGCCCAGGAATGCGATTGCTGGATCATACGGCAACTTTGTTTTGAAGGGATCACTTTGGGTGCTGTATTGATAAGCGACTGTAGGGGCCAAGGGCAAAAAGTTAGGTAAGCCCAGTAAGAAGCTACTGAGGTAATTCTGGTTGGTGGTTCCAATCAAAATGGCAGCAATGCAGGTGGTGGGAAGTGGGTGGGTAACACACCCCAAAACTTCGTGGCTTAAAATAATTTCTTATCTTTTTCCTGTGGGTTGGCCAGCTGGCTCCTCTGATAGTTTCTTCTGGACACACTCTTGTGGCTGCATTCACTAGAAGGCTGAGTGGGTTAAAGGTCCAAGACAGGTGTCTTCACATGCTGAGGATCCTTGGTTTTCCTCCACCCAGCTGCTCATCCTCCAGTACTAGACCAGCCCCCTTATGGAGGGGTTCGGGGCAGTGTTCCAGGAGCGGGAATGTGATGCTGCAAAATCCTCACCTCCAAGTCTCATAATATTTCTGCCATATCCTATTTTTTCAAACAAATCACCAGGGCAGTCCAGACGCAACTGGTGGGAAAATAGATCCATCTCTTGAGAAGAGCAGCAAAGTCACATTGCAAAGGGACCTGTATAGCAGGAGAGAAAGAATTTGTATCCAGAGTATCAATCCACCAAAATGCATTTAGTATTTTGAGTGTCTAGGTTGGATATGTGATGTGGGAGGAAGAGGCAGGAAGGATGACTCTGAGGTTTTGGGTTTAAGCAACAGGCAAAAAGGAGTTGTCACAACAAAGATAGGGAAGACCGGGTAGGTGAAGTCTGGGGCGAGAAAAGCAGGATCCAGGCAGGGAAACTGAAGGGCAGGCTCCATGCATCTGCACTCAATTTGCAGCTTAATATTAAGTCAAAGTCTGTCTGAGGCAAGGTCTCCTGCCCTAGGCCACGACTAGCCTTCGAAATGGGGAGTCTGAGCAAGAAGGGGATGATGACAAGTGGGTCGAGTCGGTTCAGTGGAAAGAGGGCGAGAGAAGGCCTTTGCCTAGAAGGTGAACCTACATGTAGATATGGTTTCCTGGGTGTGGACAGGAAGAGGCAAATCAGGCCACAGGCAGATTCCAGGATGGAGGCTTGCAAGAGGTTTATAAGACAACCTAGGGGTACAGTGTTGCAGAAACTGACAGAACAGGCTTGAGGGAAAACTGAGAGGAGCTCTCAGCTAACTATTGCTTCTCGTTTCCGTAGTAGCGGTTATCACATTTGCCTTGCACTATTGCTCCACTGTGGATCTAGAGTCCTTAACAAAAAAGAGATAGAGACAAGAGCATGATAGGTTGGAAAAAAAAAAAAATTCCCCACTGCCAAATCAGGGTCCACAGCAAAGCTACTCCTGAATCTTTTAAATTTGGAATATGAACCACAATTTAAAGTCAACTTCTTTCTCTTTTTTTGAGCGGGGAGAAATCTCATAGAGGAACATCTGATTCTGCTCTAGGCATAAAAGGACCATCAGGTGTACCCAAGAAATAGAATTGTGGGGAGGAGTGAGCTTCATGCTGTGTGAATTTTTACTGCAAACCTCTCTGTGTGTGAGGGGGCGTGTAGGCTGTGCCTGGGTGTATTTGTAAGTATGTTTATATATTTGATATTGGCAACAGCTATGGTTGACCTTCCTTTAGATCAAGGACTCAGATGGTGAAGAGAGAAATGGACTGATCCTCAGGTTGGTGCACCTGTTGGCTACATTTGACGGCATCCTGTGCTGTCAAAGATGGAATATATTCTGCTCTTGCTGGCTTGACAGTCCACCCAAGAGTAGGGGGCTGAATTCTATGACCTTTGAAAGTCAATTTTCATCCCAAGATTTTACATTCCAATTATGTCTGATAGACAATTTAAATAAATGATGGTTTTTCTATTAGGAAAGAAAATTGACTAGAATGCATTCTATTGGAGCTGCAAAAATTTGAAAATAGGTCAACTCAATTACCCAGGGTAATAGGGAACATCTTGGATGGGTTATCCTACACCACAGGTAATTAACAAAATGTGCAAATTAGGCACTGATTCATAGCAGTCATTAAAATTTACATTTAAACTACTACTTAAGCAGCATACATTTGTAGATGAGCAGATCAATATGGTAAAAATAATTTTAAGATGAATACAGGCCTTTTTTTTTTTTTTTTTTAAAAAAGATAGAGTTGAAAATATGGCTTGACAGACTGGACAATCTGAATATTTTGTATTCTAAAAATTCAAAACATTTAAACTCCAGAGGACATTTGGCAGGTTTTATGATCTCGTATTTGTGAAAGCAGGGGAGAGATCAGTAGAGGTTTTGCAACCCCTAGAAATTCTGCCTGGTGGCCCAGTGCCCTGGAACCACTCTCTGCGTGTTGGTGATCAGGCCTGTGAGGCCATCTCTCCCTGCCCCCCACTCTGAGCTAATAGCAGCACAAAGTCTACAGCAAGTGGGGAAGTGAGGAGAAACTAGAGACATGAATAATAATAATAAGACAGTCCTTAACTAATCATGAACACCAAAATTTTATTGCCAGTTCTGTATTAGCCTTAATTTTTCAAAAAACCCACCTGGTCTAGAAAGATCTGTCATTCTGCCAAATTACTGTTAAATCTCTTAAATTACTTTCTGTTGTTCTAACATTATTTGCTGAACTAACCCATAATATTAGTGGTTTTGTTTATACTGATGATGATTTATTGAAAGCTACAGTGTGCCCAACATGACACTGGGCCCCTTGCTAACATTATCTCCTCCCTTACTTCTTACAACAGCCCTGTACAGTGAGAATTACTCTCATTGTACAGCTGGTCAGCAGAGAAGTTCAAGATAGCACATAGTAGAGCTGAAGATTAAACCCAGGCCTGCCTGTCTGAGGCCGAAGCCCATGCTCCTCCCACTGGGCCCGTGGTTTTCAAAGTGTGCCCCTCTCCTCTCACACACCCTCCAGCCCCCATTTTTCCCTGACTGTCCAAGTGTACATCTCCTGGAAACTGGTTGAAAATTTAAATTCTTAGGCCTAACCCTAGACCTACTGAATCAGAAGCTCTGAGGTTGGGGCCCAACAATGTGTGTTTCATGGTTATCGTTCACAGGACATTTTGATGCACGCTCAGATTTGAGAACCGCTGTACTATGCCACGGGTCCTTATTATTAGACCTTTATTATTTTTAACAAGAGAAGTGGAATTAACTGCAACTCCTGTTAAACGAAGAGGGAAGTCAATGGTCTAATTAAATTGAGCTTCTTAAGTGAACTTTGTTTCCAATTTCTTCCACTGTCTTACTTGAAGCAACCAAGAAAAACTTCCAAGTCAAAATCTTTCAAGGAGGGAGACCTTCAAGATGGCAGAGAAATAAGATGTGGAGATCACTTCCCTGCCCACAAATACATCAAAAATACATCTACATGTGGAACAACTCCTACAGAACACCTACTGAATGCTGGCAGAAGACCTCAGACTTCCCAAAAGGCAAGAAAATCCTCATGTACCTGGGAAGGGCAGAAGAAAAAAGAAAAAACAGAGACAAAAGAATAGGGACGGGACCTGCACCTCTGGGAGGGAGCTGTGAAGGAGGAAAAGTTTCCACGCACTAGGAAAACCCTTCACTGGTGGAGACGGTGGAATGGGAGCAGGGGAAGATTCGGAGCCACGGAGGAGAGCACAGCAACAAGCGTGCAGAGGGCAAAGCAGAGAGATTCCCACACAGAGGATCAGGGCCGACCAGCACTCACCAGCCTGAGAGGCTTGTCTGCTCACCCGCCGGGGCAGGTGGGGGCTGGGAGCTGAGTCTTGGGCTTCAGAGGTCGGATCCCAGGGAGAGGACTGGGGTTGGTGGCGTGAACACAGCCTGAAGGGGACTAGTGCACCACAGCTAGCCGGGAGGGAGTCCGGGAAAAAGTCTGGAACTGCCTAAGAGGCAAGAGACCATTGTTTCAGGGTGCTCGAGGAGAGGGGATTCCTTCCATGTCTGCCCACAGAAGGCAGAGCACTGCCTAAATGAGCTCCAGATTCGGGTGCAAGCCGTGGCTATCAGCTCGGACCACAGAGATGGGCATGAAACACTAACACTGCTACTGCAGCCACCAAGAATCCTGTGTGTAAGCCCAGGTCACTATCCACATGCGCTCCCCCCCCGCTCCCGCACACCAGAGCCTGTGCAGCCCACCACTGCCAGGGCCCCATGATCCAGGGACAATCCCTGGGAGAAAACATGGTGCACCTTGGGCTGTTGCAACGTCACATTGGCCTCTGCCGCTGCAGGCTTGCCCCGCATTCCAATTATAACTACCGTACCCCTCCCTCCCTCCCCCTGGCCTGAGTGAGCCAGAGCCTCCTAATCAGCCACTGCTTAAACCCCATACTGTCTGGGCGGGAACAGAAGCCTGAGGGCAACCTACACGCAGAGGTGGGTCCAAAACTAAAGCTGAACCCCAGGAGCTGTGCGAACAAAGAAGAGAAAGGGAGATTTCTCCATGCCGCCTCAGGAGCAGCAGATTAAATCCCCACAATCAACTTGAGGTACCCTGCATCTGTGGAATACCTGAATAGACAATGAATCAACCCAAAATTGAGGAGGTGGACTTTGGGAGCAACTGTAGACTTGGGGTTTGCTATCTGTGACTGATTGTTTCTCATTTTTATGTTTATCTTAGTATAGTTTTTAGCACTTGTTATCATTGGTGGATTTGTTTATTGGTTTAGATGCTCTCTTTTTTTTCTTTTAATAATTTTTTTATTTTAATTATTATTTTAAAAGAATTGTTTTTTCTTTCTTGTTTTCTCTCTTTTATTCTGAGCCAAGTGGCTGACGGGGTCTTGGTGCTCTGGCCTGGTGTCAGGCCTGAGCCTCTGAGGTGGGAGAGCCAAGTTCAGGACATTGGACCACCAGAGACCTCCTGGTCCCACATAGTATCAATCGGCGAGAGGTCTCCCAGAGATCTCTGTCTCAGCACTAAGACCCAGCTCCACGCAACGGCCAGCAAGCTCCAGTGCTGGATGCCCCATGCCAAACAACTAGCAAGACAGGAACACAGCCCCATGCATTAGCAGAGAGGCTGCCTAAAATCATGATAAGTTCACAGGCACCGCAAAACACACCACTGGACACAGCCCTGCCCAGCAGAAAGACACGATCCAGTCCCTTCCACCAGGAAGCCTACACAAGCTGCTGAACCACCTTTACCCACTGGGGGCAGACACCAAAACCCACAGGAACTGCAAATCTTCAGCCTGCAAAAAGAAGACCCCAAACACAGTAGGTAAGCAAATTGGGAAGACAGAGAAATATGCAACAGATGAAGGAGCAAGGTAAAAACCCACCAGACCAAACAAATGAAGAGGTAGGCAGTATACCTGAAAGAGAATTCAGAATAATGATAGTAAAGATGATCCAAAATCTTGGAAATAGAATGGAGGAAAATACAAGAAATGTTTAACAAGGACCTACAAGAACTAAAGAGCAGACAAACAATGATAAACAACACAATAAATGAAATTAAAAATTCTCTAGAAGGAATCAATAGCAGAATAACTGAGGAAGAAGAATGGATAAGTGACCTGGAAGATAAAATAGTGGACATAACTACTGCAGAGCAGAATAAAGAAAAAAGACTGAAAAGAATTGAGGACAGTCTCAGAGACCTCTGGGACAACATTAAATGCACCAACATTCGAATTATAAGGGTCCCAGAAGAAGAGAAAAAGAAAGGATCTGAGAAAATATTTGAAAATATTATAGTTGAAAATTTTCCTAACATGGGAAAGGAAATAATTCCAGGAAGCACAGAGTCCAACACAGGATAAATCCAAGGAAAAACATGCCAAGACACATAAAAATCAAACTATCAAAAATTAAATACAAAGAAAAAGTATTAAAAGCAGCAAGGGAAAAGCAACAAATAACATACAAGGGAATCCCCATAAGGTTAACAGCAGATCTTTCAGCAGAAACTCTGCAAGGCAGAAGGGAGTGGCAGGACATAATTAAAGTGATGAAAGGCAAAAACCTACAACCAAGATTACTCTACCCAGCAAGGATCTCATTCAGATTTGACAGAGAAAACCTTACAGATAAGCAAAAGTTAAGAGAATTCAGCACCACCAAACCAGCTTTACAACAAATGCTAAAGGAACTTCTCTAGGCAGGAAACACAAGAGAAGGAAAAGACCTACAAAAACAAACCCAAAACAATTAAGAAAATGGTAATAGGAACAATACATATCGATAATTACCTTAAATGTAAATGGATTAAATGCTCCAACCAAAAGACATAGACTGGTTGAATGGATACAAAAACAAGACCCATATATATGCTGTCTACAAGAGACCCACTTCAGACCTAGGGACACATACAGACTGAAAGAAATCTCTGGCATTCCTATACACTAATGATGAAAAATCTGAAAGAGAAATTAAGGAAACACTCCCATTTACCATTGCAACAAAAAGAATAAAATACCTAGGAATAAACCTACCTAGGGAAACAAAAGACCTGTATGCAGAAAAGTATAAGACACTGATGAAAGAAATTAAAGATGATACAAACAGGTGGAGAGATATACCATGTTCTTGGATTAGAAGAATCAACATTGTGAAAATGACTCTACTACCCAAAGCAATCTACAGATTCAATGCAATCCCTATCAAACTACCAATGGCATTTTTCACGGAAGTACAATAAAAAATTTCACAATTTGTATGGAAACCTGAAAGATCCTAAATAGCCAAAGCAATCTTGAGAATGAAAAACAGAGCTGGAAGAATCAGGCTCCCGGACTTCAGAGTATATACTACAAAGCTACAGTAATCAAGACAGTACGGTATTGGCACAAAAACAGAAATATAGATCAGTGGTACAGGATACCAAGCCCAGAGATAAACCCACACACATATGATCACCTTATTTTTGATAAAGGAGGCAAGAATGTACAATGGAGGAAAGACAGCCTCTTCAATAAGTGGTGATGGGAAAACTGGACAGCTACATGTAAAAGAATGAAATTAGAACACTTCCTAACATCATACATAAAAATAAACCCAAAATGGATTAGAGACCTAACTGTAAGGCCAGACGCTATAAAACTCTTAGAGGAAAGCATAGGCAGAACACTCTTTGACATAAATAACAGCAAGATCCTTTTTCACCCACATCCTAGAGAAATGGAAATAAAATAAAAAATAAACAAATGAGACCTAATGAGACAAAAGCTTTTGCACAGCAATGGAAACCATAAACAAGACCAAAAGACAACCCTCAGAATGGGGGAAAATATTTGCAAACGAAGCAACTGACAAAGGATTAATCTCCAAAATATACAAGCAGCTGATGTATCTCAATATCAAAAAAAGAAACAACCCAATCCAAAAATGGGCAAAAGATCTAAATAGACATTTCTCCAAAGAAGATACACAGATTGCCAACGAACACATGAAAGGATGCTCTATATCACTAATCATTAGAGAAATGCAAATCAGAACTACAATGAGGTATCACCTCACACTGGTCAGAATGGCCATCATCAAAAAATCTACAAAAATAAATGCTGGAGAGGGTGTGGAGAAAAGGGAACCCTCTTGCACTGTTGGTAGGAATGCAATTTGATACAGCCGCTATGGAGAACAGTATGGAGGTTCCTTAAAAAACTACAAATAGAACTACCCTACGACCCAGCAATCCCACTACTGGGCATATACCCTGAGAAAACGATAATTCACAAAGAGTCATGTACCACAATGTTCACTGCCGCACTATTTACAATAGCCAGGACATAGAAGCAACCTAGGTGTCCATTGACACATGAATGGATGAAGAAAATGTGGCACATATATACAATGGAATATCACTCAGCCATAGAAAGAAACAAAATTGAGTTATCTGTAGTGTGGTGGATGGACCTAGAGTCTGTCATACAGAGTGAAGTAGGTCAGAAAGAGATAAACAAATACCATATGCTAGGTCATATATATGGAATCTAAAAAAAAAAAAGAAAACAAAAAGGTTCTGATGAACCTAAGGCCAGGGCCGGAATAAAGACACCAACGTACAGAATTAACTTGAGGACACAGAGAGGGGGAAGGGTAAGCTGGGACGAAGTGAGAGAGTAGCCCTGACATAACTACACTACCAGATGTAAAATAGATAGCTAGTGGGAAGCAGCTTCATAGCATAGGGAGATCATCTTGGTGCTTTGTGACCACCTAGAGCGGTGGGATAGGGAGGGTGGGAGGAAGACACAAGACGGAGGGGATATGGGGATATATGTATACATACAGCTAATTCACTTTGTTATATAGCAGAAACTAACACAACACTCTAAAGCAATTATACTCCAATAAAAATGTTACAAAGAAAAAATCATTCAAGGAGAATCTTGTATAGTCTAAATCAGTGGTCTCCAAAGTCCATGTGCAATGCAGGGGTTGGCAAGACTGTTCATTGGGCTGTAGGAAGAAAATGTTAGGATTTGTATTTATATTAATTTTTCCCTGAAAATAAGAACAAAATAAGTTTGCTAATATTTAATATGGGTTGAGAGTAACACATGAATTTATATAGGAATGCATATACGTATAGCCCTCCCTCCTTGTGTCCTGGCTCATACACTCTTAGCTCACCTTTGTACTCCAGCTGTTGTGTGGCAACCAGCTGTGCACAGGCATAATCTGTCAGCCCCTTCAGCTATATCCCTCTCTCACCTGTAGTTCCGGGCTTTTTCTCTCTCTCGTCATTCCGATGCGTGCACAAATCTGGAAGTGTAAGAAAATTGACTCAGCGTGGGCCAGGGGTCAGTGGATAAATGCTTGCCTTTCCCGTGTCCCAGGTGGATGACGCTGAAGTACATTCTGCATGGCGCCTCACGGGGTCCCGACATGAGTGACCTCATTGATGCTTAATAGTAATCAGCCCAGTTGTGCACCTTTGGATTGGCCTTTGACTCCTCCATCTTTTCCTTTATGCAGCGCTTATTTCTGTTCCCTTTAGTGGAATCATTTCTGAAAGCAAATTCCCTGCACAGATGCCATTGTCTTATAGACTGTTTTGGGGAAGAATCCAGGCTGAGTAGGGTGCATGCTAAAACACCTTGATGAAAGGATATAAGAAACATTTTGGAGATTACCAGTTTAAAGAGTTAATTATCAACTCTTTTTTAAAAAGGAAATGAGCCTATCAGATGATATTCTAATGCTTATATATGTGCTACATCTCTATGAATGTGTGCCGTTTTCATGGGTATATTACCTGTAGCTCTACCCCATCTTTTCCCACTCCAGGAAGCATATTAGATGCAAGTCAGTAGGAGTATATTATGTGATATTCTTAAATTTACTCCAGTTTATAGATAGAGCCAATCATGTGTAGGCTTTAGTACTCTGTCATTAATACCAAATATTTTTTAACACCTCAAAAACTGCTTGTAATGCACAGATGTGCTGTAATTCTTTGGTTGAAATCTCTGTCTGAAGGCAAACAGACTAGGTTTAGACTCTAACTTCATGCTAAAGGTGATTTTTCATGTTTAAACAATTTCTTAACTCACCTATTTGTAAGCGGTTACATCTTTATGCTGGAGGATAAGAACTTTTTACCATTTTATTTCTTGCTCAAAAACAGCTCAGAGATGTTATGAGAAGGGCATCTCACCTCTGTGATATTTTCCCACAAAACCCATAACCTTAGTCTAATCATAAGAAAACCTCAGACAACACAAATGATGGAAAAAGTGTGAAGATCCTGCAGAACAAGAAAAGCCAGAGAAATTGTCTAAATGCACTGTGGTATTCTGGACTGGATCCTAGAACAGACAGAGAATGCTAGTGGGAAAACTGGTGAAATAGGAATAAAGTCTCTTGTTAATAGCATTCTGCCAATATTAAGTTCTTAATTTTCACAAATATACGTTGGTTTTGTAAGATAACAGGGGCAGCTGGGTGAAGCATATATGGTAATACTCTACTATCTTTGTAACTTTTCTGTAAATCTAAAATTATTCAAATTTTTAAAAAATTTTTATACAATTTTTAAAGGTTACTTTCCATTTACAGCTATTACAAAATATTGGCTATATTCCCTGTATTGTATAATATATGCTTGAGCCTACTGTACAAACAAGAGTTTGTGTCTCCCACTCCCCCATCCCTTTATTGCCTCTCTCCCCTCCCTACTGGTAACCACTATTTTGTTCTCTGTATCTGTGAGTCTGCTTTTTTGTTATACTCACGAGTTTGTTGTATTTTTTGATCCCACATATAAATGGTATCACACAGTATTTGTCTTTCTATGACTGACTTATTTCACTTAGCATTATGCCCATCAAGTCCATCCATGTTGTTGCAAATGGCAAAATTTTGTTCTTTTTTTTACAGCCAAGTAGTATTCCATTGTGTACATATATACCACATCTTCTTCATCCATTCATCTGTTGATGGATACTTAGATTGTTTCCTAAAAGAAAGTTTATTTAAAATAAATAAAACAACTCAAGTAGAGTGAATCCTGGCTCATGTGGGCAGAATCTTGCCTGCCGGTCCCAATGAGGGTATCCTTAAGGAAACATGGTCTGTGAAAGTGGAGGTATATGCATAGCGAAGTGACATCTACACAGGGAAATGGAGGTGCTCCACTAGGATTTTGTCAACACTATAGAGAGCCAGTTCGTACTATGAAGGCGCAAAGCCTCTTTTTTTCCCTCATGTAGAGACATTTTGGTACCGAATTGCTGAATGACTTCAAGATGCCACTTGGCATTGCCAACAAATCTAGCTCTGTTTTTTCAGGGGATTAGATGGTGGGGTCGTTGTCTTTTAAATTATATTTCTATTAGCAACTCTCAGTAAGTACTTCTGCTATTGCCCTTGGGATGCCAAGCGCTTGAGAAATGTAGCCCCAACTCTAAAGATGGAAGCCCTATTTTTGAACCAAGCATTTAATAAGTAAGAATTCAGCAAAGCTGCAGAATCTGCCCTTGAGAACCCCTGACAACTAAATAGTCCGTGGTTTCAACTGATAATCATGCTGTCAGTTAAGCATTTTGTATTTTAAAAACAGCTGGATATTTGTTTTTCCTCTATGAATTTCTGTGAAGAGAGTTGGATGCAGAAATTTTTTAAAAGTTGGCTTGCCACGTACCAGGAGGCATCAACAACCACCAAACTGTTAAACGGTAACTACCTGTTCTGCCCAAACTGAAGGGTGTACGTATCTTGTGTGAATCATTGCATCTCTCGTGAGCTCTGCCAGCTGTGTTTTTTGACTCGTTTCCACGTTAATCCCAAATATAGGCTTAAAACGCTTTTGGGGTCATATTTAATAATTACCAAAAGCAGCATTTCTGAATCGTGAAATTAGGTGTAATTGGAGATTAAACTTGGTTCAAATGAAATGTGTTTTCCATTTTAATCCTTCTTTTAGAAACCTGGCTGTGATAAATGCCAAGCGAGTCTTTGCCACTTCACAGCAGTAAGAGCACAGAGGTGTCAGGTTAGTATAATGGGATCATTATGTCGTAGGACTAGGTATATGTAAACAGACCCATCAAAATCTGTCAGTACTTAGGTAGGTGACAAAATTTGGTGCCAGGTTTTTTTTCCCTTCTCCATCACGAAATTGATATCAAAGTGTGAATGGAACTTGATTGTGGCAATTTTTAAAAGATGGAATTATGGAGAAGAAAGATCTTTGAAGTCAGAAATCAGATTTCTCTCAGACAGAACCAAAACTGAACTAGGAAAAAACGATGAAATCTTGCCTATTATAATTTGTCTTATTTTATTTTTATTTATATATTGTTTATATTGGAGTATATTTGATTTACAATGTTGTGTTATTTTCAGCTGTACAGCAAAGTGACTTAGTTATACATATATCTATTTTTCAGATTCTTCTCCCATATGTTATTACAGAGTACTGAGTAGAGTTCCCTGTGCTGTACAGTAGGTCCTTGTTGATATAGCTTGCATTTTTAATATTTAGTGAATGTTTGGAATTAGCAAATTGAAATTTGTGATTCTGACTCATGGAAATCAAGAGTGGAGCTGCTGTGTTGCATAGATGAGAACGGCAACCTGGAATTGCACCACACAGCCCACCACTCTAAAGCCTGTGTCTCTCATGCCTTATCACTGTGCTGAAGGACAGTTTGGAGCCAAGGGTGCAGTGGTGGGCAAGTGAGACTCCTTGCTCACCACCCAGCAGTGCCATCTCAGATGACTTGTTATATGTGTAGACACACTCAGGAAGTGGTTGGACAAGTAGATCTAAAAAGAAATCCAGTTGCTGGCACTAGAGATGGAAGAGAAAGTTTAGCAGTTGGAGGAAAACAACTGTACAAATGAGTTGGGCAGGTTGTGAAGATCTCAGGTTTCATCCCTGACAAATGTCAAGAACTTGCTCTTCAGAACATAAAATGGTAGCATGTAATTTCCTTTGTTATCTAAGAAGACTACCAGTCGATTAGTGAGCATATATTGAACTGCTCACTATGGTTTTAGCAGGTTCTAGATGCCAAGGATCGAGGGAAAGAATGACGAGAGATGGTAGCAATCATTAAAGGTCTTCAAACTTTGGGGGGAGACAAAAGTAATCTAGAGGAGAAAATTCAGGTACAATAACTGTGCAGTTGTAAGAGACCAGCCAGAAAAAAAACCACTGAATTAGGAGTCAGGAGAGGTGAGTTTTACCTCTTACAATCATCCCTCTTTAATACCTTTGAGAGGCTAAAGGGGTCCAGCAACATGCGCCCCAGTTTAAACCCAAAACCCTCACATATCAAGCGACTATAACTTATTGACTAGACCAGGACACCTCTCAGAGTAAAAGGGGGCTTCATGAATAATTATTCTAGGACAACTAGAATAATTGAGACTGTTCTGGGCAAACCAGGAGGCAAAGTCATAGTAACTCCTATACTTCTGGACCTCTAGCTGATCCTTTCCATAGATCTCTTCCCGGTGAAAATTCTTTGTCCTTGTAACACATGTATGCTTCTGTTGAGGATACATGGGTGTATGCATTCCTTGCTTATACACCAGGAAATAAAGCTGGAAAGAAGAAAACCCAGCAACCCAAAAAAGATACTTTGATCCAAGCAAAGTCTTCTGGTTACTTTCAAATGCCCTTGCCCAGACAGCAACTGAGCAGCATATTTTAAATAATCACTGATGTAGATTCTAATAAATTCAAGGAGCTCACTTTTTAGCTTTTAAGTTGAACCTCCTCTTCCTCCCCACCCCACCTCGCCACTACTGAAACACTCCCCCGCTCCCAACTAGAAGCAGTAGATGGAATCAGAAAGTCTGGCGTGAGTCTCCATTCTGCCTTTAGCAGCCGGGCAAGTCCCTTAGCCACAGTACCCTCATGCGTAAATACCTACGTGCTTACTCTGCACAGGGGTTTTGCTATGTATACAACATGAACAAACCTTACGTATGGGCAAGGAAGATATGAAATTTGTTTTTTGAAAAAAACCCAAGTAAAATAGAGTAGCATATGCTAAGTGCTTGTTAGAGAAAACGATAAGCACAGGACCTGGAAAAGGAGAGAGATAACTTGAACTTTACCTGGCCCAGGAAGGTGAATAGGGATTACATGGGGTGGGTAGTGCGTATGTGTGTGTGATGGTGGGGTCAGTGGACAGCAACCAGATTGTCTATTTTTCAGTTAATACCTAAGGACGTGAAAAATTCTGTTCTCCAATTTTGACTGGCCAAATTCTATAAAATTTGAATCATATTTTCCCCTCATATTACCTCAGACTGTGAGAGTTCAATCTGTAAGACAGATTCGATTAAAACTCCACGCACTTCATGTGTGTGTCACTCATTGAAGTAATCGTGCTCTAAGACAGTTGAGTAGAAATGCCTTTGTCTAAATGGTGCTCGGGCATAAAACGGTGGCCTTGGGCTTCCCTGGTGGCGCAGTGGTTGAGAGTCCGCCTGCTGATGCAGGGGACGCGGGTTCGTGCCCCGGTCCGGGAAGATCCCACATGCCGCGGAGCGGCTGGGCCCGTGAACCATGGCGGCTGAGCCTGCGCGTCCGGAGCCTGTGCTCCGCAACGGGACAGGCCACAACAGTGAGAGGCCCGTGTACCGCAAAAAATAAAAAACAGTGGCCTTGATGATGTGCTTCATATCAAGGTAGATTTGTAGAGAAGCTTCATGTGTGAATGTGTTGTTAGTACATCCACAGCCAACTGCAGATTTATGGGCATTGTTATCCTGTTGTACAGATAGCACCTCCGTTGAATTTAATGAGCTGAACTAGGTGAACAGTTCATTCTAATCTGCTGGTGCCTGGGACTCCTGTAGTCCCTGGAATCATAAAACATATGTTCGTCTCTTGTTTCCAAAACCAGTGTGCCTTTCTGATAAACAAGTCTCTCTTGAGGGTAATGACATAGGAAGTCATTTTGAAGACGTTTCCTTCGGTGCATGGATCGGATGCTAACCCAAGGCAGCCACCTGCTGTGAAGCTGAGAGGTGATTTGTCAAACCCAAGATCCGTGGCAGATTTGCTTTAATTGATTCTTGTTCCTTTGCTTGAGTTTATTACGTTGAGGATGCCTTAGATTCTCTCACCCACATTTCCTTTACCATTAGGAACAAACATCAAGAAAACTCTCTTCTGTAGTGCTCTTCGTGATAGCTTTGAGCTGATTCTACCGTGTTTATTCATAATTAGATAAAATGCTCATGAAAGAAGTGTCTAAAACCTAACTAGAAGTTTTACCGTATTTTTAAACCACTGATAAATGAATTCAGGTAAAGAAGTATAGGCAATAGAACTTTTAAGGTCTCTATTAGAAGCTTTGAAGTTGTACAGGGCTGCATTTATACATAGAAAGCACATTGATAAAGTAAAATAATTGGTATATTACAATGGTGGTGCTCCTGGCACTTTGAGTGGGACATTGTATGTATGTGTGCATGTACGCACGTCTGTCTAGCTTATTGCAGGACTTTCTGAATCACTGGACTCCACACCCTAGATGCCAGGAGCACACCCCAGTTATTGCAACCTGCAAAGCCATCCGAACACAATTCTCCAAATAACTCTTAACGTATAATTCATTGTAGATGGTAAAAGAGTAAACACTACTTACATATAAGAAATTTTCTACTTGCAAAGTTTGTTTTCAAAGGTGACTCTGGTGGGTTAAAATGTAGAACACATTTTTCTATAATTATGTAGAATTCTAATAATTCTAATTCTACACTTTATAAAACGAAAGATATAAAAGGATGATCACGTCCCTAGGCTGCTTATAACCTGCCTAGCTTCCTCTACTCATACCTACAACTCCTTCCCCCAAGGTCTTAGACTAAACCTGTTTAATTCCAACATTTAAATCTCTTTTCCTCTTCCTAAATTAGATTCTGAAATTAGATGCTTTGTAAAATCTCTTTTTAAGGAGTTATATTTCAGGAGTCTGTTGACTTACAACTAGATTTTTGGCCCGATCAGAACTTGTTACTGGCTCTAGCAACTTAGTTCTTCATTCTTGCCAGTTACTGACGGGATCCCTGTCTAGCCCTCATATGCTTTCTATCCTGCCTTGCTTCTCTATTTGCTGCCACTGCCAGACTCCTAGATGCTGGTTCCCACTGGCAGATGGGGCCATTTGTTTGCTGCTCATTGTGGAACCTTTTTGCCATCAAACATCACGTGGACATCTGGTTATTCCTACTTCCAGGCTGAAGATACCACATCCACCTTTATCATTTCTTCCCAAACATGGTTTTAGGTGCTTCCTCAGTTACTTCCATTGTTCTGACAGGTCTCCAGCTCCTGCCTTTTCTAGGATGGGCTTGCCTGAGCACCACGCTCAACAGCTGTCTCACTTTACTGTAGATGTGATGCAGCCGGAATGAGGGACCCAGATGTAAGAAACAGGGAAGCAAGGCTGTTGCAGTACAGTGATTAAACAAAACTGAAAGCAACTTGAATAAGAAATAGTTGCTTAATCTTGAAAGCTTGTGCTTAGAGTAGTCTTAATTAGAGGAAAAGAGGAGATACATGAAAACTATTTTAAAAATTTGAATTATCTGAGCCTCGTAAGGCAAGTTCTTCAGAAATAATGGCAATGACTATGACGGTTAATTTCCCTTCAGAACTTATGGATTTACTCTTACTTCATATGGAAATATCATTAGTACTACTCTTAGGGTGACCAACCATAATTAGGATAATCTTTTGCCTTACAAATGAAAAGATTTCCCCCCCCCTAGGATAACTGGGCAAAAAAAAAAAAAAAAAAAGAACAAGTGGAATGAAGAAAAGCATTAAAAATAAATGTGTATGGGTGAGTGAGCAAAACTTTAAAAGCCTGATGGGAAGATGGGAGTAGCAGATAATGCACCTAAATATTTATTGTTTGGGGAGAGGAAACATCTTGTTTTATTCACTTAATATACGCCCATGTTACAGAAATCAAAAAAGACAAAAGTAATTAAAATTGACTCTCCTTTATACCTCTTTACTCCCGCTGACCCAGCTGCCTTCCCCATTTGTTAGATACACAAGAAATCTAACAAATGTTAGATTTCTTGTGTATCTTTCCAGATAAATTCTATGCATATACTAGCATTTGTAGGTATGTAAGCATTAATACATGCATATGAATTAAATATGTGGATGAATTTGTGTTTAATGGGTATTGAAGTCTCTAAGGACTGGAAGGCTCTTGTCAAGATATTTAGTAAAAACAAACAAACAAACAAGCAAAATGATGTTAGGCTTCATTGTAAACCTTGTTAGAAACATATTTCTTTATAGTCTCATGTTTCAGTTACAGCTCTATGCCATCATTATTGTGGATAACATTAGTGAAGTGATGGTTCCATTGACCTTACCTCTGTCTGCCTGCTCCCTCTGGAGAGACAGATGCCTCCTGATATGGGGCCTTGTGCCGTCTTTGGCCACACATTTTCTAATGGGTTTAATTTGAACCAGTTTCCCTCCTTACTTGCAGTACAGCAGTTATCCTGGGATTCCTCCTTCCACATCACCCTGGAAATTCTCTCCACTATTCTCTCGGGTTGGATATGTTATTTCTTATGTTTTGTATATTCCTCTTAGTTTACTTCTGCATTTTGGTGGAATACAATGACCCGTGATTTACTGAGAAGGGATACGTGACAGATAATTTTGATAAATTTGAGATCTTGTATCTCTGTATATGTCTTTAGTTTACTTTTCTACCTGACTTGTATGAATCTATGTTGGAAGTTATTTCCTTCAGAATTTTGAAGGTGTTCTATTATCTTCCATGTTCCAGTATTTCTGATAAGTCAGAAACCATTCTGATGCTTATTATTATTTGTATGTGACCTGTTCTTTTAACTCCAGAAAGCCTTTAGGATCTTCTGTGTGTCCTCAGTGTTTTGAACGTTGACAATGATGTGACTGAGAGTGGATCTTTTTCCATCTATTGAGCATTTGATGATTCCTTTCAACGTAGAGACTCAGGTCTATTAGTCCTGGGGAATTTTCATGAGTGGTTTCATTTATGATATACTCCCTGTTTTTGCTCTCTGGAACTCTTTCTCAGACTATGCTAATATTTGGATATTACATCAACTGTATTTGTTCTTCAATTTTTTCCCTCTCTTTATTTTTTTGTGGAACGTGGGCCTCTCACTGTTGTGGCCTCTCCCGTTGCGGAGCGCAGGCTCAGCGGCCATGGCTCACGGGCCCAGCCGCTCCGCGGCATGTGGGATCTTCCCAGACCCGGGTATGAACCCGTGTCCCCTGCATCGGCAGGCGGACTCTCAACCACTGCGCCACCAGGGAAGCCCTCCCTCTCTTTATTTTTTCTATTCTACTTTCCTTGTGATTTTCTCCAATGTGTCTTCTAATTATC
This sequence comes from Orcinus orca, assembly GCF_937001465.1. Classification (NCBI taxonomy): domain Eukaryota; kingdom Metazoa; phylum Chordata; class Mammalia; order Artiodactyla; family Delphinidae; genus Orcinus; species Orcinus orca. The sequence continues at coordinate 128,985,578 of NC_064560.1, forward strand.
CTATTGATTAAAAATATTTTTTGTTATGTTTTTAATTTCCAAGAGCATGATGCTTCATGGATGTAATATCTCCTTATTTTTCTGAGGATATTAACCATAGATTGATTGTAAGCTTTTTTTCTCTCTGAAAAATCTCTATTCTAAGTTATTTTTTCCTGTTTGTTTTTGTCTTTATCTTCCCTGTTAACTGACTTCATCAAATGTTCATTGATCCTTGGGTGTCTGCTCAGTATTAAAAGTGAGCCTACAGTTCTTATTGAATGTGTGGGGTTTTGAGTTTCAATGTAGGGTGATTTGACCCTTATGTCCTTGTTACCTTGTTCTCTGAGGTTACCCAGAGAAGCCGGCCCTAGTTGGCTCCTGCTTGGGGAGTAGAGGTCTGGCTTCCAAAGTTGTGGGAAAGTAAAGCCAGGGGGCTGAAGGTCTCAGCATCTAGAGCAAAGAATTCAATATGCCTTTGGTACCTTAATTACCCTTTATGTATGGTACCCAATGCTTCAATTGTGCCCCAGTCAGTCCAAGGTTCAGAAACCCTGACTCACCCTCCTAAAGATAAAACTCGAGGATTCTGCTGGTATTAGGAAGAGACAGTCATTTGTCAGCATGCTGTGGGGAAAGGGTCTAATTGTTGCTCAAACAACTGTAATAAATTTTTCCTTATTTTAGCCTCTGTCTCCATTGCTCACAGTTCCAGCTGTAGCTGGAATTTACAATATGCAAATCATGTTGTTTATCAGCTTTCCCACTATTAACTTCAGGTTCCCCTGCCTTGGGCCTGTAAGTCAGTTTTGTCTCATGATCTGTCTTCCATCTTCTAAAATTATGTTACTGTTTTCTCCAGTACTTCCTATCCTTGTGGATTTATGTCTTAAAAAAAAAATCCCTTTATTGTAGTTTAATGGGGTTGGATGAGGAAGTGAAATTATATGTATGTATTAAACCTTCCATCTTAACAGGGAAGCCCATTGGTGGTTATTTGGGATGATGGGTTTGTGTTAGAATTCATTTTAATTCGCGTATTTTGTATTCTGAATCTTCTATACTTGTTAAGGTTTTACTTCAGTATAAAACACAATCCAGTAAGTATTACTTTGAAAATTATAAAAAATTTTCTACTCCTAAAGATAGAAATTACTTAGGTAAAATACACAGAGTTACATGTATGGAAAGAGTGGAATCACGGTATGATCTCCTGGGGAAGAAATGAGATGATTTGGGGCAGTCTTTGTAGCTACCACTAGATGGTGCCATTGACCAAAGTCAGCTTGGTTGTGGTTTAGGTTTCAGGGAGAGGGGCAGGGGTGGTGTTTTGAGGTCTGTCAGGGTTGAGGGACATCACATGTCAACAAGCTTTTTTGTGTACGGTCCTTATGTAAGTTTGGCATACTTTTATTTTGGTATATTTGGCCTGTCCATTCTCAGATATAGAATGAGTTTTGGTGGCAATTGCTCTGTTGTTGCTTGTATTAGCTGCTCTGGGATATTTGCCTTGAAGGTAAAATTTAAATGACATGTTATATTCAGCAGGAACACTCTTAAATGTGTTGAGAGAGCTTCTTCTGATTAATCATGGTGATAATGAAAGCAGGAGAAAAAGCTGTTATAAATCCACCCACAATTCTTAAATTCTCATTTGTTAAAGTCTGGTGTTTTCTCTCTTGATTATTTTATTTATTTCTGCTAGGGATACCAGGTGGTTCTTATATTGTACAATAATTGAAAATACCTCAGGTGAAGGGAAAACAAAAAGCAGTGCTGCTAACTGGTGGTAAGTATGATCTGAGGCTTATATCCTTAAAGTAAGATAAACACCCAGGGTTGGGAGCCCAACTTCTCACTGTCTTTACAGATATCTTTTTATTTGCTTTGTTAAAAGCTTATTTTTGTTAAAATAAAATTAAGATAGCTCTTGGCATTTGTTTATTTTTAACCAATTTTTATTTGGTTAAATGCTGGTATAATTAAATGTAACTAAAGTTAAGTTTATATAAATCCATACAGGGTCATTGAAAGGGCTCAATACCTGTATAAAAAGGCCATGACTGAGGCTGACCATTTCAGGCTCAATTTTATAGAAGCTGATAACAATATGACCCACATAGAATCACAGAATCCTCTGAACTCAACAGTTTCTAAATTTCCCTTTTAATTTTTTTCCCCATCCTATTCTTTATGGGAGAATGAGCTAATGTAGCTAGTAAGAAACAAATTAGCTAAAAGGGGTGGAAAGCAGGTTATAAGAATGCAGGTAACCTGCACTCAGGTGCAGATTGGACAAAACGTGTCTGGGAATACACAGACCAGTAACATAAGTGAAGGATGAATTGAAAAATTTGAACACAAATTGTGCAGTTTATGTGGTTTATTGAAACTATGGTTTTGACTTATCCTTTTCCTTGCTCACCTTCTGTTTCACGTTTAAAATGGAAATTAAATATAAATGAAATGTTGGTCCGAGGCTGTCTGAAATGAATTAGATTGAAAGGATAAGGAAGATATAGCTCCTAAGTATTTCTTGATTAAAGCTTAAAGGAAATGGGAACCAGGGAGAGGAATGGGAACAGTATATTTGGTGTCTTGTGTTGTATGAGGTTTATATACAGATTATGCTGTTCTGGTTCAAGGTGCAAAATTTTATCCCCCAAAATACCACTACCACTTGGTAGATGTGCCTTATGACTGATTTCCTTACATTTTTCTTATATTGTCCATCTTTTTATCTTATTCTACTTTCTGGGAGAATATTTAAAATTTATTTTCTACCCAGTCTATGGACATTTTTGTTTCTGCTATCATATCTTTAATTTTTAAGAGCTGTTCCCTGATCTCCCACCACCCCCCCATAACATACTCTTCTCACTTCATCTGAGGATATTAAAGGGGTATTTTTTTTTTGAATTTTCTTTGTATCCTTACATTATCTCTTTTCCACCTGAATTCTGTGTGTGTGTGTGTGTGTGTGTGTGTGTGTGTGTTCTGGATTTTATCTTTTCTCACTCTACTGATGATTCTGAATGCTTTGCCTCTAGAATCTCATTTAATCTTTACAACAACCTTATGAAGTAGAAATCTTACCGTTCTATTTAACAGATAAGAACAGTGAGCTGAAGAAAGGCTAATAAACCTGTCCACAGTCACACACTTAGTAAATGTTGGAATCAGGACGTAAGCCCAGGCCCACAATCGCAAACATCTTGAGTCTTGTCTGCTCACGTGTATCCAAGTACGAAGCGCCAAGACACTATGTGAAAACGGTGTGTGCGTAGCTGGAGCCCCTCAGCTGCTGGGCTTCCGTCGGGGTACAGGGCAGAACCAAATGATCTCCTGAAGGGTCCTGTCCTGGCATCTGTAGACGTCTCCTCGGAGAGAAACCCTTTGGTGGCTTGTGTTGTGGGATTGCGTGTCTGGGGAAGGGGCTGGTGTCACCACTGTTCAGCATGCAGATGGCTTTCGGCCTAGTGGTTCACTCTTTCCCTCCACTGTGCCTGGTTTTCCCACATTTGGAGGCTTCCTTATCTTATTTTTCGAGAACATAAAACGTCGTGCTAGGACTTCCCTGGTGGCACAGTGGTTGAGAGTCTGCCTGCCGATGCGGGGGACACGGGTTCGTGCCCCGGTCCGGGAAGATCCCACATGCAGTGGAGCGGCTGGGCCCGTGAGTCATGGCCGCTGAGCCTGCGCGTCCGGAGCCTGTGCTCCGCAACGGGAGAGGCCACAACAGTGAGAGGCCCGCGTACCGCAAAAAACAAAAAACAAAAAAACACGTCGTGCTTCTGTGGTGATGGGGGAAGGGTTGTCACCTGGCTACATAGGGTGAGAGAGGAGAACTGGGGGTCCACGTCTTCCACATATAGACTTTCAATTGGCCCCATTTTCTTCCCATCCCTCAACCCATCTTTAGTGGTGTGTGCTGCTCCTAGCTCCTGAGTCTACCCTAAATTCTGAGGTGTAAATTTGTGTATTAGTTTCCTATTTCTGGTGTAACAAATTACCACACACTTAGTGGCCTAAAAAGACACAGGTTTATTATCTTACAGTTCTGGAGGTCAGAAGTCCAAAGTGAACCTTAATGGGGCTACAATCAAGGTGTTGGCAGGGCTGCATTCCTTCTGGTGGCTGCAGGGCAGAATACATCTCCTTGCTTTCTCTGGCTTATAGAGGCTGCTTGCATTCCTTGGCTTACGGCCCCTCATCACTCCAACCTCTGCTTCCCTCATCACATCTCGCTCTGCCTCTCCTGTCTCCACCTGGATAATCCAGGCCACTATCTCCATCTCAAGATCCTTAACTTAATTTCATCTGCAAAGTCCCTTTTGCCATGTAAGGTAACATATTACAGTTCTGGATGTTAGAACATGGATGGGGGTGGATTTAGTTTCCCACAATCCGCGGGCTTCTGCCTTTCTCCTCTGCAGCCAGTTTGTTTGCATTTTGCTTGCCTGCAGTCAGGTACCACTTGTCTATCTGCTTTTCATCCTCCGCAATGTGGTTGACATGTCCTGTCTTCTGTTGTCTCCTCTTCCATACTCTATTTTTATGGGTTTATACCTTTAACAGTCTTCTACTCTCATTTTCCAGGCATGTCAGATTTCCATTTTTAACCGGAAATCCTCATTCACTTTACAGATAAGAAATTTCAGATGCAGAGACATTACATGACTTGCCTGAAGTCATAAAGATAATTAGTGGCAGAAATGAATCTTTGTTTAAGAACAGAAACAATTCCAGTAAGACAAAGAAGACGGAACTTCAAAGTTGAAATAGCTCGCTGGAAAGAAAACACATTCGTGCCTATTGAAAGATTTAGGGTGTTATTTTCCTAATCAAGAGATTTTCAGAGCTGACTTCTTTGTTATCGTTTCAAAGATAGGAATGTGGCTCATGTCTCACAGAACTATTGAGAGTTAATGATACAAGTTTCTCTGAAAGACTTAGAGTGCTTCTGTATACATATAAGCAAGCACATTGTTTTTCAATGAAAGCTAGCAATATCTTCTCGATGTTCATTTATAAAAAAAAGACAAGTGTGAGTTACATATGGGCTAGAAATAACTTGGAATTCAATTTAATTAATTCCTAGAACATTGTGCAGAGGACTGATCTACATTTTCAAGCCAGAATTGACTAAATTCTCTGTTCCATAATTCAATAAATAAACTAAGCTTTCACTTGAGAGAAAGAAAGCTGTAAAGTGGGGAAGAAAACAAAAAATATTTCTAGGCATCTGTTCACTTTGGTGTGTTCTAAAATAGAATTTCCAGGCAGAAAATGCAATTATAATTGGTAAGGGTATGTAGACCCCTATACTGAAGAATGTTAACTAGCTTTCTCCCTTACCCGAGTGCCTTTCAGTCTAAAATGAAAGACTTATGTCTTTATCTGCCTAGAGATTTGTAAAGAAGGGGAGATGAAGCCAAACATAGAAGTAGAGAGGTAGGTATTGAAATATCTCTATGAATGAAAAAGAGTTCATGACTTTGCTCTTAAAATAAACCTTTGATTTTGAGCGGCCTTATCACTGTCTTAATGATTTCTCCACAACAAGGTTCATTCACTCTTCCTTTCCCGTCTCGGATGGGCATTATCACATTCTATAACCCGTTTTTGTGCAACAGGAGACCACAGTTCAGAGCACAGTTAGTCACTCACTGCGGAGAAGGATAAAGCCTGGGAGTCCTGGGCCGACCGTTATTTTAGTGTCTTGCTAAGCGCACATTCCATGGCTCTTAGGTTATGGCCGTAGATTATTACTAGTCACCTAATTCCTGTCATATTCCAAAAGGAATGACCCTAGGATTCAAATTTATTTCTAAGTTGAGACTCGACTCTGCTTTATGCTTTTCTCCTGTTAATCGGTCTTTGTCAGTTTAATTTGCAGACCCAGCCAGGGACCCTAAGAGGATCAAGGAAAACTTTTTCACTCCCTGTAGGTGAATCTTTGAGTCAGGGCACACTTGGTATTTTCGAAGATGTTAATGCTTCTGACTAAGGAAGAAAGAAGATAAACACAGGAAAAGAATGCCCAACTTTAAACTCTTTTCTGTAGAACTAGCCGTTCTTTGACTTGCTTTGTCCCATTGACAGATTGAGCAAGCACAATGAGTTCATGTGCTTAAAGTTGAACAGAATTCTCAGAAGAGCTGTTTTATCTACATACATTTTAAGAGCAGGAATGCAAGAGTATCAGGTTATTTAATGGTTAGTCTTTAACTTCTCTTCCCCCACCCGCTTTGGTCTAGGCTTTCTGTGTGTAAGTTAAAGAAGCTAGTTTGCTGTAGCTCGGAGAAAAGATTAGAACATTTTCCTTATAGCTTTTCGTGTCCGCAGACTCCCCAGATAAGAATGATAATAACTAATAACACTCAGTGCTCATCATGGGCCATGGACACTTCGAAGGTCTCTGCTTCTTGTGACAACTCTATGGAATATGTCCATATAATCCCCACTTTATAGAGAGAAAATGGAGGCAAAGGAAGTTCATTCACTTGCCCCAGGTCACACAGCAAGGACGTGGCAGAGAACAGATTTGAATCCAAGCATTCTGATATCTGCAACTTTGCTTTTGACCAGTATCCATACAGCCTTGTTAAAAGAGGGAAGAAGTAAAGCAATATTCTTTCGTAGGCCTGGTGCTTTAGTCAAACTTGATTAGATGTTCTCCCTGTACACATCTTATAATTTCTCAACTCTGTACCTTTACTCATGTTTTTCCCTGTTCAAAATGCCTTTTAAACTATATTTTCTTCTGTTCTGTTAGCCACCGCCCCCTCCCCCTGAACCCCAGCACAAACAGTATCCAGTTCAAGAGCTTTCCTGAGCCCCTTAGTAGGAATTAATCTCTTTTTCTGGATTTCTGAGACGTTTTATGTTTTCCTCTTTACTAGTACTTATTATTCTCTACTTTTTATTTATTTCATCTTCCCTATTAAATTGTAAATTACTTGAAAACAGAGCCACTTATTTTTGCATCCTTTTATGTTCCTGGCGTAGGCTGTGCCCATGGTAGATGCTCCCAAGTTTCTTTGATACGACCAGTAAACATTTCCAAATGGGGCGTACTTCACTTTAGGGAAAATTGAAGCCATGGGCGATGATTCACAAACACCTTTTTGTGTGTCTAGACATGATTGCCTCCTGTATAGTTGTCTCATTGGGTCAGTGATGTTATTTTCAGAAAGATGTCCGTGGATATAGTTACGGGCTTGAAGTTTATTTAATGGCAAAAAATAGATTTTCTGAGATGGGTATGTAAGGCAAGAGAGAACACAGGGATTAGACAGAGATATGGCTTCCCCAGTCTTGCAAAATTTCCTACAGGGAATGGCTCTTTTACAGAGCATGGAAGAGGTGGTAGGGGAGGCTAGTAGGGACTGCTCAGTTGTCCTCCTGTTATGTGGAGTGTTGTCAATTAAAGCAAAGAAATAAATTTTGGCCAAATGATGAGACACTAGTAAGAACGAGCCCTGGCCTGCTCAGTTGTTGGCTTCATTTCATTCAACCCGTGTTTTTGCCTGAATATGCTTTTGTGTTTGCGTTCGCTTTTTCATTTCTCCTTCTCTCCCTCCCATTTCCTTATAAAACTTTCATTTTCATTCTGATGAGCTTTCCTCCTTATACCCAGTGTTTATTCAAAGGTCTGCTGCTCCTAGGACTATTTTGTCTTTCCAACATCCTGGGAACGTTTTCCCTCGCTGGTTTTTCTCCTGCTTCAGTTGTCTTTTTTTGGTCCCATTTCATTATATTATATATATATATTTCAAGATTGTAGCCTGAGTCAATAGTGGGAACACTTTCTTCTTTGCAGCTCTCCTCCTTCCCTCAGAAAAACATCTCCCAGTTTGAATATGAACAGGGTCTGCAAAGAAAAACCTGTAACTTCAAAACATTAAGGAAATGCGAAGGGGAGAGCTGGATGTTGGTGATCAGGAGGGCAAGTAAACAACATATCATCCTGAAAAACCTTCAATAATCTTGGAGCAAGTGCCTGTTTTGTGACAAATGACACTGAAGGAAGTAGGAGAGAGGGTACTTAACTCTGAAGATATTGCCTTGTCTCCTTCCAAACCATCAAAAATGATAGGCAATACAGTCTTGTCTATGGAAAGGAGATGATTTTGTTGCATAGTGCAATGTTTTTTTCAAGTGCTTTAAGACTTCTGTGATTTTAAAAATGAATTGTTGCTTTAGAGAAATTTGTTTTGAATGGTCCTACTGAAAAAAGAATTCATATAACCAGTTTCTTTTTTTTAATTTTTATTTTATATTGGAGTATAGTTGATTTACAATGTTGTGTTAGTTTCAGGTATACAACAAAGTGATTCAGTTATACAAATATCATATGATATCACTTATATGTAAAAAAATAAAAAAGATACAAATGAACTTATTTACAAAACAGAAACAGACTTAGAAAACATGGTTAACCAATTTCTTCTTTAATCGGGTCACTTTTCTGCCATGACTAGAGTATATAAGTTTCACCTGATAACAAGCATACTTCATTTTCCACTGTGGTAGAATTCTATATGACTTGGTTTCCTGCATGAAATTGGCTACAGTTTAGTTCAGAACACCTGCCTAAAATGAATACATCACAAGTAATAAAAGTTTGATGTCATATGACTGGCTTTCCATTATGTTTCCCATTAGAATTCATTAAACAAAACTGTTTAGGAAGAGTCACGAATTCGTGGTTTAGACTCAGGCTTTTACTGGCCATTTTTCAGGCTTTAACCCTTGGCTGTGCTGGTGCTCAGGGGCACGTGGAGGTCTTGCCTAATGTGGTCAGTGAGACTGGAGAAGGAAGGAGACATCCTTCATTCTTTCCAAATATTGAATACTTTAGGGAAGTGGGCGAGTGTAACATCTCTACATATGCCACTTGGCATTGCCAGCTGTATTTTTTTAAATACACAAACTAGGTTGGGGTTAACAGATGTAAGCTTTTATACATAGAATGGATAAACAACAAGGTCCTACTGTATAGCACAGAGAACTATATTCAATATTCTATGATAAACCATATTGGGAAATAATATTTTAAAAAAAGAAAAAAATATATAATAGAATCACTTTGCTGTACAGCAGAAATTACACAACATTGTAAATCAACTATAGTTAATACATACATACATACATACATACACAAACTTGTAAACTGTTACCAAGAGATGGGTTTCTTATTTTTCAGTGTATATGCTTTAGTATACACTAGGAATGAAAGCATGTAACCCAGATTGGGACTTGAACCCACGCTCTTTTGACTGAGATCATACCTGGTCTCAAGGCTTAATGAAGCTCACGTTCTTGATGTCTCATTGCAGAAAGAATTCAGTGAGAGACAGTGATAGGTAAGAAGTGGATTTATTTAGAGAGAAACACACTCCACAGGCAGAGTGTGGGCCATCTCAGAAGGCGAGAAAGGCACCAGGGTATGGGGTTGTCAGTTCTTATAGGGGTGGGTAATTTCATAGTCTAACGAGTGGGAGGAGTATTCCAGCTCTTTTGGGGAAGGGGCGGGGATTTCCAGGAATTGGGCCACCTCCCACTTTTTGACCCTTACGGTCAGTCTTGGAACTGTCATGGCGCCTGTGGATGTGTCATTTAGGTGATGTGTTTCCAAGAGCTTATACTGAGGCTCAAGGTCTAGTGGAAGTCAACTCATCTGCCATCTTAGATCTATTTGGTTCTAATCAGTTTGTGTCGTGTCCTCAGGCTATGTCATTCTTTTAAAGGTTGTGCCCTGCCCCCTTCCCTCCATTTCAGGAGTATATGCTAGAAATGAGAAATCTCTCTTCACTTTACGGACCTAGGGGTATAATTCTAATTGGTAGGAACAAAAAAGAGTGGCTGAAGAATAGAGTGAGATCATTTAGCACAGCAAGGTGGATGTTTCCAGTTGGGTGTAAGAGTCAAAGGAGTGCAAGTAATATTTTCAGGGCAGCCAATGAAGCCAATGACTGGTGTAGGCCTGACATGAAATAAGGAAAAGGAACCCAAATGAGGGTGATGAAGAGCAGTGGCTGTGCAGGGCTTCTATCTCTGGAGTGCCTGGCTAATTTTATCAGAGAGAGTGAGAGGCAGGTACTCAACAAATACTGAGTTCAGAATCAGATTTCCATAAGACTGGCTGGAACCTTTATCAGGGTTCAGGAATTGACAGAACTCCTTTGTAATGAGAGACATTGACAAGTTTCATACCATTTTAACTGAAGTCAGAAGTCACTTAGTGGTCTAAAACTCTAATGAATAAAAAACACACAAAGTACTTTTAGTGAGTATCTCTTACTTTTAAAAATAGTCCGTTTTCAGGATTTTACTTCATCATGAACGTTACAGATTTTGGAGAATCTCATCATCCAGATGTTTCGAACATTTTCTTTCCGGTATTTAAAATTTTTTCTTGTGCGTATATGTGTATGTAGATACTTTATCAATTATTCTTTAAATCCTACTATACACATTTAGGTTGATTTTTGACTTTTAAGTGTTAAAACTATGATGGCATGAGCAACTTTTTGCATAAAGCTTTGGGTTTAAAATTATGTCTTTAGGCAGAATGACTATAAATAGAATCGTCACTTTAAAGGCTATAAGCAATTTCAGGTTGTTGATGCATATTACTGTTTTTGCTTTCCCAGAAAGGGTAAATTAATTTACGCTCTATCAGCCAAAGAGAATTGCCCACTCTCCTGTATCCTTATCAGCAGTGGGCATTATCTTCTTTTATTAATCTGTACTAAGTTGGTTATTATCCTTTTAATTTGCATTTTGTGTTCTTACTTAGATTGAATATTTTTATATACGTTTATTGGCCCCTTACATTTCCTTTTTGAAAAATTTTACTCCCTGTTGAAATGTGGGAAAATGGTCCTGATACATTTCATCTGCTCATTAAGAGTTCTTAGTTTTTTCTTTTCTTTTCTTTTCTTTTTTTAAGAATAGGAAGACTAGTTCTTATAATGATTCTGCAGATCTGAATATAGTGAGGATTTTAGCTTCTGATTGATGTTACCTTAACTCTCACAACAATTACAACCCATTTCCAGGATGATCAAAAGCATGTGTTAAATGCCTGCCTTCACATGGCATTGTGTTAGGGGCAAAGTAAAAGCAGTTTATCCAGCCACACGTCCTGTCAGCTCCCAAGCTTGGTCCTTGTTGAAATAATAGCTGGTAAATTACTGCATTCATTTTGAAAACGAGTTACTCAGTGCCCAGTATCTGGAGATATAAATGAGTACTTTGGTGACCTTGAGATTCAAGTGACTTTACATACTCCCCTTATTTCTCCCCTGCTTTTCAGCTTTGCCGTACAACATTGTACCATGAAAGGCAGATGCAAAGTGAAAACCATCCGCCAGGCATCCACAGTTTCGTGTCAATTACCCTCCCACCTAAAGATATGTTACTCACCACCCAGAATGAATAAGGAACCCCAGCTTTAAATAAAAGAATTTTTTGTTTCAACTTTGACAACACTTCCCACTTAAACATTCCTCCCTACCCACTCAGTTGAATATCTCTCTGGATTATGAGAATGTTACTAGGTTCCAGCCCCTTGACTTTGAGCTGTGAGCTTCTTCAACCTTGAACTGAAAACTTCCTCTGGGTTGTTGGCTAGTGAATGTCTTTCCAAAGCCATCCAAGCAGTGCTGCCACAGGAGAGCTATTTTAAGGTCTCTCTTAGAGTCCAAGATGTATTTCTGTGCTCCAGCAGAGACTCTTAAAGCCTCTGTGTTTGTGGCCAGACAGGTCACCCGGTGCCTGGGATCCCATATTGTTAATGCAGCAAACAGAGATGCTGACCACCCTGGGCTGAGCACGCCAGGGCTGCTGGCCCGAGCAGGGATCCACCGAGCCAGATTGACCCGTACCCTGACCCTTGTTGACCACAAGACTTCAGCCACATCCCTTAGCTTCACTTTCCTTACGGGCAAAATAAGGGAAGCAGGAGCAGATGGAACAAAGGTTTCTCCCATCTGTACAGATGAATGACTCTGACTCTGCCAGCCTTTGTAAACTTAATTTTTTTTTTTTACTTCTTAATCCTTTTACCCCAGAACATTAGTAAATTATTTTAATAAACATTTTAGACTTCCTAGTGTGTGCCAACCATAAGCATAAATCAGGAATTTACTTTTTCTTCTACAGAGCAAATAAACATTTCCTTAAAGGTATAAAGAATCAGAGAGGCCCTGCAATCACATGGTGAAGTCATAGTTTGCAGCTTTGGGCTGTGAGGCTGTGAACCTAGATGGAGGTGGAGCCACAACAGGAGATACAGCCAGAGAGAACGTTAAGGTATTGTGGCTGAAATTCGGCCTCTGTACACGGGTACCAAATTGAATCTCGGAGACGGTTTTGGGTGAAGTAGAAAAGAATAGTTCTATTGCTTTGCCAGGCAAAGGGGGCCACTGTGGGCTAATGCCCTCAAAACTGTGTGTCCCGACCTGGAGGGGGCAGTGAGGAGCTTTATGGTAATAGTTCAAAGAGGAGGGCATGATCAGCTTGTGTGAGACAATTGGGAGTCTGCGTCATCAACCTCCTGGTTCCAACTGGTCTGGGATCTATGTGCTTGTGGGCAGCATACAGTTAATTTCTCCCACCTGTTGGGGGTTTCAGTATCTGCAAAACAGCTCAAAGATATTGTTATGTATATCCCTTGAGGGGGAACCAGGACCCTGCCCCAAGGTTGTGCTATTGTTTCTTTTTCTTTTTTTTTTTTTTTTCTTGCGGTATGCGGGCCTCTCACTGTTGTGGCCTCTCCCGTTGAGGAGCAGAGGCTCCGGACGCGCAGGCTCAGCGGCCATGGCTCACGGCCCCAGCCGCTCCGCGGCATGTGGGATCTTCCCAGACCGGGGCACGAACCCGTGTCCCCTGCATCGGCAGGCGGACTCTCAACCACTGGGCCACCAGGGAAGCCCTCTTTTTTTTTTTAATCTCTTTATTGGAGTAAAATTGCTTTACAATGTTGTGTTAGTTTCTGCTGTACAACAAAGTGAATCAGCTATGTGTATACATATATCCCCATATCCCCTCCCTCTTGAGCCTCCCTCCCACCCCCCTAGGTGGTCACAAAGCACCAAGCTGATCTCCCTGTGCTATGCAGCAGCTTCCCACTAGCCATCCATTTTACATTTGGTAGTGTATATATGTCAATGCTACTCTCTCACTTCGACCCAGCTTCCCCTTCCCCCCTGCAGAACACTATGACATAAATCACAGCAAGATCCTTTTTGACCCACCTCCTAGAGAAATGGAAATAAAATAAAAAATAAACAAATGGGACCTAATGAAACTTAAAAGCTTTTGCACAGCAAAGGAAACCATAAAACAAGACAAAAAGGCAACCCACATAATGGGAGAAAATATTTGCAAACGAAGCAACTGACAAAGGATTAATCTCCAAAATGTACAAGCAGCTCATGCAGCTCAATATCAAAAAAACAAACAACCCAATCCAAAAATGGGCAGAAGACCTAAATAGACATTTCTCCAAAGAAGATATACAGATTGCCAACAAACACGTGAAAAGATGCTCAACATCACTAATCATTAGAGAAATGCAAATCAAAACCACAATGAAGTGTCACCTCACACCAGTCAGAATGGCCATCATCAAAAAATCTAGAAACAATAAATGCTGGAGAGGGTGTGGAGAAAAGGGAACCCTCCTGAACTGTTGGTGGGAATGTAAATTGATACAGCCACCATGCAGAACAGTATGGAAGTTTCTAAAAAAACTAAAAATGCACTATTGTTTCTTGACTGTTCCTCCCTTGTCTCTGCATCCCCTCCCTTCCCTGATTAGCAACTGTTTGAACCTGCCCTGGAACACAGGGAAGGTCCTGGAGACTGAATGAAGCCTATTTCCTGCCAAAAAGTAACAGGGGACACAGAAAGGCTTTTGTGCCCAGGAGCCCCACAGGGTCCTGCTAGGGTTCAGTATGAAGGGGCCGCAGCTTTCATAGAGAAGGTGTTAGAGGAGGACAGCGAGAGGATGTGACTGATGGTTGGCCCTTGAGCTGGGCCAGGGCAATTGGACACCCCTCACCCCTGCCCTTGGAATGTACAGTACATTCTGCCTACCAGTGCCACACAAGGAGCTGTATCCTTGAGAGACTTGTTGTCAAGACCATCTGGCTGAATATATGACTGAACCCAGTTAAAGACACTATGTAAACCTTTAAGATTCTGGTGGGTGGGTGCAGAGATCTACTTGTCTTGTGGTCACACAAAACAAGCCTCTTATGCAAGTTCCCTTGTTTATTAACTCTACCACTTCCAATCTGGAGTGGCTCTTTCTTTGGTCTCTCCCTCCCCTCTGTGTAAGAGGACCGGTTTACAAACCAACAGCAGTTCTGTATTTTCTCATTAAGAGAAGGAAATTTTGTATTATAAAACAAGATACTTCGTCAAAGTACAGGACTGGCAGCTTTCCTCCCCAAAGCTATGACAAAAGCAGACATAGGGGTACAGATGACACATTGGAAACTAGAATAGCACTGGGAAACAGAACCAGTGACCTGATGACAGAACTCTACAGTTTATTCTGAATGAAGCATGAAATGATTTGAAACATTTAGGTGTGTAACAAATTTGTAAGTAGCTGATCTAAGGTGTGGTTTGGTTCCTTCGTTTATAAACTGCCAATGCTAGCGTTCTATTTAAATATAGTTGGAGCTGAAGAATGTAATCATAGGTAGAAGCAACCGTCTGGTTAGTATTCTAAGTTCCAGGAATGACCGACAGACAGTAGCTATCTTGGGCACTCATGTTATCCAAATCAGGGACCCTGCTTAAATTGGCACCTGCCAGGGTGCTCCCATGAATCTATCTATATGCACACTTACCAGGTTTATCTTGTCAAGGCAATATTTGGAAAATTGGTCGACTGTGAATAGGAATCCAAAGTGTAAAGTATCTGGTGGATAAGCAAATGTTTCTCTTATCTGTGCTTCTTATGTATCTGTTGCCAAGAGAGTGAACAAGCATGGACTGCTAGCAGTCTCTCTGCATTAAAATCAACCCTGAGGAATCTATAGAGGTGAGAGAAATGGAGAGTTCAGGAACTAAGAAAATAAAATAAACATGAGAAACCCTCAGAGAAGTCAAAGTCTGTATCGAGCTGGTACAAGTGGAGAGAGCTTCTGAGGATGGAGGGCTGCGGAAGGTGGGGAGAGCGTGGGTGAGAGGAAGCTTTTTAAGTGCAACTTGGACTTTTCCCTGCGTTTAAGACTAAGCCTACTTCACAGCAGTCAGTGGCTGCAGCCAGACACGGATGCCCTGTGCCTCCACTCCAGTGTCCAGGCAAGCACCAGCTCTGCTCATTGAGGAGTTGATGAGAGCAGCTGCTGGGAGCTGGAATCATCTAAAGACTCATTCACTCCCGTGTACGATGGTCGATGCTGGGCTTTTGGCTGGAACACCAGCGTGTGGCCTGAACTTCCTCGTAACATGGTGACTGGGTTCCAATGGAGAGATCCACTTAGAAAGTGTGTTACCTCTTCTGGAAGTCAGACATTCTGCTCTGTTCTATTTGCTGAGACAGTTACAAACTTCTGCCCAGGTTCAAGAGGCTGGGAAATAGATTCCACCTCTCGATGCGAGAGTAGCAAAATTCTAGGAGAGTACGTAGAATTGGAAACATTATTGCAGACATTTTGGGAAGACAAACTTGCCGTATTCAGTCTCTTCTAAATAAGGACCAGAAACTAGACAACCATGTCATCTATATCAGGGGGTTAGAACCAATAGAAGAAAATTTAAATTTAAATTCAGGGGCAGAAGCCCACCAGAAGTCTATTGTAGATGAGGAATTCCGACATCTCCTAGGAGAGAACTGATTCCAAGGGGAGAATGTCAGGCAGACAAACTGCTGAGGAATATACTACTCCCCACGGTGATTAGAAACTAATTTTGAACACAGTTTCATGGATTGTTCTTGTCGAGGATAACTCAGGGATAAAGCATCTAGAGAAGGAAAAAAAGTTTATTAAGATTGCAAGAAAGATCAGGCTTTAAAAGGACTGGCTCACAAACTTAAGAATACAGTGAGTATTTAAAGAAAAAAATCCCCACGAGGTTATCAAGGTGACCTTGTTTATCAATTAGCTCTAGTCAGTATGCTGTGCGACAAGCTACTACAAATCCCAATGGCTTCATAAGCATATAAGCTGGTCAGCTGGGGCTAGTTAGCTCTGGTTTGGATTTGGCTGGTGACTCCAAGTTTTAATATGGGCTCAAGTCTGCTCCAAGTGTCTCCTATCCTATCCTCCATGGTCCAGTGGGCTAGCCAGGACATGTTCTTCTCAGGTGATGACAGAAGCTTGTGGGTGAGTGGATGTCTCTCAAGGACTGGGGTCTAAATTGGCAAACTGTCACTTTCAACTCATTGGTCAAAACAAGCTATGTGGCCATTCCTAACATCAATAGTGCAGGAGAGTATACTCACCTTCAGAGGGTGAAACTCCAAAGCCACATGTCAGAAAGTAAGGATGGAGGGAGGGATGAAGAACTGAAAACAGTAGTGCATTCTACCACACTGACTGTTCATGGTGGAAAACAGCAATTTTTCTCACCTTATTTCCAAACCACAAACATTGTGGTGCGTGCAGACACAGACGCATAATTTCCAGACATCAGTATTGCAAAAGTAACAAAGTACATTGTTTTAGTTTGTGTGTCAGTATCTTGTGCTCAAGGCTCAAGGTTTCACTTATTTTGGAGTCTAGAACTAAATAAGGAAATCCTTTTTACATGTTTTCTTTTTGATTTCTTTTGGAAGTTATTACTTTTTTTTCCCCCCTGACTATACGATGTGATGGTCATGCTTCTCCATAAAGATAGTAGGTATCTGTTCCACGCAGAGAATGCCTGTCTAAACTTGACATGGGGGTTAGGGGCAATATAACATAAGTCTGGAAAAAAGTTGGCTGGAATCAGGTTGTGACTTATATGTGTATCAGGCTAAGGAGGTTGACTTTCCCTTCTGAGAAGTCATCTGAAAGCTTTGACTACATCAGATCTGAATATATCAGGTTTAAGTTTTAGAAACCTGACCCTAATGACGATTGAAGAAAGACCAAGTGTAGCTTGATGCAAGGTAGATGATGATTATTGTTCTAAAAGAGAAATACAGCAATGGGAGAGCTGAGAGCAGAGACATTAATCCCAACGGTGAGATTTTTTGGGAAGACCACTAAAACAGGAATCAAAGGACTTTGATAAATTGAAAACACGTGATGGGAGAGAGAAGGCAAGCAAGGAAGAAGGTAGAACATTCATTTATTCAGCAAATATTTAATGAGTGCTACTAGGTTCTGGACAGTGTATTAGGTATGGGGAATGTAATTTTGGACCAAACCAAAAATATTTTCTACCATTAAAGAGTTTATATCTAGTGGAGAGTTAGACATTAACCAGACATTAACACAAATAAACTTAAAACTGCAACAGTGGACTTCCCTGGGGGCGCAGTGGTTAAGAATCCACCTGCCAATGAATGGGAGACGGGTTTGAGCCCTGGACTGGGAAGATCCCACGTGCTGCGGAGCAACTAAGCCTGTGTGCCACAAATACTGAGTCTGCGCTCTAGAGCCCGCGAGCCACAACTACTGAAGCCTGCGTGCCTAGAGCCTGTGCTCCACAACAAGAGAAGCCACGGCAGTGAGAAACCTGTGCACTGCAACAAAGAGTAGCCCCCACTCGCCACAACTAGAGAAAGCCCGTGCAGCTATGAAGACCCAACGCAGCCAAAGAAAAGCCCCCAAAAAACAAAAAACTGCAACAGTAACAAGCCCTGTGATGGACGGATACACAGTGCTAAGGGATTCTCCACAAGGAGTTTGCCCTGGTTAGGTTAGGGAGATCAGGGAATTCTTTCCTTAGGAAGCAACACAGAAGCAGGGGTTAACTAGGTAAAGAGAGAAGACTAACCATGTGCCATATGTTTCCTAAATGGTTTACATGTATCAAATCTTGTCGTTTTCAGAGTGACTCTGATACAGACTGTTATTTATCCCCATGTTACAGATGCTGAAACTGCCGTTCCCAGAGAGTTTAAGGTTATACAGCTAGTAAACTGTGCACCTGGCATATGAGCCCCAATCGCTGTTGCAGTGCTCCAGTTCTCTCTGTTATTATACCATCTCCTTAAATAAGGAAGAGAATCCAGGCAGGAGAAATGACATGTTCAAGGTTCTGGAAGAGGCTTGCCTGTCTGGAGTGAGGAGCTGAAACTAGACCATGTGACATAAGCAAAAGTAGCAAGGAACAGAGTGAGACAGGAAAGGTGGATAAAAACCACTGATCCAGGGCTTTGGAGTGTATGTGAAGGACTTTTGTTTAATGAGCAATTGTAAGATATTGAAGCATTTTAAGCAGTGAAGTCATATTTTTAGGTATTTTTAAAATATTTTGACGAGGGGATGGGGGAACAGGGTAGATCCAAATGGACCAATTTGATGGCTGTTTTCGTTTGTCTAGTAGGAAGTGATGGTAGTTTAGAAAAAGCTGCTGTTGCAAGAGATGGGCAGCTGTGGGTGGATCTTAGCTTTTTAGCAGGTACGATTGCTTGGGCTCTGTGAATTGAATAGCAGAGGGACAGGGGAAGGGGAAGAAAGGTAAGAATGACTTCTTGTTTCTGGCTTGGGCAACTGAACACTTGGCACCAATGAGGACAGACTTGCTTGATGGATTATTTTGGGGACTGGGGCGAGGTCAGCTCACATGCGTGGGGCTGGGATGTGGGGAAATGAGAAGCAGGCTAGGATGACTGTAGCAGAGAGTGCCCTGCTTGTCTGTGGCTTTTCCTCTTACTGCTGCAGATTGGCAATTGACAGTTGTCACAAAAATATAGAAGCAACTAAAAATAGGAAAAGAAATTGCCTTCCTCTGGCTGATAAATTTAGATATAGAGATAAGAATCACTTTGCTAAGCTCAGGTATATTCCTAGATACATTAGATTTTCTAGTCTTGGTAATGTAACCCAAGCAGTAGAAAAACTGTAAAGCTGAATAATGTTAAGTAATTTTGATTCAAATGTGAGTTATATGTTTTCATTATCTAGAGCTTGATGAAATATAGGGCTCTGGGATCAGATGGTATCTCAAAGGATTAAACATTCTTCTTTTTCTACAAGCTCAAATGCATTCATATTGCCACAGACTACCTTATTTTAAAAATAAGCCATGGGAAGAAACAGCCATGGGAAACTATCATTTATTTACTTATAGGCAAATAGTATTTGCTTTCCAAAAGGGAAAAAATAAATTTTGCAAGCTCTTTTTTGTATGAAAATCATATTGATTGGAAGAAATATCTTGCCTTAAAGGGCAGACCTGCTGTTGCAAAAATTTAATTAAACTTAAAAGTGCCATGAAATGCAATTGAACATTTCAAGCAAGTAGATTGGAAGAGAAGCTTCAGGTAATAAATAGGATACTAAATGTATTGATATTTCAAAGTGAAACTCAGATATAAAAGAAACTGCCCCATTAGAAACTATTTTTAATTAGGCTTTACTTTTGACTCACTTGTAAGCCAGTTAATAAGGGTATTTAAACCCATAAATCTAATTTTGCTTTTGCACCCTATTCTTGAGACAGTAAATTATCATAAACTGTTAACGCATGGAAGGTTATTTTCTAACTCTTGATTATATTCACTGTTAGAACTTTACAGCTCAATGAAGAACACAGTCTAAGCAGTTTTTCAATGAATTTGGGTCACACAGACAGATAACGAAGATGATTTAGGCCATTGGTTCTCAACAATGCCATTATGACCCCCAAGGGATTTTTGTTTTTTTTTTTTAATTTGAGGCAGCATTTTAGGTTGTTGCAATGACTGTGGGATCTTCCTGGTGTTTGATGGGTAGTGCCTAAATGTGCCATATCCTGCCAAGTCCAGGACAGTTTCATAAACATATAATCCCACCATTCCCACCATATATAGCACTGCACAACCACTGAATATTCTATTGGTCATTCACATAGGTGTGAACCCCCTATATAATGATCTAGGCCTAGAATGTAACTCAATTTTCTGTATCAACACAAAGTTTGATTTTTTCTTTGTTTGTTTTCAGAGCTTTAATATAAACTGAATTATCCAGATATGCTGCTACTGTAATGTATGTTAAAGAAAAATTGTATACTGTCTTAATTTTACAAAGATGTGATTTCCACTTTGATAAATCATGTCATCAGTGGGAATGCCTGCTGCTTGTAGTAGCTAAATTTGAGCAACACACTTCAACTCATCAGTATGGACTTAACTGCTGTTCCCATTCATGGTGATTCTATGTACAGGAGCAAGACTTCTTCATTATGTCTTCCAGGGCAGTTGCAATATTGCAATGTAGTTGTGCCTAAGAATATATATTTTGAAATACCAGTTAGTTTATTGAATGTTGTTTTCTTTTTGATATATATATATATATATTTGGTAATGATAAGTATATGCAAGTTATTTTATGCGAGTGTTCATAACAAAATGTATATTATAAAAGGGGAGTGTTAGGTCCAATAGGGTTCATTGAGTTTGAACATCACACAAGCATATACGTGAATTATATCATTTTTAAAAGGCCAAGAAGAGACATTTGAACTCATGGTAGTCAGGGATTAGGTTACAGACGGTATAAACAAAAAAGTGAGATTGGAATATGGGTATTTGGTTGAAATAGCATATTCAAGTAAAAAAAATAGCAATGTTTTACATTGTACCATATATACATCAGAATATTTTAAAGGTGAGATAATATTTGGCAAATCATGCATAAATCTGCAAGTACTCAAATTTCTACCATTAAGTAGACACCGTATGTAAGTTTGGTTTGTACACTTTGGGTTATTTTTAAAACAGTTTATCTAAAGTTAAAATAAAACTGATTTTAAAAAATTTAGTGTTTGACATATAAGAAGGATATTGAAAATGTTAGTATTTACTTCAAAAATATATTTTTGAGCACTTGGAGCATTTTAAATGGTATAAATGTCACACAACACCAAAGACTTTGGAGGATGAGTCTTTTCAGCCAAATTGTCCAAGTTAAATCCTGACTTCATAACTTAAATGTTTAATATACATTATTACATATGTTATACGTAAGATATTTTAGTTTAGGCTGTATATTTGGAATATTTAAGACAAAAATATCCATTCCTTGTGCCAAATTTTTCTTCATTAAATTAACCTTACTAGTAATCTCAATGTATACTTTGCTTGCCTAGGAGATTCAGGTACTGAACAACTGGGTGAGACAAATGGGTTCTGAAATTTAACAGCTGAATTATGTGAAATTCTACCAAAGCTAATATTCAGACTGATAATAAATAACTTTGTAAAATAATAATATTGTAATTATTTAAGAAAATATGTAGTTCTTAAATCTCATGTATTCAACAGTCATGTAATCAATGTTGATATATAATCAACACCCCTAAACTTCCTTTCTTACGCTAAATTCACACTTTCAATATGTCAGCTGGACAATCAGTTTTTCAAAATGTTACACAAAAGTGACCAGTAATTATGCCATCTTTCTAAAGTTTCATCTGCTTACTAGCTGTGAAATCATATGCAATTTACTTTAAGCTTCAGTTTCAAATGGGATAATTACAGCATCTCAGAGTGTTGCAGTATTAAATGGATTAATGCATGCAAAGATGTTTTATTCAGTCCTAACATAAAATAAGTGCTCATAAAAATATAACATTCTGAATATTAATTATTAGCAATAGCAAAGGTCACAGTTATTTGGGTATTTTATTTTGCCCCTCTAAAAAAAAAACAGGAATAACAAAAAATGTTCATATTCTTGCTAAAATACTTAGTTTCACAAAATTGAAATAACTCAGACAATGCTGGAAATTATCAGCTGAAGCCTTAAAGTGCTGGGTCTTTAGCTACAAGCTCACATTCTTTGAACCCAAGCTCAAATCCACATACACTGAATTCATATGTGAAGGAAAATAAAATTAGAGGTCATATATAAGATATTGAGGATATATTTTTAAATATTATTTTTGAAAAATAATGTATAATTTGTGACTTTATAATATTTTCAGCTCTCGGAATGAAACTTTTCTCCTTTCAATATCAACTTTTAAACCATTTTTTCATGTTTTCAAGGAATGTATAACATATAAAAACCAGGAACAGCTTGTAAACTCTACTAATTTTCCTTTTCAGTTTTATTTACTTATTTTATTTTTGGCTGTGTTGGGTCTTTGTTGCTGTGTGCGGGCTTTCTCTAGTTGTGGCAAGCAGGGGCTACTCTTCGTTGAGGTGTGCAGCCTTATTGCGGTGGCTTCTCTTGTCGCGGAGCACGGGGGTCTAGGTGCGCGGGCTTCAGTAGTTGTGGCACATGAGTTCAGTAGCTGTGGTTCACGGGCTCTAGAGCGCAGGCTCAGTAGTTGTAGCGCACAGGCTCAGTTGCTCTGTAGCATGTGGGATCTTCCGGGACCAGAGCTCGAACCTGTGTCCCCTGCATTAGCAGGTGGATTTTTAACCACTGTGCCACCAGGGAAGCCCTCCTTTTCATTTTTAACTCATGATTGTTCCAACAATCAAATTCTGTTGCTATTAGATTTGAATATACAAAAGGATCCAAGATAACATACATGTGCAAACAATTTCTTTGCAAAAATTTTAAAAACCAGCTTTCAGATGATGTTACGTAGGAGATCCTGTTTCTCATAGTCCTGCAGTATATTATTTGGAAATTCTATATTTTAAATAATGTGAAGCTTTCAAAAGCTTTAAAAAATTTGTTTAGCTATTTCTCAATTTGCTTTTATCTTCCTGAGGGATGAAGATGGAATTACCATTACAATTCAAAGCAGTACATTTTCCCCTAGGAGTCTGGTCCTACATGGCTTCCAATGTGCCAAATTTTCCTGTATATTTGCATGCACTGAGAGATTCTATGGAAAATCTATTGAAACCTTTTCATATAGTGACACTGGAAATATTCTGATTCTTCAAGTCAAAATTCTTATGTGGCAATTTAAAAAATTGCTGAGAGAGACAATAATCTATGTATTATCTACTCATTATTTAAGTGAAAGGACACAATCAATGTGACTTAATGGTCCTATTGGGAATAATGTAGTTTGACATAGAAAGTAAATGGTCAAGGTGTAATCAGTGAGCCTATTTCTAAGGGCTACAAGCAAATAGACTGACTTAAAATATGGGACATCAGACATGGAAGAACAAAAGTCAGAGATGTTAGCTGTCTTTGGGGGATGAACAGCAGAGGTGATATTGAAGCTGTCATTAACAATGTAGTGATCAAATGCTGGCAGATTTTCAGTGTATATAAATGAGAAAAATCTATTTCATTGACGCTGTTGTCTATGTTTTGTATTTTAAAGCATAATTGATTGAGGCAATTCTATACAATGTACTATTTGTAAACTATTTTTTGGTAATAACTAAATTCTCCTAAATAGGATCTATTCCAACTTCTATGTACTTTTCCTCCATCCATATGTGTGTAGGTGTTGGAGGCCAGTGTGAAGATTTTGCTAAGAGCTAGGCATGTCTACTGCAGTTGCATTTTCAGTAACTGGGGATGCAACCACAGGGTCATCCATGGACCCACGGGGCCCAATGCAAGAAGACCATGAGGCAAAACTCCAGGTATCACTGACTACTGTTAGCCCCGACTTCAACTGGTAGATCAGAGCAGTGTTTTGGATCCTAGGAAACTGTGTCAGTTCAGAGCCTGTGTCTAGAAACCCCTGAAAGGTCTTGGTATTTCCCTTTCTCCAATATGTGGCCACTTTAGAAAATGGCCTGCAGTTACCATAGGGAGAGACTCAAAGGAAGATTTTCAGTACATATTTGTGCAATGTTACATGATCCTTCCTCAAGGGGACCTATCATTTTCCTCAATCAAGAAGTTTGAAGTACATGAACTAGCTTCATTGTAGAAGCTGGATGAGAGGACTTTCAAGTCTGGTCTCTGGCTTGAGTTATTCTTTATACAGATCAGGTAATATTTTAGAAGTAAGCTCCCATCTGTTTCATTCCTAGGGAAACTATAATCAATGAGCCACTGTCACATCCATTAGTCAAAACATTCACACTACCATGTTATCTGTTTTCTGCTGCCCATGATGGAGATTATGTCCTTGCTTCTGGTAGTTAACCACTGTCACTTGACCTTTGCCTCTCCAGCATCCCATGATGCCTCTCCAGGATCCCATGGTCTCATCTAAAATCAGAGAGGAAGTCCCAATAGTGGCATATTCCACCTTCATCCTGACCTACACAGACAAGTCCCACAGAACTTTTTAAAGATATCTGTACTCCCATCAGTGATGTATTTCTCAGTGTCTTAATGGAGGAAGTATCTTTTGATCTTTTCAGAAAGATACAGTGGTATGGAGAGGTGTTCAAGTCTCACAAGATAAATTGACTGCAGTATCCCTATATTCTTAACTTCTGGTTTCCTTCCTTTACATTATGCTAAGGAAGTTCTGGTCTCTCAGCCCTACTAAGCAAACAGCTACAGGCACTTCTAGCTACTAGAGCTAGCACATAAAATCCAGAATCTCTGGCAGTGCACTCCCATCAGTAAGCTCAACCTGATCCAATGTTAAATTCCATCCTCCACTGTTTAACACTCTTAGAATCCATTCACTTGTATATCCTCAGGTTTCTGCCTGTATAAATTGGCATAACTTTGCAATTCCTGATTTTTTTTTTTGATGTGGACCATTTTTAAAGTCTTTATTGAATTTGGTACAATATTGCTTCTGTTTTATGTTTTGGTTTTTTGGCCAGGAGGCATATGGGATCTTAGCTCCCTGACCAGGGATTGAACCCACACCCCCTGCATTGGAAGGCAAAGTCTTAACCACTGGACTGCCAGGGAAGGCCCTGCAATTCCTGATCTGACTCTACTTATTCATCTAGTGGCCATGAGGAATGTTGTGAGCCTTGAGAAGAACAGGCACCCCTTTTTTTTAGGACGGGACTGGAAAGCGAGGACCAAGACCACATGTAGAAGAAGAGCTGTTGTCTTGTCTTGGCAGCTTTCTCTTTATTCTGGGCAGGGACCCTGGCCTCTGAGCTCATTGAGGTATCCTTGGACCATAGAAAGGGAGTCTTAGAGACGTGAGGTTCCAGAGGATCACCTAGATTAATAATGACACAAATCTTTTGAAACAAAATCTAAAAGGCTGGCTCTAGTGGCATTGTCAAAGAAGATTTGTTCTTACCTGCAAATAATTGGCTTTTAAATATCTGTGTATGTTAAATTCACCTACAGCTCTATTAAGGGCTTAGGACCTGCTGAATCAAGGAATTTTTAAATAATAGTAAGGTAATGCATGTCCTTATAGAAGGATAATGTAATTGTCATCAACTAATGTTCATGGTGCCCAGGGAATTTAAAGCACTGACGCAGGTTTGAAGGAATACATCAAAGTTGCCTGGCTCAGACACTGACTGGTTGCGTGTGACTTTGGGCAAGTCACTTAATCTGAATCTTAAGTTCTTTTTTTTTTCATGTCAGATGGATAAATAATACCACCTGACTACACACAAGGCAGTTATAAGGGTAAAATAAGTAGAAAGTTTGCTTGAATGGTACACAACACAGGGGAAGAGTTTAAGGATGAAAAATGTGAACATCTACAGATAAGAGCTGTACTTGTACTTGTTATTTTCTGGTGCAGGAGGAGAATGAGGTTCATATATGATTGCAGTAGTCATGTACTGATTTTATTTTATTTAAAAAAATACAGTTGCTTGTTGAAGCATATGGGAGTTTGTTAGAATACTCTGTGTACTTTATGTATGAATTTTACATGCTAAAATGTTAAGAATTAAAAAAAACCACAGGTTCCTAATTTAGAAAATTTTGTATTTGGAATAGTGTTAAGGAAGAAGGCTTTTGTTACAGAGTAAAAATTATTGGAAACAAAAAAATCAAAGAAGGAGGGATAAAGAATGGGTCAAAAAGTAAGAGTTGTACTTAATGCTGGAAAGGAGTTGAGAAGGACCAAGAAGAAAGCTAGCAGGCGGAGTATTTTTGGTAAAGAAATAAAGGGTAGAAAGTAGTGGTGAGAGGAAAATAGAAGAAAGGAAATAGACAGTGGACTCACTAATTTAGTAGAAGAACAAGGAAGAGATTCCTCACTCATGTCCAAGACGTCTGCTACTCTCTGCATATGGATGCATTGAAATCTATGTGATGGTAACTCTGACTGTGGTGTGATGTTCCAGACCCACGTGCCTGTTGGCTCACTGAACATGTCCTCTTAGAGTCCTGCAGCCCTTCACACTCAGCATGTCCAAAGCAGCAATTATTTGCAATCCCTCCCTGCCCCACACGTACGCCCTCACGCTCTCCCACGCACTCACTTCCTTATAACTATTATTCTCCCTCTCCTGGTTAATGCCTCCCAAACAGCCACCCACGTCACACACTTCTTTCTTCTCCACCCCTCCCCACATCCAACTGGTTGCTAAGTCTTATTGTTTCTGCCTTCTCAACATCTCAGATCAGTCATATCCTTAATTTGTATTCTTTCCAAGATTATTACAGAATTCTCCTGATTTTCCTACTTTTAGTGTTACCCAACCTAAACTATCCATAGTTCTGCTGCCAGTGATTCTACTAAAGCCCAGACCTGATAGTGCTGCACCCCTGCTTAAAACTTACATAGCTTCGCTTTACATATTAGGCCCTCTATGATCCCGCTCTTGCCTACCATTTTGGTGTTAGTATGTGGTGATCCCCACTTGTCACTTTTCCACTCATGTCAGGCTAATTGCAGCTTCTCAAACACAGTACGCATATTTATGCTTCTGTGCCTTTGCACCTGTTCTTCCCTCTACTTGGAGTGTTTTTCTATCCAGCTGATGGACTTTTAGCTTATACTTTTTTTTTTTTTTTTTTTTGCGGTACGCAGGCCTCTCACTGTTGTGGCCTCTCCCGTTGCCGAGCACAGGCTCCGGACGCGCAGGCTCAGCGGCCATGGCTCACGGGCCCAGCCGCTCCGCGGCATGTGGGACCTTCCTGGACCGGGGCACGAACCCGTGTCCCCTGCATCGGCAGGCGGACTCTCAACCACTGCGCCACCAGGGAAGCCCTTGCTTATACTTTAAGAGCAGGTTTAAGAACTCCCTCCTCTGGGAAGCCCTGCTGACCCATATGCTGTGACAATACAAGCATAGCACAGTTAATATCCCCTCTAAACCAACCATTGTCCCTTGTACTTATCGTTGTTATCATACCTGATATGTGTGTCTCATCTACTAGATTATGAACTCGCCCAGGACGGCGATCATGTTTCATGCATTTCTGTGTCTTCAGCAGCCAGCTCAGTACTTGGCAGATAAAAGGCATGCAGCAGATATTTAACGAAGAATGAGACAATGTGTACCTGAACATCTGGTTACAAAAGTTTGACATTAGCAGATCCTGTTGGTGTTTCTATGCTCTGAACATAGTGTCATCTGTGATGAGTCCAGTATGTTGCCTTGAGACCGAGTCCACCTGCTTCCATCACTGGCAATCCCTGGCTGCAGTTTCACCACAGAGGAAATAACATGCATTGTATGGACAGTAAAGGTCCTACATAGTGAGTCCTCAAAGCTAAAACCCTTTCACTGCTCCTCCCACCTATCTCTATGCTCACTGATGGGTGACTGTTTCAAGTTATTTCCCGTTATGAATCTCTTGCCTCTCTCATTCAGGGAAAGTGATGATTTATTGTTGATCCAGGTTTTTGCTGAGGTAGGGAGAACCCTCATGTTTAGTTAGAGGAAATGAAGGCTGTATAGATAGCCAGAAGAGAGTTCCACGTCTAATAGTTTATAGTACCCCCTCACCCAAAGTTGTCATCAGTTGTGGTGAAATGCTTTGCTACATTTCCCTAGCCCCACTGGAAATGTTAATCTAATCATTGATGGTGTAGCTCATCCTGCCTATAAGCATATGTGCTTTTCAAGTTAAGTTCTAGAATGCTTTTTCAAAGGACAGGTAAAGTAACTATGGACAGGGTTTTGTTTAGCAAGTTGGATATACTCCTTCCTGGTGCTTTTTCTGATTTGAGTGTATCTGACTTCGTAAGCAAAATTAGCATTGGGCTTCCCTGGTGGCGCAGTGGTTGGGAGTCTGCCTGCCGATGCAGGGGACACGGATTTGTGCCCCGGTCCGGGAGGATCCCACGTGCCGCGGAGCGGCTGGGTCCGTGAGCCATGGCCGCTGAGCCTTCGCGTCCGGAGCCTGTGCTCCGCAACAATGAGAGGCACACGTACCGCAAAAAAAAAAAAAAAAAAAATTAGCATGAAATAAGACATCTGTCCATTAACTGTGGTATCTATTTTATGAGATGCTCATTCAGTGAGGGTATATTTTGAAATAGAGCTATTTTCCTATTTTCCTATAGTAGCTCTAGTGTATGTGCTTATTAAAGGTATTTTCTTATTTTGCAAGATGAAGCATTTGGATTGATAAACTGATGCCACTTGGTTTGGATAATCACCCTCTGTGAAGAGATCGTACAGTACCCTTAGCAAGTACAGTTGTGGGAAGCTAGTTTTTGGGTTTTTTTTTTTTTTTTTAAGGAATTTGCTTCCTAGGTAACTAGTTTTCAAAGCAGAATTATTTGTTTAACCAAAGACTTTCTTAATAAAAATAAGACTGTAGTGCATGTTAATATTTCAGTTCATGTATTCTCCTTGGAAACACCTAGCTAGATTTTACCATGGAAAGTAATCTTGTCAAAGATTCTGAGTTGGAAAATATGGAAATGTTTGAAAATATGCAGAGAGCAATATACTCTCTAGCTAAGACTTTGGATAAAGATCCAGGAAATAAGGTGGCCTTTTAGAGCTTTTTAAGTTTATTTAAAGACATTTTTAGCATACAGTGCTTTGAAGAAGCAGAGGAGAAATGTAGAAGAAAAATTTGTTAGAAAATCTCTTCTAACTAATGGATGGTGGTATTAACAAGTGAGAATGCAAAGAGGATATTACTTATGAATCTAATCCAAAGTGAAGGATAAAAATTCATAGTGCATACTCAAGTGATGTTCAGTCTTTTCCAAGGAAGGCATCTTGACTCAGTTCTACAGAAGTTATAATAAAAGCTCAGTTTTATTAAAATCTGTGGTGTTAAGGATGCCATGTTGCAGTATTTATGGTCTCACGTCCCTTTCCAGAGAAATAGGAGAGCAGGACACTAGACCTAAGTTGAGTCAGATGCACAGCAAGAACAACCCAAGACAGATGCCAGGGGAAAACCTAAAGAGAAAGCACCATAGGAAGTGTAGCCTGGACACTAGTCCACAGGAGTTAGGCTAAGAGGAAACCAAAGTTTGAAGCCACTGGCAGAGGCCAGGGATTTAGAATGAAGGGTAGGAGTCCATTGAGAGTCCCTCAGCTATGTGAGTAAAGTCGTCAGTGAATTTTATAAGGATCCCTTGGATTTGGGTGGTATGTGTTGATATATGAGGGAAAGATCCGTAGCCACTGAAGGTATTATTACAGTACAGTGAAGTTCAACTGAAAATTAAACAACTGGTATCGTTTGCAATGTGAAATCTCATAGTGAAAAGTGTAGACTATTGAGAATAACAGTAACAGCAGCCAACACATATAGATGCAGACTCTGCTCCAGGCTCTGATCTAAGAGCTCTATATGTATAAACTCATTGATTCTTCATTAGGTGTACTGGTAGTAGCCCCCATGGACAGCTGAGGCACAGATGGATCATTAGGTCTTACAGAGGTGGCAGAGAAGGTAGTCAGATCCAGGCTTTAGAACCCATGCTTTCAAACATTTCAGTACACCATTGAGTACAGAATTTCAAATCCATGACTATTATTCCAACGACCATCAATACTGACATACATCCAGTTCCCAAATTAATTATGTTTCCCAATTTTCTCTTTTCCTTTTCTCATCACAACTGAAGGTATGGTTTTTAATAGTTATAATCATCAAATTTAATGCTTAGTCTTATGCTTAGATATGCCCCATGATAGCTCATCCCCACTTCAACATACGCTTTAAAATAGAACATTTTGTGCACAGAGTAGCATTACAAAGAGACTGAGAGAGTTAGCTCCAACTATAGAGCAAGATAAACAGTGGCTTCTGGGGTCAACTGGATGGAATATTCCAGAAAGTTAGAAGCAAATTCTAGTAGAAAGACTATCCCAAGTCCCAGGATCTAATCCCATATTACTTAGTAGAGTGTTCACTTTAGCAAGTCACTAAACCTCTTATCCAATATTTCTTAAGACAGTAAACTGTGGTTTAATCATCCATTCAAGCAAACAGTTTTTGAGTGCCTGTGATGCACAGAAGTACATTAAACAGATCACATTTGTGCCCTCATTCAGCTAATGATCCAGTTGGGGAAGACAGAAAATAAATATGTAAGCAAGTAATTTCAGAACAAGACATACTCTGAAATCAATATGAGAACAATGGGATGAAGTGACCCGTGGAGGAAATCAGGGATGGCTTCCTAGTTAAGGGAAATGATGTGAAGGAGCTGGCCACGTGATGAGCAGGGAGAAGAAGGCTATGCAAGCAGAAGGAATAGCCGGGAAAAAGGCACCAAGGTGGTGATGAGCTTGACACACTCAAAGCAGAAAAATAAGGCCAGTTGTCTCAGATGAAGTGAACCAGAGGGAGACTGGGGTGAGGGGCAAGGCTGAAGACAAAGCCAGTGGTCAGATAATATCTTGTAGGACATGGTTCAGGAGTTCTTATCTGGGGGCAATGGAAACCACTGAAGGATTTTAGTGAGAAGTTAGGGTAATGTATACTGTGAAATCATGGTATTCATCAATGAATCTACAGGGCATGGGACATGGTATATTCCTTAACAATTTTTACAAAATTTGGTTTGGAGAGTTGGAGGGAGTGTGAGATTGCACCAAACTTGCTTGTATGCTGGGATCCTCTGTGTAGCATGAGAGATTCTTTCATTTACAGACTCTGTGTCTCTGACATTGAGTATTGTTGCTGCTGCGTATACTATTATGTTTATTTTGCATGGTTCCTGTTGTAGTGCTTCACAGAGTTCATAGAATTTTAATACTGAAAAAAAACTTTAGGGATCAGCTGGGCCAGTGTCTTAATTTTACAGATGTGGAGACAGAGACCGGAAAGAGAAACTTTGCAGCGCTCTTTGCATTACCCTATGCAGCTTCTCCCTAGTGTGCTCTGCAGGTTTTGCAGGAGTTTTGTTCTGTTTATGATCTTTTTCATCTTTCCCTGGCATTTCCATATCCCCTGGGACAGGCATGCTGAACACTGATTCTTTCAGGTATTTTGCAAACTCAATTCCCATTTTAAAATGGGATTACTAGAGCAGCTGCTCCCTGAACAATCTACTTGCTTCTGTTACAGCTGCTTCTGCTCAAGTTCAGTCAGTCATCTTATGACTGGTAAAATTCCCAGTGCCTCGAGGCTGCCCGTTTCTTCCCAGCTCTCCTCCACGATACTGCTGCTCCGTCAAGGCAGAGCTCATTTTTTATAGAAGCCTGTGAGATTTATCAACTTTCTGTAGGAAAAGTTTGTATTCAAACTTTTGCTCTTCCTGTCTGAGCTATGAGCTGTAAATTGTTGTATTGGGCTGGCCAAAAAGTTTGTTTTGGTTTTTCTGCAATAACATCTTATGGAAAAACCAGAATGAATTTTTTTGGCCACCCCAATAAATATCTAGTCTCTGGCCCAGGTAGTGAAAAATGAAGCATCTCTTCTCGTCTGCTCAGTCTGACTCCAGTGGTTTGCAGATTCTGAGTGAAACATTGCTTAGCTTGTTTCTAGTTTCTTTTTTGGTTTGTTTTTGTTTTTGGCATTGCCTGAAAGACATAGTCCAGGCAGGCTTTTTTCCGTTATTATTCTTTCTACCAGGTTCTACCTCGTGTTGAAGGGAAGTCGACATTGACGCCAGTGTAATGTCCTGCAAATGGAACTGTTCGGAAAGTGTTTCTCATGTATGATGCTGGACTCATTCTACCTGATGAACTTTTCTTAACGACGTGCTTCAGGCGCAGTCCTCATGCTTGCCAAGTAGAGAGTACTGTTCAAATAACTCTGGTTCTGAGCCCAACTTTTATGGGTTTCTTACAAATAAGGGATAAAGACCTTGAGCATTACTTGATCTCTAGCACACTTAGTTTATCAGAAGTGAAATCTTATAGAAAACTTGCAAGAAAATGAAATGATATGGAATAGGGGAAACATGATGGGCCCATGTGGGAAAAAACCTATGTGGTTGCTTCTTCTCAAATCGTTTTGCAATTCCACTTTGCATCTTGCCTCTGCATCTTTTGTTTTAGTGCCCATAGGAGTTAGAACAAGAAATGTTTAGTTAAGTAGTTAATTAAGGATTGGAATTTTAATTTGTCAGATAATCTTTCTTCTTTTATTTAAGTTTTATCCATTCTGCAAGGCCTGTGAAAAGGGCTTCTTTTATAGAGCTTTTCATAACTGCTTTGGTGCTTCTGTGTGGTTATTGAAGTATTTTTTTTGTTTCTTTTTGTTTGTTTGTTTTTGTTTTTTAGATGCACCAGCCTCTCTCCCCAATTAAAATGTAAATTTCTGTAGGGCCCATGCAGAAAGTGATCATAACTTTATGCTTTAGATGTTTGAGGTCCTGTTTTAGTTGGTGCTCAGTAATGCTCATTTATGATGAAAAAGGAATATGAAATAAAATAAGCAAACAAACTAAAAATTGTACCAAGTAAACTCTGGTGATTAGAAGGAATTTGAGACATACATTGGGTATTAATGGAGTGAACTGTTAAGAAAAAATTCAATTACAAAAGGTGATGAAGAGGACTTGGACCAACTTGATCATAGTTGGGTTGGCCCATCTCTTTAGTTAATAGGTGGTGAGTGCCAAGATATTATAGGAATCTGGGAGCAAAAGCTGTTCCCTGTGCTGGAAATTCTGTTCAAAGTATACTTATTTTGGAATGAAATTGGATTCAGTGACTCGTGAGGGTCCTTTTAACTTCTCAGTATCAGTTATTTTATGAATAAACCTACCTCTAATTTTTTTTCTCTATGAGAAATTCAGGTGTAATTTTATTTTATTTTATTTATTTATTTTTTTGCGGTACACGGGCCTCTCACTGTTGTGGCCTCTCCCGTTGTGGAGCACAGGCTCTGGACGCGCAGGCTCAGCGGCCATGGCTCACGGGCCCAGCCGCTCCGCGGCATGTGGGATCTTCCCGGACCGGGGCACGAACCCGTGTCCCCTGCATCGGCAGGCGGACTCTCAACCACTGCGCCACCAGGGAAGCCCTATTTTTATTTTATTTTTAATTTAACTTTTGAAACAATTTTTAAAGGTTACTTTCCATTTACAGTTATTACAAAACATTGGCTATATTCGCAATGTTGTAGGATACATTCTTGAGCCTATCTTACACCCAATAGTGTGTATCTCCATCTCCCCCACACTTACATTGCACCCCAAGTTTGTTCTGTATATCTGAGTCTGCTTCTTTTTCTGTTCACTAGTGTGTTGTATTTTTAAGATTCCACCTAAAAGTGACATCATACAGTATTTGTCTTTCTCTGACTTATTTCACTTAGCATGATGCCCTCCAAGTCCATCCATATTGTTGCAAATGACAAAATTCCCTTTTTTTTTATATAGCTGAGTAGTATTCCATTGCATTTATATAACACAGCTTCTTTATTCATTCATTTGTTGATGGACACTTAGGTTGCTTCCATATCCTGGCTATTGTAAATTATGCTGCTATGAACATTGGGTTGTGTGCATCTTTTTGAGTTAGCGTTTTTGGTTTTTTTGAATGTATATCCGGGAGTGGAATTGCTGGGTCATATGGTAGCTCTATTTTCAGTTTTTTTGCAAAACCTCAATACTGTTTTCCAAAGTGACTGCACCAATTTACATTCCCACTAACAGTGTAGGAGGGTTCCCTTTTCTCCACATCCTCGCCAACATTTGTTATTTGTGTTTTTTTTAATTATAGCCATTCTTATAGGTGTGAGGTGATAGCTCCATGTAGTTTTGATATGCATTTCCCTAATGATTAGTGAAGTTGAGCACCTTTTCATGTGCCTGTTGGCCATCTGCATTTCCTCTTTGGAAAAATGTCTATTCAGTTCTTCTGCCCACTTTTTAATCGGGTTGTTTGTTTTTTTGATGTTGAGTTGTATGAGCTGTTTATATATGTTGGATATTAATCCCTTATTAGTCATATCATTTGCAAATATTTTCTCCCATTCAGTAGGTTATCTTTTTGTTTCATTGATGGTTTCCTTTGCTGTGCAAAAGCTTTTAAGTTTAACTAGGTACCATTTGTTTATTTTTGCTCTTATTTTCTTTCCTTTAGGAGACATATCCAAAAGCTATTGCTTTGATTTATGTCAAAAAGTGTTCTGCTTATGTTTTCCTCTAGGAGTTTTATAGTATTCAGTCTTACATTTAGGTCTTTAATCCATTTTGAGTTTATTTTTGTATATGGTGTTAGAAAATGTTCTAATTTCATTCTTTTATATGTAGCTGTCCAGTTTCCCCAGAACCACTTATATTATGGTTTTATGGAGACTGTTTTTCCTCCATCGTATGTTCTTGCCTACTTTGTTGTAGATTAATTGATCATGAGTACATGGGTTTATTTCTGGGCTTTCTATCCTGTTCTGTTGATCTATGTGTCTTTTTTTTTGTGCCAGTACCATACTGTTTGGAATACTGTAGCTTTGTAATATAGTCCAAAGTCAGGGCACATGATTCTTAGAGCTCTGTTCTTTCTCAAGATTGTTTTGGCTATGAGGTTTTTTTGTGTTTCCATATAAATTTTAAAATTATTTGTTCTAGTTATGTGAAAAATGTCATTAGTATTTTGATAGGGATCGCATTGAATCTGTCAATTGCCTTGGGTAGTATGGTCATTTTATCAATATTGATTTCTTCCAATCCAAGAACACAGTATATCTTTCCATTTGTTTATGTTGTCTTCAGTTTATTTCATGAGTGTCTTACAGTTTTTGGAGTAGAGGTCTTTTGCCTCCTTAAAAAACCAACCTCTAATTTTAAAACGCTGAATATAATTTGAAGAACTTTGGCTTAAAACTCACAGGTTTTTGAATATCAGTTGCTCAGTCTTTAAATACTACATTCTTCTGGAGTCTGTCATGTCAGGATCATCTGATATGACCTAATTTGTATTACCTAATTTATTGCACTAGATATTATATAGTCATTTGAATGCATCTCCTCCATCCTTCTTAATATAAGACACTTAAGACAAAGGATCCAGTCTGACTTAGGACATGGTTGAGAGCATAGAATATGAAGTTAGACAGAACTGAGTTTGAATACAGCTTCATCATCATTTACTGGTATGCAACTTAGGCAAGTTACTTAAGTTATTTGTCACCTAGTTTTCTCTTAATCTTTTTGTGAGAATTTATATATATAGTGCTTGTACTAAAGATGCTCAATAAAGTATTTTACAAAATATTTTATACTTCACATTTGGTAGATGCTGAGTTGCTGTTTGGCAAATGAAAATGAGTTGAGCTGAATATTTTCTGGTAGAATGTATGTCATGCATAGTATTGATTTTCATTGTTAGAACACATATGCTTGACTTAAACTCATTTTTATAAAATCAAATATAGTACAAGCTGTTAAACTATTAAGATGTTTTACTTGGGGGTTTTAATTATCTACACCTTGCAAACTGTGAAATGTTTCCTTTAGATTGATTCAAAAGAAATCAAGTTTTCTCTTCAAAATCAATGAAGGGAACACGGTCAATAGATGCCTTTCTCAGGTTACAAAATCTCAAGTCTTTTTTCAATTAAGGAGGAGGGAGAGGGCACTGTAATGAAGGTTAGATTTTTTTACTCTAGCCTAAGTTTCTTCCCCTAACTAAGAACCCTAATATGGAGCATTGCTTTTCCATTCATCTCCCTTGGTTGGCTAAGTCTTCTGTCTTGGTTATGATAGACTGACATTCCACTCCTGTGTTCCCTCTGAATTACAGTGTAACTTTGAACATGTTCCTCTAATGGCCTTTTCTGTGACTTTCTTTTCTCACTCCTAAAATTCTCAAATCCTTCAAATACTTATTCTAATGTTGACCCAAATTGACTTTTATAAAAATTTTGATCAATAAGTTTAGCAACTATATAATGAATACTCATTGCGTGTGTACTTAGTACAAGTCTGTCACTTTAGTATGTAATGTTACTATTAAACATTATAACTTGGAGGAAATTAAAAAGCACTCTATAAGCTACATTGATATCTCAGGCATTTCTTGCAAATTCTAATAATAATTTCCTCTTATGTTAGAGAAATATGAGGGATGTTTTCAGTGTGTGATTTATAGTTCAATGAGTCCCAAAATCAAGGGGGAGGGGAAATTTGGCATTTGTTGGTAAATTTTATTGATGTCAACAATTTGTATCATTCGGAACTCAAAAAACTGTGTCCTCGGTTGGACTGATTTAGCTGACCGATCACTAGAAAAAACATAATCATTACTAATTAGAGAGCCCAGCCAAGCTAATCTCTAATAAAGGATTTTGTGGTCCTGAAATTTAATCAGTTGTTTAATGTCACTGGCCTAACTGGTGAGAGCAGTTTCCTCCTCACCTAATCCATCTTCAGAAGCATTCTTGGAAAAGCTAAGGGGCCTATGATCTTGCTGGTAAGAGCTTTGATGTTGTCTTTTTCTCTTTCCCCTCCTATTTTGGGAATATGTGTGGTCCCATTTCTAGAAAGAAGAGGTGTAAGATGGGTTTTTTCTTATATGAGTATTTCTTTTTGTGTATGTATTGTACAGCTACATGTGGCTTAATAGAGAGATACAGAATTTGAGTACTTACAAGAGATACTTTTTGTGTGTGCTTGTGTATTTATAAACTAGATACTATTTCAAATGCTCTGTGTGTGTGTTCTATTATTTCCTCCCTACCAGCGATATAAGGTAGATGCTATTATATGTTTTGTAAAGATAAGGAAACTGAGGGATAGACTGATTAAATAGCTTACCTGGGATCACATATCTCAGTTTGGCAGGGTGGCTTCAGTGCCTGCGTTCTGAATTTTAGATGCTTTTCTGGACTCTAATATTTGGTGTTTTAAACACCCATTAGACTGCTTGTATGCAGATTGAGTTCTAGCTGAACTCCATGTCTTTAGAAAGGTTAAGATTCACCTTTATGGCAGTCATTCACCTGTTCATATAAGTTTTGGTGTAAACTTGACCTTAATGTTATTCTAAGATCAGAGACTGAATTGGAATGACTGCTTTCCCATAAGGGAATCTAAGCAAGAAAGTTAGTGCATTTCAGACATAGCCATTGTTTTATCTGTCCTAGGGCAATGTGTATGAAGCTGGAGTTTCTTTCTTTTGCAAAGGAACTTATTTGTATAGTATCTGCTCATCACTGAGCTACAGTGACATACCCAGCTACGGTGACAAACTCAAAATCACTACATGCATCTGACAAATGTCCGCAGACTTCACTGTCTCTTCTAGGCTTAGGAAAACAAAATAAAATTTTAAGAATCTTTATTCCAACTGCAAGAATTCTGAGCCACAACAGTAGAACTGGGTAACTGCCAGTGTAAGCTTCTCTGTTTTAGCAAAATTCTTCATTTGTCTGAAACTTACCAGCATATTGCTATATCAGGTTCAGGCTAGGATCAGAGTTTATAATTGGAATCAATATGCCTAACATTTCTGAAATTGCAATTCCTTATAAGACAACCTGATTTATCAATAGTCTATTATTTAGTAAGACAACCCCACCATCAGTGTCATCTAAGAGTTTATGGAACCAATTACTCTTCAGAGATTGTCACTTGTTTTTTTACTGTGTGCCTTGCAGTAAAGTTTGGGTGAGAATAATTTGTAAGTCAATGTAAATGTGGTAGTATGGGTATTTCAGCTCCCTTGAGAGCTTTAAAAAGTACTAATTAATCTGAGAGGAGATCTGAACAGTCTTTGAAATCTCCCAGGTGATTCAAATGTTCATCTAGGGTCAAAAAACAATGCCTTGAAGGCTATTTATAGGTATCTTACTTTTGAAAGATCAAAGATGTGGGCTATAGAGACTTATATTGAATTTTATCTTAGTAACATTTCAAAATCTTTGTTTATTGTGGAAGTCCTTAAGAAGAAATCTAACATTATAACAATAAGAAACCTCAATGCTTTATATTTGGCTAATTTTTTCAGATCCTTTCATATTTTTATGGGGGTGATATATTCTGTAAAATTCTTGATGACCCTTGCTTACTCATCATAGCTATGAAAGAGAGTAAAGAAAATTATCACTCTTATTTTAGAGAGAACTCTTTAAAGCTTGTAGCTCCATTTCTTCATGTTAATTTAATTATTTTCCTTTCTAAAAAAGTAGAAAGTCCTCTTCAGTATTTACATGATGTGAAAACATCTCTTGTGTAGATAAAAATAACTTTCTTCAGTTTTCTTCCTCAGGAATATTTTAGTCTGCCACAAATGCCAGGTAGAAAAAAAAAATCAACCTTAGGAAAGTTTACTTTAAATGTGTCTGAGTTCAGGACACACTAGTATCCTTCCATGATCCCTGGAGCTTTCTCATGTACGCTTACAGCTCCCTAGGGAAACGTTATATTTCATACACGCTTATCCTCCACTGTGTTCCTAGGCACATTGTAGTTATGGAATAAATATTTGTTGCATTAATTAACCTCCCCATCCTGCCCTTTTTAAAGGTAAAGGCAGGTGTTCCTGTGTTCACACCTCCTGTAATTGTGATAGCCAATGTACTAAGGAAGGTCCAAGACTTTAAGAAAAAGAATATTTCTTTTTAGAGTAGCAGCTGATAAAATTTAATGCAAATTCTAAGAAGCCAGCCAGTAACGGGAGCTGCCGCTTGGCCAGTTTGGGTCAGTTCATTGCTTCTATAATGTAACCAATGCAATTAATCAAAATGAGGTTGACTCTCAACAGAAGTCTTACAAGAACTAAATAAACAGAAGCAATGGCCATTGAGTTTCAAGTTGCTAAAGCGTGATCTGGAAAAGTATGAACCCAAGGAAATTAGGCGACTTTAAAAAGGCTTAGGGGCTTTCCTGGTGGCGCAGTGGTTGGGAGTCCGCCTGCCGGTGCAGGGGGCGCGGGTTCGTGCCCCGGTACGGGGGGATCCCGCGTGCCGCGGAGCGGCTGGGCCCGTGGGCCATGGCCGCTGGGCTTGTGCGTCCGGAGCCTGTGCTCCGCGTTGGGAGAGGCCGCAGTGGTGAGAGGCCCGCGTACCGCACAAAAAAAAAAAAAAAAAAAAAAGGCTTAGGACTTTTTTTGCAGCGTCAGTAAGAGTCTGACCCTGGGTTTCAGAAGATACTATTTCCAGTACATCAGCGACGTGTGGGTGGACTGAGTCATTCTCATTCCCTTCCAGTGCACTCCCCAGTCTCCAACCTCCCCCAACACCCATGAGCAATCTGCTACTTTCTGCCCTGCAGAGTGCTTCTGAAGACAAATTTGAAAATCTAACCAGGTGTGTGAATCCATAGCAAATGAGAATTTATTAATTTGCCTTAAGTTGGCATCTGTTAGCTCTGCTTTCTTTTACTAATTTAAGCTGGAATATTAAGGAAGGTTTAGACACAGGAACAACAATAATGCCAGGCCATTTTTAGGGTTAAATTCTGCTATAGGTTAAGGAGAATGAATAATGAAACAGATCAAACCTGGTGCTGGATGCTCCCTTTTTTATTGGCACTGATGGTGTTCCTTTTTGTGTTTTCCGGAATGGGAGTAATTCTGAGAGAAAATCTGAAAGTTTTTGCATCTGCAAATCATACTGCCTCAGCAACACAGAAAGCCCCAGGGTCCTTTCAGAAATACTTGTAGCATGCCTCTAGGAAATTCTCTAGACTGATAAGGCCATGGTCAGGGTCTACACTCTGCTGTCACTATTCTGCTTTCTCTGCATCTAGAAGTTATGCTCCTTGGGTAGTCTTTGTGTCAATTAATTAGATATTGATAGCAGAACATATGTGCCACTCTCCCCTACTGCCTCTTGACTTTCAACCGAGGCGCTGAGGATCGGGGAAGAAATGAGCTGATGATATATATGTGTGAATACTTCAGAGGGCTGTGAGAGGGGAAGCACATCACACTTCCAGTCTGGGGTCTGACTGCTTGTTCCCAATTCCTGCTGCTCTGCTGTGCCAGATGAAGGCCTCCTCCTGACCCTGCCTTTCATCATTTTTCTCCTTGAAACGCTCCCAGAAATAGCTCATTGACTCAGAGTGTGGCTTCCCAGAGGCCGGCCTCTTATGACCTCCTTGAGGATAAATGTTTAGGGAAAAACAGAAAGAAGGCCATTAAGACCTTGTTTTCAGGGGTCGCATTGAGGAAGCTACAGTGTGCCTTAATAGGTGGCAGACAGTGGATTCATACTCCATTCCCGAGTTCCTCTTATACTTGCATGGCTGGTATGGTCCCTTGAATGCGGCTTCCTGGGCAAAGTTTTGAAGTGGAGGGCCGTTTAGGAAAAGACCTAAATGCCACTTTTTCACTTGTTCCCTCAGCAATCCCAAACCTGCTTATCTAGAAGTCCAGTTACAGTCAGACCCCTCACTGTTCACTTCCTATGCTTTACCTTGCCTCTTCCGATGAATGACAAATCCTCAGGATCAGAGCCTGTTGGAAAAAGAGCTTCTTTGTCAAAATATCAAGATATTAAGTCAGCTACTCATGGAGATTGGGAATTCTCCCTTTCATCACAAAAATACACGTACTTGCAGTATCTTTGTCCTGAATGAAAACTGCCCCAGTCTGTTCTGGGTGGTACAGAGACCAGAGTCCAGGTCAGGAGCAGTGTTGTCTGCTTCCATTTCTGCACCATCTTCATATTGGGCAAGTCAGTTCGGAGCTCAGTCTTATGATCTAGTGTATAATTGGGTTGGATCAGATGATGTCTCAGGTCCCTTTTAGCTTGACTATCTATGCGAACATCCCATAGTTAGGAGAGCAAATTGCACTCAAAGCCTCATTGTCCGGGAAAGAAGCGTTTGTTTAAAGAACTAAAGTGAATTACAAGGCTTCAGCTTCTTGAGTTACTTGGTACATTCTCAATAAGTCTTCACTACTTTTGTTATATGGCAGGTTCTTTTCTCTATTAAATGGAAGATTCTTTAAATTCTATAATGCTTTACAATTTTCAAAAGTTTCACACAGATGATTTCATATAATCCCATAATGACCCTTTTTTCCCTACCCCTATATTGCCCCTTCACCATTCCCTCTTCCCACTGGTAACCACTAGTTTGTTCTCTACATCTGTGAGTCTGCTTCTTTTGTTTTATTCGCTAGTTTGTTATGTATTTTTAGATTCCACATATAAGTGATATCATACTCTGTCTTTCTCTGTCTGATATTTCACTTAGCACGACCTAGCAATTCCAATCTGGTATGTATCCAAAAAAACCCCCAAAAAACACTAATTTGAAAAGATACATGCACCCTGACGTTCATAGCAACACTATTTACCATAGGCAAAACCTGGAAGCAACCTAAGTATCCATTGACAGATGTATGGATAAAGATGTGCTATATATATATATATATATATATATATATATATATATATACACACACACACACACAATGGAATACTACTCAGCCATAAAAAGGAATGAAATTTTGCCATTTGCAGCAACATGGATGGACTTGGAGGGTGTTTTGCTATGGTAGGTTCTAGGAAAGATCTAGTCCTGTCTCTATTCTAAAAGACCTGCTATGTTCCTAAAATGACAGTGAACAACATGGTCATGGCCCATGATCAATCCTACATTTACACAGAGATAGTTTTGTAAAGTGTCTTCACATTTATTATCTCAAGTAGCCTGCTCAGGACACTTTATAGAAGAGGAGGCTGAGGCTCAGAAAATTAAGATGCTTGTTCAAGGCCTTGAGGCTAGGAAATGCTTGAGCTGGGACTAGAACCCACGTTTTTCTCACTTGAAATCTGGTGCCCTTTCCATCTTACCATAGTGAAATGGTACAAGCCAGAATGCATTATCCAAATGGTGTAGGCTATGCTCCATGTGTGCCTTCTGTAAAGGAGGTAGCTGGTAAGTAGGGAAAGGTCATATTTTATTTTCTCTTAAAAGATATGAGAAAAGTCAGTACTATTGCCACGGTGAGGATTTCTCCGAGTTACATCTATTTTTAAAGTACCACAGCGAATAAAACATTTGTTTTCATGAACTAGACTTCAGAGTAGGGTTGTTTCCCCATTTTGAGTCCCACCCACCCTGACTCCCTCCCCACCATGGACCTCCATCTGTATATACCATTTCCTTCTTTGGTGCTTGAAATAAATGACTAATAACCTTGATGGGGAGTGTTGCTATCTGGAAAAGCCGCAGATTGACTTCTCTTCCACTAATTTTGGGTTTATCCCTGTCAGAAATCTTATCTACAGCACTCTTTCTTGTACCAGAAAATGAACCCTAGATAAGATATGGGATCAGGTTGGCTAGATTACTTTTTAAGTTCCATCAAAGACCAAAGGTAGAGTCTCTCTTAAATGGCATGACTAAGATTACAAGCTACTGGAGGGCAGGGATCAATGAGAAATTTATAGTTTTATTGTTTTTCTTATTAGAATTGATTCCTGATATGATCTATTCTGTTTCGTAAATTTTAATTTGAATTAACTTTCACCAAATGAAGGGCAGTAGCACTTGAGGTCTATAGAATTGTTTAATACATTGGGGGTGGGAAAGGAGAGAAAAGAACAACAGAAAGTCCAATGAATTTCTTCCTGGTGAACTCCCTGTGAACCTTCTATAGTTAGGAGAGCAAATTGCACTCAAAACTTCATTGTCCAGGAAAGAAGCCTTTGTTTAAAGAACTAAAGTAAATTTCAGGGCTTCAGCTTCTTGAATTTAGTTCAATGGCTTGTGGCCAAAAATTTAATGAGGGCTGAAAGGACTGATATCTCCCACCATTCAACTCTACCACTGGGACTGCAGTTGATGAGAGAAAGAGTTGTCTTAAAATTCAAAAGAGTTAATATATTCTGTCCATTTGCAACTTTCATCAACATGAAGTCACCCTCATAATAAATGACTTACAGCAGGATTTTATCCTCATTTGCCATTTTTAGCTGGAATCTGAGGGAAAATAAATCACTCTGTCCTTCTCTTTTTCCTTTTACCTCAGAGTCGGAGAGCCCGTCTAAACTTCAGAGTAAGGATGAGAGCAAAGGAGAGATCTTTTTAGGAGTTTGTAAAGTTAAGAGTGGTTTGCTTTGTGGATGCTGTAAGGGTGAACTCTTAGTATCACTGAATATTAATGAGTAATTCTGAGTGAGCCAAACCAAGGAAAAGGATGAAAAATGAGAAGGCAAGGGCCACACAGTTCTTCCTTAGATGTCTCACTTTCTCTCTCCTGTAGACAATAGACTGCTTTCAGTTTTTTCAGTATCTTTACAATTTATTGACTATCAGAAGATAAAGACATTACTATGGTATGCTTAGAGTCTCTGAAAGACAAATATGTGACTGTACTTTCCATGTGAAAGAGATTTATCTATATTAGAAGAATTAGGCTATAGCCACTGTGTGAGTGTGTGCATCTATATGCGCCTCTGTGTGTGTTTGTGTATGTATACATATATGTATTTTCCTTCTGGGATCTTGAGAGAAAGCTTGGAGGTTACAAATTCTCACACTTCTCTCAGGATCAAAAATGAGTAGAACTATCAGCAATCAACATCAAACTCATGGATTTTTTTTTTTTTTTTTTTTTAGCATAGGAAAAAGCAGGAAACTGCTTTCCTTGCTCAATGTCTTAGAGTCTGGATAGAATAAAACACTGGGCACCAGGAAAAATGTATGAGATAAACCTGGACCAGAATGTTGTTTGGAATCCCCTAGCTTTTTGCCTAGAGATGTATTTTTCATGCCTAGCATATAACACGAACTCTAGGCAAACAAATACCAGCTTTTTTTTTTTTTTTTTTTTGCGGTACGCGGGCCTCCCAGTGTTGTGGCCTCTCCCATTGCGGAGCACAGGCTCCGGACGCGCAGGCTCAGCGGCCATGGCTCACGGGCGCAGCCGCTCCGCGGCATGTGGGATCTTCCCGGACCGGGGCGCGAACCCGTGTCGCCTGCATCGGCAGGCTGACTCTCAATCACTGCGCCACCAGGGAAGCCCACAAATACCAGCTTTTAATCTGAGTTGAAACTCTGAAGATGATGGCTCTATTATTCACGTCTCGTACCTGAACCT
This sequence comes from Orcinus orca, assembly GCF_937001465.1. NCBI lineage: Eukaryota > Metazoa > Chordata > Mammalia > Artiodactyla > Delphinidae > Orcinus > Orcinus orca. The sequence continues at coordinate 129,029,862 of NC_064560.1, forward strand.
CAGGCCCTGCTGCTTTACAAACAACACAGTTCAGCTGAAATAGACTTTTACTGTATATTATTAGGCAGGTGAATTTAATGTGAAACTCATTTCCATAATTAGGGCTATTGAGAGTGTCACTGTAATTATGGTTACTTAAAAAGAAGTTCCTCCCTGATCATCATCTGAGGGGTGTGCTCTCAGTGGATTAATGATAGCATTACCTGCTGCTGAGCCAGACTCAGAATTAAATAGACCAAACATCTGCTGTTGTGACACCTACCCAACGCACTTTCTGGTGATATATTAGGTCACCATATACTGAGTTATCTTTAAAAGCTATGCTTGACTCACTTAGTTTAAAAGGTTTTAGTAAAAGTGGACTTAAGGCCTGAGTTAGTGGGAAAAGTCAGTTTCCCTCTTTATTTTGCAAGTCGAAATGGAATTCCTACGTGTGGCACAAGGTAAATGCTAACTTCATATGGATTTTATTTTAACTTCAGACATTTTTTTCTTTGACAGTTTAAAGTGAAATTGGCTGGGATGGAGAATAGAGTTTTAAGCTTCTGAATTTCCATTGTAGAAAAATATGAGCTGATCTAGGGGAAATAGGAATTCCTTGGGGGAAAGAAGTGGCTTTTTTTGTCTTTAAATCATAGACTGAGGTTGTGAAGAAGTGAGGTGGATTATCTCCGTGCCCGTAGATACTATGGGTCACATTGATCAGAATAGTATATTTTTAGGGGTGGGTTTGAGTTCAACAGCATCCTTAGAATAATTATCTGTTAGTATACAAATCTATTTTAATTAGGTAGTAAAAAGCTATAAAATATTCACTATTTATTTTTAAATTATTTATTTCATAAATTATTATGCTTTTTCCAGAAAGGCAAGCTTAGACTAGAAAGAGCTGAACTTAATAAAGAAGCTCGTCAATTGTCATGAGAATTTCTACTGTGTGTGTGTATGGATATGGTAGAAATATATATACATATATCCAATGTTTTATATAAAATACATATATATTTAATATGTGTAAATATATATTTTTTAATGTGACTGGCTCTAATATTCTACTGAGATAGGTTTTACAAGGGATGTTCCTGTTTATGGTAAGGTAATGAGCTAGTGGAACCCTTATGGGATTTTATGTGTTGGAAAAGTTGTTTAGCAGTTTTCAGTCCAACACGTAAGAAGCTTAGAAGTTGTTATTCCATTCTAAAAACAAATAAAAGCTAAACTGAAAAACCTACAACTTGTTTTTTACTTTTTAAAATTGAGATATAGTTGGTGTACAATATTATATAAGTTACAGGTGGACTACATAGTAACTTACAATTTTTAAAGGTTATACTACTTTTATAGTTATTATAAAATATTGGCTATATTCCCTGTGTTGTACAATATATCCTTGTAGCTTATTTATTTTATACATAATAGTTTATACCTCTTAATCTCCTACCCCTATATTGCCCCTCTCCCCTTCCCTCTCCCCACAGGTAACCACTAGTTTGCTCTCTATATCTGTGAGTCTGCTTATTTTTTGTTATATTCACTGGTTTGTTTTAGATTCCACATATAAGTGAAAATATACAGTATTTGTCTTTCTTTGTTTGACTTATTTCACTTAGCACAATACTCTCCAAGTCCATCCATGTTGTTGCAAATGGCAAACTTTCGTTTTTATGGCTGAGTAGTATTCCATTGCATATACATGCACCACATCTTCTTTATTCATTCATCTGTTGATGAACACTTAAGTTGCTTCCATGTCTTACCTATTGTAAATAATGCTGCTATGAATGCTGCTATGAATATTGGGGTGCGTGCAGCTTTTTGAATTAGTGTTTTGTTTTTTTCAGATATATACCCAGTAGTGGAATTGCTATGGTAGTTCTATTTTGAGGTTTTTGAGAAAACTCCATAGTGTTTTCCATACTGGCTGTACCAATTTACATTCTCACCAACGGTGTAGGAGGGTTCCCTTTTCTCTACATCCTCGCCAACATGTGTTATTTGTAGACTTTTTGATGATAGCCATTCTAACAGCTGTGAGGTGATATCTCATTGTGGTTTTGATTTGCATTTCCCTGATGCCTAGTGATGTTGAGCATCTTTTCATGTACTTGTTGGCCATCTGCATTTCCTCTTTGGAAAAATGTCTATTCAGTTCTTCTGCCCATTTTTAAAATCAGGTTTTTTATTTTTTGATGTTAAGTTGTATGAGCTGTTTATATACGTTAGATATTAATCCTTTATTGGTCATATCATTTGCAAATATTTTTCCCATTCAGTAGGTTGTCTTTTTGTTTCGTTGATGGTTTCCTTTGCTGTGCAAAAGCTTTTAAGTTAAATTAGGTCTCATTCATTTATTTTTGCTTTTATTTCCTTTACTTTAGGAGACATATCCAAAAAAATATTGCTTTGATTTATGTCAAAGAGCGTTCTGCCTATGTTTTCCTCTAGGAGTTTTATAGTATATGGTTTTACATTTAGGTCTTTAATCCATTTTGAATTTGTTTTTGTATATGCTGTTAGAGAATGTTTTAACTTCATTCTTTTACATGTAGCTGTCCCATTTTCCCAGCACCACTTGTTGAAGAGACTGTCTTTTCTTCATTATATATTCTTGCCTCCTTTGTCATAGATTAGGTGACCATAAGTGTGTGGATTTATCTCTGGGCCTTCTATCCTGTTCCATTGATCTATGTGTCTGCCTTTGTGCCAGTACCATACTGTTTTGATTGCTGTAGCTTTGTAGTATAGTCTGAAGTCAGGGTTCATGATTCCTCCAGCTCCATTCTTTTTTCTCAAGTTTGTTTTGGCTATTTGAGGTCTTCTGTGTTTCCATACAAATTTTAAAATTATTTGTTCTAGTTCTGTGAAAAATGCCATTAGTATTTTGATAGGGATTGCATTGAATCTGTAGATTGCCTTGGGTAGTATGGTCATTTTAACAATATTAATTCTTTCAATCCAAGAACACAGCATATCTTTCTGTTTGTGTTGTCTTCAATTTCTTTCATCATTGTCTTATAGTTTTTGGAGTACAGATCTTTTGTCTCCTTAGGTAGGTGTATTCCTAGGTATTTTATTTTATTTTTAATGTGATGGTAAATGGGATTGTTTCTCTAATTTCTCTTTCTGACATTTTGTTGTCAGTGTATAGAAATGCAACAGATTTCTGTATATTAATTTTGTATCCTGCAACTTTACCAAATTCATTAATGAGCTCTAGTAGTTTTCTGGTGACATCTTTAGGATTTTTTAAATATAGTATTCTAGTATACAAACATTTCTTAACATATGCATGTAAGTCACCCCCAGCTTTGGCTTCATATTGGCATCATTTGGGAAGTTTTTAAAATATTGATATGTATCTCACCACAGATTCTGTTTAATTAGACTAAGGTATAGCCTTAGCATGAGGAGTGATTTTAAATCACTCCAGCTGGTTTTAATATGTAACTAAGGTTGAGAAGTACTGATTTATTACATATTTTGTTGAAAGATGACTGGTATGATTGGATTCTTTACTGCCCTTAAACAGATGCTAAAGTTCACAAAGTGATATAAGCTCACAAGAAGAAGAATTTGAAAAAGCTCACCCTAGCAGGAGACAGTGTGATTTTCCCCAGTATTTGTGACATTTCTTTGCATATATTCTTCTTCTATACCGTATAGCTAGTCATATGTGCTATTGTCACCTTGTTCCAAACTCACTCTCCTATATTTCACTTCAGCAAAGAGTAGCTCTTTCCTTTCTCTAGTAACAATATCTTTAGGTCTTCACTTTGAAAACATACTTCCCTGTCAGTTGTCTTGATAATCTGTCTTTGTCTGGTCTGTGTCCACTAAATGGGTATCCATCTCTCCTTTAAAGATTTTTGTGCATGGATTCTGAGGTAGTGATCTGGGGTCTCTGAAAACCTGTCCAGTAACTGGTTTGATTTACTTACCCTTTTGCCACTCAGCTAAATCATCTACCAACTTTGCTGATTAGGACCTCAATACTGGAGAAGAGAATGCCCTTTACTGAGTATAGAGCCATACAACCAGTGAGAAGAGATACCTCCCATTAAAATTTGTTAAATTAGGATTCTGATTCCCTGGTTATGATGAAATACAATAAGACATGCTGAGTCTGAACTATTCTGGAACAATGAATAGGGTGTACCTCCATATCTGAAAACCTAAGTAATGCAAAACCGCTTGGAATTTGCCAAGATAATTGTGATGGTTAATTTTGTGTCAACTTGACCACGGTGCCCAGATATTTGGTCAAACATTATATTGGATGTTTCTATGAAGGTGGGTTCCCCCCCCCCCCCCCCGCTGCTGAGATTAACACTTAAATCAGTGGTCTTTGAGTAAAGCAGACTATCCTTCACATGTGGGTAATCACTTTTTTACTATAGTAAGAAAACAACAAGTGGTGATACTATTAAAAAAAAATCTTCATCCAATCCGTTAAAGACCTTGACAGGACAAAGAGTCACTTCCCCTGAGCAAGAAGGAATTCTGTCAACAGATGGCCTTTGGACTCAAGCTGCAACTCTTCCCTGGGTTTCTAGACTGCTGGCCTAGTGTGGAATTACCACGCCTCTACGATTGTGTGAGACAGTTCCTGAAAATAAATCTCTCTTTCTCTAAAAAACCAAAACAAATAAAAACAAGAAAAGTCTTTTGGGGGAGGCTTCACAAGACGAAATAAAGAACTATTAAAAACAAGGCTTTTGGGGCTTCCCTGGTGGTGCAGTGGTTGGGAGTCCGCCTGCTGATGCAGGGGGCGTGGGTTCGTGCCCCGGCCTGGGAAGATCCCACGTGCCGCGGAGCGGCTGGGCCCGTGAGCCATGGCCGCTGACCCTGCGCGTCCGGAGCCTGTACTCCGCAACGGGAGAGGCCACAGCAGTGAGAGGCCTGCGTGCCGCAAAAAAAAAAACAAAAAACAAAAAAAAAAAAACACAAGGCTTTTGGAAGAAAAAATGAATACCCAACTCCTGATGAAATCTGTAATTTCATCTCTATGAAATGTAAAGTACAACTCATGTGAAACAAAACTAACCCGTTTGCACTGTCTCCCTGTGAATGAAGGTGCACCATCGCACTCAACAACCCCACAAACCAGGGTTGCCCCTTTGGCCCTGGTCCCCAAAACAAGTAAAACCTTAAAGCATTTTCTGTAAGATACTGACTTCCCAATGAAGTCAGCTTCATCCCTGACTTTTACAATATCTCTACATGACAACCCCTACTGATATGACTGATAATCAGGTGAGGAAACTTTCTCATTATGAAGAGTGTCTGTGATCTTGTAAACTTGATAACCTTATAAATGTTTCCCCTTTAAATGCCCATTTACTTACTAGAATCTGCTCAGCTAGTTTATCTGAAGCTTGGACTTCACTGTAAACCATTTTGCAAGTAAGCTTATTTTCTTTTCTAAAAAAGAAAGTTGATTCCAAGAGAGGAGTCCTAGTGACCTGGGAGCTGATCTTCAGAAGTTTGTTTGAAAAGCGTCAAGCAGAACCTGTGAAGGGGATTCTGGTACAAATGATTTTAATGAGGGAGAGCTCGTAGGTGAAGCCTGTAAGGAAGTGAGGGAAGCAGAATAGGACAGACTGTTTGCCCTGCTGGTCCACCAACAGGCAATAGTCTGTCCCATAAGAGTACGTGCAGTTCTCATCACATTGCCCAGTGTGGATACCTCTATACTTAATGTCTAAGAAAAATGAGCAATTGATAACTGGTAGTGAGGTAATAAGTATATTCCTTGAGCTTGTAACTGGGGGAGGGAGTGCTGAATTAAAGCAGCTCAGATGACCTTGACATTGGAGAATGATTGACATCCCCCTTAGGTTATTAACAGCTGGTCATGTAGCTCACCTGGAAATGCAATGCCTCTGGTAAACAGAGTTGGAGAACATGGCTTAGGCTGGAGGCCCCAGGAGGCCTATTTTTCTCACATTTAATTTAAATCATAGAGCCCACACACTGGGACCTATTGCTTAGAATGTCAGATAGTTAAAACTAGGTTGAAGAAGAGATGCCAATAAATTTGCCAAGCAGTTTCAGGCTGCTAACAGCAGGCCTGTCTCACCACTTCTCACAGATGGAATAGGGGAAGATATCTATCTTCCACCACTGCTGAGTAGGGAGACGGGCTTGGATGAAGCTTTTTCTTCCCAGCAGACCAACACAGAAACCGGAGGAGAGAGAAAGAAAGTTGTTTCCTACACTGGCCATCAGGTAATGTAACAGAAATTCAGCTCAATGACATACTGTACTGATGGTAATCGGATTTCTCTTTTTCTGTGATCTAAGTAAAGATGGCAGCATAACCTTGGAAACAGAGCTCATTCGACTGATTGGTGGGAAACCTATTTTCTATTCTTGATTTTGTCCTCATGTGACCTTAAGAAAGTCATTGAACTTCTTCATGCTTCTGCTTCTCCACTGTAACTATGTGACCATTTTCTCTTATCTTCCTAAAAGAGGTATCAGATGTGACTGTTTTATAGCCCGATTGTTTTATCAATGATAAATGAGTTTGGGGTAAGCTCAGAACAAACCATTCCAGTGGCCCTGGTCATGGTGTTGTCATAATGCAGGGTTCTTACTAGAAGCAGTGAGATGGAGACAGTAGCAAGTTATGCAACTGGTCAGTCTTGTAAAATAATTCAGTTTATTGAATGGGGAAAGGAAAACAGTCATTAAGTTACTCTCTTATAGATAAATATGTCTTAAAATTGTTTAACTAGTTTTTCAATTTTTGACTAATTTTGTTTGCATCAAGTAAACTTTTTGGAAAATATTTCAAAATGCATTTTTATAATTTTTCAATTTTTACCTCATCACTTTCTAAATAATCAAATATCTAGAGAAATTATATATTTGCTTTACATACTTGACTATAGCAATTATAAAACTATGAATTTTCAAATTGCATCTTTCATTTAATTTGACCTCAGAATTTTACTTTTAAAAAGATCATATAGATGGGTAGGTGTGTGCTTTCAGAGACATGACATTATAAAGCCCTAGGAGAAGGTACTAGTATTTGCTCTCATTGTCTCAATGCTTAATAGAAAGTGCATAGACTGTACTTTGCCCTTTTTTTGGTTCTTTTCGTCAGTCTACCACATTTCTATAAATATCAAGTGAAGGTGAACACGAGAGGAAAAAAGCAAAAGCTCCAGATCAGTTACCACTTGTTTTGGATTTAGTTATTTTCTTAAAAAACTTTTTTCTTAGACTCTTGTCATTTTTCTTCTTAACATTCTTGAGAGTTTTCCTTTTTGGTTTTGTCTTTTGTCCTCAAACCTTCTTCTGAGGTAGTATTGGGAAGATGATCACAATGCCACGTATAACTGTGAAACATTTCTCAGTTTACCAATTTGTATTTATCTTCCAGGAAATCTGTGAATTCCGTAGCATAAGAATTTATTGTTCTATATTTAAATGTGGAGGAACTGAAGTACGATATTGACTGTTCCGTAGGGATCAACCTGTAGTGATAAATTCAGAGAGTAGCACATGAATGAATGCCTACTAATGCCTACAGTTTACTCAAGAAGGGAGTCCATTTTGCCAGTTTGCTCTGCTTTTTTTCCATTTTTGAGTCACATTCCCATTTATTCATATTATTTATTTAAAATTCATTTCTTAGGTAATACTTGATACTTAGGAAACAGCAGTATGAAATATACATGATTATGATGCATAATAAAGTGAACACCCATGAACTCAGCACCTGTATAAGACCTAGAACAACACAGATGGATTTTTTCTACTTATGTGCTGCTTCTAGCCTCTACACCCCCCTGCACCCCACCACCTCCCATCTAGAGATAATGATTATTTTAGATTTTCTTGTTATTTCTTTTTTTCCTTAGTTTTAAAAAATCACATGTGTAGGTATTCCTCAATAATACATTGTTTAGTTTTACCTTTACAAAAATGGTAACAGCCTATAGTCTTTTATGATTTGCCCTTTTCATTAAGCTTTATGTTTAAAGATCCATTTCTGATGTTTCATTTGTTATGGTTTATTAATTTTCTTTTTTTATCATAACGAGACTACTGAACACAGAATAACAAATAGGAATGTGGGCGCATAGCAAACCAAAACAACAGAAAGTGTGGGAGTTGGGGTGTCAGAAGGATTGAAGAGGGGGAGTGAGAGCGAGGAAAGGGGAGGAGAAAGTTTTTTTTTCTTCTTCCTATTTCTTTAAAAAATCAACACAAGGGCTTCCCTGGTGGCGCAGTGGTTGAGAGTCCGCCTGCCGATGCAGGGGACACGGGTTTGTGCCCCGGTCCGGGAAGATCCCACATGCCGCGGAGCGGCTGGGCCCGTGAGCCATGGCCGCCGAGCCTGCGCGTCCGGAGCCTGTGCTCTGCAACGGGAGAGGCCACAACAGTGAGAGGCCCACGTACCGCAAAAAAAAAAAAAAAAAAAAAAAAAAAAATCAACACAAGAAGACACACAAAACCAATGTCTGTTCCCAAGAAGAAACATAAATAGGGCAGAACCGAACCCTCTGTTCTCTCTTCCAAAGGCACTTTAGATATTCCTGTGAATTTTCTTATTCAATTGTTTATCCATATCCTTGTCAGTGAACATCTGGACATGGCATTGTTCCCCATTTTTCTTGTATGTGAATAATGCTGCTATGAACTTATGCTTGTATGCAAGGGCTTCTCTGTAATTTTCTAAGAGCACAGTCATATGATACACATATATTCACTTTAGCAGGTCCTGGCATAGTGTTTTCTAAAGTGATTGTAACAATTTACACTCCTGCCGAAAGTGTAAAAGAGTTGATCAACATCATTACCCATTACCACCTTTTGATATCATCATACTTTAACCCTTTCTTTTGTTTTCAGCCTTGTGGGTGTATATGGTGTTTCGTCTTGAGGTTTAAATCTTCCCTTAAACAGAAATAGGCGTCTTTTATTTTTTTTTTTTTTCCTGCTACGCGGGCTTCTCACTGTTGTGGCCTCTCCCGTTGCGGAGCACAGGCTCCGGACGCGCAGGCTTAGCGGCCATGGCTCATGGGCCCAGCCGCTCCGCGGCATGTGGGATCCTCCCGGACCGGGACACGAACCCGCGTCCCCTGCATCAGCAGGCGGACTCTCAACCACTGCGCCACCAGGGAAGCTCTAGGCTTCATTTCTTATGAAGTCCTTGCTCCTAGCCAGAAGTTGCCAACCCTCCCAATCTATTGAATATTTGTTAAGTAATTAGAGGCTGCTGCCTTACAGAGGAAACTCGGAGCTGTCCCAAGTGCCTCATTCATACATTGTGCCTACCTCTGAGCACAGGGTGAGGACACGACGCCTCCGCCTCAGGACTCCTTTCTCCGCCTTTGGGTTCTCTGAACGCAGAGGGCCCTACCTAGTCAGATTGTACAAATAAGAGGATAAGTGATGTCGATCCAGTTTTTCTCCTTTTTGATCCACTGCAAGCATGCCTGCTCTGCTGAGGATATTACAGCTGGAAGCTGCATGATTGGTGATATATTGAGGGAAGGAGTCAGGAATTTAGGGGAGTGGAGGTGGGCCATGAATGATGGATTTTCTATAGCAGCAGGCTTAAATCTGCTGCTCATCAAAGCAGGCCTCCTTAGGAGGTGGAGACAAGAAAACTGAGCTTGGAGTGAGGAAGCATGTGATAGAAATGTGGGTATCTTCAAAGAAATGTGAAAGTTAAGGATTATTAAAGGTGTTTGTGAACTCCATTCTGAGGTCTGCCTTTCCAGTAGCGATATTTTCATAGACACGCACAAGCCCTAGACATTTCTGGTAGGTATTCTTCAGACCTAGAGAATATCAGTAGATATTCTGAAGCCTAGATAGATGAGTGACTTGTTCAGGATCACCCAGCTAGTTATTAGCAGACGTGGCCTAGAGTCCCGGGATGTCCCAGCACTCATCCCATGAGCACAATTTCCATGAAAACACAAACCATATTGCTTCTACTCTGCTCTCCAATTTTCCTTCTGCTGATGAAATTGAAACCTATAGTATGCAAATTCCCAAGAAAAAAAATATCTATTGTTTTCTGTTAGAAAAAATTGTCAGTGAATTTAGATTTAAACTCTCACAACCAAGGGGAAAAAAAGTTGGCTTATGTCTTTCTCAGAGGAAAACTGTAACGTAGAGTTCTCTGTGAATGTGATTTATTAGGATAGGCTCCAAGAAGAAGACTGGTTAAAGGCATGGGGAAGCTGCCAGGGGAAGAAAGGAGGCCACTCAAACAAGGTCCAGTCCCCCCGGGGTTTTTGGAAGACAGAGTAGGTCACACCTTAAAGTTGTCTCCAGGTGGGAGCAAGGATGCTGCAGCATTTATCTACACTTACATGTCAGTCTTTGGTTTAGAGCTATCCCTGGGGTGAGGGGAGTGAATCCCCAAGCGCTTTTAGCTTCCCTTACACACAAAGCAAAGCAAATTTCAGCAGCCTGAAGGAATCCCAGTGAAGACTCACAGACGGCTGCTGGGATTGAAAAGTACATCAGTAGCTGGTTGTGCATGAACTTAGTGAAAGGATCTAAGGAGAGATGGCAGAACACTGACTGCTTTTCCTGCTGCTTTTAAGCTAGATCTCCCCTGTAACGAAATTCTCTGAAGCAGGGATGGGGTAATGAAACTCTGCTAAAGAATGTATTTCTTTGGGCTGTCTCACACATGGCAGATAAAAAACTAATTCATACGATTCTTTGGAGGATGATTTGGCAATATCTATCAAAAGTCTTAAACATAGAACTTTTCTAATAGAAATAATAAGTATTAGTTATTAAGTGCTTATTTTATTGCAGACATCTTGCTGTGTACTTGAACTATCTCATCTAAAGCCTCCCGACAATCTAGTACGATAGATACCGTGACTACACCCATTTTATAGATGAGGAAACTGACACTTACTGAGTTGTCCACGTCACACAGCTGTAAGTTGTGTAACTAGAATTGGAACCAGGTCTGCTTGACTCCAGATACTGCCCTTGATCCCAGTGCCATTAACATGAAATGATTAAGGACAGGTGCAAATTTTCATCCATAGCAATGTCTTTACAATGTTGTTTTTAGTTTTTAAAATTGGAAACAGTGTACATGTCCAACAATTGAGATCTGGTTGAAGCTTCTGTGTTAAGATTCTATGATGGGATAATTTTTAACACATAAAAGTAATGCTGAAAATCCGTATTTTGTTTGACATGGAAAGATGTTCAGTACATAACATTAAATTTTAAAAATCAGGTTCAAAACACCTATAGAGTATGTTTCCATTTTTGTGAAAACCAAAATCTAAAGAACAAAACCCCCAACCCCAACAAACAAAAAAACGAAAACTATACACGAGCAGTCAGTAAGCCAGACCCAGCCCTGGACGATATTGCTAACCGTCCTTCTAAAGGCCTATGAAACCCACTCACCTCTCTTATTCATCTTGGAGGTTTCCCCTCAATGTAGGGGGAGACTACATTTGTTTTGTAATTTGTTGAAGTTGATACTGTAAATGGAAGAGGAGGGCCTTCCTAAAATCTTGTCTATAAGGCAATTTAACTTTCTTTCATACTTCCTTCCATCATGGGGCTCTGTGCACTGTGATCCTGGTACCCTCTGCTTGGAATGTTCTTTTCCCCCAACCATGTGGTTAATTCCTATCCCAGCCTCAGCATCACTTCTCTATGGAAGCCGTGCTTTGCTGACTTAGTCCAGTTCTCATTTTGTTTTCTTCTAGAACCACGTCTTACTCTTCACAGATCTAAACACAGTGACAAGTTTACATTACTTGTGTGGCTATCTTATTAATGCCAGTCTCTCCCACTAGATGGTAACTTCTATGATTGTGAAGATCATACTCTTCATTGTAGCTTCAAAGGGAAAGTGTGGTGAAGCACAGTAGTTGTACAGTAAATAATTTAGGTTAAGTGATTGACTATGAGAAGAAATGAACTTTGGGGGTGTTTGCTCCTTAGTCCAGTGAGGGGTGGTGAGAGAGGAGGAGCAATCACTTTTCCGACCACCCTGATTAAAGCAACTGTACAGCACTAGAAATTCAGGGGAACCTAACATTTTCTCTCAGTCTACTCATCTGCATCTGTAGCTCTGATCCATTAAATCCTTTTCACAAAATCCACTTGACATAAAGTTAGGTAATGCTGAGTGACCATCATTTTTTCTCTTCCCATGTTTTTTCCTCATATTTTTTTCTATTAACCACCTTCTCTCTTTAAAAAACAATTTTACTTGAGGTGTGTTTGATATACAATATTATATGTTTCAGGTGTGCAACATAGTGATTCACGATTTTAAAAGGTTATATTCCATTTATAGTTATTATAAAATATTGACTATATTCCCTGGTTTGTACAATATATCCTTGTAGCTTGTTTATTTTATACATAATAATTTGTGTCTCTTAATCCCCTTCCCCTCTCTTGCTCCTCCCTCCTTCCCTCTCTTCACTGGTAACCAATAGTTTGTTCTCTATATCTGAGTCTGTTTCTTTTATGTTCTATTCACTAATTAGTTTTATTTTTTAGGTTCCACATATAAATGACATCATACAGTGTTTGTCTTTCTCTGTCTGACTTATTTCACTAAGCATAATACCCTCCAAGTCCATCCATGTTTTTGCGGATAGCAAAATTTCATTCTTTTTTTCAAGGCTGAGTAATATTCTTTTCTGTGTGCGTGTGTGTCTGCACACATCTTCTTTATCTATTCGTCTGTTGCTGAACACTTCAGTTGCTTGCATATCTTGCCTATTGTAAATAGTGCTGCTATGAACATTGGGGCGCATGTTATCAATCACCTTCTCTCTTTATTTCATTACTCATCTATGTCTCCTTTCTTCTTTATCCTCCCTTTTCCCCAATTTTTGAAAATTCATTCACTCAACAAACTTTACTGAGTGCCTACTATATACTAGATATTCTTCTGGGTGTGGGGGACATGGACATGAAGCCAACAGAGTTTTTATCTGTCTACTAGAGGGAGACAGAAGTGTGAACAGAGAATTGAGATATGCTTTCCACTGTATCAGAAACTATAGAGGGGAGATTGCTGCCTCCACAGAAAGGAGTGGTCAGTTCTATTGACCAATACCTCCTTGGGGAGAAAAGGTTTTTAAAAAGTTTTCACAAAGGAGATGATTGATTTTTCTATTCTTTCCCAACATTCTTCTCCCATTTAATAAAACATGTGGACACTAGATACTATGCTGGGCACCAGACAGGATGCTACATAAGAAATTAGTTTATGGACTTATGTTCATGGTGTGTTCTGAAACATTTGGACAAGAGATATGTGGCTGAATGGAAAGATTCAAAATGAGATTTTCCCAAAGATTATTACCAGATGTAAGGGGAGGGTCATGCATGTCCTGTGTTGTCATGTGCGTCCATTTTAAAGTGACTTTTAAGCTACCATAATAACAATAATAACAACTAAGATCTATAAAATCTATGAAGGGCCTTATATGGTTTACAACCCTTGACAAATATAACTTCAGAAATAACAGGATATCTGGGGGAAGATATCCAAAAGATAAAGATGTTTGTTTTCATCACTCTTATCTCCACTACTAAAACATACGGCTATTGAGCAGAAGGTGCTGTCTACGAGTGTTTTTCTTGAGCATGTTGTTTAATGAGGGAGGACCTGATTACTGTGCTGGGTTGAGGAAGTCACTCTGGGTAGCATTACTTACCTTTACTATACTTGGCAGGTGAACAGTGACATCATACATCACTTCCGGTGCAACTCACACACCCATCCTGAGGTCCTATACAGGACAACAGAGGGATAAATGGAACTTTTACAGAATACTTGGTGTTACTCCAATAAGTTATAGATGTGAGTGAGTAGGAGTCTCTGAAGGCTGGTGTTCAGAAGAATATCATAAATCAAAATTTCTTCATCTTTGAGAAGTTGTCTGGAGGAAATATATAATACAATTCATCTTTATTCATTTCTTAAAGGACAGACAGGGCAGGAGCAATTTATAGAAGCCATGGATATCATTTTGTCTACCATATTGGGATCTATTCAGATTCTGCTGGTGTCATAGTTTGGTAATTCTTGGAGAAGAGCCAGGAGAGCCTGGAAGAATGACAACAACACATTTGTTTTGAAGATGAAAATGGAAATGGTACCATCAAAATTCAGCTGCAGGAATAAAATTCATCATGAGAGAGTTATGCACAGGTACCAGGCCCATTAATAGGATGCTCTTAGGGATAAAAATGATTTTAGTAAGCCTTTAATGATTTAATTAAAAATTGATTTTGACTTGGTCAGACAAAAACGGTGGTGTGTATGTAGTGTACCCATGCCATTCGAAGACAGGTTTGTAGACTTAAGCTTCTGTTTTCTAGTGAATTATTATCTGTTTACCCTGGTTTTTCTTCCAACCTTATATTGTCCACCTTGGCGTATCCAAAGTCAATTAAAATGCATTCTTACTGGCAATATCTACACTGATACTTGTGACCTTTCCATGATCAAGAACTAAGGGAAGAGTGATAACATTTCCGGGCATGTTAGGAATCCTAAATTCTAGGTCCAGCTCCATCCCTAATAAGCTCTGTGACCTTGGGTAAGTCACATAATTTTATTAACCTTCAGTTTTCTCATCTGTGAAATGAAGTGGGACCATATGATTTTGAAAGTCCCTTCCATCTCTAAAATTATACTGTACTGTCAGCTGTCATTTCTACCAATTTGGAGGAGTAATGAGCTGCTGCTATGACACAGTAGATTAATCCTCGCTGTTTCTACGTAATTGGCATGGGAAATGACAGAAACTAGGGTAAGAAGCAAGGATGTAACTGAGGGAGATGCCAGTGGGCACAGGCTGACAGCTCTCTGTACTCTGGTTGCCTTCCTATTATACATTAGCCCCATTGCCCAGATGCTCGTGACCACTTGTAGAGATGGCATCTGACCTTGGACTGTAGTGACCTCCAGTGATGCCTTTGGGCTAATGCTTGTTACCTGAAGACCCTTCTCAAATATATGTAGATTCCAGAATTTAATTCTGGGAATATCTTTGCTACTGTGGACAAGGAGTGAGTTGTTTAAGGGTGCCTCATCTATTACACATGGCAGAGTTATGGATTCAAAGTTTGTGCTATGAACATTTTTGTCAGTCTAGGGAAGCCTCTGGGACCACATGTGAGGGTAATGTTTTTAAATACATAAAATATACAAGATTACAAATAAGCCAACTGAATTGAAATATAGTTCCATCCATAAACCCTAGGTTCAGACCACTATAAGTATCCTTTTCCACCGAGACTGTAAACTTCCTGAGACTGGGGACTGTGTCACTGGTTCACTGATGTGCCCTAGGTGCCTAATGCAGTGAATGGCTTAGACAGAACACTCTCTAGATGCATGCCTATGCATTTAACCACACTGTTTTGATACTCTCCCTTCTTTTAAAGTAAGTTCCTTGGAGATAAGAGCTGAGGTGTATCTACCGTTGCCTCTTCAGGTCTTGCATGGTGCTTCACACATAGTTGGTGCTCAAATAATATTTATTGAGTGGGTGCATGTATGAGCTGGCCCTGCACGTTTTTCACTGTCTTCTGGCAACTTTGAGTACTGGGTTATTGGCTGGTGATTCTGTTCTCTGGAGGTGCACGTTGGCCTGAAGTCTTGAAGAACTGAAGAGGAGGGTCAGTGTGATCATTAATCTTGTGTGTCAGCTTGGCATGTGAGATGGTCAGCTCAATAAAGTAAATTGTTCTTCCCAGGGTGGGTGGGCATCATCCAATCAATTGACGGGCCTGATTAGAGCAAAAGAACAAAAGACTGAGGGAGGGGAAATTCAGCCTCCCCTCCCCCACCTTTTTTTCCAGCCTCAATGGCTGAGCTGTGACGTATCTCATCTTCTCCAGCCCTCAGACTGGGATTTACATCACTGACTCCCCTCGTTCTCTGGCCTTTGGACTCAGACTGGACCAGCTTGCAGACAGCAGATCATGGGCATGTTCAGCCTCTGTAATTACATGACTCGATCTCTCACGATAAATATATGTAAATATATTCGCCCCTCCACCAACTGTTAGCACTCTGTGATGAGGGAGCTGGCCCCTTCACCCAGGCCCCTCCCTCAGGAAATGTTTTCCTTTATGGAACACCATGGGGGACCTGATCTGGGCAGGTGGAGTGTGGGGCTTCCCAGAAAGGCAAGCGGCACAACTGGAGCCCACAGGGTGTGCTTCGTGGCTCTGGGTGTGTGGCGGGAGAGTGAGTGCAGGTCCAGATGGAATGGCAGGGAGAGGATGGGCTGGGATGTGCTGAGAGCCAGAAGCTGCTTAGAGGACAGCAGAATCAGCCCAGAGGCTCTGAGCAGAATGCATCCACACTTCCCAGAAAAAGCCTGATCTTGCGGGAGCTCTATGAGGCAGGTGTGGGAGTCCTGGAATGAGAAAAACCTGGGTGCCCTGGGTGTTGGAGGCCGCTCATCCCAGGCTTGCGAGGAGGCCGGCTCACACCACCTATCAAGCAAACACCAATCCTCCTGGATACCTCCCCTGATGCCACAGTTAGAATCACAGGGCACGGGTACCTCCCCAGGGGCACGGCCATATATGAGGGACCGGGCTGTGGACCAAAGGCTGTACAGAGGCAGGACAAATGCAAGCCTTAGCCAATGAGTGAACTGCGCATGTGCGCAGTGCCAAGTATATCGCCTTCCAGGGGCCTGAGGCCCAGGACAGTGATGCAGGTTTAGGGGATGGCATAGTCCCCTGGTGCTCCAATCCAACTTTTGCCAAGGTTCAAGACTGCAGCATTCTGAACACACTATTCCATTACACATCCTCAGGGCCAAATGTTCCTCCTGGCAGTAGTGAGCTGTCTAGAATTAATCCCAGGAGGTGATTGCTGCCTCTTCCTCAAGCCTTTCCCCTGAAGATGTATGTATATCTCCTATTGTTTCCATTTCTCTATATACAGCCTTGACTACTACAGTCAGTGTAGTGCAGTAGAATGTGCAGGGAACTCCAAGGATAGAAAACCCCAGTTCTCCTTCTGTCTCTGCCATTTTTTAAAAAAATATCTTTATTGGAGTATAATTGCTTTGCAGTGGTGTGTTAGTTTCTGCTGTATAACAAAGGAATCAGCTACACATATACATATATTCCCATTTCTCCTCCCTCTTGCGTCTGCCTCCCACCCTCCCTATCCCACCCCTCTAGGTGGACACAAAGCACCGAGCTGATCTCCTTGTGCCATGTGGCTGCTTCCCACTAGCTATCTATTTTACATTTGGTAGTGTATATATGTCCATACCACTCTCTCACTTCGTCCCAGCTTACCCTTCCCCCTCTCTGTGTCCTCAAGTCCATTCTCTACATCTACGTCTTTATTCCTGTCCTGCCCCTAGGTTCTTCAGAACAGTTTTTTTTTTAATTTTAGATTCCATTTATATGTGTTAGCATATGGTATTTGTTTTTGTCTTTCTGACTTACTTCACTCTGTATAACAGTCTCTAGGTCCATCCACCTCACTGCAAATAACTCAATTTCGTTTCTTTTTATGGCTGAGTAATATTCCATTGTATATATGTGCCACATCTTTATCCATTCATCTGTCGATGGACACTTAGGTTGCTTCCATGTCCTGGCTATTGTAAATAGTGCTGCAATGAACATTGTGGTACATGACTCTTTTTGAATTATGGTTTTCTCAGGGTGTATGCCCAGTAGTGGGATTGCTGGGTCATATGGTAGTTCTATTTTTATTTTTTTAAGGAACCTCCATACTGTTCTCCATAGTGGCTGTACCAATTTACATTCCCACCAACAGTGCAAGAGGGTTCCCTTTTCTCCACACCCTCTCCAGCATTTATTGTTTGTAGATTTTTTGATGATGGCCATTCTGACTGGTGTGAGGTGATACCTCATTTTGGTTTTGATTTGCATTTCTCTAATGATTAATGATGTTGAGCATCCTTTCATGTGTTTGTTGGCAATCTGTATATCTTCTTTTGGAGAAATGTTTGTTTAGGTCTTCTGCCCATTTTTGGATTGGGTTGTTTGTTTTTTTGATATTGAGCTGCATGAGCTGCTTGTATAGTTTGGAGTTTAATCCTTTGTTGCTTCATTTGCAAATATTTTCTCCCATTCTGAGGGTTGTCTTTTGGTCTTGTTTATAGTTTCCTTTGCTGTGCAAAGCAAAAGCTTTGAAATTTCATTAGGTCCCATTTGTTTATTTTTGTTTTTATTTCTATTTCTCTTGGAGGTGGGTCAAAAAGGATCTTGCTGTGATTTATGTCATAGAGTGTTCTGCCTATATTTTCCTCTAAGAGTTTGATGGTGTCTGGCCTTACATTTAGGTCTTTAATCCATTTTGAGTGCATTTTTGTGTATGGTGTTAGGGAGTGTTCTAATTTCATTCTTTTACATGTAGCTGTCCAGTTTGTCTCTGCTATTAACTAGCCAGAGACCAAACGAATGTCTGCTGTTTTCTTCTGTGTAATGTCCACTGTTTTCTCATGTGTATTGGATAATCTATTCCTTCCACATTCAGATTCTTTGCACCTGTGTGAAGGTCCATTGAATCTCAATAGAACAAACTTGTTGCTTAAACCAAATGTGGCTGTTTAGAATATTATTATAAGCATAGTTTCTCAAAATACCATGCAGTAAACCTAGCTTTTGGTAAGAGGTTCTCAGAGCTTTTCAATGAAGTTTAATATACAAGATGTGTTGATAAATTTATGCCCAGGTGGTAGCTCAGAAATCTCTATAGCTTCCTGGAAAATGAAATGGCTCGTGTCTATAGCTGGGATTAGGAAAGCTGGCCCTGCCTGACAACTGAAACTAACATTCTCTTTTACTTTTTTTTTTTTAAATGAATGTATTTATTTATTTATTTATTTTTGGCTGCATTGGGTCTTTGTTGTTGTGCACGGGCTTTTCTCTAGTTGTGGTGAGTGGGGGCTACTCTTGGTTGCGGTGCACAGGCTTCTCATTGCAGTGGCTTTTCGTTGCAGAGCACAGGCTCTAGGCACACAGGCTTCTGTAGTTGTGGCACATGGGCTCAGTAGTTGTGGCTCGTGGGCTCTAGAGCACAGGCTCAGTAGCTGTGGCACACGGACTCAGTTGCTCCACGGCATGTGGGATCTTCCCGGACCAGGGTTTGAACCCATGTCTCCTGCACTGGCAGGTGGATTCTTAATCACTGTGCCACCAGGGAAGTCCCTCTTTTACTTCTTGAAGTTTGCTTCTTTTTTTTTTTTTTTTGCAGTACGTGGGCCTCTCACTGTTGTGGCCTCTCCCGTTGCGGAGCACAGGCTCCACATGCACAGGCTCAGCGGCCATGGATCATGGGCCTAGCCACTCCACAGCATGTGGGATCTTCCCGGACTGGGGCACGGACCCATGTCCCCTGCGTCGGCAGGCGGACTCTCAACCACTGCGCCACGAGGGAAGCCCAAAATTTGCTTCTTTTGATCATCTCAGGATCAAATTGATTTTTTTTTCTTTTCCAGTGGAACTAGGTGATAAATTATTATTTCTATAGTGTATTTTTGAAATGTACACTTAGGGAGCTAATAAACAAATGTGAGTAAAAGAAATATTCATTAGGCATTAATCTGATAACGTCAGTATTTTTTTAAATGTTTACCTCTGTCCACACACACTTCCCCTCTGATTTCTGTTGTGGTTTAAAGTTCTTTATAGTAGGATTACGCAAGCTGAACTAACTGATAAGCGGTACTTTGCTGAGAATGTCAATACTTTATTGCTTGATTAGGACCAGTGTTTCCTTTAGTCAGAAAGACAAAGACTGACAAAACATACTCACTAATATTTACAGAGCATTTTGATGACTGTTAGGGTTGAAAAAAGGCAAGCATTTGATTAGGTCTCCTAAGCCTTAAAAGTAGCAAAAGCTTTCAAGTTGACTCGGGCCGTTAATTTCACAGAATTTCTAGAACCGAAAGGACCTTGAATGATGGTGTAATAGAGCTTGATTGTATAATCCAGTTTTCACACATTACAATGCTCACAGATTCTCTACGGCTTAAAATTATTCTATTAGTTCTGGTTGTTACTCGTTCACTCATTGCTCGTTTATTTATTTGTTCATTTATTTATTCATCATTCGATCAATGAGGCTGTGTAGTGTAGTGGGTAACAGGATGTGCTCAGGGTAAAATCCTGGTTTCTTCATTATTAACTGTGTGACCTTACTCTCCAAGCTTCAGTGTCCTCATCTTTAAGATGGGGCTAATGAATGTGACTATTTCACAAATTTTTTTGAATGATTAAATGAGATAGCATGTGTAAAAATCTTAAAAGAGTACCGGCCACATATAAGTGGCTCAATAAATGTCAGGTACTCTTATAAATACCCCACAAGATTGTTAGAAAGACTAAATAGATGATGAATATAGAGGTTTCAGCTAATCCCTGACACACAGAATCCTTCAATAAAGGTGAGTAATATTATTAGGACATTATATATATAGGCTCTGGGAACAGAAAGATAGGTAAGAGTCTCTGAGTTTTTTTTCTAAGGCTTCCTCTACATTCCTTTACATCCTATTTCTTTCTGGGAAGGAAACTAGATGAGACCATAACTTAGATTCCCTCCAGGTGCAGAAAGCAGCTAGAAAATACTAAGAAAAGAACCGGAAGAGCTCAGCAGAGCCCATTACATTTCTTCCAGATCCACTGTTCAGTAACTTTCCCATAAAAGATAAAGGAATGAACTCATCTTAATTTAGAAGTTTCAGACTAAGGAAAAGAAAATGATAAAGGAGATTGAGTAGAGGTGGAAAAATAGTCTTTGATGAGAGATTTTTAAGAATTATTTTTTAGAAAGTGAATACCTAGAGGGGGATTGAATTGAATCTTATACTAATGAGCAGTGTGACTAAGGAGATATAAGAAACACTAAATGCTACCTAAGTACCCAGAACTAGGAAGAGGGAGGTACTTGTTGAACTCTCATGGAGGTAAATTTGAGAAAATTAAGAGGGTGACTTCCACACATAAATGATAACATACTATAGAATTCATCATTTCAAGAAGTAGTGCATTTTTAAAAGATTCTGGGGAGATAACAAGAAGGTCATAAGTGTTTTTTAAGAGTAGCTGGATAAAGGTGATATCATGGAGGGAGGCCATGTTCTTATGGGATTTCCCATGAGACCTTTAGCAGCAAAGTCTACATTGAATGGACTGAAATTCTAATCCAATAAGGCCTTGCTTATGCTCCTGTGATTTTTTTCCTCCTGCTGCTGTGTGGGTGGGTCATTAGTTATTCTGCTAAATGTGGGCTTTTATTACAATTTGGAATACTTACAAAGAAGAACATTCTACAGCATTCTCCATGTTACCAATTCAGTGTGTAACTCTCATTTGTGGATGTTCATGTTTAGGATAAATTTAAGGTTGTCATAATCCAGCTGAAGCCATATTTTGCTTTCCTCTTAGAGGATGTTGAATTCAATTGTTAAATAATAGCTAGTTAAATAATAGCCCTTAGTGTGCAAAGAAATAAATAATCAGGTTTATTTCATCTTTTTTGCAGAGATGTTATTCTCTACCCCTTTAATTATCTAGGTGACTGTCAAAATTTTCAGTAGTTCTCACATTGTGGAACATTCCATAGAGGTCCTACCTGTAGGTTTATATGTTCCTTAACCCTTGTAAAGAAACACATACTATTTTATCTATTAAATCACTAAGCATTTATCTACAAGCATTTACCTACATTTATCCCTCCAGATATATATCTTTTTACACATCTCTTGAACCAATGCATTACTTAAAACTTCTCTTTATTTACCTCTAGTGCCCCCATTAATTTACCGTTATCACTGCAATTCTGTTTTTAAAATTTAAGTATAGTTGCTTTACAATATCATGTTAGCTTCAGGTGTACAACATAGAGTGATTCAATATTTTAATAGATTACACACCATACAAGTTATTGTAAAATATTGATTATACTCTCTGTGCTGTACATTACATCCCTGTAATTTATTTATTTTACAGCTGGTAGTTTGTACCTCTTAATCCCCTTCACCTATATTTCCCCTCCCCCAACCCCGCTCCCTTCTGGTAACTACTAGTTTCTTCCTTGTATTTGTGAGTCTGTTTTGTTATATTTGGGGTTTTTTTTTAAGATTCCATGTATAAGAGAAAACACACAGTATTTGTCTTTTAAATAAGTAAATCTGTCTGATTTATTTCACTAGGCATAATACCCTCTAGCAAACATGTTGTTTTAAATGGCAAGATTTCATTCTTTTTCTTATGGCTAAGTAATATTCCATTGTGTGTGTGTGTGTGTGTCACATATTTTTTTTATCTATTCATCCTTTAATGGACACTTAGGTTGCTTCCATATCTTGGCAATTGTAAATAATGCTGCTATGAATATCGGGGTGCATATATTTTTTGAATTATTGTTTTTGTTTTCTTCAGATAAATAGTCAGAAGTGGAAATGCTGGATCATAGGGTAGTTCTATTTTTAATTTTTTGAGGAAGCTCCATACTGATTTCCACAGTGGCTGCACCAGTTTACATTCCTGCTAACAATGTTCTAGGGCTCACTTTTGCTGCATCCTTGCCAGCACTTGTTATTTCTTATCTTTTTGATGACAGACATTCTGACAGGTGTGAGGTGATCTCTTGTTGTGGTTTTGATTTGCATGTCCCTGATGATTGGCGATGTCAAGCGTCTTTTCATCTGCCATTGCACCTCATTTTACTTTTTTCTGTGTGTATGTTGGTATTCACTTCCATTTAGCCATTTCAGTATACTTTCTCACTACCACATTCTCTTTGATTAGTTTTGGATTTCTCCCTGAGATAGAAGAGAAAGAAGCATGTTTGAGAAGAGAAAGAAGCATGTCTGCTTTCCCTCTACCCTTCAGTGTGACCTCTGTAAGGTTTTCTAATTTTTGTAGCCATGTTTGTGTGGTCACCAACTGGCAGGATCTCCAGGGCTTATTCTAGAAATGTTTTTTTCTGAGTGGATTTTCTGCTGTGGCTCTTTTCCATTCTTTGCCTGAACTGTTTACCATCTAAGGAAACTGCTACTGAATACTATTCATTCAAAACCTTCACAGATTTTATTCTAGTAACTTTTATGGGGGTGGGGTTACCAGGTATTTTAAGTTTCCTTATAATCTAGCATTGTTGAAGTAATAAAAAAGATGACAAGATAGGCTGTCCATGTAGACTTCACTTTGTGTAATCTGTGTCAAAAGAAAAAAGATGAAAAACAGCTCTCATTTATTTTCCACAACACTTCTAACCAATTCTATGTTTCAATCTGTCAGCCTTTTATTGGGTCCTAAATGGAATGTCTCAGGCAGGGCAAACACTTTTGCAACGTTATTTGCTGAGATCCTGCTCAGAGGCAGACGTTCAGTGTTCCCAGTAAGATTTTTATATATGTAGAATAAGCAAACACGAATGTGGGTGACGTGCAGGACCCAAATGCTGCCCACCTTTGTTTCCGGCATGAGCCCGCTATTGCTTGAAATTCTCAAAAGTACAGTTACTGGCAAAATATTTCCTCATGGCATTGATTCAAGTTCAGATACCAATTAACATAAAGTAACATTAGGCTGGTTTAAAATAAAGTCTGGCTACCAACTGTTGCTGCAGTTTCACAACTTTCTTTGAAAAATGCCTCTCTTCATTTTTTATTCTTTTATCCATTCAGTAAATACTTACTGCATGCCTGACATGTGCCATGGCTCTGTAATTCCAGCCCAAATTGAAAAAAGATAAAATTATATCACCACTCTAAACAGACATTGAGAGTCAATCTGCTGGCGGGGAATGGAAGAATTTCCATTATTTGGAAGGACAATAAAATTGCATGCAGACAAACACTTAATGGTCTGCACCTGCTACAACCTCTAAATTAAAGCAGCCCTGTCACCCTGAAATAATTTTGGAAGTTATTTGTCACTCCGTGTTTGCCTTTGGGTCAGGCCTAAGCAATCCTCAAGTTGAGCAGCTGCCCATCATCAGTATGGTATGTACTGAGTCAGTGCAGCTCAGGGGGGCTGGATGTTGAATCCTGTGAGGTAAAGGTCCTCCCAGTAGGGGGCTGTAGATAGTGTCAGAGAACAAAAGAATCTCTGTGATGTTACTCGCTGGAGATGATGATGTTGAACGCACTCCAGTTGGATCCGTGAATCAGAGGGCCCTGTAGTGGGCTGGAAGGGCTTTCTCTGTGTAAGGAGGCTCTGGGTGAATGCCCAGTGGGTACTGGAGGCTGCCCTGGGAGCCTAGATGTATGTTCTGTTTGACTTTGTACTTCTAAACATGTCAGCTTGCTTTTAATTATTTAATCATAGTAAACACAGTTGTTTTATAATCTGAATCTGATAATTCCATTTATTGGATGACTGTGTTTCTATTTGTGTTTTTTATGTTCATTCTTATGTGGTATCTTGCTTCCTTTTTTTTTTTTAACATGGTAACTTTTTTTAATGGAATGAAAGATTCTTTAAATTCTATAGTACTTTACAATTTTCAAAAGTTTTACACACGTGATTTCATATAATCCCATAATAATCCTTTTCCACTACAACTATATTGCCTCCCCTCCTCTCTCCCCACTGTACCTGTGAGTCTGCTTCTTTTCTGTTATATTCACTAGTTTCACAACCTTATCTTTTGTAAACCACTGATTTTAGTGTTTACAACAAAACTTGGGCTAAGCTGTTTTACCTCCTCCATAGTGAGAGTTACACAAAGACTTTTCTTTAAGGATTTTCACCTTTCATTATTTTACAATATTCTGAACAGTGTTTAACAAGGTTTGTTTGTTTGTTTATTTATTTATTTATTTGTTTGTTGCGGTACGCGGGCCTCTCACTGTTGTGGCCTCTCCCGTTGCGGAGCACAGGCTCCGGACGCGCAGGTTCAGTGGCCATGGCTCACGGGCCCAGCCGCTCCGCGGCAATGTGGGATCTTCCCGGACCGGGGCACAAACCCGTGTCCCCTGCATCGGCAGGCGGACTCTCAACCACTGCGCCACCAGGGAAGCCCTATTTATTTATTTTTGAATTTTATTTTATTTATTTTTTTATGCAGCAGGTTCTTATTAGTCATCAGTTTTATACACATCAGTGTATACATGTCAATCCCAATCGCCCCATTCATCACACCCCCGCCCCCCAACTGCTATCCCCGCTTGGTGTCCATACGTTTGTTCTCTACATCTGTGTCTCAATTTCTGCCCTGCAAACCGGTTCATCTGTACCATTTTTCTAGTTTCCACATATATGCGTTAATACACGATATTTGTTTTTCTCTTTCTGACTTACTTCACTCTCTATGACAGACTCTAGATTCATCCACGTCTCTACAAATGACCCAGTTTTGCTCCCTTTTATGGCTGAGTAATATTCCATTGTATATATGTGCCACATCTTCTTTATCCATTCACCTGTTGATGGGCATTTAGGTTGCTTCCATGACCTGGCTATTGTAAATAGTGCTGCCATGAACATTGGGGTGCATGTGTCTTTCTGAATTATGGTTTTCTCTGGGTATGTGCCCAGTAGTGGGATTGCTGAGTCGTATGATAGTTCTATCTTTAGTTTTGTAAGGAACCTCCATACTGTTCTCCATAGTGGCTGTATCATTTTACATTCCCACCAACAGTGCAAGAGGGTTCCCTTTTCTCCATACCCTCTCCTGCTTTTGCTGTTTGTAGATTTTCTGATGATGCCCATTCTAACTGGTGTGAGGTGATACCTCATTGTAGTTTTGATTTGCATTTCTCTAATAATTAATGATGTTGAGCAGCTTTTCATGTGCTTCTTGGCCATCTGTATGTCTTCTTTGGAGAAATGTCTATTTAGGTCTCCTGCCCATTTTTGAATTGGATTGTTTCTTTTTTTAATATTGAGCTGCATGAGCTGTTTATATATTTTAGAGATTAATCCTTTGTCCGTTGATTCGTTTGCAAATATTTTCTCCCATTCTGAGGGTTGGCTTTTTGTCTTGTTTGTAGTTTCCTTTGCTTTGCAAAAGCTTTTAAGTTTCCTTAGGTCCCATTTGTTTATTTTTGTTTTTATTTCCATTACTCTAGGAGGTGGATCAAAAAAGATCTTGCTGTGATTTATGTCAAAGTGTTCTTCCTATGTTTTCCTCTAAGAGTTTTATAGTGTCTGGTCTTATATTTAGGTCTCTAATCATTTTGAGTTAATTTTTTTGTATGGTGTTAGGGAGTGTTCTAATTTCATTCTTTTACATGTACTGTCCAGTTTTCCCAGCACCACTTATTGAAGAGACTGTCTTTTCTCCATTGTATATCCTTGCCTCCTTTGTTATAGATTAGTTGACCAGAGGTGCGTGGGTTTATCTCTGAGCTTTCTATCCTGTTCCATTGATCTATGTTTGGTTTTTGTGCCAGTACCATATTGTCTTGATTACTGTAGCTTTGTAGTATAGTCTGAAGTCAGGGAGTCTGATTCCTCCAGCTCCATATTTTTCCCTCAAGACTGCTTCAGCTATTTGGGGTCTTTGGGTCTCCAAACAAATTTTAAGATTTTTTTGTTCTAGTTCCATAAAAAATGCCATTGGTAATTTGATAGGGATTACATTGAATCTGTAGATTACTTTGGGTAGTATAGTCATTTTCACAGTATTGATTCTTCCAATCCAAGAACATGGTATATTTCTCCATCTGTTTGTGTTATCTTTAATTTCTTTCATCAGTGTCTTATAGTTTTCTGCATACAGGTCTTTGTCTCCCTAGGTAGGTTTATTCCTAGGTATTTTATTCTTTTTGTTGCAGTAGTAAATGAGAGTGTTTCCTTAATTTCTCTTTCAGATTTTTCATCATTAGTGTATAGGAATGCAAGAGATTTCTGTGCAACTTTACCAAATTCATTGATTAACTCTAGTAGCTTTCTGGTGGCATCTTTAGGGTTCTCTATGTATAGTATCATGTCATCTGCAAACAGTGACAGTTTTACTTCTTCTTTTCCAATTTGTATTCTTTATATTTCTTTTTCTTCTCTGATTGCCGTGGCTAAGACTTCCAAAACTATGTTGAATAATAATGGTGAGAGTGGACATCCTTGTCTCGTTCCTGATCTTAGAGGAAATGCTTTCAGTTTTTCACCATTGAGAATGATGTTTGCTGTGGGTTTGTCGTATATGGCCTTTATTATGTTGAGGTAGGTTCCCTCAATGCCCACTTTCTGGAGAGCTTTTATGATAAATCAGTGTTGAATTTTGTCAAAAGCTTCTTCTGCGTCTATTGGGATGATCATTGGTTTTTATTCTTCAGTTTGTTAATATGGTGTATAACACTGATTGATATGCGTATATTGAAGAATGCTTGCATCCCTGGGATAAATCCCACTTGATCATGGTGTATGATCCTTTTATTGTGCTGTTGGATTCTGTTTGCTAGTAGTTTGTTGAAGATTTTTGCATCTATATTCATCAATGATATTGGTCTGTAATTTTCTTTTTTTGTAGTATCTTTTCTGATTTTAGTATCAGGGTGATGGTGGCCTCATAGAATGAGTTTGGGAGTGTTCATTCCTCTGCAATATCTTGGAAGACTTTGAAGAGGATGGGTGTTAGCTCTTCTCTAAATGTTTGATAGAATTCACCTGTGAAGTCATCTGGTCCTGGACTTTTGTTTGTTGGAAGATTTTTACTCACAGTTACAAATTCATTACTTGTGATTGGTCTGTTCATATTTTCTATTTCATCCTGGTTTAGTCTTAGAAAGTTATACCTTTTTAAGAATTTGTCCATTTCTTCCATGTTGTGCATTTTAGTGGCATAGAGTTGTTTGTAGTAGTCTCTTAGGATGCTTTGTATTTATGTGTTGTCTGTTGTAACTTCTCCTTTTTCATTTCTAATTTTATTGATTTGAGTCCTCTCCCTGTTTTTCTTGATGAGTCTGGCTAATGGTTTGTCAAGTTTGTTTATCTTCTCAAAGAACCAGCTTTTAGTTTTATTGATCTTTGCTAGTGTTTTCTTTGTTTCTATTTCATTTATTTCTGCTCTGATCTTTATGATATCTTTCCCTCTGCTAACTTTGGGTTTTGTTTGTTCTTCTTTCTCTAGTTCCTTTAGGTGTAAGGTTAGATTGTGTATTTGAGATTTTTCTTGTTTCTTGAAGTAGGCTTGTATTGCTATAACTTCCCTCTTAAAACTGCTTCTGCTGCATCCCATAGGTTTTGGATCATCGTGTTTTCATTGTCATCTGTCTCTAGGTATTTTTTGATTTCCTCTTTGATTTCCTCAGTGATCTCTTGGTCATTTAGTAACGTATTGTTTAGCCTCCATTTCTTTGTGTTTTTTACATTTTTCTCACAGTAATTGATTTCTAATCTCACAGTGTTGTAGTCAGAAAAGATGCTTGATAGGTTTTCAATTTTCTTAAGTTTACTGAGGCTTGATTTGTGACCCAAGATGCTATCTATCCTGGAGAATGTTCCATGTGCACTGGAGTAGAAAGTGTAATCTGCTGTTTTTAGGTGGAATGTCCTGTAAATATCAATTAAATCTATGTGGTCTGCTGTGTCATTTAAAGCTTGTGTTTCCTTATTAATTTTCTGTCTGGATGATCTGTCCATTGGTGTGTGAGGTGGTAAAGTCCCCCACTATTATTGTGTTACTGTTGATTTCCTCTTTTATAGCTGTTAGCACATTGCCTTATGTATTGAGGTGCTCCTATGTTGGGTGCATATATATTTATAATTGTTATATCTTTTTCTTGGATTGATCCCTTGATCATTATGTAGTGTCCTTCCTTGTCTCTTGTAACATTCTTTATTTTAAAGTCTATTTTATCTGATATGAGTAGAGCTACTCCAACTTTCTTTTGATTTCCATTTGCATGGAATATCTTTTTCCATCCCCTCACTTTCAGTCTCTATGTGTCTCTAGGTCTGAAGTGGGTCTCTTGTAGACAGCATATATATGGGTCTTGTTTTTGTATCCATTCTGTGAGCCTGTGTCTTTTGGTTGGAGCATTTAATCCATTCACGTTTAAGGTAATTATTGATATGTATGTTCCTATTACCATTTTCTTAATTGTTTTGGGTTTGTTTTTGTAGGTCCTTCTCTTCTCTTGTTTTTCCCACTTAGAGAAGTTCCTTTAGCATTTGTTGTAGAGCTGGTTTGGTGGTGCTAAATTCTCTTAGCTTTTGCTTATCTGTAAAGCTTTTGATTTCTCCATCGAATCTGAATGAGATCCTTGCCGGGCAGAGTAGTCTTGGTTGTAGGTTCTTCCCTTTCATCACTTTAAGTATATCATGCCACTCCCTTCTGGCTTGTAGAGTTTCTGCTGAGAAATCAGCTGTTAACCTTATGGGGGTTCCCTTTTATGTTGTTTGTCATTTTTCCCTTCCTGCTTTCATTAATTTTTCTTTGTGTTTAACTTTTTCCAGTTTGATTACTATGTGTCTCAGCATGTTTCTTCTTAGGTTTATCCTGTATGGGACTCTCTGTGCTTCCTGGACTTGGTTGGCTATTTCCTTTCCCATATTAGGGAAGTTTTCGTCTATAATCTCTTCAAATATTTTCTCTGGTCCTTTCTCTCTCTCTTCTCCTTCTGGGACCCCTATAATGTGAATGTTGTTGCATTTAATTTTGTCCCAGAGGTCTCTTAGGATGTCTTCAATCTTTTTTTTCTCTATTCTGTTCCACAGCAGTGAATTCCACCCTTCTGTCTTCCAGGTCACTTACCTGTTCTTCTGCCTCATTTATTCTGCTATTGATTCCTTCTAGTGTATTTTTCATTTCAGTTATTGTATTGTTCACCTCTGTTTGTTCTTTAATTCTTCTAGGTCTTTGTTAAACATTTCCTACATCTTCTTGTTCTTTGCCTCCATTCTTTTTCTGAGGTCCTGGATCATCTTTACTATCATTATTCTGAATTCTTTTTCAGAACGGTTGCCTATCTCAACTTCATTTAGTTGTTTTTCTGGAGTTTTATCTTGTCCCTTCATCTGGTGCATAGCCCTTTGTGTTTTCATCTTGTCTATCTTTCTGTGAGTGTGGTTTTTGTTCCAGAGGCTACAGGATTGTAGTTATTTTTGCTTCTGCTGTCTGCCCTCTGGTGGATGAGGCTGTCTTAGTTTTTTTTTTTTTTAAATTAAGTCATTCACCAATAGGATAGAACACTATACATTCATTATAAATTATGGGGTTTTTTCCTCTTTTTATTTAATTTATTTTCTTATACAGCAGGTTCTTATTAGGTATCTATTTTATATATATTAGTATATTTATGTCAATCCCAGTTGAAAATTATTTTTTAAGAATATTTCCAGGGCTTCCCTGCTGGCGCAGTGGTTGAGCGTCACCCTGCTGATGCGGGGGACGCGGGTTTGTGCCCTGGTCTGGGAGAATCCCACATGCCACAGAGCGTCTGGGCCCATGGGCCATGGCCACTGAGCCTGCACGTCTGGAGCCTGTGCTCCGCAACGGGAGAGGCCACAACAGTGAGAGGCTCGCGTACCGAAAAAAAAAAAGAATATTTCCATTTATTTTTATTTATGGAGGCAATGTTTATGATGTTGTGAATTGAAAAAAACCCCAAATAATATGTACTGTATGATTGTATCAGTGTAAAAAGAAAATGAATAAAGTGTACATTTCCTTTTTATAATTTTCTACATTTCCAAGTGTTGTACAGGAGTCATGCATCACTTTTATATTTAGAAGTAAAATGTTATTTAAATATTACTTTCTAACACCATCCCTATTTTTTCTAGGCAAAAGTCAATATTCTTTTGTTTCTGAATACATACTGTTTAGTGATATTATATTTTTAAATGTAAATCTCTTACCTTAAACAATAGAAAGCATACCTATCTTATAATGTTTTTGGGAGAATCAAAAGAGATAATTCATGTAAAGCAATTAGTACAGTGCCTTGCATATAGTAAACAGTCAGTAAGTGCTGTTTTATAATCCTGTTTTGTGTCTTGAAAATTTTTGGAATGGATATGCTTTTGAGGGGGTGGGGAAAGTTGAGTGACACAGTGCCTTTTGGGGTAATCACTTATTTCCATTGCCCTTAGGAGGTTGTCATCTCTTGCCTGTGAGTCCCCATCTTCTCATATGGGAGACTAAGGCTGTGCCCATGAGATCTGAAGAATGTAAGGGGCTGTTTTTTAGAAAGGGTGTCTATCTTCCTTGGAGTGCCATAAGAGTTTCAGAGCCCATATTCTTGCATACACACCTGTATTCCCTGTGCCCAACATGCTCCATTGGGAGGTGCTGCTGATGCAAAAGAGATGACAAATATACAATTCATGGGAGATTAATCAAAGCCAATTTATTTCTGTCAATTGCCTCTTAAAATTTTTTTCAGAGATGGTAGCTTTTTTCCTGCCCCTGGATTACTTTTCCCCCCACTCATAAATAATGGATATTTTAAGTATAAAAATACGTATCCAATTCAGAGACTTGCAGTGCTGAGTTCAAGACATTAACTCACCCTTGATTTTTCACTCAGAGAAATGGCTTCTCCATGCCCTCTTCCAGTTCATGCTGAAGGCCTGATTTGGCAGATGGCCCATCTTTGGGGAAGTGGCTGTGTTGGTCTCCTCTTACCTCTGCACATGCTCACTGGTTACTTTTTTTTTTTTTTTTTTTTTGCGGTACACGGACCTCTCACTGCTGTGGCCTCTCGCGTTGTGGAGCACAGGCTCCGGATGGGCAGGCTCAGCATCCATGGCTCACGGGCCCAGCCGCTCCGCGGCATGTGGGATCTTCCCAGATCAGGGCACAAACCCGTGTCCCTTGCATCGGCAGGCGGACTCTCAACCACTGCGCCACCAGGGAAGCCCTCACTGGTTACTTTTTAGACACTGCCAGGATGGGGGAGGAGGAGGAAAGAAGAGGTCAAGGGAAAGCATAGAAAAGTTCCTACTATGTTGGCGTCTGGTGTCCTCTCTAGTTTTTCTTTATTTGTTCAGCATCGAGAAAATATTATTTAATCTGAGAAGCTGGGGTTTTTTGTATAAGTTTAAAACTTAATTTTTTTTACTTTTAAACAATTTTTAAAGTTTACTTTTCATTTACAGTTATTACAAAATATTAGCTATGTTCCCCATGTTGTACAACACATCCTTGAGCCTGTCTTACACCCAATAGTTTGTATCTCCCATTCCCCCTC
Source organism: Orcinus orca (assembly GCF_937001465.1). Taxonomy (NCBI): domain Eukaryota; kingdom Metazoa; phylum Chordata; class Mammalia; order Artiodactyla; family Delphinidae; genus Orcinus; species Orcinus orca. The sequence goes on from NC_064560.1 coordinate 129,062,009, forward strand.
CCCCCCCACTGGTAACCACTAATTTGTTCTCTGTATCTGTGAGTCTGCTTCTTTTGTGTTATATTCACTAGTTTGTTTTACTTTTTAGATTCCACATATAAGTGACATCATACAGTATTTGTATTACTCTGTCTGACTTATTTCACTTAGCATAATACCCTCCAAGTCCATCCATGTTTCTGTAAATGGCAGAACTTCATTCTTTTTTATGGCTGAGTAGTATTCCATTTTGTGTGTGTGTGTGTGTGTGTGTGTATACATATATACATACCACAGCTTCTTTATCCCTTCATCTATTGAACATAAGTTGGACGAGACCATTGATTAGGCCAGCCACTTCTCCCCACCCTCTGCTTCTTTGTGGTCCACCCCACACATAGGCTCTTGATGGTAGAATCCCTCACCTTTCCAGGTGTCCTCTTGGGCCAGGCTCACTCTCCATATGGCCCACGTTTGGTCCATGGGAAAGATGCATATGCTACTGACTTCAACATGGGTGGCAGTGTGGTAATTTAACAATAACCCAGATAAGCCTGGATTTGCATCTTAGCTCTTCCACTGACCAGCTGTAACACTGGGCAAGTAAATCAACCTTATATTTCTTATTTAAAATTGGGATACCAGTAGTACCTGTCTTATGGGTGTTGTGAGGATTAAGTGAGATAACGCACGTAGAGAACTTAGCACAGTGTCTGGCATGTGGCGTGGTAATAGGCCAATTAGTAAATGTCATCAAAATATAATCATGCCCATGTGGCTTTGTGACTGTAAAGCTATTTCAGGTAGTATCTCTCTGCCTCTAAAAGCCACCCTCTCCTCACCCTCTCTCTGGCCCTGTCACCACTATACAGAGTGAAATGCTCCATCCAGTTTTCAGCTGAAGGTAACACCTGGGAGTTGATTCAGGCAGAGTCTGAAGCCTGGTTTATTAGCTCAAGACCATAATCTCTACAGGAACACAAATTCCTGTATGAGTCTGCCCCCCTGGCTCTAATCTGTGTAATTGCCTTCTCAGCCTTGATGCTAAAATGACCTTGGATAACTTTTCCACTCTGCTTTTTTGCATTCTGTCCCACCGTCTACTACAATGCCACATTGATTTGACTAAGATGACAGCTTTGTCATTTGGAGAAAAAATTTTACATGTTTCCATAATGCTTTTTGTAAAGCACAAAGCAATTTTGTCATTAAATCCTGAATGCTCTGTTTAGTTCCATTTCAAGATGGCTTTCCCAGAGCCAGATGAAAGTCTTCAAAATGACTTCTGACAACGATCAAATGACAATGGCATTCCTGCCACCATGTTATGTTGTTGCTAATCTGTGAGAAAAGGGTGACAGCCATTGAAGAGAGAATATAGTCAGTTTGACTAGCGGACTGCCCGTTTTGTAAGGTTATTAAAATCCCCCAAATTACCATTTTGAATTCTTTCATTTAAGATTTCACTACCTGACTTCTTTAACACATAATTTGGGGGCAGGGATTATATTAGTTTTTCATTTCCAAATAATCAGGGCTCAACATCTGTTGACACTAACTTGGACCACCCTATATTTGGTTCAGCGGTAGGGCAGAGTAGCTCATTTTTATATTAAAAATGTATGTGATAGTTAATAGATGTGGTGGTTTGTCCTTTTCTTAAACATCAGATAAAATGCCTTTAAACTACTGTTCCCCTTTAACTTTAGCTGATAGAAATGTGCATTTAAATTTTCACTTGAGTATTTAAAAGATACATTTAAGATCAATACCCATGTAATAGACCAAGCTATTTGAAATTTTTCTTTTCAAGTGTTTTCTTCATTATTTCATTGATGCTATAGAGAAAGAACCTGGGCATCTGAGTGCACTGCACTTGTCTGGTGTCTGGACCAGTGTAACCTAATAATGAAAAGCTAGGCTATGATGGTACCACCACCTTCATAGGATTTTATAGAGGAAGGCAAGTAGGATTTATGAAATACTACCATCTTATATATGTGACTCTTTTATAAATGTGACATTTATTCACCTTAAAAAATGCTTTCCTCCATTTTGTGTTAAGAGTGTAGAAATGATGCTCAGAAGTTCCTGATGTTTGGAGTCTTGTTTTATCTAGTGAGGGACTCTAAGGTTCTACCCTCATAACCGTGTCTCTCATGCAAGAGGGCTTCTGCAAACAAAGAGGAAAACAAAGGATTGCAAAATTGAATGGGAGGTAACAAAATACTTAGCAACTTTCCTTTCAAGACAGTAATACTTAGAATGATTAAAATTTTTTTTTCTGGTTTTGTTCCATAGCACATCTACCGTGGTGTGCCTAGGAGTGGTTTTTGTTACATTTACCCTGCTTGAGTTCTATGACACACACTTCTTGAATCTGTGGCTTGAAGTTTTTCCTCATTTTTGAAAATTTCTTGGCTAGTGTCTCCTCAGATGTTGCTTCTGCTCCCTTTTTGGTATCTATGCCTCCTGGGACTCCAGTTACATTTGCACATCACCTTTTTATTGTGCCGCTTAGTTATCTTACTCTTTTTTCCTACAATTTGTAATCCTTTTTCTCTGTGTGCTTTAATCTGTATATCCAGTTCACTAACCTTTTCTTCAGCTGTATCCAAGTTGATGGAAAGGATGCTTTTTCTGCACATTTGTTTGTTGAGTAAATAGGGAGGAACCACCACATGGCAAGCACTATTTTATGCATTGGGGGTGCATTAGTGAACAAAACAGACAAAAATTCTACCCTTGTGAAACTTATATTCTTGTGGAGGGAGACAGACTATAAACAAAAATATAATAAGTAGGACTTCCCTGGTGGTGCAGTGGTTAAGAATCCGCCTGCCCATGCAGGGGACACAGGTTTGAGCTGTGGTCTGGGAAGTTCCCACATGCCGCGGAGCAACTAAGCCCGCGTGCCACAACTACTGAAGCCCGCGCCTAGAGCCCGTGCTCCCCAACAAGAGAAGCAACCGCAATGAGAAGCCCACGCACCACGACGAAGAGTAGCCCCCACTCACCGCAGCCAGAGAAAGCCCGCACAGCAACAAAGACCCAATGCAGCCAAAAATAAATAAATAAATTTATAAAATATATATATATATATATAATAAGTATAGTATGTAGTATTGTAGAAGGTGTTAAGTACTATGGGAAAAAATACAGCAGAGTAACTGTAGCAGGTTAGGTCTCATTAAGAAAGTGGCCCTTGAGTAAAGGCTTTATGGAGGTGTGAAAGAGTGAGTGACAGGGGGACAGCCAGTGCAAAGACTCTGTGTTTTAACTGGGTCAATCTGACTGCTATTGAGAATATATTATAAGAAGCAAGACTGGGAAAAAGAGACTAATTAGGGGAAATTGAAACAATCCTGGCTCTGACCAGGGTGGGAGCAGAGGAGGTGGTGAGAAGGGATTGAATTCTGGAAATTTTTTGATTGTAGGATTGACCGATGTGCCAATGGACTGGTTGTATAATATGGGAAAAAAAGAGATGTCAGGGTTGACTCCAAGCTTTGCTGCCAGTAGCTGAGATGGGGACGAGGTGTGAAGTGAGGTCCGAAGTTCAGTTTGGGGCACATTCAAGTGCTGATGCAATTAGGAAAACCACCACACTCTCAACGCTTTAGCAGTTTTATTTACTCATTGATCTTATCATTTTTTCACATGTTGTTATTATCTGTTTCTCCTATTAAAATATGAACTCCAAGAAAGCAGGCAACTTTTCCAACTTATGTCCCATTGGATCCTAGAATATTGCTTGACAAAAAGCATATGCTCTATAGATGTTTGTTAAATGAGTTAATGAATAGTTTTCCAAATTTGCAAAGTGAGTAGATTGATATCTGTAATGCCTAGTTCTTCAGGGTAGTTGTGAGGGTTAGATATTATGTAAGAACACATAGATTTTCAAGCATAACATAGACAGAAGTGCCTCTATGTATTTGTGACTTTTTGAATTAATACTGACATCTATATGACTCAGGAAGCAGACTAGCATAGTGATTAAAAGCCCAGGCTTTGGAGTCAGTGAGACTTTGGTTTGAATCTCAGTGGAGCTATTTTATAGCTGAATGACTTTGGGAAAATTGCTTAATTTCTCTGTGCCTCCATTTCTCCTGAAACTTGGGAACAAAAATATTATCCTTATAGGTATGCTGTGACTACTCAATAAAATTATGCTCATAAAGGGTGTGGATGACATAGTAAGTGCTCCAAGGTCAGAGATATTATTCCGTCTCCTGGTTGATATGTCTGACTGTGAATATTCGTAATGTTTTCAAATGCCCCTATTATAGCTTTTCCCTTTTTATGTCTTCTGTGCAGACCTCATGCCTTCCCCATTGCATTTTATTTTTTCCATTTAATAGGGCTTCCCTTTGATCAGCCTTTTCCTTCCAAAATTAACTCCATACTGCACATTTTTGAATGATGATTTTTTTTTCTCCCAGGGACTGAGGATTAATGAAAAAGATAGGGGGAAATGTAACCAGATATATTAGGCAATAAAAGTGAGCGAAAATCAATTACCTGACTTTAAACTCAGGTATAGGGGCTTTTCATCCCCAAACCAGTCAGCATGCTGGGGTTTTTATCTTCAGGAAAAAGAAGTCCTGAAGGTGAAGTTCTGTCCTCTTGCTTTACACAATTACAGATGGGAAAATCAGTAAGGTGCTACAATAACACAGAAGGACTGAATGCAACGTGAATATTCTCAGTGTGATTGTATAACTTGTGACTCTCCCCACGCTCATTCTCAGAAGGCTGCCTCCTTACCTGTGTCTTACAAAGCTGTAACGAGTGAGTGAGCTGAGGGGAGAGAGGAAGGAGGAGGGGTCGGGAAGTGAAGGTTGATACACCACCCAGGGTGAACCCTCCTCTGAGCGGGACTCCACCCCATTGGGAGCCTGCCTGGAAATGCATGTTAGATCTTTTTCTGGAGGGTAAGCTATAAACCAGCAGTTACAGCTGCATTAAATGACTAACAACTACCTCCAATGACACTCTGTCCTTTCACGGGAAGTTTTTTGTTTTTGCTTTAAAATTCAGGGTAGTAAAATCATACACAACATACTGTATAAATGAAGTAATAAAACTAACTTCAGCGTACAACAGTTTGGTGGAAAGTGATGAATATCACACATGCTATTTGGTGCCTTTTAAGAAGGTTTCTGTCAAAGAGCTTTAGAAGTTAAACAAAAAAGGTGTTCTGTCCCTGTACATGGTGTCCTGGGGAACTCCCTAGTGGGATTCTAAACATTTCTCAGGTGCCAAAAAAGACAGACTGGGGGCTGGGATGGCACACTCAGGGGGTGATGACACTCCTAGTTGAGGCTGGCTCGTGGGTCTGCCTGTCTATCACGTCCTGGATGGTAATGAAGTTGTATGGACACCATGAGGTCAGCTAAGGTGTGGGTTTTTTTTTTTCTGTTTTTTTTTTTTTTTGTAAATAACACTGCAAAGTGGTATAACAGATGGCGTTATACCAAAGGACAAAGTTTCTACCCTGAGGCGCTGATGCCCTGGGAAGGGAGCCCAGGGAACAGAACAAACACAGCTTGCCCTGTGCTCGTTAAAGTTAAAACTCTTGACAGGGAATATAGAGATACAGGGCGATAACAAGGAGAGAATTTTACCTTCAAGTCTGAATTTCTTGACTTGTCTTGGGATAGGTACTCAGTGTTACCTGCATCAAATAGATAAAAGAATATCTCCTCTGTTGGCTATATTATTGGGCCCTGTAATTTAAGACCTCCTCTGCCCCCCCCTCCGGCTTTTCCTTCCTTCCTTCCTCTGACCCCAACCTACCCATTTTACTAAAACAAAGGCAAATCATATATGGGTCCACTGATTTGGACACAGAGGTAGTTGGCAGTCTGGCATTTCTGCTGTTTGCTTAGTACCATTATGACTGATTTTGTGGGGTTTCTGACCTCATGTTGTTTGGCTGGAAGAGAAAATGGTCATTATGTTGACTCCTCCTAAAGACCCGATTGTGGTCCACTTGGGATCAAGGACCCATGGGTGTGCTTAGTGTTCTGTGAACTCCCCGGGATCGCACATAATATTTCAATGAATGGGCACGTGTTCAAATTTTTTCTGGAGAGTTTTCAGCTTTCAGCATATTTTCAAATATGTCTATAAACCTATAAGTATGAATGACTCTGGCTTGCATACCTCTACACACCCCTTTCTGCCTATTCAAATCCTACCCATTTCCAAAATGAGATCTCATTGATCACAAAACTCCCTTAACTATTCCTGCTCCCAATGAATAATCCCATCTCAGAACTTCAGTAGAAAAAAATGACAGCTGCATTAAGTGCCCCCAAAGAGAGTTACCTGAGGTGTTAGGGACATGAGAGGGGCATGCGATGTGTTTGAGGAGTCAGGAGAGGCTCCTTGGAGAAGTGATGCTGGAGGTGAGGTCTGGAGGAAGGGGAGCAGGGGATGAGGCAAAGAAGGAAGGTGTGAAGAGTAGAGGATTTATGCCTATTTTAACTTGATGAGTGAAGTTGATTTGGTTATGGTTGCTCGAAGAAATTCTCAGATGTTTTTCGTGATAATGCTCATTTCACTTGGGCATATAAAAACTAGGGCAGGAGACTATGGCTACAGCAAAAGAATCATGCCTAGAATTCTCTGTGTGGATTCTGCTAACTCAGGGTAACATCTCTGAAACTGGGACTATTTGGAGACTATGTCTTCTTGTTGAGTCTGTAGTTTCTTTTGGGTAAATGTCCAGGCCCCACTCCTGAGATTCTGAATTATTTCAATGGATGGGACCCAGGCATTGGTACTTTCAAAAAGCTCTCAAGTGACTTTAACGAGAAGCCAATGTTGAGAACTCCTATTTTATAAGGTCATCAAGAAAATATTGACAGGATTAAAAAAAATGATAATATTCAATGTTGACAAGGGAATGAGAAATGTATACATTTACACACTTCCACTGAGAGTTTGAAATACTATGAACTTTCTGGAAGGCCATTGGATAATAAATTTCAAACACTTAACATTTTTGAGTACTTTGTTTTCCCCCCTTTCCACTTAAAGGGGTTTATGCTAAAGAAATCATCAGGTGTATGGACCGAAACTTTATAAAACTTTGTTCTTCAGAGTGTTTCTGTGGCAGAGATTAATTGGAAACCATTTAAAAGACTGACAATAGCAAACTAGTTAAATTAATTTTGATACCAATTATCTTTATAATGATATACACCTCTTAGAGATGGTACAGCAAAATGCTTAGTGATGGGAAAGTGCTCAAGAAATACCATAAAATGGGAAAAGCAAATACAAAGTGTAGTATGTACAATGCCTGTATTTTAAAAAAAATGGAAAAACACATTATTTAGCTGTTAAATAAAATTACAGATATTTTTTAAGTTGTTTTTGCTTGTCTGAATTCTCTAAAGTCTTTACGTTTATGTATTATTTTCATAAAGAAAAGTTACAATTTTAACGTGAATATTAGTAAAGGAATGCGGGCATTGTCAGAAGGACAGATAGGTTACCCCATCAGGCATACCTCAAAGGACAGTATGAAAGAGGTATCCCAACTGGGCTGAATACCAGACAACCTGGGTGCTTGATAAACATGCAGGTATTGGATTCCTTGTTTATCAAATTCCCCAGGCAGTTCTGATATAGGGAGTAACTAACAAGCTTTTGGGAATTCCCAGGAGAATTTAGCCTTTGGGCATCTCGCTGGTCTTAGTTATTGTTCCTATCCTTTCCTAAGTCTCATGTTTTCTGATGGAGTTTCAGAGAATCTCAGCTAACATGGATTTATTTGCCTGACAAGGATGAATTAGGTTGTGGTTTGGAGTTCAGTGGTAGCTCCGAAGGCCTCATGGATAACTAGAAAGCCATCCAGGACCCAGGGCAGCTAGAGTGGGGGCACCTCCCCAGAAACAGGTATCTGAGTTCCCCCTGCTGATTATGTTACGGTCACTCAGCCACTCAAGGCTACTATGCATTCACTCCAGCCTTTAAATCACGTGGCTTCTGCTTACCTAGTTCTTCTCTTCTGCACAGCTTCTTGGGCTCCATTTGCTTCTGTTGTCTCTTTTCTCTCCTCATGTCTTACTGCTTCTGCTCTTTCTATTGAATCTCTCTTTCAGCCTCTAGTACTGAACACTGGGCTCAGTCATCCTGCTAGAGCCCCTCATACACCTAACACCTGCCTAGGAGCATCTGCCTTTGGGTCAGGCATTCATCCATCATCCTGTCCTGTGTGGTCAGGGCAGTGGGACATATGTTACAGAGTGTGGGCTATGTTGGGGAAAGCACAGACTCATTCATTCATTCATTCATAGATGTGTTATTGAGCACTTGCTGTGTGCCAGGCACTGTGTTGTCCTCTCAGAAGCAGTTGTGGCTATGGCAGATCCTCAGAGCATTTTAGAACCTTCTATGCTATTTCCTTGTACCTGTGTTCAGCATTTAGACATTTTTAGTGGGCGTGGCTTATTGACTCACGATGGAAACGGTCACGGAGGAGAGGAGTCAAGGTTCTCTTTGGAACTCTCTCCTCCCTCTTTGTTGAGCCTGACCAACTGATTTTTCCCAGGGAGAGGCTGCCAAGCAACTTACTGCTCATCTCCACAGCAGCCTAGCTCGATCCTGGGATCAAACACTCCTGCGTGTTGTTCCTTCCGATATTTCAGTGATTTGATTATGGGGGTAATTAAGGGATTTCCCCCCTCTTGCCTTTCTATTTAGTATATGTTAATATCATAATGCAAATCATTTTAATTGCACATTTCCGTTCTAGCATGACCTTGATTGGTTGGAAGGCTGAGGCACAGTTCTTCCTTTAGGGCTGTCAGGGCTCCTGACACCAGCTTGAGGTGGGCATGTGGCAGATAAACAGATGAAGTGAGAGGCCTGCTACCCAGAAGAGGGAACTGCCCATGGAAAACAGACATCAGTACCCTGTCTCTACACTTCTCTTTTCTCGCCCGGCATTTGTGTAGACTTTATAAACCCAATTCCTTCTTTGGGGCAGTGATACCGTCTTCGCATCTTAGAAATTGGAGGCTCAGAGAATCAGTGCCCCGTTATCAAATCTCAGTCCAGAACTTGTGCATTTTTTTTTTTTTTTTTTTTTTTGCGGTGTGCGGGCCTCTCACTGTTGCGGCCGCAGCATGTGGGATCTTCCCGGACTGGGGCACGAACCTGTGTCCCCTGCATCGGCAGGCGGACTCTCAACAACTGCGCCACCAGGGAAGCCCAACTTGTGCATTTTGAAGCTTGGATTTTTATTAGAACTGGGCTTCTTGCTGCTCAGGGGGTGAAGCCTATGGAACCCCCCTTTCTTCTATGAATTGGCACTACCTTTGGCTGTGGCCCAAAAAGCCTCAGAAGACCTCCTTCTACAGAAGCCAAGACCAAATTCCTTTTGTGGGAAACTAGAGCATGAATGCTTTCTTCTCAGTTCCCTTCCAAGCTCTGGACACGGAAAGCTCTGGTGCGTGCTCAGGTGGTCGCTTTCTTAAGAGATGTGCAGCCAGTCACATGGCTGAAAGGAGCTACCAGAAGTTGTTCAGAGGAGAGACCCCAGGAAGCAGGCAGAGGAAGAAGCATTCCTCTGTTGGTGCCTAGAAAAGGGCAGGTGTTCAGCGTGAACAACATAAGCATTGTGTCCAACAGTTCCAGATTGCTCGTCCATCTACTTACTACCTACTGATCTAAAGCATGCTACTTAACCCGTCTGAGCCTCAGTTTCTTCATCTGTTAAATGGGAGTAATAATAATAGTCCTCTTGTGGTTGAAAGGATTGTCTGCTACATTGCCTAGCGGACAGTAGACATGCAACAGATATTAGCTATTTTATTACATATAGCAATACTGATTATTATAATTCTTAATATCAATTATCTTTATTACTCCTACTTGAAGTGAACTAATTTAAGGACCTTATTACTGCCTAATTTATTTTATCCAGAGCTTCAAAATATTCTCTTTGTTTATAGGTTTCTACCTTTGAATAATACTAGCACTTATTGAATACAGTAAATGCTGGTCACTGAATCTGAACTATCTCCAGCTACTTCTCAGTCTTTATTTTTTCCCACGGGACTTAGAAGCACTGGGAACATTTTATATTTATTAGTTTATTTATTGATCAATTGTTCTCCCACACCAGAATGCAAGCTCCAAGGGAAGTGGCTGTATAGCTCTTAGAATGCTACCGGTACATAGTAAATTGTTCAATCAGTTGGTGTTGAATGAATGAATGGATAAAAAAATAAAGAAGAACCAAAAAATAAATGAATGAATAATGCAAGGCCTAAATTTAAATACCATGGGTAAACAAAGGTAAACTGGACTGGCTTCTTCCCTTGAGGATTTTGAAGTCTAGATGTATGAGAGAATATGTAAAAGACTAATAGAGGGGAAAACATGATGAATGCTGAAAAGGAGGGAAAGATAAAGTTCTGTGGAAGGTCAGGAGTTAAAAAGATAACTTTCATCTGGAGGATCAAAGACTGCTTCTTGGAGAAGGGGTCTCTGTGCTTAGATTTGAAGGGGGTGGGGAGCTGTGGATGTGAATGGATGAAGGGCATTCCAGCTGGAGGGACAGCAGGAGTGAAGCCAGGTGAGGGAGACTTGAAGGACACTCATGGGTAGCAAATGAAACATGTCTTTTTCACTAATGCCACCCTACCCCATGCTCACGCCCACCTTCAATCCCCCTTTGAAGCATGCATTATTCTTACAGTAGAACTGAAATTCTACTTTTCCACGGAAGCTTTTCAAGACCTCCTTAGCCTATCTGAGGTTTACCTGATAGGAATTTTTATTGTTTTACCATTCATTTGGGGCTCTCATTGTATCTGTATTATTGTTACTTATTCTATTATTGTATGTCTTATCAAAATAGACAGCTGACAAGTTCTTTGAAGGGCAGGGGACAGGAACCTCTTCTTGTGAATTACAGCTGTGTATGTTTGCATACAGTCGTTACTCAGTAGATACTGGTTGCTTGACTGACTTAGGAAAGTAACCTAAAAAATACTGCAAGAAGCCTTTCTTTTCAGCTTCTGGGCAGAATTGCTGCCTCAAATACTATTCCGTTTGGGCGGAGCTTGAAGAGCAAGTCCCTTTAGATACAGGATAAGAAGCTTCATTTGTGCAGGGGTTCACTTTATGGATCATGAGACTGAAGGCTAAAGAACTTGCTGCTTTCCCATGTCCTGGAGCTAGAGGTTCATGATGATATTTTGGGCTTGAAAGCTCAAAAAGGATTGTAGGACTTGATGTTTTACATCAGCCCAGGGAAACCTCCTGCTAGGAAGCCAAAACATAAAGCCTTTCAGAGTCTCCTGAGTATAAAGAATGTACCCACAGACCCTCTAAACCATGAATATTACTGAAATGAGCCTTTTGACTAACAGAGGGCTATTTTTGGGAATTGGAGCTGGAAGAGAAATTTGGAGCAGGGATCTGAGTCATTCCCTATTATTCCGGTTAATGACCACAACCCTGCTTGAGGGAAACTGACCATTGCTAAGTAATAAAAATAGATAAGGCCCAGGAGGCAACTAGGTAATTGTTATGGAACCTGAAGGCATTTTAAGAAGACAAGACTAGATGGAAAAGAAAATCTTACAGAAAAGAAAATCTAGCAAGAAATGAAAGTGCTCTGATACTTTTTAAAGCCTATGCTTAGGAATTAAAACACTATCTTTGTTTGCAATTCAAACATTTATTACAATTGTATTTATTTCCATTCAAATAGCTTATTAGTAAATATCTATTGGAAGGTTTTTAAAAAATTGCTAAATCATGACACTTTCACATGGAAGAGCCCAAATCTACATTAAACAAAAACTCAGATGTGTAAAGTCTCTTCCACAGAATTCGCAGCTGTTAACGGCAGCTGTTAAGGTCCACCAATATGGGCCTTCAAAGTGAAAAATCAGCAGGTCAAAGGATAAAAAGCAGTTACAGAGCTGTGACTAACAGTGAATTTAGTTATGGTTAGCCTATGCTAAGTGATAGCAAGCAGTACATTGACCTGTAGACTCTCGCACCAATACTTCAAACTGTTGAATTTTCTTCCTTCTTTTATATGCTTTCTTCATCTTCTTTTTCACTCTTTTGTTTTGCTTTTCTTCTGTCTTTCTACCTCTAACTTTACCTGAACGTTTGTATGAATTTTTTTTTCCTTTCTATTTTCCCTCTATGCCTTTTTTCTCTGTTTGCTGCTGTTGCTATTGTTAAATCTTCTGATTCTCTTCCTCATTCCTCCTTTCATCCTCTTCTTTCTCTAGTGCAAAATTAAATGGCCATAATAAAATATATAATAATAATAAGTTATTATCTATTTAATGGGTATAATTTTCCATACTTTAAAATTTTAAATCAATTTAGTTTAAATTTCTGTATGCTTATTTTTGGCCTCTTGAATTTGTTGCCTCATGACATTATGCCTGTTGTAGAACTTTATGAGCAATTACCACATCCCAGGGGCTGCAGGTGGTGGAGCTAAGAAGATACATACATCATTTTCCCTGGACTTGAACCGCTCTCAGGGTATTGAGAGACTCAGGTTTGTGAGCAGATACTGCAGTGCAAGAGTATCAAGTACTGTAATACAAATAGGAATTCTAGCTGCAGGAGAGAAGAGAATGCAGAATTAACTCTGCCTGGGGTTGGTGAGGAAAATTCCTTAGAAAAGAGGATACTGCGGCTGGGGGTGGGCAGTATCCAAAAACAAGGATAGGGCTGCAGGTGGAAAAGAGAGAAGAGGGTATTAGGTTTTACTTGCATTTGACCTTCAACAGATTATCCTCTGCAGTCCTCAGTGGCCTTAATGAAAAGGTGTTCTAAGTGATAAGTAGCTGAGACCCTTATGGCTTTTCCAGATTGTGCCTTCTAGGAAAAAACACATGCAAATATATATATATATATATATATATATATATATGCGGGCCTCTCACTGTTGTAGCCTCTCCCGTTGTGGAGCACAGGCTCCGGATGCGCAGGCTCAGCGGCCATGGCTCACGGGCCCAGATGCTCCGCGGCATGTGGGATCTTTCCAGATCGGGCCACGAACCCGTGTCCCCTGCATCAGCAGGCAGACTCTCAACCACTGCGTCACCAGGGAAGCCCAAGACATGCAAATATTGATAACTTCTGCCAGGAATAAGGGTTTCAGAGAGTTCTGTTGTGGGTTTCACAGCAGCTGCAGGGCATCATGAGGAGACAGAAAATGCTCACAACTTCCATTACAGCAGAACTTCTCAAACTGTTCCAGAGAGATGGTAATAAATGTCAAATAGTTGGGGAAATAGTGAGATTTTTAAATATGTCATGTGGTATTCAGGACTGTTCTAATATGCTATTTACCAAAAATCTTCCAAAGGGGATACATTAAGAAACAGTTTTCAAACTGATTTGACCTAGGCTTTTTTGCCCCCCATGGATTGGAATTGGGCATTCCTGACACAAAGCCCATGGCTTTCCCTCTAAACCAGGTCGCCAGTGCTTTCCTAACCACAGAAGAGAGACACCTTTCTTCTCCACCTTCTTCCTGGAGCCACTGCTCTAAGAACATGGTAGTAGCTCTTTGAACTGTGTGCCTGCCTGCCTGCCCACAGCCAAGAAAAGAGAAAACTGACACAGAGCTGGCTTCCTGGCTCCTTCCAAAGGCTCACGGTTAAGCGCTACATGGATTTAGCCACTTACAAGCTGTGTAACCTTAGGCAAGCCTCATAACTCCTCTGAACTGCTGCTTTCTTCCTTGATACTTCGTTCAAGGAAGTTAGGGGAATGCAGATGTTGCTAATAAGCCCTGGAGATGATACCTTTCCCAAGGACATTTGGATTTGGTTAGGGAGCTAGAAAAATAGATCTTTCAGAGCCAAAAAAAAAAAAATCTTCTAGAGGTAGATTTTTAGGCATTTTGTCAGGCAGGAAGAAGCTTGTTTGGAAATAAATGGGTTAACAGGAGGCCCCAAGTTCCTGTAAATCAATACCACATGGTCTGTTTCATCTGGGCCTTTGTGTAAACTTTGGTTTCCCAGACTCTGCTCTAGAAAAGGATGCTCAGGGTGGACCAGAGAGGCAAACAAGGACATGGAAATCCAATTAATCCTCACCCTTCAGAAAAAGGTCATCTGGAGGCTTAATCTTGTGTCTTACAAATGGGCAGCTTTTTCCCTAGAAAACTACATTTGGTGGTGTTTACTGAATTCATCCAATGCAGCTTGAGTTTTATGGAGCTCTAAACATTTAAGAGATGTTCAGGAAAATGGCAGGCTTAAAGTGTTTCTGGGTAAACCTGCAGCTGTAGTGGTTTTCTTTCCGTTCCCGAGTCCTAAGGAAGAGTCTTCTGAGTACAAGTGGAAGGAGAGATGAACTAAACCATCAAAGTAAGACCTTTGGCTTTCTGGAAGAAACCCAGGATTAGTTAAATGGTCCATCTGAATTATTTAATACAACTTATATAACTAGATTTTTATGTATGGCACCTGCAACCTTCATTGCATTATGTCTCAGCAAGATAAGCTATTAGAAAAATAACTTAGTGAGGAGAGAATGTTTATAAGAGTTCTTAATTGCAAAGAAGCACAAGGGTCTTTGCGCTGAGGACAAAGGGTTAATGAGAGATTGTTCTGTGTTTTCTTAAGAGTCTTAGAAGTCAACCTGTGTTGTGTCTGTTGTGTTTGTCAGCACCTCCTGGTCGTATAGAGGTCAATCTGCAAACCCATGGTTAGGTCCAGCTTTGGAAAATAACAAGCCTATAGTCAGGATCAGGGAGTTGGAGATGAAATAAGAGAAAATGAAAGAAAATAAATTTGAAAACTGGTCTTAACTCTTTGTCATTCTCTGAAATATCTATTTTTACACGGAACTATGAATTCTTGAGAATCCCCAGACATTAAAAAGTGTTCACTAAATATCATTCGAAGCGTGAAAGAAAGGAATTACAGCAACTTTCTTCAGTTTTCTACTCTATAGCCTACCCTCAAAATTTCTACATTTCCTCCTTACCATAACCACTTCCTGATTGTGCCCAGGTCAGTAGAGCTGAAATGTGTTCCCTGCAAAGCATGAACAACATACTTGGTTTTCTGAGAACTCTGTGTCTATATTGCAGGCTGGGTAGTGGGAAGAGGGAGGAATAGCATTTGGAGGTTGCTGCCTATTCATCCAGGGAATATTGAATGTGGTAGAGGAGCTGCAGTGATCTTAAGGCTAGGTGTGAGCTTTACAGAAGTATCCCTAATGCCTTTAGTGACACAGAAAGACAAGGGTTATTTGAGGCCACTAACCTATCAGTTACAGAGACAGTCCTGAGTTGGTGGGAAACCCAGCTCCCTTTCACCTGTGTGCAGCTTCTAACGGCAGATATCATGACCTCCACTCAGCTATAGCTGAGTGGTAAGAAGCGTAAGGAACTAGTCTTTGTGGGGACTGGAGATGCCAGCGCACCTCTTCGTTCATTACCTTGGTGACATTGGAGGTAGGGTCCAAAGTCAGATGTAGGAACTATATAGCTCTGAAACGAACACTTCCACATGGTGGCATACTGGCTGTGCAGGGTTCAGTCAGGGCAGTAGCAGGAACTGAAGCCCTCTAGTTACATGTGATTTTTTTCTTTAAGTCAAGGGCACAAATTGTTGGTAAACTTTGACTGATGAGTTATGTAAGCATCCACCTTTCTACTAAGACGCCATAGGGCAATTGTATCAAAACGTAGGACAAGAGGGCCAATTTTAGTCCTTTGATAGTTGGGAAGATAGGAAAGAAAATTGTTCACCTTGACTACTGATAAGAACGAGTGCCATCTAGAGGCCCTGTATAGAAATGCACTTCGGTCTCAAGAATCATCCTTCCATGTGACCTTGAGCTGTGTCACTCGGTAATTGTGGTGCTCATGACTGATAATAAGGGAGAGGGAGCAGTAGGCATAGCTATATGGTAATGGAGTCAGGTATTATGAAGACTAAATTGTGTTGACACAAAGTGAGGAGCCAGACCTTATTAATTCCCAAATCCCTTTATCTCTTTCCAGGGTTGCTTCTAGTCAGTTGAGAGTTTTTTTTACTCCAGTGGTCTGCTCTAGGCTTTGGACTTTTAAGTTTTTTTTTTTTTTTTTTTTAAGCAGAATTAAAGTGCTTAGAAATTATATTTCTTCTTTTGTGTTAGGAAAAGTAAATTATTGAGGTGACACATCATTTAAAAAGAGCCCTATGGGGGGACTTCCCTGTTGGTGCAGTGGTTAAGAATCTGCCTGCCAGTGCAGGGGACACGGGTTTGAGCCCTGGTCTGGGAAGATCCCACACTCCGTGGAGTAACTAAGCCCGTGAGCCACAACTACTGAGCCCACGTGCCGCAACTACTGAAGCCTGTGCACCTAGAGCTGCAGCGAGAGAAGCCACTGCAATGAGAAGCCCTTGCACCATGATGAAATGTAGCTCCCACTCACCGCAACTAGAGAAAGCCCACGCGCAACCATGAAGACCCAATGCAGCCAAAAATAAATAAAATAAATAAATTTAAAAAAAAAGCCCTATGGGGAGAAATTGTGGGAAATAACAACATAGGAAGTCCAAAACCATTCCTAATTTTGCTTGACTCATCTAATTGGATTACTGTATAGGCCATGTTCCTAAGGATTAGTTTCTTTCCCCCGTTTTGAAGCATACTCTTCAATAGTATCAAGCAAAATACTTCCCAACTTAGCTCTGATGTTCACCCTCCAATTTTCAGGCCTACAGTGAACCATAGATTTTGATAAGAGATCAAAAAGAGGTTTGAAGTCAATACAACATGCCACCATTATAATGCTATACACATGTGTTAGGATTTTCTTAGATTCTATCATTACGTTCAATGATTTCACCATTACCGTGTTAATATGAAGAGTAAGACGACCGGAGATAGTGACCAAGGTGGAAATTACCCCCAAAGAAACACAAATGAAGTTGGCAACAGACCTTGGAGTCTGGAGCCCCAGACTAAGAAACTACCTCTAAAATAAATTGCTTCTCCTACACCAGAGGAAATAGGCAGACACATGTTTGAGTTTAATGCCTGTAGTATTGGATTTTTCTGTTGTGGCTTTCACATAAGAAGTTTGGACAAACTCCTTTGTTCTTTAGAAAAAGTCTGGCTCTTACAGTGGATGTTTCTGGATTCTGCTATAATAGGTGAGTTACAGAGAAGCAGTGCAAATGTCAACATCTTCAATGATATTATTTTTAGAATTTGTTCAGGAAAATACACACCCCTTGAGATGGTGATTAGTGGTATTCAGCTTACCAATAACATATAAAAAAATTATTGTGTCATTTGTCTCCAAACTTCAGTAGACAGTTGTAAAGGCTCAGTTTGCTTACCTCATTCTTTCAGTTAATTAAAAAGACTTTTTTATAGCCTCCTGTGTAGTGTAATTTATAACCAGCCTTTCTCCCTCCTGTTTTAATTACCATCTTTGCATAGTGATATTGAGCCTTTTGCCTTTTATGGACTGCTTATGCATTGTTTCCTGAGACCAGCCCTATAGCTGTTAATTAGAAAATAAAGAAGTTTTATGTATTTTAGTCCTCTTCAGCTAAGCAGATGTGTGGAATTGCCTGATTTATTTCTCCTTCTTTTTCCCCCAGTGAAAAGGAAAATCTTCCCTACCAAATAACAGTTTTCTTTTCAAAGCATGTTGTGTGTGAAGGTTAGGAAGAATGAAATGAGAGCCCATATATAAGTTAAAAATCTTCTGTCACTCTGACTACTACATGGAGAAGGCAGAAACTTTCAGGGTTTGACAGTGCTCTGAAAAAAACTCTTGACATTGCTGATTCATTGAATAAATAAATGAATAATTTCTTTGCTGATTAATGAGAATTAATAACAACATAATTCAGTGGTGGTGGAGAAAAGAAAAGCAAGAGGAAAACATTAGATGTTTTGGAAATACAGAACTTCAGACAATGGAAACTCTGGGGTAAATTTCTTGGTGTCAGTTTTGTTCAAAGAGTGTTAAACAAGTGTGTACAATCAGTAGAAATGGGCACCACTACGTGCTGGTGCCACTGGCTCCCGTATTCATTTCAAGTTTAGAGGTGGAGCTGGGAAGAGCATTCAGGGAAGAAAGTAACAGCACAGTCAGCCCAGGATATAGGAATGCAATGCTCTAATGTTTACATGCTTTCCTTTTTATTCCTTCCTTCCCTTAAAAAATGAAGGAGAAACCCAAAACGGTGGAGGAATTTGCTCTGAATCCTCACAGCAATATCCCAGAGCACTCTTAGGCGTAAGAAGGTATATAAATGTTCAAGTAATAAATGCGTCTGATTCATTTCTCATTTAAAAAATTAGGGCATTGTCGCAAAGTACTCTGAGGAGCTAGCAGAAAGATTGTATTTTAATTATCACAATATACAGATGTTATTATTTCCAATTTAAAGATAAACTACTGAGTGACAAAATTAAAAGTCAAATCAAGGACTTTTCTTTCATCTGATTCATGACTGAGATGACAGGTGTGAGCAAACCTAAAACAGTTTCATTTTCTTCTTCTTGGGAAAGGTAAAATCAGGTAAAAAAGGTAAAAAAAAAAAGACTTCACCTTGCCTGAGCTTTGCCAATAGACTCCCAAACATGAATCCAGTGGTAGAGAGTGGGGCTGTTTGGAAACCTGGAGATGGAGCTGGGTGGTTGAGTCACTCTATCATGCACACTTACTCCCGAGCCACAGCCCCCTCTAGATGGGAAGAGTTGTTAGTCTCTTTTCTCTTTCCAGCAAATCTTCAGGCCACACATATGCTTTGAGGCAGCCTTCATTCTCAAAGGCACTTTCTTGCCTTCCAGTGGGAAGCGAGTTAGCTTCATCCTCTACAGTTTTATGAATAAAGTTTTTATCTTCATGTTTCTATCATGCTATATTCTCTCATCATGGTACCAATCCCCCATTGTTATCCTCTAACATCAAAGAAAATGTATCTGAAATCTGTTGTATGCTTAGATTTTAGGAAGGTGCCTAAGAGTTTTAGTCTGTATGCACTATCTTAATAAATTCATGGGCTTGAGGAAGAAATTCTAGTGATAGAGTTTTTGTCTTGCCCTAGATTCCAACATTTCTGAACATGAATTTTAGGATCAGTTTGTCAATTTCTGCAAAAAAAAGCCAGCTGGGATTTTGATAGAGATTGAATTGAATCTGTAGATTCACTTGGGAAATATTATCTTAACATTATTAAGTTTTTCAATTCATGAACATTGAACGTCTTTCCATTTATATAGATCTTTTAAAATTTCTCTCAGCAATGCTTTGCTTCTCAGTGTCCAAGTCTTTCACTTCTTTTGTTAATTTTATACCTAAGTATTTATTTTTTTAGATGCTATTGTAAATGAGATTGCTTTCTTAATTTCATTTTTGGATTGTTCATTGCTAATGTGTAGAAAAATTGATTTTTGTATATTGATCTTGTATCCTGCAACCTTGCTGAACTCATGTGTTAGTCCTACTCCTTTTGTGTAGATTCCTTAGAATCTTGTATATACAAGATCATGTCATCTGTAAACATGTCATCTGTAAACAGTGTAAACAGACTAAAACCTTCAGTATAATGTTGAATGTAAGTGGCAAGAGGGGACATCCTTGTATTCTTCCTGTTTTTAGGGCAAAGCCTCCAGTCCTTCACCATTAAGTATGTCAGCTGTGGGTTTTTCATAGAGGCTTTTTATCAGGTTGAGGAATTGCCTTTCTATTACTACTTTGTTGAGTGTCTTTGTCATGAAATGATAAATTTAAAAAGCAGATTTTGTCAAGCTTTTTTTTTTTTGAGTCTATTAAGATTATTACTCTTTTTTTTGTCCTTTATTCTATTACTATGCTGTACTGAATACATTGATTTTCATATGTTAAACAATCTTGCATTCCTGGAATAAATCCCATTTGATCATGGTGTAGTGTAATCTTTTTTATACGGTGCTGGATTTAGTTTTGCTAGTATTTTATTGAGGATTTTTTTAATATTCATAAGGGATATTGTCTGTAATTTACTTTTCTTGGGATGTCGTTGTCCGAATTTGGTATCAGAATGATATCGGCTTTATTATCCTTCAGTTGAGAAGGGTTCCCTCTTTCATTTTTGGGGAAGAGTTTGTGTATTTAATAAGAGATGTTATTTCTTCTTTACACTTTACCCTTGGTAAAGTTCACCAGTAAAACCATTGAGCCTGGTTTTTCCTTTTGGGAAGGGTTTTGATTATTAGATCAATTTCATTACTTGTAATAGTCTAGTCAGATTTACTATTTCTTCTTGAGTCAGGTTCGGTAGTTTGTGTCTTTCTAGGAATGTGTCTGTTTCATCTAGGTTATCTAATCTGTTGGCATATGATTATTCGTAGTTTTTCTTTTTGATATTTTTATTTCTGAAAGATCAGCAGTGATGTCCGTGCTCTCATTTCCCGTTTTTGTAATTTAAGTCTTTCTCTTTTCTTCTTGGTCACTGTATCCTAAACTGTTTTTACAATCCTCGAGTGGTTTCAATCTGTAGTTTGAAAAACATGACCTTGGGCACATTAAGTAACCTCTTTGGCCCTCTATCACAAGAGAGCCTCTTAGGGGCCTTTCAAGTTCTAACACTTTAGGACTCTATGGGATTTTTTTCTAGAGGATTTTAGGTTTCTTGTTACATTTTTCCCAAGATGGAGTCCTATTTAGGTAAACTGGTACATCTACAGTAGTGATTCCCTTAATGTAATTCCCTGTCAGCAACTTCAGCACCACTTGGGAGCTTGTTAGAAATGCTAATTCTCAGACCTATGGAATCAGAAACTCTGGGGTGGAACCCAACAATCTGTGTTTTTTTTACAACCCTCCAGCTGATTCTGATATATGCTAAATCCTGAGAACCATTGGTCTGGAACAACTATCTTCTCTTAAACAGGCTCCTTACACCTTTAGTCTTCTGGTTTGAGTGTCTCTGTTTCCACAGCTCTTCCTTCCATCCCACCCCACACCCGTTTTCTCTTGCGGAAAATCAGTTCTGCAGTATCTCTAGGTACCAGCCTAGTAGAGCAGGGCACTTCAGATAAAAAGTAACTCCAGTCATTCCTAGCCTAATGTGTGCAGAGTTCCTGCAGAGATACCCCAAGGGTCTTGGGAAGGGAACAAGTCCGGTTTAGAGAAGAATTTTTGTGCACTCTAGTGGAAAAGAACTACAGTTCCTCTTTACGCCCAGTTGTTGCTCATACCTTGTGCCCTCATGGATGCACTGGAATGCTGGGCTGTTTGGTTGCTGTTTTTATAGATATATAAGAATTGTTGCTTTTTTGTTTTCATAACATTTTTCATTTTTGCCATCTTAGGTTTTGCCAGCATAGGTGTTTCCCCTTCCCTGGGTCAGAAAAAGCCCCTTAAGATGTCTGTAATGTAATCGGGGTCCTCTAAACTAGTAAACACTTGTGACGGAGCTCTGTAGAGTGAGCTTTTATTCAGATGTGTTTATATTTCTTTGTGTTTATCTCCATTTTACTTCTTTGCTTGACATAGCATATAGAATATAAGTGAAATTTTTATGTTGAACAGTTCTAAGGAGCTAAAGGAAATGGATGATATTTAGCACATAATTCTCTTTTTTTTTTCAAAAAAGAGGATGCCTACTGTATTCTGTGAATTTAGCCATTTTGATTTGTTAAAGCTAGTTTTCTGTTTCCATGGCCACACATTACTGCGTAGTTAAAAAGTCAAGAGACCTAGATTCTAATCTGATAATTAGAAAATAGTAAATTAACTAACCATTAACTTGTACTCTTAAACAAATCACGTACCATCTCTGACTCTCAATTCCTTTATCTATGAAATATAGATTATGCCTTCTTAAACCTACTCACAGCATTGCTGTTGGAACTTAATTAATTAGCTACTTCAACTCATACAGTGCCTCTTATATGCTAGGCAACAGGAATAAAACAAAATGGGTGGAGTGGGGGATTCCTGTCCTCTTGGGGAATATATTCCTATTGGCAGTGGATAGACACTGCCAATAGGAATATATTCCCCGGAGTTAGGGGTATGCCTGGATTGTTCAAGGAGCAGAAAGGGGGCCAGAGTGCCTGGAGTGGAGTTAAGGTGGGGGAAATAGCAGTAAGTGAGGTTGAAGAGGTGACGTGGGTCATGGGGAGGACATGCCGAGTCTTGAGGCAATGGCAGGACTTTGACTTTTACTCTGAGTGATATGGGAGCCATCACAGAGTTTTAAACAGAGGAGTGATGTGATCTGGTTAATTTTTAAAACAATCACTCTGACTTCCACCATTGGGGTGGAAGGAAGAGACCAGTTATAAGGATGGTAGCGGTTTTCTATAGAGAAGTTACCAAGGAGGTGGTGAGAAGTGGTCAGATTCTGGATATAACTTTGAAGGTAGATTCAACAGGTGTGGCTGATGGATTAGATGTGTAATTTGAGAGAAAGACAGGAGTCAAGAATGACACCAACACGTCTAAAGTGAGGGAATGGACGGAAAGAGTTGTCTCTCCATTTCTGTCTTCTCCCTTAATTGACACAATGTAGAGCAGAGATCTGTAGGTGTCTTCTTTAAAATGACAACCTCTGTCCCTTGCTTCAGGCCACCCTCAGTCATCCAGAGCTTTTATCTCGGAGTGCTGGTCCCATAAGCTGCACTGTGGAAAGCAGTTCAGTTGTCAGCTAAGTAAGTTTGGGAGATGCTCCATTTTACATCTCCTTCAGAGGCTTACTGTCAAGGCTCTGAGATCTGCAGAGAAGACACCCATTTTACTTCGTTTAATTCAGTATAGGCTTCCTTTCTTTCACTTTACAATATCTTGGATTAATTCACCTTCTGCTTACATTCCAAAGAATACGCTAAGATATATGTTGAGCAACACTGAACTAGACGACCTTCCCTTCAGGATATCCTCCAAGCCTCTTATTAACTGTTGCCGCATAAATTTTCCCACAACACCCTTTTGACACGTCATTCCTTTCTCCAAGGCCGCATGGGGAGACTCTTGTCCAGAGAATTAACTGTGGACTCCTCAGCCCCACTCTCAACTTTGTCCACAGTCCAGTCCCAACCTTCTACCTGCAACCCTGGTGCTCATGTGCTCTCAGTCGTTTTCAGCTCCACTGGGTACATTCTGGTCCTTTCTCTGGGGACTCCTCCTGGGCCAGCCCATGGCTTTTCCACTTCAGTAATTTTTACTCATCATACACTGCCCAGCAAAAAAACTACTTCTTCAGGGCAGCTGCCTATGACCCCCACAGGCTGTGGCAGTCTTCTCCTGTCAAATCCTCCAGCACACACTGAACGTGTGACTCATGTCATCCTTAACATACATTGCCATGTGTCAATATTAACACTGAAAACTGTGTGCTTTTATTTAAAAATATATTTCCTTAAGGGCAAGGATTATCTCTTGGGCTTCTTTGTATTCCCTAGGATACCTTACCTAATAGCTTGTGTTTTATTGTTATTTTTAATTTTTTAATTAATTTTTTTATTGAAGTATAGTTGATTTACAATATTGTGTCAGTTTCAAGTATACAGCAAAGTGATTCAGTATCATATATATATATGTATGTATGTATATATGTGTGTGTGTGTATATATGTTCTTTTGCAGATTCTTTTCTCTTATAGGTTATTAAAAAATACTGAGCATTTTCTCTGTGCTATACAGTAGGTCCTTGTTGTTTCTCTATTTTATATATAGCAGTGTGCATATGTTAATTCCAAACTCCTACTTTATCCCTCCCCACCCCCTTCCCCTTTGGTAAACCATAAGTTTGTTTTTATGTCTGTGGGTCTATTTCTGTTTTGTAAATAAATTCTTTTGTATATATATATATTTTTTAGATTCCACATATAAGCGATAGCATATATTTGTCTTTGTCTGGCTTACTTCACTTAGTATAATAATCTCTAGGTCCATCCATGTTGCTACAAATGGCTTAGTAGCTTGTTTACTGTTTTTATAGACATGTTTATAAATTATTTCCTGAATTCAAGTGAGGTTGAATATGTTGTAAGAGCGTAGTAACAGGATTTACTGTTTTCCAGTTTTATAGCCCTTTGTATTTGCCCTTATCCTGACTCACATTCTTCCCTTCTGTGTGCCTGGGGGCTTGCATGTATTTTGGTGGGTGGGTGCCTTTCTTCATGCAGCGCGCTGGTGATACCGTGACTGGAGCAGGCTCAGGTGTGAGGAACTTACGGTGGTGGGAACTGAGGAAAGTTGGAACCAGGAAAGAACAGATTGCTGGGGAAATCGAGGCGATTGCAGGGCTGGCCTTTTTGGAAAGGGCAGCCAGTAGTTGTGTGCATGGTGTCTATGAGACTTGATAAATGTGGGCTTGCTTTACCAGGGGTTGTGCATTTGAGGGGGGTGGATTGCTGGAGGGGGTACAGCAGTGAGTGATTCTTGAGGTCAGGCAAGCTGCCCTGTCATGGCCTGGAGGATCCATCCATCAGAGCAGTGCGCATGCCAGGACCAAAGGAGGTAGGAAACAGGATTCAGCTTCCTAGGGAGGGGCTTGCAGGTGTCAACCAAAGCATCCCAGATAAGCCGGCCAGTCAGCTGTGCTAACAAGGACCTGGATGCTGGGCAGGGCCCCTGGGCATGCAAACTGGACCATCAGTAGCAGTTAGAGTCAGAGACCGGCTAGGTTTGCCCAGAGCTCATCCCGGGGAACAATTCATCTCCTAGACTTTGGAGGCACCCAGGGAAGTATGCCACTTACACCTTTACCTCTTTAAGATGCAGTTTCCTCCTCTATAAATTAGAGAACTTAATGCCTAGCTTGGAGTGTTGTTGGGACAACACTCCGAGGAAACGTTTTCATACATTCCAGGAAACGTTTTCTGGAAACGTTTTCATACATACATTCCAGTATCTGGCAACGGGGCACTGAAGCTCCTGTTGTGATCAGCATTAGCTCAGAAAATGGGTAGATAGAGCCTGTAGGTAGATCTATCAATAACAACAAGAGCTGTACAGGCCTGGGGAAGGTGAGGGCCGACAGGTAAGACAGCAAGCTAGATATCAAGCCCTAGACTCAGCGTGATAGATCACTCTATCTTTGGGGACCAAAAATGAAAAAGCATATGCTAAAAGAAAAGCCAGAAGAAGGTAATAATAAATGAGACAAATAACAAGCATCTTAGTGCTTACTAAGTGGCAGCTACTGTGCTAAGCACTTTCCTCTCCCCAACAAATCTACAGGGTAAGTACTGTCATAACCCCATTTATTCATGTCAAACCGACATATTCCAAGGCTGGGTTATGCAGCTAGTAAGCAGCAGAGCGTGGACTCAGGCCAGAAAGGAGAAGTCCCTGATGGTCTGGGATTTTGGACACTAGAATGGATGACTAGAATAGATGTTTAAAGCTTTTAGAGTCAGGAAAAACACTTGCAGAGCCGTGGGAGTTGAAGCACAACCCTGCCTAAAGATGGAAGAATGGACAAAAGCCCTGGGTTCCCACAAGGCAGTCTTTGGACTAGGTGAGACTTAACTGCATCAGAATCATCCAGAAATCTTTTTAGAAATACCATTTCTCAAGCCTCATCCCTGGAGGCTGTAATTCAGGAGGCCTTGGTGGTCCCAGGGGTCAGTACTGGAAAAGCCACGGGGAGGTTCTGAGAAGCAGCTGCCCTTGAGGGCCCCTCGGCCAGGTGGCTTTTTAAGTTAGCATCCAGGGCCCTGTTCAAGGATACTTCCTTTATCCTTGCTTTGCACGTTAGACAAGTAGGCTGTGCAGCTGAGCTGGGCTCAGACTGGAATAATGATTTCTTTGGGCCCCAGTTACCTTGCAGATTCAGAGCCGGCAAACTGTATTCTAGGGCTTTCGGTGGAGGTGGTGCCGAGGATCACACAGGCGGCAAGGCCACGGGCTGACCACTGGATGGCATCCCTGTCCTTTCTTTTCCGGCCACATTGCTGCTTAGCATTCGCAGCTCCTGTTAGAGTGCTCAAGCCGCCTCTTGCCGGCGTCTGTCCTGACAATGGTGACATGCAGTCACTGGTGCCCACCAAGCCCCTCGACCTGCAGGGGTGAGGTTGCAGACCTAAGCAGACCCTGGGTGAATGGACAGAATGGGCACTTCTGAAGGTGAAGGAAAGTTTTGCATTTTATAAAAACAGCCTCCCCTAGTTCATCCTGGGATATGTTTCCAGGTCATGCTGTCCATGACAGAATGAGGATGTTAAAGAGAAGCCCAGGAGCGATCAAATAATCATTTTCAACCCTGATCATCTCTGAGCCCATCATGCAGGTTAATGGGAAAATAAAATTTGTTTCCGTCCAAATGTTTAGAAGAAATTTTGTTCAGTGAGCAGGTTGTTTGTTTGTTTGTTATTTACTGCCCTCTGGTGGAAACACATTAGAAATTTAATTTTCTTAAGATACCCAAGATAAAAGGGAGCAAAGGGTGAGGTAGTATTTCTAAGCTGAACAGAGTCTGGGAAAGTTAAACAAGTTTCTTATTTGGAAGGATACTTTGAAAAGGGGTCAGTTGCTTTGCTGAGACAAACGTTAAGCAGAATCTGTCATTTGGCTTAGATTTTTACGCCGTTCAAAGGATCAGAGGTCGCACAAAGCTTGACTTTTGAAAAACTGGACATTGAAACATGTTAGAACCATGCATTCTTGCTTTCAAGAGCAAGGGTTTTATAGGGTTTCAAAAATCATTTTGTATTTCTGACCTTTGTTTTTTTCCCTTTGGTCTTCTCTTCTTTCATTAAATTTTTGGCTTTCTTTCAAAGTGAAAAATATCATTTCCAGGACATCTTCGCATTTCTGGAAGATACTGTGACCATGTTGGGCTTTCTTTGAGTTTGTCTTGCTGATAGGCTGTAATTCTTTCTAGAGTCTTGTGAATGCACTAGGAGAAAGGCCAAACTTAATTCCTGGAATTGAACCTCAGGCTTGCCATGGGGACACATGGCCAAATCCTGGATTTAGAGGAAATCTCAGCTCTGGGAACTGTATGGTATTTGGTGGGAAACAGAGAGAGAGTAGAGCTGAACAGCTCCCAAACCTGCTATCCTTGTAGCGTTTTACAGCCTGCAGTTTCTTTGCTTGGTGTTTTCAGCTCTAGAATAGCAACAGAGAGAACACTGAGCAACCAAGGGGAAATGTTTAATCCCACATATTTTCCCTACCTTAAAAATAATATCACATTCCCTTGCCTTTCCTCTCCCCTCACTTTCAATACCTGGAAAATTTACTTATTGCATTAGGTTGCATACACATTCATGCTCTAAAACTGATATTATTTACTGCCCCTTAAAATAAATTAATCCACAGCCCCTTTGCAATACCCAGCACAATCCAATCACAGTCCAGCTCATAGAGATCATAGAGGGTTCAAAGAGTCATCGGTTGTTTTGTTGTCTATTTCCCTGCTGGGTATCGTAAGCTCCTTGAAACCGGAAACAGTCTCATTTCATCTTTGTAAGAAAACGTGCTCACCTTGTATAAAGTTTAGAGATGGTTGATTGGGTTGTGCCTCCCTGGAGTCTCGTAGATTTGTGACTTTATTTATGGCTGTCAGATAACTGTAGGAAAAACGAGAACATATTTCTTGTCATAACGTGTATCATCCACATGCCATTTACCGAGGTCTCAGAAACTAGGATATCAGGTAAATAGAATGCTTTTTGAGGTTCTCATGCCCTGTAAGGTGTAACAGAGGAGGCCCCATGTGAGATGGTAACTAAGAATTATTGAGCATTTGCTATGAGCTGGATCACTTTTCCTGTTTAATTCTCACCGTGGTTCTGTGAGGTGAGCGTGTTGAAAGTTTTTTGTTTTGCTTTTGTGGTGGTTCAAGAAGGCATATGATATAAGGAAGCAAATCTGTCTTGCACATAGAAAGATGCCTAGCCCCTCAGTCAGATGCCCAAGGGGTGCCACTTATCATAGAGAATTCGCTGGGGTTCAGGCTCTGCTCCTCCAATCTGCAGGCCTCGGCATTTTGCATAAGGAATCCACTGAAAGGAGACCTGAAGCTGACTCACGTTAACTAGATTTGGGTACGCACACGCACGTGCACATGCACACTCGATGGGCCGTGATCGTTCATTTCAGCCCGACCTACCTAGCACCTTCCTTAAAGCAAACTATGTAGGAAGCTGGTGTGGCGAGTCTGATATCAGATCCAGAGTGAGTTTGATGATGTCGCAATTTTTGGGAGGCTTTGGGTCCTCTCATCTCGCATGAAGTGGGTCTGGCCAAACTCCTAGTCTCTCCGGTGAGCGCTACCAATGTCTGTTGCTGTTACTTTCCTTTTAATTTCTGTTATTTCTTATAAACCTCCTGCTGTTCACGTGATCTTTCTTCAAACATGGTTTAACGGCATTGCTTGTATTTGTGCTGAACTAAATTGCAATCTCGTTTCGGCCTCACTTCACCTCCTTGAGATTCTCTCCTGTTGCCTTTTTTGGAGCTTGAGACATTCCCAACTCACTACCAATGTGTTTAAGAAGTTTCTGAGTCTGTTCCCCTAGACGGCTGCTGTTTACCATGGTCTGGGGATTTTGCTGCCTTAAACTTTCAGGGCACAGGTGTATTGTAAAGATTTTGCAGACAACTCATGGTATCCCCATGAATAAACAATGGTATTGCCCTGCTATTTGTCCTCTTCTGTTCTTATTAAAAGGCAGTGGCTCCTTTAAAAACGAACAGTCTATATTCAGAGCAGGTTAATCCTGCTATGTTCTGGAAACTTGGCAGAATCATTAATAAGGGAACCAGTTGTGTGTAGATTTAAATTAATCAGCAAGCAATCAGCAGCTAGAAACCTAAGGGGAGGGGAGGCTCCTTCTCCTTGAAAAGAGAAAATATACTCCCCTCTCACTGGGCGCGCGCACACACACACACACACACACACACACACACACACACACACACACACACAGAGTCATGGAGAAGCAGACATATGGAGTGGCCATAATCTTTTCTCTCTCGTGGTTTCTGTCAAGCTGCATGAAAGAAAAAGTTGAAATCTCTGAAAGATGAGCTGCACCCCCAGGAGAATGTTTTCAGATTCCAAAGGATGGAGAGACTGAGGTGAATTATATTCACCATCGTGAAGAGAGCTGTTTGGACTTCAACACCAAGCGCCCAGGGAGCCACGTTCAAGGTTCCATATCAAATTTGGTGAGAGTAGAATTGCAGAAGGAAGGAATAGAGAAAGGAGCAGGCCGTCAGGAAATTGGGGTTTTCCTGTCTCCAATACTATGGGCCAGGCCCTTTCTCAGAATGCGTACTGATGACAGCTGGGATTAATTCTCACTCAGTAGTTTTGTTTTTCTTCTCCAGTTAAGGCATATGGAAACCAGCAGCGATGAAAAACTGAGAGCTTGACATTTGAAAAAGTTGTCTAGGACCTTGGATGTTTGAGTAAGTTCCAAACAAGGCCAAAAAAGATTCAAGATAAATTAGACAGCTGTTTATTTTGATTTAATTGAGATTTGCAAGACATCCAATTTACCCCTTTGCATTGTCACATATTGTTTAATCCTAGTACTCCGTACTCTTAATGTTTAAGTGTTAATATTAATTACTCCTGTTTTTCTTTTAAAGGCATAAGTTAGTAGACAGTCAAGTGGTAGCCTCTTTGACTAGAGTTATTTGATATCTATGGCAAAAATTTCCACGTGAGTCATGAGGTCACTGCACAGTGGATAAAACTTTGAGCAGTGTGCCGGGGCCCGCCATTGTGACCCCTCCTCCACCGCCTACAAGAAGGTTCACTTGGGACAAATCCTTTACCTCTGAGTCTCGATTTCTCATGTGTAAACCTGGGCTAAGAAAAAATGTATCTCGCCTGGGTCACAGATTCATTGTGTTCGTCAGATGAAATAAAGTCAGAGCAATTCAGAAGTGCGCAGGAGCTTAGAAATTACTGTAAAAGTGCAATTTTTATAGTTTGAAACAAATGCATTTTTTCAAATAGATTCACAGATCTGTCACTATCTCTGTGATCTTGGAGAAGTTGCTACACTGCCAAGGACCTTAGCTCCTTCACCTAGTCTATAACAGCAGAGGGGGCACGCCAGCCCTTCAGTGAGCTCTGGCTCTGAGGCAGGGGCGGTGTGAGCTGGGAAGCCTGCACTGTCCTCCACTGCAGCCCCTGCCCCGGGGGCGTCCTGGGGGAGACACTTGTCCCTCAGTTCACCAGAGTAGCTCCACCTTTATCTGATTTAATTAATCTTCTGAATAAATTTTTCTTTATTGAAAGGATTCTGCAGCTAAACAGGAACATAATGTTTGGAAACCATTGGATTAAGTTATTTATAATTTCCCTTCAAAAGTCCACAACTGTATTTCTATTATCATTTTTGCCATAGTTGTTTATTGTTCGTATCACAGGAGAGACACCACCCCCGCTGGTGGCAGCACACTTAAAGGGCAGGCATAGAACTCAAGAGAAAATGTCAGCTCTTGGAAGACCGTCTTGCTCTGCCAACCTAAATGAATGCAGTGGTGGAAAACATCACGAAGCCTTTATTTAGGTCAGGCTAACTGGCTAGCAAAGGTGGGCCACTACTCGAGTAAGGAAGTGTGTATGAACCAGCATGCTCCGTCACCGAGAGGCTGTTGGTGATGTCATCACATTCAAGGAAACAGTGTTTTCATCCAGGTGTTTCCTTCCTGACATGGCACCAGCACTCGTTCTCTAAGGCCCAGTCCTCTCCTGGACTCTGCAGGATGCCAATCGCCCAAAGCTTCATCTTTTAAACTAACAAGACACATTCTAATCTTTTAAAAAGATACCGACTTATGTTTGTTCATTTTATAAAGTTGAGAAAAGCTAAGTGTGGATAAAAAAAAACTCCACAAATAAATGATAAGTCTGGGTGGTAAGAATAAGTGGAAATGTGACAAGAGGGCTATTTCTATCAGGTCCTATGTAATGTACATGATCAATCTCACACAAGCATTCCTGCCTAAAGAACTGAGCTGAGATAAAGGTCTCAGATAAAGCTGTATTGTCTCTCCACCTATCTATCTATCTATCTATGGATTAGTCAATTAATCGGTATAGCTTGTATTAAAATAGCAAACAGGAGTTGAAATCTAACTGCATATATAAGGAGAAGATAAACAGCAAAATTGAATATATTATTAATTTTAGCCATATATTGCCAATGAAAGATTAGTTAATATACAGTCATGGAATTTACTATTAGAGTACCTCATTGAGTTAAATGACTTAGTACTGATTTAATAGAGTCCTCAGAGTCTTCCAAAATCCTCCAAGAAATTTCTAATTTTTTCTCCTTTAAAAGGAATTTACCCATGTGTGACATACCTTGTGATTTTTCCTGCAGAGTATACTTCTCCATCATATTTACTGCTTCTAGTCCTCTAATTCCACAGTTTCCTCAGGCTGTTGTAGACAAAAATGACAAGCTTGATGCTAATATTATTGGGAAATGGTTTAGATATTGTGTTAATCTGAACCACAATGTACATAAAAACTATCAACATTTAAAACATATTTGATATTTTCTTTACCATTATTCAATATCATAAAACCTCACTGAAGATCTTTAATACAGTTTTTCTACAAAAGGATGTTAAACATTTGGATTAAAATAATGGCAAAGCAGTTAGGAGTTGAAATTTTCTTGTTTATTAATATTATGTTCTTATCTCTTTCCTCTAGTCTAACACAACCTATAAGGCTGACATGGTTGTTATTTTAAATTGCTTCTTAGTGGCTCTTGCTCTAAGACATGCAATATCTATTAAAAATATTAATGAGGGAGATTACAAACCTTCTTGGCAAAGATAAACAACATAAATGTTTTGATTAAAATGGATAAACGGAAATGGGATTGGAAGCTGGGGTAACAGCAGCCAGCTAGACAGAGATTTATTTCCACTCGAGGGCAAACTTCTACCATTTCCATATGGAGTCTGGAAATCGGGCCCTAACCTCTTAGAAAAAGGGGGCCGGGACTTCCCTGGCGATCCAGTGGTTAAGACTTCGCCTTCCAATGCAGGGGGTGCGGGTTCCATCCTTGGTCCGGGAGCTAAGGTCCCATATGCCTCGTGGCCAAAAAACCAAAAAATATAAAGCAGAAGCAATATTGTAACAAATTCAATAAATACTTAAAAAAAGAAAAAAGGGGCCATTTCATTGCATGGAGGAGGTTATTGGCATATCTGTCCCTTTAAGAAAAGCATGTCCTTTGTGCTCTGAGTGCCAGGATATTTCGCATTAAAATTTTGTTCCTTATGTTGCTGAGGTTTTGAGATTTGATGCACTTTTTTATCTCTGGCACTTGGAGAGCATATAAAGAAAGCTAATTAATGCTCAACCATTTTTTATTTTCCTGTTGATTTTAAGAAATGATTTTGAGCTGCATAACATGAAAAACAGGGTAGGTACAAGGAAAGAGCTCCTGTAAAGAACTAGTTTGGCTAAACAAGTGTGTGAACACATACACATATATCAATGTAACATACATACGTGAATAATTTCATAAAAACAGAATCATATTTTACGTGGTGTTTTATAATCTGATTTTTATCATTATTTTATGGAATCTTCATGTACCAGTAAACAGAGTATTACATCATCTTTGTCTGTTACATAGTAGATACTCAATGAATGTTTCTTAAATCAATTTTTAATGGCTATGAAAGGCAGGATAGATATTCAGTGGACTGCATGATTTAGGCATTATTATACCTTAAAATAAAAGCAAGGAGGGGGATGAAATATGTGATCTCCAGTATCTAGAATGCAGGTTTCTAAAAGCTGATATATATCATAAAATCCTTCCAAATCTTTGAAGCACCTGTCAGCATTCTTTCATATTGATGCCTATTTGGAAAATATTTTCTTCTGCAGATCTTATGGTTAAATAGCTGGAGGGACATTAGAAGATCCAGGATAGGCTTCTAGTGGTATTTGTGGCAATTGGTCAATCAACAAACTGTGGCAGTTAGTCAATCAATAAACTAAGGTGCATGTTATTCTGATCTCCACACTTATTAAGTATTGAAGGAGATATGGAATGATAAAAGACATGATTGGGACTCTCTTGGTTGATCTGGTTATGACTATCAATGTTACCCATTCTTCAGGGCTTAGTTCAGGTCCTATGTATTGACCCCGTTGATCCTATTTCTTCTTCCGGAAAGTCAACAATTTTTGCTCACACCTCCTCTCCCTGACTTCATGATGTGGCTGCTGACTCATCAACTTCACACAACCTGTGCTTCAACCACTCAAGTCTACACACAGTCTTCTAAAACACAGAGTTTTCTCTTAGTATATATTTTCCTTTCTCTTAAATGACTTTCCTAACTCTCTTCTCTTTTTGTTGAATCTCAGTTATTTTTCAAAGGTCAGCTCAAACATTTTCTCCTCTGGAAGGCCTTCTTGGGACCTCCCTAGGGAAAATTAATGATTCCCTCCTCAGTGCTTCCATTATCATTGGTATATGCTTCTATTTTTTTAAACACTTAATCATAGTACTCTATTGTTTGTCTGTGTTTCTCTCCCAAGGAGGAATTCATCTTTCCATCTACAGCGCTGAGCATGTTTCCTGACAAATATGAAATCCTTAATATAACCAGTATATGAGTGGGCCTCCACGGAGAAACTCTGTTCTTGGGCTGGCATCAGCCTCAAGGACAAACTCTTCATACATGAAATCTTCAGAAAACAAATCTTATCTTCAAAAAGCATTAGCAGTAATATAAATTTTATTAAAGATTTTGGGGAAGAAAGAGAACTAAGTCTTTATGTCAAACACCAAATCACTAACTACTCGATTAAAAATCTTTAGCTTTTTTCTTCTTACTTCTTTCTGTCAAACTTCTCTTCTGCATCCTCTAAGCAGAGGGGACATATCAGAATCTTCATGTGTGTATATAATGGTGTTGGTGTGGGTGGCTGGTGGATGTAAGTTGTATATAAAATGCACATAGAATTGAAAAGCTTAAACTGTTTATACATGGCCTCTTGATAATTATGTGCAAGTGTGCAAGGCCCCCAGTGACTTGGCCGCCCATCTCTCCAGGCCCATATTTTATAGTTCCCTCCCCTGGCTATTAAGCTTATAGTTCATAGTGCATAACAGGATGTTACATGACACTGTTTCCTTACTCATCTGCTTCCTTTTTCAGTAGTGCAGTGTTTCCCTTCTATATGGTTAGGCCACACCCTACTTACATGACTGACCTTCCTACATACTTGCCCCAGGTCCCAGCTAAGTGTTGTTCTAGATTTAGATCAGAATATATCCACTATGGTAGCTTATCAAAGGGGCGGTGAAGGGCGTGCCCCTCTGCTGGTTTCCCTGGTAACTGAGGAGCCACACTGACATCAGTTCCCTCTATAACCTCCTCCTACCCCTAGGAGCCAAGACTGCTGCCGCGTCCTGCCCCGCTGTCCAGTGCACACAATGGGGTGTCGCTCCAGGACCTTGCTTCAGATGTAAGAGCCCCACCTATCCATTAAACCATGGATGTCTCTGTCACTGACTCCAGGCTCTTTCTTCAGTCCTGAAGCTGGGTGAGTACAGGCCTCGGAGGCCTGGGGGCTGTAGCCCAACACCATCTTTGCCTGAATAATCTCGATTCATTCTTCAAGTTCTCAAAAGTCCTATCTAAAATTTGCAAGTGTTCCTTCTCAGTGCACTTACATTAGTGGGAGAAACTGCTCTACAGAAAAAGCGAAAAGCATGAGTGAAAAATCAGACAAGGAGCGTGTTTTGCGCTGCAAACTAGAGAGGAAACATGCAGGGGAGGGAGGTGCAGATTATTACGTGCTTTGCTTCATAGTCCTGCTGGTCTGTGAGCTTCTCAAAGTGGATACTACCTTGTGTACTTTTGCCTGGTATATAATAACTCTTAATAAATGCATGTTGAAATGAACAATAATCTATCCCAAGTAGAATGTAAACTTTTCAGAGATCACAGCTTCTATGACTCTAAAAGCTTCATACGTGCTGTACTGGCACATATGTAATGTAAGGTTCATTATTCAGAAAATGCTTTTTGATTGATTTCACAGTTTCTCTCTTTGTTTTCTACCCAAAATTGCAAACTACATCTATAGAGATAAATCGCTAATTTGAGTTTTCATAATGCAAAATTTATTTGAATAGTTCACAAGAAATTTACCTGTGATGGGTCAATTCCAAATCTGCAGCTTGTTAAAGGCAATATTTGGCCTTAGTTGGACCAATTCAAACCTATCATTAAGATGAAATCCGTGTGCCGGCGGCCATTTCCCAGGAGGAGCTCTGACCTGAGGTGCCCGGTGTGAGGCCTATGCACGTGGCGTCCTGTGAGCGAGTGAAACTAGACTAAGCACAAAGGGAAAAAAACAGGCCCTCTTCCAGTGTGGCGCTGGGGCAGCTGGAGGCTTCTTAGTCCAACAAAAAGTGGAATTTCCTATCTGTGGGGCAGGATGGGCTTAAAGAAGAGGATTTATCTTTAGCAGCTGACCATGGCAACCACCCATCAGAAGCAGCGGATTAAAGCTCCACAATCAACTTGATATACCCTGCATCTGTGGAATACCTGAATAGACAACGAATCATCCCAAATTAAGGAGCCCTGTGGATGAAAGGCGCTTGGTGCTGCAGCCAGGAGTCAGTGCTGTGCCTCTGAGGTGGGAGAGCCAACTTCAGGACACTGGTCCACAAGAGACCTCCCAGCTGCACATAATATCAAACAGCAAAAATCTCCGAGAGATCTCCATCTCAACGCCAGCACCCAGCTTCACTCAACGACCAGCAAGCTACAGTGCTGGACACCCTATGCCAAACAACTAGCAAGACAGGAACACAACCCCACCCATTAGCAGAGAGGCTGCCCAAAATCATAATAAGTCTACAGACACCCCAAAACACACCACCAGACGTGGACCTGCCCACCAGAAAGACAAGATCCAGCCTCATCCACCAGAACACAGGCACTAGTACCCTCCACCAGGAAGCCGACACAACCCACTGAACCAACCTTAGCCACTGGGGACAGACACAAAAAACAACAGGAACTACGAACCTTCAGCCTGCAAAAAAGGAGACCCCAAACACAGTAAGATAAGCAAAATGAAAAGACAGAAAAACACACAGCAGATGAAGGAGCAAGATAAAAACCCACCAGACCTAACAAATGAAGAGGAAATAGGCAGTCTACCGGAAAAAGAATTCAGAATAATGATAGTAAGGTTGATCCGAAATCTTGGAGATAGAATGGACAATAGAATGGACAAAATGCAAGAATCAGTTAACAAGGACCTAGAAGAACTAAAGATGAAACAGGCAACGATGAACAACACAATAAATGAAATTAAAAGTACTCTAGATGGGATCAATAGCAGAATAACTGAGGCAGAAGAACGGATAAGTGACCTGGAAGATAAAATAGTGGAAATAACTACTGCAGAGCAGAATAAAGAAAAAAGAATGAAAAGAACTGAGGACAGTCTCAGAGACCTCTGGGACAACATTAAACGCACCAACATTCGAATTATAGGGGTTCCAGAAGAAGAAGAGAAAAAGAAAGGGACTGAGAAAATATTTGAAGAGATTATAGTTGAAAACTTCCCTAATATGGGAAAGGAAATAGTTAATCAAGTCCAGGAAGCACAGAGAGTCCCATACAGGATAAATCCAAGGAGAAATACGCCAAGACACATATTAATCAAACTGTCAAAAATTAAATACAAAGAAAACATATTAAAAGCAGCAAGGGAAAAACAACAAATAACACACAAGGGAATCCCCATAAGGTTAACAGCTGATCTTTCAGCAGAAACTCTGCAAGCCAGAAGGGAGTGGCAGGACATATTGAAAGTGTTGAAGGAGAAAAACCTGCAACCAAGATTACTCTACCCAGCAAGGATCTCATTCAGATTTGATGGAGAAATTAAAACCTTTACAGACAAGCAAAAGCTGAGAGAGTTCAGCACCACCAAACCAGCTCTACAACAACTGCTAAAGGAACTTCTCTAGGCAAGAAACACAAAAGAAGGAAAAGACCTACAATAACAAACCCCAAACAATTAAGAAAATGGGAATGGGAACACACATATCGATAATTACCTTAAATGTAAATGGACTAAATGCTCCCACCAAAAGACACAGATTGGCTGAATGGATACAAAAACAAGACCCATATATTTGCTGTCTACAAGAGACCCACCTCAGACCTAGAGACACATACAGACTGAAAGTAAGGGGATGGAAAAAGGTATTTCATGCAAATGGAAACCAAAAGAAAGCTGGAGTAGCAATTCTCATATCAGACAAAATAGACTTTAAAACAAAGACTATTAGAAGAGACAAAGAAGGACACTACATAATGATCAAGGGATCGATCCAAGAGGAAGATATAACAATTGTAAATATTTATGCACCCAACATAGGTGCACCTCAATACATAAGGCAAATACTGACAACCATAAAAGGGGAAATCGACAGTAACACATTCATAGTAGGGGACTTTAACACCCCACTTTCACCAATGGACAGATCATCCAAAATGAAAATAAATAAGGAAACACAAGCTTTAAATGATACATTAAATGAGATGGAGTTAATTGATATTTATAGGACATTCCATCCAAAAACAACAGAATACACATTTTTCTCAAGTGCTCATGGAACATTCTCCAGGATAGATCATATCTTGGGTCACAAATCAAGCCTTGGTAAATTTAAGAAAATTGAAATTGTATCAAGTATCTTTTCCGACCACAACGCTATGAGACTCGATATCAATCACAGGAGAAGATCTGTAAAAAATACAAACACATGGAGGCTAAACAATACACTACTTAATAACGAAGTGATCACTGAAGAAATCAAAGGGGATATCAAAAAATACCTAGAAACAAATGACAATGGAGACACGACGACTCAAAATCTATGGGATGCAGCAAAAGCAGTTCTAAGAGGGAAGTTTATAGCAATACAATCTTACCTTAAGAAACAGGAAACATCTCGAATAAACAACCTAACCTTGCACCTAAAGCAATTAGAGAAAGAAGAACAAAAAAACCCCAAAGTTAGCAGGAGGAAAGAAATCATAAAAATCAGATCAGAAATAAATGAAAAAGAAATGAAGGAAACGATAGCAAAGATCAATAAAACTAAAAGCTGGTTCTTTGAAAGGATAAACAAAATTGATAAACCATTAGCCAGACTCATCAAGAAAAAAAGGGAGAAGACTCAAATCAATAGAATTAGAAATGAAAAAGGAGAAGTAACAACTGACACTGCAGAAATACAAAAGATCATGAGAGATTACTACAAGCAACTCTATGCCAATAAAATGGACAACGTGGAAGAAATGGACAAATTCTTAGAAAGGCACAACCTGCCAAGACTGAATCAGAAAGAAATAGAAAATATGAACAGACCAATCACAAGCACTGAAATTGAAACTGTGATTAAAAATCTTCCAACAAGCAAAAGCCCAGGACCAGATGGCTTCACAGGCGAATTCTATCAAACATTTAGAGAAGAGTTAACACCTATCCTTCTCAGACTCTTCCAAAATATAGCAGAGGGAGGAACACTCCCAAACTCATTCTACGAGGCCACCATCACCCTGATACCAAAACCAGACAAGGATGTCACAAAGAAAGAAAACTACAGGCCAATATCACTGATGAACATAGATGCAAAGATCCTCAACAAAATACTAGCAAACAGAATCCAACAGCACATTAAACGGATCATACACCATGATCAAGTGGGGTTTATTCCAGGAATGCAAGGATTCTTCAATATACGCAAATCAATCAACGTGATACACCATATTAACAAATTGAAGGAGAAAAACCATATGATCATCTCAATAGATGCAGAGAAAGCTTTTGACAAAATTCAACACCCATTTATGATAAAAACCCTGCAGAAAGTAGGCATAGAGGGAACTTTCCTCAACATAATAAAGGCCATATATAACAAACCCACAGCCAACATCGTCCTCAATGGTGAAAAACTGAAAGCATTTCCACTAAGATCAGGAACAAGACAAGGTTGCCCACTCTCACCACTCTTATTCAACATAGTTTTGGAAGTTTTAGCCACAGCAATCAGAGAAGAAAAGGAAATAAAAGGAATCCAAATCGGAAAAGAAGAAGTAAAGCTGTCACTGTTTGCAGATGACATGATACTATACATACAGAATCCTAAAGATGCTACCAGAAAACTACTAGAGCTAATCAATGAATTTGGTAAAGTAGCAGGATACAAAATTAATGCACAGAAATCTCTGGCATTCCTATACACTAAGGATGAAAAATCTGAAAGTGAAATCAAGAAAACACTCCCATTTACCATTGCAACAAAAAGAATAAAATACCTAGGAATAAACCTACCTAAGGAGACAAAAGACCTGTATGCAGAAAATTATAAGACACTGATGAAAGAAATTAAAAATGATACAAATAGATGGAGAGATATACCATGTTCTTGGATTGGAAGAATCAACATTGTGAAAATGACTATACTACCCAAAGCAATCTACAGATTCAATGCAATCCCTATGAAACTACCACTGGCATTTTTCACAGAACTAGAACAAAAAATCTCACAATTTGTATGGAAACACAAAAGACCCCGAATAGCCAAAGCAATCTTGAGAACGAAAAATGGAGCTGGAGGAATCAGGCTCCCTGACTTCAGACTATACTACAAAGCTACAGTAATCAAGACAGTATGGTACTGGCACAAAAACAGAAATATAGATCAATGGAACAGGATAGAAAGCCCAGAGATAAACCCACGCACATATGGTCACCTTATCTTTGACAAAGGAGGCAGAAATGTACAGTGGAGAAAGGACAGCCTATTCAATAAGTGGTGCTGGGAAAACTGGACAGCTACATATAAAAGTATGAGATTAGATCACTCCCTAACACCATACACAAAAATAAGCTCAAAATGGATTAAAGACCTAAATGTAAGGCCAGAAACTATCAAACTCTTAGAGGAAAACATAGGCAGAACACTCTATGACATAAATCACAGCAAGATCCTTTTTGACCCACCTCCTAGAGAAATGGAAATAAAAACAAAAGTAAACAAATGGGACCTAATGAAACTTAAAAGCTTTTGCGCAGCAAAGGAAACCATAAAGAAGACCAAAAGACAACCCTCAGAATGGGAGAAAATATTTGCAAATGAAGCAACTGACAAAGGATTAATCTCCAAAATTTATAAGCAGCTCATGCAGCTTAATAACAAAAGAACAAACAACCCAATCCAAAAATGGGCAGAAGACCTAAATAGACATTTCTCCAAAGAAGATATACAGACTGCCAACAAACACATGAAAGAATGCTCAACATCACTAATCATTAGAGAAATGCAAATCAAAACTACAATGAGATATCATCTCACACCAGTCAGAATGGCCATCATCAAAAAATCTAGAAACAATAAATGCTGGAGAGGGTGTGGAGAAAAGGGAACCCTCTTACACTGTTGGTGGGAATGTAAATTGATACAGCCACTGTGGAGAACAGTATGGAGGTTCCTTAAAAAGCTACAAATAGAACTACCATATGACCCAGCAATCCCACTACTGGGCATATACCCTGAGAAAACCATAATTCAAAAAGAGTCATGTACCAAAATGTTCATTGCAGCTCTATTTACAATAGCCCAGAGATGGAAACAACCTAAGTGTCCATCATCGGATGAATGGATAAAGAAGATGTGGCACATATATACAATGGAATATTACTCAGCCATAAAAAGAGACGAAATTGAGCTATTTGTAATGAGGTGGATAGACCTAGAGTCTGTCATACAGAGTGAAGTAAGTCAGAAAGAGAGAGACAAATACCGTATGCTAACACATATATATGGAATTTAAGAAAAAAAAAATGTCATGAAAAACCTAGGGGTGAAACAGGAATAAAGACACAGACTTACTAGAGAACGGACTTGAGGCTATGGGGAGGGGGAAGGGTAAACGGTGACAAAGCAATAAAGAGGCATGGACATGTATACACTACCAAACGTAAGGTAGATAGCTAGTGGGAAGCAGCCGCATAGCACAGGGAGATCAGCTCGGTGCTTTGTGACCGCCTGGAGGGGTGGGATAGGGAGGGTGGGAGGGAGGGTGACGCAAGCAGGAAGAGATATGGGAACATATGTATATATATAACTGATTCATTTTGTTGTGAAGCTGAAACTAACATACCATTGTAAAGCAATTATGCTCCAATAAAGATGTTTAAAAAAAAAAGAAAAAAAAAAAAAAAAAAAAAGATGAAATCCACTTTGTCTTGATCTATTTTTAGGTGATTATGTGGGGATTTGTAGGTGATCAGGATATTCCATTTGGTGCACTTAGAAAAGTTATTGCCATTGTTTAAACGAATAAGAGAGCTGTTTATTTTGTATGGCCGCGGGAAAATCCTTTAATCACTTTGAAACTCTGTTGTATTATATTCAAAACTGGAGATTATACCTCTATAACTGTCTGAAACATATGACTCACTTAGGCTCCATTTAGTTCTAAATATTTGATTCAACTACCTTGATTATCTACATTAGGGATCAGCGAAGTGCAGCCAGTAGGCTAAATTTGGACCACCACCTGTTTTTGAAAATTCAGGTTTATTGTAACAGAGACACTCTCCTTTACATACTGCCTATGGTTCCTTTCAATGGCAGAGTTGAGTAGTTGCCACAGAGACTCAGACTGTGTGGGTCTCTGACCCTTTACAGAAAAAACGTTGGCCAGCTTCTGATCGCATCCCATTTTTATTGATGTATACTGATCAAATACATAGATCAAATAGTTGCTGCTATAGACTGAATGTCTGTGTTGTCTCCCCTGCCATCCCCCAAATCGTATGTTAAAATCTAAGCCCCAATGTGATGGTATTTAGAGGTGGGACCTTTGGAAAATGATGAGATCATGAGGGCTCGGCCCTTAAAAAAGTATTAGGGCCCTTATAAAAGACCTCAGAACCTCCCTGCCCCTTCTGCCCTATGAAGACACAGCAAAAAGACAGTTGTCAATGAACCAGGAAGCAAGCTCTCAGACAACTGCCTTATCAGAATCTGCCAGAGCCTTGATCTTGGACTTCCCAGCCTCCAGAAGTGTGAGAAATACATTTCTGTTGTTTGTAAGTCACCCAGCATGTGTGTTTTTTTTTTTTAAAAGATTTTTTGATGTGGACCATTTTTTAAAGTCTTTATTGAATTTGTAAAACACTGCTTCTGTTTTATGTTTTGGTTTTTTGGCACCGAGGCATGTGGGATCTTAGTTCCCCGACCAGGGATCGAACCTGTACCCCCTGTGCTAGAAGGCGAAGTCTTAGCCACTGGACCGCCAGGAAAGTCCCTATGGTATTTTGTTATAATAGCCCAAATAGACTAAGACAGTTGCCAAATATCCACTTGGGTTTTAATACCTTTTCCCTCTAGTCCACAACTGAAACTAAAGCAAGATAAAATTACTTAAAAAAGCAAATGTTTACATAATACCGAAGAGCTTAAAAATTTTGACAATTGGACTTTTTATTTCTATCTGGACGCTGGTGTGCAGATGGCTCTGAGATGCCATAACTTGATGTTTTCTTTCTGTAAAATTTGAAGATCCAGTAATAATGTTCCTTACCATTAAAAGTGAACTTAAAGGTCTTCTTGTCTCTCCTGTCAAGCAAGAGAGTCATTACCTTACAACCTTCCTGACCTCTGTTGAGATCTCAGTTACTCTAGCTTTAGGCATGGACCATGCCATAACTAAACCAACAAAACTGGGAGATCCTTTCCTATGTTGTATTAAAGATTAGGTACGGAGAATATCAGTCATGCCTCTTCCCCAAATTAAAATGAGTATGAAAAATAGAGAGGAAACAATAAGAAAAATTTAATGCTGGGAAAATGGGTGCTACTTATAGTTCCAGTCAATGGGATCAGTCAACTAAAATTATAAATCCATAGTCAAACAACAAATGTCTGCTGTGAGTTCTCTCTCTTGGCAGAAACATTAGGCGCTATTTAAGAACTTTCACTCAGATGCATAATTTATATATCTTTGAGAAAGTATGGTATTTATTTTTCATTGTATTCTGACAACCTACCCATATGATTATCATTATGATTATTCCCCTTTTCAGAGCCCTTATCACACTGTACAAAATTAATGCAGTTTTTCCTCCATTTATTAAAAATTGAACATTTTCAATCAGTGGACCTAACCAAAACAAATAGCCTATGTTCTTTGCATATTTTTCTATGTTGGCAGAATTGTTTTATTTTTGTCTTTTGATTTAGACAAACAACAAAGAAAAAGAAAATAGGAAAAGAACGCAATTTGTCAGCAGAAGTAAGTAGGATGTCAAAAATAAAAGCTTTTTGATACTCATACCCATTATGGCAACACAGGGGTATTTAATTTAGAAGTCAGGTATTTTGAAATGGAAAATCTCAGCATTCTGTGGAGGTCACATTCGCCTTGATATTTTCCCTTCTCCTTCATCCTTGTGCTTGAATCAAGGAAGAATTCCCAGTGCTATCATGCATTCCCTTCCATGGCTTCTCCCCCACTCTCCCATAAGCGATTTGCTCTTTTTTTCCTGGGCAAATGGGTCTGAGAAATGGAAGGGTCTGAGAAAAGAAATATTAAATCCAAGAAAAAATATTGTGAAAAATGGAGCTACTATTTGAAGTGTACTGAAAGTACAGTTTGGAATTGGTCTTAATCCCCCAGTTGCCTTCCCTTCAGCTCTACCTCAGCAGGTTGGCCTTTGTTTGTTTATAGGCTGGCATGATGGATGAGCTGGTACCAG
Source organism: Orcinus orca (assembly GCF_937001465.1). NCBI lineage: Eukaryota > Metazoa > Chordata > Mammalia > Artiodactyla > Delphinidae > Orcinus > Orcinus orca. The sequence goes on from NC_064560.1 coordinate 129,105,771, forward strand.
GCCAATGTGTTTAAGTAAAACCTGGGAGGTCCTGGGTTAGCAGAACACAATTCGTGTAAAGCCTTGGGAACATCCAGCAGCTGTATTGCTATTTGTAGCATCAAGGAAACTGATGGGCCCAGATCACATCCCAGTTTTGTCTTCAAGAGAGAAAAGGAAATAATTTGAGAGCACATTCCCAAGCTTTGGACTCAATTCTTATCCAAGCAGAAAACTTTGAATCTCATTCTGCAAAACAGCAACAGAAACACATGGAGAATTTATAGTGAAGAATACTCTAGGCTTCAGACTCATTACAGACTTTCCCATCTGTCCTAAGATGGCAAAAAGAATTACCTTAATTTCACAGGCAAGAAAATAGAGGTAGAGAGAGAATAAATGATTTCAGCAAATTGGAAAGGGAGGAAACTGAGCTTTAATCTGTTGGCATTCATTTATCTAATCCTAGGATAGTACACTTTTAACATGGGGAAGTTTTGCTTTGTTGTTGTTTTTGTTTACGCAGTCCAGATGTCATTGAATGCAGGGATTTTACAACATTCTCACTTGGGCATTCGGTCCTTGATTGAAAACCTATGGTGGGGCAACCCATTCAATCTTTGCATACTTTTTTTTTTTTTTTTTTTTTTTTGCGGTACGCAGGCCTCTCACTGCCGTGGCCTCTCCCATTGCGGAGCACAGGCTCCAAATGCACAGGCCCAGCGACCATGGCCCACGGGCCCAGCCGCTCCGCGGCACGTGGGATCCTCCCAGACTGGGGCACGAACCCGTGTCCCCTGCATATGCAGGTGGACCCTCAACCACTGCGCCACCAGGGAAGCCCCAATCTTTGCATACTTTTGATTGTTAGAAATTCACCTTTAGATTAACTAAACTCTGTTTCCAATAGTTCTAGTATTTCTACTACTTGGAGCCATATGGAACAAATTCAATATCTATGTCACATCCAAGCCTTGAGAATATTTGAAGATGGTAATCATATTCTCTTTGGGTTAAAATGTCCTATGTCCTTCAATGTTTCCTCAATCAGTTTGGGCTTAAGGCTTATCCTTACTGTTTTATCTTCCTAAGTGATTTCCTTTTTAACTAAAATCTGTTTTAAAAAACGCAAAATCCAAAAAAAAAAAAGGCAACTCTTTAGGAATTATCTGAATATGGAAGTGTAGGTTTATCAATGTCTCTATTCCAGAGTGTGTGCTTCTGTGAATATCATCTTGAATTGAAAACCTCAGTCATCCTCCTGTGTTTCTCCTTTGCTCTCACACTACTACCACATTCACACCACTTCTGACACCAGATGTGTTTTTTTTCCCCACACCAAACAATTCTGTGGCTAGGTGTCCTTACAATTTCACTCAATTCCATCACTATTTACCTAGAGATAGCATCAGATCCCACAGGTTAAGTACTGAAGTCCCCCTGACTTCAGATGCCAATCACAAGTAGTGGGTCTCCAGGTTACCTGCAGCTTCTGCCCGACTTGGCTACAAATCAGAGGTTCTCATGACCTCCTCCATCCTTGGACTTGATTAGTTTGCTAGAACAGCTCACAGAATTCAGGGAAACACTTATGTTTACCACTTTATTAAAGGAAATGATAAAGGATACAGATGAACAGCCAGATGAAGAGATACATAGGGTGAGGTCTGGGAGGGTCCCAAGGGCAGTAATTTCTGTTCCTGTGGAATTGGGGTACATTATCCTCCTGGTACATGGTTGTATTCATCAACCTGGAAGCTCCCTAAACCCTGTACTTTTAGATTTTTATACCGACTTTGTATGTAGGCTTGATCAATCATTAACTCCATTCCCAGCTCCTCTCTCCTCTCTCTGGAGGATAGGGTTGGGACTAAAAATCCCAAGCTTCTTATCATGGCTTGGTCTACCTGGTGACCAGTCCCTGTTCAGGACACATCCAGGAGCCCACCAGAGTTGCCTCATCAGAACAAAAGTTACTCCTAATGCTCTTACCACTTAGGAATTTACAATGGTTTCAGGAGCTCTGTGCCAGAAATGGGGCCAGAGACCAAATATATATTTCTTAGTATAAATCACAATATCACACACAATCTCAATAAGAAATATATAAGAAATATATATCAATAAGAAATCCATATTTCTTATTATAAATCACAATATCACACACCTTATTATAAATCACAATATCACACACAATCTCAATATCATAAGAAATATATAAGAAATATATATCAATAAGAAATCCATATTTCTTATTATAAATCACAATATCACACACCTTATTATAAATCACAATATCACACACAATCTCAGTGTCACACATAGTCTCTCATTCTCTTTCCTTTTTCTTTCTCTCTCTTTTTTTTTTTGAGGGGTCACATTACTCTTTTTACTCAAACTCAGTTTATTGTCAACTAACCTCCTTAAGACCTTATCAGATGCCATGCTGCTATGTCATATCATTACCCCATCTGTTCAGGCTTGGTTGCTTTTCTCGTCTGAAATGCACGCGCATTTATCTCCGTTGACCTTCATCTTATGAAGCCCAATTTCTTGGTCCAGGCTAACAAAACTTCTGGAGCTTCATTCTAATATTTAGCATGTTTAATATCCATCGTGAGTTTTATGTTACCCAAAAATGCGATGAGTTACCATCCAAGACTTAGAAAGCAATTTGAATAACTAATGCCAGAACTAAAGGGAAGAAGACCTTCTTCCTTATCTGTATCCATTACTTAGTGCCATTTGGGTCTGGATATTTGAAAATTGTAATCTTTCATCTAAATTGTTCATGTTTCCAGTTCAGTACACCAGGTTTTTGTTCAGATCATGGTGACTGACCTCATTAAACCCCTTGCTAACTTCCAAGCATACCATGTCCATGCTTGCTATGCTTCCTGCATGCTAAGTCTATCTAATCTAATAATTTTAAATGAAGAAATTAGATCCAGTGACTGTAACTTGTTGGTAATGAATCTAAACTGAGTCCAGTAGCTCTCACTCTAGTGAAACTTTATGGAGAGTGACGTGTAGTGGAGACTGAATAACATTCATTAATTATGGCTCAAATATTATCTGAAGTTTTGGGTTTTTAAGGATTATTCAACCAGCTACTGAAATCTTTTATTTTACATGCTTTGATTGAGGAGAAAATTAAGCACATAGGAAGCTGATATCACAACTATTTTTAAACAATTCCAGTGAAGTGTTCCAAATTTTCTGGATATTGAAAAGCTATATCTCAAACAGCCAGAGATATAAACATCTTGATCAGAACTTCTATGTACTGAGAAAACAGACAGGTAAAATCTGTGAAATCTATCTGACCCATGGGAAATTTGTCAAAGAATTTTTAGGAAAGAATAAGAGGAAATGTTTTCAGTTAGCCCAAGAAAGCTTCTTATTAGTCTTTATATTTCAAAGGGAGTAGAGGGGATTACCAGCTTTATTTATTTTGTCTCTGCTCATTTCCCCTCGCTCAGCAGATGATTGCTTTGTTCTAGTGGACATGAGATGGAAGATAGAATGAGTCTGAGACTGTGAAGAACAAAAACCAAAGAGACATATAATCTTTGGAAGTTTCCTTAGATGTCTCAAAGTCCAGATTTCAAACAAGGTCATAACTCTCTATGATATCCCTGACAGATGGCCGTCCATTCTTTACCTGAATATCTCATGTAATAGGGAACTCATTATTAGTAAAGGAACTACGCTATTTTTAGAAAATTCTAAGCACTGAAGAGCTCTTTTTTATGAGTGGAAATTTGCCTCCCTGTAGCTTTCACCCTCTACTCTTTTGTGTGAAGATAGAGTAAGTTTAATGTTTCCTTTACCTGACAGCTCTTTAGATCTTAAAGGTTATGATTAATTTTTTTTTTTTAAGTTGGGTATTTCAGTATGGACCCTCTTCCTGGGTCCAGAAAAAGGGTGGGGGAGGGCATGCAACTTCCATAGAGAAAGCATTGTAGGTTGGACTTAAGATCAGTGGACTTGCAATTTACTCTCAGTTCTTCCATTAAATGTGATTTGGAGTTTCTCATCTATGTGCCTCAGCTTTACCACCTGTAGAATGAAACTCAGCGTCTCTCTCCTAATTGCTTCGGAAGACTGTTACTGGGATGTGGTAAGAGAATGAATGATAAATATCTCTTTAAAAGTTATGTGTTTTGTAAATATACACACTTCAGAGAAAAAACAAAAGAAGCAATACCTGTGCCCCTGGCCAATGATCTGCACTCTCTGTCTGGGGATGCCTTCCCAATGCCTGATACAGTGGAATTGCTTCCTCTAGGCTCACTCTGTCCTAACTACATCTCCTTTATCATTCTTTTTGTCTCCAAGTCTCCTTTACTTGTTTTTTCCTAGCATCTCAGCCAGATCTAAAGCTCTTCTTGTGTGTTGGTCCTCCTCTTCATCTCCGATCAGCTGCCGTCAGTCGGGCACTCAAGCTTGTTCTATTAGGAAAAAAACTTTTAAAATTTCAAATCATAGCTCCTATTCTGTTCAGTCCATCCTGCTTCATCATAATTTCAATGTTCACAAATATATTTAATCCCTAATTAAAGTGAAGTTAAATACAAGCTTCTTTGGGGTTGGCCACATATCACCTTATTCTTTCTTCTCCTCCTCAAACCGCTTACTCCTGCTCTGTAATCCTTGCTCCAAATCCTGCTTTTATATTACAAAAAAAATCAAATACCTATGCCTTCTCCTGCTAAAACCTTATTTCTAGTTTTTTAGTCTCTGTAACTGCTCAATACCTAGTTCCAGTTCCAATTTAAATCAGTCTTTCTGTAAGAATAATGCTGCACTAGTCTTTTAATCTGCATGCTGTGAATATAACCAAAGGGGTCTAAAAAAAATAAAATAAAAACCAAAGAGCTTTTAGAATTGGAGAGAAGTGACTGTACATTGAGGATTCCGAATCTTTTTGTTTAAGAGGTACCAAATCTGGGGGCTTCTCTGGTGGCACAGTGGTAAAGAATCCACCTGCCAATGAAGGGGACACGGGTTCGAGCCCTGGTCCAGGAAGATCCCACATGTCACGGGGCAACAAACCCGTGCGCCACAACTATTGAGCCTGCTCTCTAGAGCCCGCGAGCCACAACTACTGAGCCTGCATGCCACAACTATTGAAGCCCACGCGCCTAGAGCCCATGCTCCACAACAAGAGAAGCCACTGCAATGAGAAGCCCATGCACCACAACAGAGTAGACCCCGTTCACTGTAACTAGAGAAAGCCCACGCACAGCAACAAAGACCCAATGCAGCCAAAAATAAATATATTAAATAAATAAATTTTTTTTAAAAAGTACCAAATCTGGACACCAGGGTGTAATATTTGGGATAAGCCCACGTTATCCAGGTCTTACTTACCATGATCTCTCCAAAGGAAGAAAGAAGGCCAAGGCAAAAAGGAAATGGTGTGTCCTAAGAGACAGTATGTTTTTCCTCCCATAATATCATTACTGGTGATGGTAATCACATTGCTCTGAAAAGAAAACATATTTCCATTTTATTTCATGGTCCTAATGAATAGATCTCCATTTATGCTATTACAAAGTCGTTTCAGAGTATGGGCTCTTTGCTTCCAGAGTAGTTAGAATAATGGATGATCTTTTCTGCAATTACTTGGGTATAATTAAATCTGTGGATTTTGCTGACGACTCTAACAGTCAGGCACTCAAGCTTGTTCTGAGGTTTATTATATCAATCGAATGGCAGCTCTCCTGCCTAACTCTGCTCTTAAAGATGGGTTTATGAATTTATGATATACAGTGCCCTTTTCAGAACATCCTGGGTACAGCTGGGAAGGGTTAGGGAGGAACAGGGAAACATGTTTTTATTAGGATGTATTCTAGTTGTACTTATGTCTGAGGAAGACATAGAACTTAGAGGTTTCATATGTGATAAATCTGCTTAGCTAGGCAGTAAACATCTAAGGGGAAATAGAACATCTGGGCTTAATCACTAGACTGACCAAAAGCAGCTTAAGAGCAGGGGTCTTGACCTATATATTTTTGTATCACTGACACCTAGCATGGTGATTGGCATATGGAAATTTCTCAATGAGCAATTACTGAATTGAGCAAGGCTTGGGAAAGTCACACTGAAACCAGGCACCTTGATTCAATGTTCAAGTTCTAGTTTCATAGCACTGTAGAGTTAGAAGATTTCGTGACCCTATCTGTTTGGATATGAGTATTCCTACATGAACAGAAATCAAGTTGTAAATATTTCAAGCAGTAAAGATTTCCAATAGTTTGACAGTTATTCCAAATACCTAACCCAAATCTGCCAGTACACATCAAAGTTATTCTTTTTTTGTCCTTCCCTCAGTGAAAAATCTTTTCCTTCACGTATAACACCTATAAAATTCCTTTATTAGAAAATAAATACTGTCTAAAAGACTTCTCAACTTCTTGGAAAATAACAACAATCAAGAAGTCAAAGAGGGGATAATTGGGGTTTAGAAAAGAAAATAGAAAAGAGGAAGAATTGGAGTATAGAAAAGAAATCATGGCTTCCAGAGGACTTATTTTCCCTTAGAAGGAAATGAAAAGGAGCTTCTTCTCACATAATCAGCATGTGACGCTTTTGTCTCTGATTTCTTATTCTGGCTTCATGCTTCTTGTTAAGAATGCTGACTGTCCTAGGTGCCCAGTCTCTGTTTCAGAGGCAACAGAATATCAATGCCTTCTTCAAAACCCATCATTGTCTTTCCTTTTATCTTGACCAATACTGATATGTGGTCTCTCTGCATATCTTACCTAAATAATCTAAAATAGGAAAGAGTACGTGAGGAGTATACTTCTGCATCACTGTAACATATATATCTTGACCCACTGACTTATCTCCATGTATTACCTTGCCAATTTCCAATCACGTTACTGATTTTTCATTAGAGAATGAAGCTCAGTAGGCAAAGGTGACCCTTCTTCAATTTGGTTCAGAAAATTAAATTTTCACTTCCTTCCTTCCACATTTTTGCCATGGTGATCTCAGAATTTCAGGCAAATGAGAAATAGTGTTTCCTCACTCCAAAGCTGGGTTCCTGTGAGAAAGCCAACTTTTTCTTCTTTTGTCTGGACTTCATATCTATGCTTAGATCACATTTGAAGGAAGGAAGGAAGGAAAATAAGGAGGCGTGAGACCCTTCTTTGATTATTCTAAGGTTTTATATTTGGGTAAGTAGGTGGGAATCACACAAAAAGAATGATGTAAACAAATTAAGCTTTGGGGAAAGAAATCTCTTGCTTAATATCAATTAACTGGGTCATCTTATTTCCTCACTTCTGGAAGGCATGAGTTTGAATAATTATTTGGTAAGATCATTCTTTTAGTTCAAAACTCAAAGTAATCATAAATATCACAATGGGAATATGAAAATTTCCAGGAAAGGAGTTATACAAAATTAACAATGATACAGCAAAGTGAAGATATCCTAGACTATTTAAAGATAGTGTTATGGGTATAAACGTCCCTGGTGACCAAGTCTGGTCTCTGGGGCAGAGGTTCTGAGTGTTCTTGGGCCAGCAGCATTGTCAACTCAGGGGAAATTGTTAAAAATGCAAATTCTTGGTCCCACCCCGGACCTACTGAGTCAGAAGCTCTTGAGGGTAGACTGTTTCTGATGTGAACTCAAGTTTGAGAACCACTGGTCTAGTGCAAGAGCTTTTGCCTCATGTAGAACTGGACTGAAATAATACGTCGATCACTTGTGGTCTCCAGACTCTGTGGAGATTATATTATAGGCACTTCCTGGAGCCTTAATTTTCTATTCAATGAGAGGTGATAATAACTCTTTCTTTCTAGGATTGTGGAGATGATTATATAACTGGGTAAGGTTTACATTTATTTAGTACTTAGTATGTATCAAGCGCTATTCAAAGGGCTTTGAATATAGTGCCTCATTTACTTCTCACGGACGACAACCTGACGAGACATGACATTTTACAGATGAGGAAATGGAGGTAGAGAGAGGCTAAATAACTTGTCCAAGCTCACATAACTGGTAAATGCTGGAGACAGATTTGAGCCAGTCAGAATCTAGAGCCTTTGCTCTTAACCGCCTGTCATTTTGAAGGGACCTGATACATAGTAGGGACCTAATAAATGTTAATTCCTTTCCTACTTCGTCCTCCTGGATGCCGTTGTAATTAACTATGAAGGATTCATTAATTTCTAGTTCAATGTGGTTTTATTAATAGGAAAAGTTTAACTGTAATTTAATGTAAGTTGAAAACCAAATCAATGGAGATTCAAATTAATGCTTACAATATGAATTATTCCTGAGCAGTTGAGGAAGCCAGTATAAAGAATCCTATGACCTTGACCTTTTCTCCCTCCTTTCTCTGTGCTTTAGGAGTTGAACATGGAAGAATTAATTGGAAGCTAGGTCAGTGGTTTTCACACTTTTTGGACCCAGGTCCTCTACACACTATTACAAATTATTGAAAACCTTAAAGAACTTTTGTTTATATGGGTTTTATCAGTCAGTGTTTACTGTATTAGAAATTAAAATAGAAATTGTTAAAATGTTTATTTCATTTACTTAAAAACAACAGTCATATTACCTATTAACATAAGTAACATATTTTAGTGAAAAATAACCATATTTGCAAAAGAAAAAAACATTAAAGAGTCGTATTTTTCTAATTTATTACCAATCTCTTTAATTGGTCTCTTTAATCTGGCTTAATGGAAGACAACTAGATTCTCATATCTGCTTCTGCATTCAATCTGTTACAATATCACATGTCAGGTGGCCTCTGGAAAAACTCCCCTGTGCATTTATAAGTTAAATAATTTCTTAGTATTTTTATAAAATAATTCTTAGTAAATAATTTCTTAGTATTATTATAGATAATACATTATTGTTATAAAAACAATAATTTTCTTAATATTATTATCATTTCTTAATATTATTATAAAAATAGTTTTGACTTCACAGGTCCCCTGAAAGGGCCTTGGGACAGTCAGGGGTTATTGGATCATACTGTGGGAACCCTCTGGGCTAGTTGATAGTTGGGTGAAAGTACAGAGTTAATCCAGAATATTAGTAACATATATCTTTCTTCTTCCTCATAGTAACAACTTTTGGGCACTAGTTCATCAGCTAAGAATAAACCAAAGTGAATTAATTTACATGAAACTATGTCAGGAGCCTCAAAGAGCAAGACACACAATAATGCAGCACAACTGTAAAATAGAACACACTTTATTTTGACCAGCTTATCATTATTAACTTTGACAGCTGAATAAGACCACTGCAGTATCAATGGAAATGAAGCAGAAATAAGATAGTGCGAACGAGGATCGGTGAATTTCCATGACAAAAAATAGGAGAGTGTGTGTGTGTGTTTGTACTCGTTGCTCATAGATGTTTCAGAATGCCTGACAAATACGGTGCTACAACATCTACTTGTGTGGGGGGATATGCAGAAGTTTAGTATTTCTGTCTCTTATTAAAAAGTGTGTATTTGAAATTGAGTTTAAAGAATACCTGAAGTTTACTAATAGTAACATAGATCCATTCCAACAAATACTTTTTTGGTGCCAATCTTTGTGCAAGAAAATGACTAGACGGTTCCCCTTAAACTTCTGGAAGCTTATTTTTCATCAGTAAGGATGTGTGAAGCGAGGATGACGTGATGGAGCGAAGGGAACATTTGCCAGTATTCGCTTTATATCCAGGCAGTCTACAGACAGATTGTTGTTTATTATTTTACCGACTGCTTCAAACAACCGAGAATTGCACTTAATGTCAAGGAAAAATTTTAGATAAATTTACCACAGCCTCTTTGCTATTTCATGTTCTGAATTTCTTCAACTTCATACTTTCCATGTGAATGTAACATGCTTATCAACCCCAGTTTTGATGTTCTTAAGACAGATAAAATGTAGTTTCTATATAAGCACAGAAAAAGTTCAAGTACTTTGTACTATATGTATGCATGACATTCCAATTTGGTCTCAGTGCCACTGTTGAGTCTGGTAAAATTACAATATTTTAAACAGGATGACTCATGATATGATAATGCAGTTTAGCCAGAAGTGGTCCATAAAATATATACAATGAACACAATGTTTAGTGGAGTATAGATTATATTTGGCATGTTCGGTAGGTATTTTATAAGCACATCTGAAATTTTATATCATCTTCAACAGATGGGAAATAAACAGCAGGAGATGTTATTTTTTTTATTATACATTGGGAGAAAAAGAGTAATAATGTTAGGAAAAAACATATTGAGGCTAAAAACCTATATGAAATCTTTTTAAAACCCATTTTAAAATCTTGAGGAAAAAAGAAATAAAAAGTTGAAATGTTTCAACATCTGTTATCAGTAATGACAGCCCTAAAAAATCAGTTGCTGTTAGGTAAGAAAAATATTTTCTAGTTAAAATACGGCCAGCTGGTTTTTGAGATGCTGGGAGCAAGTTCTTGCTGAGTAGATAAAGTGGAAGAAAACTTTAAAAACTCAGGTGTGAGGCAAATTAAGACAAAGTTCAAGTCTCAGATACTGGTGTAGATTTGAATACAATTGGGAAAGTTTGGAACTTTAAAGGGAAGGAAGCCAATTCACGTGGAGATGGAAAATCACACACACACCCCATATTGTCTTTTGTTAGAAGGGCATTTTGAGGCAGCTTTGGGCGCTGCCTTGAACCCTGGCTAAACCTTGGGAGGACAGCTTTTCATCCCGTCACTTTTGTTCAAAAGTGTAGTTCAAGTTTTCACCATCTCTCCCTGATGTTTGTTTGCTGCCTCCAAACTGGTACATCAGAAGCAAAGCTTTTCCAGCTGTGCTTACCCCTCCGTATTTCTTCCATGGTATTGTTACTGAATTGGTGCATTGGACCTGCGCTGGGATCCTAGCCTGGGCAGAGACCCCTTGTCTGGGTCAGGGAGGTTCTTTTTCTGATCAGATTCACGCAGCCAATAACGAAAATGATGATGAGACTGGAACAACACAAGCTTTATTCAATTGTCAAAGAATACAGAAGTGGGAACCTAGTCTGCAAATCAATTTTTCAACACAATTCCAGCAGAGACTCCAAATATATCAGAGGGTCGAGGTAAAAGGGAGGGATTTGGAAAGAGTGGGAAGAATATTCATGAGTTATCTGAGAACAGGGGTATGGTTTGGACCTGGAACTGATGCAATTCCTTTTTCAGTCCTTGTATGGGCTTTTCCAGTGGTTGTCATGGCAATCGTCAACTGTTGTGGTGGTGGTGGGTGTGTCGTTTAGCACATGCTCATGTATTACAATGAGCATATAATGAGGCTCCAGTTCTACTGGAAGTCAAATCGTCTGCATATTGGCCCTAGTTGGTTCCAACCAGTTCTTGTTTTTCTTCGCTTTGCAGCTTCCTCCTGAAACTTAGATAAGAGTAATTGGTTTCCATTCGAGGGAGGGGCAGGGGTACGATTCTGGGGCAACAGCCTTGGTAACAGTAATTCTCTTACAAATAGATATGGTCATGCCATTCCCAAGCTGCCTGGGCTTTGCTGGCTCTGTTTCCCCAGCCTGGCCTGTAAGACTCTTCATTCTCTGACCAACACACTTCTCCAACGTCATCCTTGATCACCACATTTTCACTCTTCCACACAGTGAGCACCTTTAAATTCCTCTGTGCTTTGCACATTCTCTTTCTCCAGTCTGGAGAAATGTGCTTCTCCATGAACTTCTCTATATCTTGTAGGGAAGTAAAATTTGCCACTCCAAAAGATGTCTCTGGCGTGAGGATTCATTTAGGCTGATTTTTTTTTTTTTTTTGCGGTATGTGGGCCTCTCATTGTTGTGGCCTCTCCCGTTGCGGAGCACAGGCTCCGGACGCACAGGCTCAGCGGCCATGGCTCACGGGCCCAGGCGCTCCGCAGCATGTGGGATCTTCCCGGACCGCGGCACGAACCCATGTCCCCTGCATCGGCAGGTGGACTCTCAACCACTGCGCCACCAGGGAGGCCCATAAGCTGATTATTTTTAAGAATCAGAAGATTCAGGAAGCTTTTCTTGGTATCACTCCCTTAATTGCCTAGAGGAATTCAGAGAAAGGGCCTGTTCCCAGAATAGAGCTATCACCAGAAATATCTGCAAAGAATATAGGCTAGGTATGGTGGGGGAAACTGGGCAGGACCTTGAGATCAGAGTCCACTCTGCGTCCCATTGTCTCTGTAGTGGCCCCAACAAACATCTGTTTACCAAACACTTACTTTTCCGTCTTTATGTGAATTGCCTTCTTCCCTTTTGAGGTCCCAAACTACTACCCTCAACTTCTCTTTTTTTAATTGATGTATAATATTGCTATAAAATATTATATAAGTTACAGGTGTACAATATAGTGATTCATAAGTTTTAAAAGTTATACTCCACTTATAATTATTAAAAAATACTGGCTATATTTCCCATGTGGTACAATATATCCTTGTAGCTTATTTTATACCTAACAGTTTGTACCTCTTCCTCCCCTACAGCCCTATATTGCTTCTCCCCACTTCCCTTTCCCCGCTGGTAACTGCTTTTGTTTTCTATATCTGTGAGTCTGCTTCTTTTTTGTTATATTCATTAATTTCCCAATATCCTCTTTCGTCTTTAGCTGAAGATGGTGTTTAAGGTGAGGGATTCAGCCATCTTGGTGAATTTTCCTCAGTTTTCCTGAGTTTCTCCCATGTCTATGTGTTATTAAACTTTTGTTTAATTTTCTCCAGTTCATCTGTCTCATGTCAGTTTAATTCTCAGCCAGAGAAACTTAGAAGGGTAGAGGAAAATTTCTTCCTCCGCAGCACTAGGAAGGTCTTTCTTGCTCATCTCATAAAATACTGGCCAAATATTTCTTCCCTGGAAAAATATCTCCAGGTCTCTCAGGCAGGGTCCCTCTGCTTCTCTCAGTACTCTTGACAAGGAGACTCTACTCACAACTTTCTGGAAATGTTTATTACATGGTGCATTCATTACAGTTTTGTTAAAAGATAAATTGAGGCATACTAAACTTCTTGAGTTTATCTGAGCAAAAACTGATTCCAATCAGGTCATGTCAAAGCAGAAGTGGTTAGGAGTTCTTCACCTATAGGAGCTCGGGAAGAGACTTTTATAGGGAAAAGGCAGAAGCTAAGTAAGGAAATGATTGGTTGGCTATAGCTTAAAGCCTAGTTGGCTCTTTGTGATGTGTTGTCCTTAGGTTCCAATCTTGTGCCTCTGAGATATTTACATGCGTAGATTTTGGGGTTGCTTGTGCAGGCTGCCCCACTTTACAGCCCCCTCAGTCTGATGGCCTCCGTGTTTAATTAATTTAACAGTTTCCCTGGATTACAGGCTCCTTCTGGACAGAATCTGGTGTGTTCGTCTCTGTAGCCCTAGAAAAAGGCACTTTCTTTGTGATCAAGAAACATCTGTTGCTTGAACGATTAACTGGCGGGAATCTCTGAAATGCCTTTAGCAGTCATGGAAACTTGTCAGCCCAGAATTAGAAAGGAGTCTACGAATGTAAACCTCCATGAGAGAATAATTGAGGTAGTGGTGGTGGGTGGATTAATTTGAAAGCAAAGGCCAAATGCCCTTCTCCGAAGAACGTGAGGCAGAAGGGCAGAGGGGACAAGGGATCTGTGAGAAAGGGAAACAACAATGGGGGAGCTCCACAGACGAGGGAGGCTAAGGACAAGCAAAGGAAGAGAACGGCCTCTTTCTTTATATTAAATTTCCTTCTCTGAAGGACAGTCTGATAGAGGCCTTTAGAATTAGCGGGAGAACATTTCATTTGTAAATCGTGCTTAAAATTGCTAAGTGCTTTGTTTCTGTAAAAGGTGGTAGACCTGGCAAAGAGTTAATGCCATTTCAGAGAAAGGTGATAAGAACAGATAACTCTAAAGTAATTTTTCATCAACCCAGGGAGGGTTATGGGAGGACACTTGTGTCCCCCTCTGCGATACTCCTATGTCTTGGTCAGTTGTTCGTGCCTGGCCCATACTGCCTTTCGTGGTCAAAGACAATATCTACTTGCCATTTGGGACCACAAAAAGCAAAGGGCCTGCACTGTAGGTTTAGGGATTTGAAAAGGCCTGGCCATCTCTCACTTTCAGGGCTGGCTAGTCAGATCCTTGGGTCACCCACCTGCAGTGTCTTCAATCCCCTCCGGGCTTTCCAGCCCACCGTCCTCACCTTTGACTTTCAGCCTCCCTTGGTCTCTCTCTGCCTCCCAGGTTAGGATGCACCTGAGTAAGTCAATCCATCAATCTGTTAGAGACTGAGTGTGCTAAGCCTATTTCCCCTCAAACCACGCAATCTTTCTCAAAGAAGCTGAACTGGGAAGGAAACTATTAGCTGAGAGGAATGAAGTACTACATAATGGACTTCCAGGCCTTAATTGACGGAAGGATTTTGCCCTCTAATTACGCAGCGTGGCTAGTGGCTTAGTTTGTCTATGCATAAGGCCGACCTTGCCCATAATCTTTACATTAGCTCTGTGCATAGTTCATATGGGTACTGAAAAGAATAAAATCCAACGCTCACACGTGGGGAAAATACTGAACAGATCGAGTTCAGATAGAATGTAATCCAGATTTATTTATCCAGCTAATGAAATTCTACTTAACTAGGGTGAAAAGTGGGAACATGCCACCGGCTCAGTCAACACTAGGGGGATGGGAGGAGGCTGACCTTTGTATATGTGAGAGGCTCCCAGAGCAGCGGGGAGGATAGACCGGCTTCTGCCCCCAGCCCTCTTCTTACTCAGGCCGTAATGAAGCTCAGAGGAGCTCAGCTCTGCACCACCAACTGAGTTGTGCCTCTCCCACCACTAATACCCACGAATCTAGAAAAGTAGCTGGGGAAGCAATTAGAGAAGAGAATTTTTTTTTTTCAGAGTCTTACTGCCTTTTGTACAAGATCAAGGTTTTGTTGCTTCTGTTTTTTTTTTTGTTTTTTTTTTTCCAGCACAGAGACAAAGGAAATAAAGCAGTCCAAGACCTTAACATCAAATTTCTGCTTACAAATTGCTAGAGGAGGAAATAAAGTGTACATGAAAGAGCCTCCACACACATACCCAAAACACAAATGTTTCAAATTATAAATCTTCATACCTATGCACCTTGGTTTTTTTCAATGTCATATTAATATGTTAATTTAACAGATATTGACCATGTTCTGTTTGCAAAACACTGAGTAATAAGTGTGGAAAGAAGAAGAGAAATTAGCCCTGCATTTCTGGAGCAGATTTGATGGAGCAGGAGCCATAGATAAGAATCTTCAATGCAAGGATTTAGCAAGGATGCATAATAATGATTAGGCCAATAACGTCCTTTTGAGCTCATCGTATATCTTCTCAGCTTCACCTCTTCCCAGCCACTTTTGCAGAGACCAGTTCTGTCCTGGCTTTAGTCTGCTTTGCACCACAGCAGTCTGACAGTGCCTCACCTTAGTCTCTACCTCCTGCTTCTTGTCCTGGGTCTTATCTGAAGCTGTGGCATAGGACACCTGCAAGACCACTGACTCATACTTTCATGACCTGGAAATGGGGAGTTAAGGTGAGGGTGGGGGTGAAGGGCATCTTTGACCCATCAGGAACAGCTGATGGGGAGATGCTTCCCCGTGTTGTTATCCAGAACACAATTCTGAGGCATGCTTCAGAAGGTTCTCTGTGGGGTTCTGTGCAATCCATCCCATCACTTGCGATGGTAACCAGTCCTGCTACTGGCTTTCTATCCTTCCTGTATTCCTGCTTTCTGGGCTTACTTCCCAAACCATTTATGTGCACATGGGCCTTTGCTTCAGGCTGTATTTTCAGGGGAATCCAGGCTAAGAAAAATAATAATATTTAATATTTTTGCACATTTACTGTGTATCGAGCATTCCACTGAGCACTCAGTATGTCGTAGCTGAGCTGATTGTTTCTAGATATCTCTTAAGGTAGGAAGAAGTATTATCATTCTCATTTTACAAGTAAAGAAACAGGTTTTAAAAGTTCAGTAACTTGTCCAACATCATACTCCTGGTGACAGTGCCAAAATTTAAACTTTGTTTAATGTCTAAACTCTTAGGGCAACAACAAAAAGCTTAAAGGTGTATGGTTAGTGTGTGCAAAGTGGTACCCTCCCTTACTTTGTCCCTCTTCTCTGTGTACAGCCATGTGGTTTGGATGGGTCTGGCCTTGGGCCTCTTTCCCAGCTACGGTGGGGGGGGGGGGCCCTGAATTGGTCCAAACCTGGTTAATCCCACCATTCTTGTCATAATGATTGCTTCAGATACATCAGGCCTCCCCCCATAAAACACAGCCTTTCCCAGGTCACAGTGCTACGTTCACACATGAGCACAGGACCCAAGATGCTTCCATGGGAGGCCGCTAACTGCTTCACATCGAAGTGCTCAGTGCTCTTTGGGCCTCTTCTCCATCTGTATTCGCTTATCTGGTGATCTCATTTGGTCTTATGGCTTTAAATACCATTTAGGCACAAAACCCCCCAAATATTTGTCTCACCCAGACCTCTTCTCCAAACTCTAGATTTAATTTTTATATCAGCTACCTCTTAGACATTTCCACTTAGGTGTCTAGTGGACGTATACAACTTAACATGTCCAAAAGGGAACTCCAGAGCCCCTTCTTTCTCATCTCAGTTGATGCCAACTCCAACCTTCCAACTGCTCAGGTCAAAACTTTGGAGGTATCCCTGAATTTTCCCTTTTGCTCTCATGTACAATTATTCATCAAAAAATAATTGGCTATACATTTAAAGTGTAGGTGGAATCTGAGGGTGACTCTGCACTGTGCTGCCACTACCCGGCCCCACGTCACTGCACCTTTTGCCTGGATTCTTGCCCACCTGGCTCCTCTGTACTTCCACAGCCTACCTCCTGCCTACTCCTACTGTAGCACTTCCCTGCTTTGACACTTCATTTAACCTTTGAGAAGTGCTTCCATCACTCATACAGAATTAAGTGGTTATGGATTCAATGCTGGTGACGGATATACATCTCAATTAGGCCTTTGGAACAGTAATTTTTTGGCGAATGTTGAAATACCCTGGAGGCCTACAGAGCAATATTTTAAATAACATTTATGATAGAGAAGGGGAAACTGTTCCTTTCTTGAACTGACTCATATCCTGAGAAGTCAAAATCATTGCTTAGGACAATTTTTATATATTCACCTATAACTTGGATACCTTAATATAGGGAAAGAGCTCCAGGCCAGGAGTTAGGAGAGCTGATATTAGTTCTACCTAATTAACTTTTTTTCCTTAGATAAGTCACTTATGTTTCTGAGTTATTTAATCTCCTCATGTGTAAAACGGGATAAATAATACCTGCTTCCATACCTCACAAAGCTGTTGTCCGTTTGAAATGATATAATTTATAAATGACAGTTTTTTTAACTGGTTCTCATGAAATTCTGCTAAAAGATGTAGGGGAATTCCCGTGTCCCCAGAATTATATTTAAAATTGGGTCTGTGTATATGCATAATGCACTTGATCTTTTTTCTAGAAATAGATTCCATAGTTTTCATCACCTTCTCAAGATGACCAGAGAGATCAAGATTTTCTGGTAGAGGTGCTTTGTAAATTATAACATACTATTCACATGAAACTACCATCTACTGGACTCCTTAAATCATCCTGATAACCTTGTTGTATATGGGGGCAGGACTCTTTATTAAGAAATTGTGACTTTGGACTTTAAAAACCAACAATGAATCAGTAAGGTTTGTGTGCCTGTAGCTGGTTAGCAAGGTTGGTAAGCATGACTTCACAGAAAATTGTCCAGCCTATAGAGTTCAACAAGCCCGATACTGCTCTAATCTAGACCTAACTGTGAGATTCTGAAGACCATTGAGATACCTGCCACTAAAATATCTGAAGAGCTCTCTTACTGTAATTCTCCAGACATAAAATGTTACTACATTGTTAATTTCCTTCCAGTTTAGTTCCTTCCTCGCTCCCCACCACTTGCTTGCTTCCTTCCTTCTTTCCCTCCCTCCCTCCCTCCCTCCTTCCCTCCCTCCCTCCTTCCCTTCATCATTTCTCTCTTCTTTCCTTCCCCAGACATTTATTGAATGCCCTGGGGACCTTGAACAGCCCTGTGCTGGCATTGGTTCCTGGAGGACTAGAGCAGCCCTGTCCTGTAGGTGTGGAAAGGGTACACCCTGGTTTTTAGAAGTATGTGTAGAACTGGGAGTCTGAGGCCTGTCTGGGAGGCCAGCTCTGCTATTCAAATCACTCTGTGACCCTCTCTCGGTCACTTAACCTGCTGTGCTGCTTTTTGCTCATCTGTAAAATTGCTCTCCCTCTTGGGCTCGTTGTGAGGATAAAAGAAAATAATAGGTGGCAAAGTGCACTGAATGGTGAAAGTCTAATACTAAATCAAAGTATTATCATTTTAGAAGTTTATCCCTGAGTAGTGCTGATACTGACATATGGAAGTTAAAGCTGCAATTAGAGGCCTGCTTCATCTTTAATCTACCGATAATAAAGCATTCTCCAAGCAGTGACCCAATTTCAGGTGCCCTGTAGTTATTTGCAACTTTTCTTCTTATTCTTGGTATAAGTATAGCAGCTCAGAATCTTTGAGGATAATTCTGATATCAGCTGGTCGGTCATCTTGCTGCTTTAAATATGGGTTCAGAGAATTTATCATTAAAGCTATTAGGAACTTTATTAATGGATGTAGTCCTGTGTGATGGTTTTGTTTAGTTCAACAAATCTTGACTAAAGCTTGCTATAGGACAGACCTTGGGGACACGGGGATGGGAAATGTACATCCTAGACCTGATGGTGCTAACAGTCTTGTGAAGAGGAGACCTATTTTAAAAATGTGTTCAAAGTGATGAGAATATAACTATAACAGATCTCTTTTAGTGAACATATGCTACATGCTAGGCACGGTGCTAAAGCTTTTCTTAAATTATCAATTTTAAGCTTCATGATGACATAAGCATGTAGGTAATTTTATACCCATTTTCAGAAGGGGCACTTGAGCCTCTGAAATATTAGGCAATTTGGCCAGGATCACACAGCTAAGAAGTTTCAGCGAGGACACAAAGTTTGGTCTGTTTGACTTGTGGATATTGTAAGGAAACAGCTTCCAGAGAAGACCAGAAAATCTGCTAAAGGACTGCATTGAAGACTAAATTGAGCCATGTACCTGTCTAGTGCTGGAGGGTGGGATATGTTCTCTTTAACAGACGTAGTTGGATTAGATCTTGATTTTGGAAAACCAGCTAAATGTTTATCAAAGAGCCCTACCCTCACTTGGATAATTCCAAGATACAAACAGGTATAGGTAACTCTAACATTTTTATCATCCAAATCTCAAACCTCTAAAGTAAAAAATAAAATTTCTTTTCTCATGAGAGCTATATATTTGATAAACCAAGCTAATCAAGTATTAGCTGCGTTAGTGATATCTGTTCTATATTTGACTCAGACAATAAAATTAACAAAGACCAGGTTGGGCTGGGGCTTTCATTTGTGTATTTCTTGCATTTACAATATTCTTTGATAATGATGTTTTCTCATTCTCCTGATAATTACTCATTCCCAAAGTTCCACTGTGAGAGTTTCATTCCTTTACCTGAGAACTTTGGACTCAGATCATAAGTGCATCCTGAGAATAGAAACCTTTTAAATGAGGAATTGGCAGACAATGAACCACGGGCAAAATCTGGACTGTGACCCATTTTGGTATAGCTTGCAAGAGCTAAGGATGGTTTTTATATTTTAAAAATATTGTTTAAAAAGAAAAGAATGTGTAACAGAGACCATTAAGTGGCACACAAAAGTCTAGCTATCTGGCCCTTTGAGAAGAAGTTTGGTGGCCCCTGCTTTAAATTATAATGACTGGTTTATTTCCTCAGGGAAGGGCAGGTTCTCAAGGAGAAGAGAGAAAGGCCTTATGGGCCTTGGCGCTACGGGTCTGTGGGAGCAGGGAGATGCACCACTCAGTTCTCTCCTCAAAAGAACACTTTCTCAATTCGTTCAAGATGGTGGAGTAGAAGGATGTGTGCTCCCTCCCTCTTGCGAGAGCACTGGAACCGCAACTAACCTGAACAATCATCGACAGAAAGACACTGGAACTCACCAAAAAAGATACCCCACATCCAAAGACAAAGGAGAAGCCACAAAGAGACAGTAGGAGGGGTGCAATCACAATAAAATCAAATCCCATAACCACTGGGTGGGCGACTCACAAACTGGAGAACAATTATACCACAGAAGTCCACCCACTGGAGTGAAGGTTCTGAGCCCCACATCAGGCTTCCCAACCTGGGGGTCTGCCAACGGGAGGAGGAATCCCCACAGAATTGGACTTCGAAGGCCAGTAGGATTTGATTGCAGGACTTTGACAGGACTGGGGGAAACAGAGACTCCACTCTTGGAGGGCACACACAAAGTAGTGTGCACACCAGTACCCAGGCAGTAGGAGCAGTGACCCCATAGGAGACTGAACCAGACCTACCTGCTAGTGTTGGAGGGTCTCCTGCAGAGGTGGGTGTGGCTGTGGCTCACTACAGGGACAAGGACACTGGAAGCAGAAGTTCTGGGAAGTATTCATTGGTGGAACCCTCCTGGAGTCTGCCATTAGGCCCACAAAAGAGCCTGCATGCTCCAGTGCTGGGTCACCTCAGGCCAAATAACCAACGGGAGGGAACACAGCCCCACCCATCAGCAGACAAGCAGATTAAAGTTTTTCTGAGCTCTGCCCACCAGAGCAACACCCAGCTCTACCCACCACCAGTCCCTCCCATCAGGAAGCTTACACAAGCCTCTTAGATAGCCTCATCCACCAGAGGGCAGACAGCAGAAGGAAGAAGAACTACAATCCTTCAGCCCTTGGAATGAAAACCATAATCATAGAAAGACAGACAAAATGAAAAGGCAGAGGACTATGTACCACATGAAGGAACAAGATAAAACCCCAGAAAAACAACTAAATGAAGTGGAGATAGGCAACCTTCCAGAAAAAGAATTCAGAATAATGATAGTGAAGTTGATCCAGGACCCTGGAAAAAGAAATGAGGCAAGGATTGAGAAGATGCAAGAAATGTTTAACAAAGACCTAGAAGAATTAAAAACAAACAAACAGAGATGAACAGTACAATAACTGAAATGAAAACTACACTAGAAGGAATCAATAGCAGAATAACTGAGGCAGAAGAACGGATAAGTGACCTGGAAGACAGAATGGTGGAATTCACTGCTGCAGAACAGAATAAAGAAAAAAGAATGAAAAGAAATGAAGACAGCCAGAGAGATCTCTGGGACAACATTAAATGCAACAACATTCACAGTATAGGGGTCCCAGAAGGAGAAGAGAGAGAGAAAGGACCAGAGAAAATATTTGAAGAGATTATAGTCGAAAACTTCCCTGATATGGGAAAGTAAATAGCCAGCCAAGTCCAGGAAGTGCAGCAAGTCCCATACAGGATAAACCCAAGGAGAAACATGCCAAGACACATAGTAATCAAATTGGCAAAAATTAAGACAAAGAAAAATTATTGAAAGTGGCAAGGGGAAAACGACAGATAACATACAAGGGAACTCCCATAAGGTTAACAGCTGATTTCTCAGCAGAAACTCTACAAGCCAGAACAGAGTGGCATGATATACTTAAAGTGATGAAAGGGAAGAACCTACAAACAAGGTTACTCTACCCGACAAGGACCTCATTCAGATTCGATGGAGAAATCAAAACCATTACAGACAAGTAAAAGCTAAGAGAATTCATTACCACCAAACCAGCTCTAAAGCAAATGCTAAAGGAACTTGTCTAAGTTGGAAACACAAGAGAAGAAAAGGACCTACAAAAACAAACCCAAAACAATTAAGAAGATGGTCATAGGAACATACATATCGATAATTACCTTAACGGTGAATGGATTAAGTGCTCCAACCAAAAGACAGAGGCTTGCTGAATGGTTACAAAAACAAGACCCATATATATGCTGTCTACAAGAGACCCACTTCAGACCTAGGAACACATACAGACTGAAAGTGAGGGGATGGAAGAAGATATTCCATGCAATTGGAAATCAAAAGAAAGCTGGAGTAGCAATACTCATATCAGATAAAATAAACTTTAAAATAAAGAATGTTACAAGAGACAAGGAAGGACACTACATAATGATCAGGGGATCAATCCAAGAAGAAGATATAACAATTATAAATATATATGCACCCAACATAGGACCACCTCAATACATAAGGCAACTGCTAACAGCTATAAAAGAGGAAATCGACAGTAACACAATAATAGTGACGGACTTTAACACCTCACTTACACCAATGGACAGATCATCCAAACAGAAAATTAATAAGGAAACACAAGCTTTAAATGACACAATAGACCAGATAGATTTAATTGATATTTATAGGACATTCCTTCCAAAAACAGCAGATTACACTTTCTTCTCAAGTGTGCACAGAGCATTCTCCAGGTTAGATCACATCTTGGGTCACAAATCAAGCCTCAGTTAATTTAAGAAAATTGAAATCATATCAAGCATCTTTTCTGACCACAACGCTATGAGATTAGAAATGAATTACAGGGAAAAAAAACGTAAAAAACACAAACACATGGAGGCTAAACGATACGTTACTAAATAACCAAGAGATTACTGAAGAAATCAAAGAGGAAATCAAAAAATACCTAGAGACAAATGACAATGAAAACACGACGATCCAAAACCTATGGGATGCAGCAAAAGCAGTTCTAAGAGGGAAGTTTATAGCTATACAAGCCTACCTCAAGAAACAAGAAAAATCTCAAATAAACAATCTAACCTTACACCTAAAGGAACTAGAGAAAGAAGAACAAACAAAACCCAAAGTTAGCAGAGGGAAAGATATCATAAAGATCAGAGCAGAAATAAATAAAATAGAAACAAAGAAAACACTAGCAAAGATCAATAAAACAAAAAGCTGGTTCTTTGAGAAGATAAACAAGATTGATAAACCATTAGCCAGACTCATGAAGAAAAAGAGGGAGAGGACTCGAATCAATAAAATTAGAAATGAAAAAGGAGAAGTTACAACAGACACCGCAGAAATACAAAGTATCCTAAGAGACTACTACAAGCAACGCTATGCAAATACAATGGACAACCTGGAAGAAATGGACAAATTCTTAGAAAGGTATAACCTTCCAAGACTGAACCAGGAAGAAACAGAAAATATGAACAGACCAATCACAAGTAATGAAATTGGAACTGTGATTAAAAATCTTCCAACAAACAAAAGTCCAGGACCAGATGGCTTCACAGGTGAATTCTATCAAATATTTAGAGACGAGCTAACACCCATCCTTCTCAAACTCGTCCAAAAAAATTGCAGATGAAGGGACACTCCCAAACTCATTCTTTGAGGCCACCATCACCCTGATACCAAAACCAGACAAGGATACTACAAAAAAAGAAAATTACAGACCAATATCACTGATGAATACAGATGCAAGAATTCTCAACAAAATACTAGCAAACAGAATCCAACAACACATTAAAAGGATCATACACCACTATCAAGTGGGATTTATCCCAGGGATGCAAGGATTCTTCAATATACCAAATTAATCAATGTGATACACCATATTAACAAATTGAAGAATAAAAACCATATGATCATCTCAATAGATGCAGAAAAAGCTTTTGAGAAAATTAAATACCCATTTATGATAAAAACTCTGCAGAAAGTGGGCAGTGACAGAACCTACCTCAGCATAATAAAGGCCGTATATGACAATCCCACAACAAACATATTCCCAATGGTGAAAAGTTGAAAGCATTTCCTCTCAGATCAGGAAAAAGACAAGGATGTCCACTCTTGCCACTATTATTCAACATAGTTTTGGAAGTCCTAGCTACGGCAATCAGAGAAGAAAAAGAAATAAAAGGAATACAAATTGGAAAAGAAGAAGTAAAACTGTCACTCTTTGCAGATGACATGATACTATACATAGAGAATCCCAACAATGCCACCAGAAAACTACTAGAGCTAATCAATGAATTTGGTAAAGTAGCAGCATACAAAATTAATGCACAGAAATCTCTTGCATTCCTATACACTAACAATGAAAGATCAGAAAGAGAAATTAAGGAAACAATCCCATTCACCATTGCAGCAAAAAGGATAAAATACCTGGAATAAACCTACCTAAGGAGGTAAAAGACCTGTATGCAGAAAACTGTAAGTCACTGATGAAAGAAATCAAAGATGACACAAACAGATGGAGGGATATACCATGTTCTTGGACTGGAAGAATCAGTATCATGAAAAAGACTATACTATCCGAAGCAATCTACAGATTAAATGCAATCCCTATCAAATTACCAATGGCATTTTTTTACAGAACTAGAACAAGAAAATCTTAAAATTTGTACGGAGACACAAAAGGCCCCGAATAGCCAAAGCAATCTTGAGGGGAAAAAACGGAGCTGGAAGAATCAGACTCCCTGACTTCAGACTATACCATGAAGCTACAGTAATCAAGACAATATGGTACTGGCACAACAACAGAAATATAGGTCAATGGAACATGATAGAAAGCCCAGAGATAAACCCACACACCTATGTTCAACTAATCTATGACAAAGGAGGCACTGATATGCGATAGAGAAAAGACAGTGTCTTCCATAAGTGGTGCTGGGAAAACTGGACAGCTACATGTAAAAGAATGAAATTAGAACACTCCCTAACACCATACACAAAAATAAACTAAAAATGGATTAAAGACCTAAATATAAGACTGGACACTATAAAACACTTAGAGGAAAACATAGGAAGAACACTCTCTGACATAAATCACAGCAAGATTTTTTTTGACCCACCTCCTAGAGTAATGAAGATAAAAACAAAAATAAACAAATGGGACCTAATGAAACTTAAAAGCTTTTGCAAAGCAAAGGAAACCATAAACAAGATGAAAAGACAACCCTCAGAATGGGAGAAAATATTTTCACACAAATCAATGGACAAAGGATTAATCTCTAATATATATAAACAGTTCATGCAGCTCAATATTAAAAAAACAAACAACCCAATCAGAAAATGGGCAGAAGACCTAAATAGACATTTCTCAATAAAAGACCTACAAGTTGCCAAGAGGCACATGAAAAGCTGCTCAACATCACTAATGATTAGAGAAATGCAAATCAAAACTACAATGAGGTATCACCTCACACCAGTTAGAATGGGCATCATCAAAAAATCTAGAAACAGTAAATGCTGGAGAGGGTATGGAGGAAAGGGAACCCTCTTGCACTGTTTGTGGGAATGTAAATTGATAAAGCCATTATGGAGAACAGTATGGAGGTTCCTTACAAAACTAAAAATAGAATTACTATATGATCCAGCAATCCCACTACTGGGCATATACACTGAGAAAACCATAATTCCAAAAGAGACATGCACCCCAGTGTTCACTGCAGCACTATTTACTATAGCCAGGTCATGGAAGCAACCTAAATGCCCATCGACAGACAGATGGATAAAGAAGATTTGGTACATATATACAATGGAATATTAGTCATAAAAATGAACGAAATTGGGTCATTTGTAGAGACATGGATGGATCTAGAGACTGTCATACAGAGTGAAGTTAGTCAGAAAGGGAACAACAAATATCATATATTAACACATATATGTGGAATCGAGAAAAATGGTACAGATGAACTGGTTTGCCAGGCCGAAATAGAGACACAGGTGTAGAGAACAAATGTATGGACACCAAGGGGGAAAGCGGCGGGTGGGATGAATTGGGAGATTGAGATTGACATATATACACTGATATGTATAAAACAGATAACTAATAGGAACCTCCTGTATAGCACAGGGAACTCCATTTCGCTGTACAGTAGAGACTGACACAACATTGTAAAACAACTGTACCCCAATAAAAAAAATTATAATAAAAAAATTTTTTAAAAAACCTCACGAAGACGATGACATTAGAATAGGTTCTGAATGACATGTAGCCTTTGGATATTCAGAGATGGAAGTGCTTCAGGTACACAGAGGAAGAATCAGGCCATTTAGTTTTGTTTTTTTTTTAACATCTTTATTGGAGTATAATTGCTTTACCATGGTGTGTTCATTTCTGCTATATAACAAAGTGAATCAGCTGTACATATACATATATCCCCATATCCCCTCCCTCTTGTGTTTGGCCATTTGGTTTTGGTATGAAGGGAGAGAGGCAAGAGAAAACACTACAGAGTTTACTGGGGGAAAGGTTATAAAAAGAATTGCTAATATGATCAAATGTTGTAGAAGGAAGATGAAATGGACTAAAAAGAGAGTATTAGATTTATTATCAGTGAGAGAAAAGAGGACTGGCAAGAGCACTGAAGGTTGGTTAGTGAAAAAGTAGAGACAATGGATTTTTGAATAAAAGTCTAATGGATTAGGAAAAAAGAAAAAAACAAAGAACACTTTCTTCCTCCAGGAAGGCAGTTCCCATCTATGACTCCTCCAGGAGGTGCCTCAGCTTTTGTGCTGAGGCCAGGTTCTTCCTGGCAGTGATGGGTTCCTGAATACGCCACCTCAAAACATGCCTCTTTGGCATCTGGATTATTTTGAGCTAAAGGCTGTTGAGAACCAGCAGGTGCAGAGAAAGCTCTAAAGTCCTGTACCAGATAGAGGAGGACTCTTAACTGTTATCAGTGGAGAAGGCAGGAGCTTAAATCTGCATAACAAACCTTATTTTTTTATTTTAACTTTTTTAATGTTTATATATTTTTAATTTTATTATTTTTTTTTTTACGGTAGGTTCTTGTTGGTTATCTACTTTAAATATAGTAGTGTATACATGTCAATCCCAAACTCCCAATCTATCCCTCCCCCAACCCTTCTGCCTGATAACCATAAATTCATTTTCTGAGTCTGTTTCTGTTTTATAAATAAGTTCATTTGTATCTTTTTTTTAGATTCCACATATAAGTGTTAGCATATGATATTTATCTTTCTCTGTCTGACTTACTTCGCTTAGTATGATAATCTCCAGATCCATCGATGTTGCTACAAATGGCATTATTTCATTCTTTTTAATGGCTGAGTACTATTCCATTGTATTATGTACCACATCTTCTTTATCCATTCATCTGTTGATGGACATTTAGGTTGCTTCCATGTCTTGGCTGTTGTAAACAGTGCTGCAGTAAACATTGGGGTGCATGTATCCTTTTGAACCATGTTTTTCTCTGGATATATGCCCAATACTGGGATTGCTGTATCATATGGTAGCTCTATTTTTAGTTTTTTTTAGGAACCTCCATACTTTTCTCCATAGTGGCTGGACCAATTTACATTCCCACCAACAGTGTAGAAGAGTTTCCTTTTCTCCACACACTCTCCAGCATTTATTGTTTGTAGATTATTTTGATGATGGCCATTCTGACTAGTGTGAGGTTATACCTAGTTGTAGTTTTGATTTACATTTCTCTGATAATTAGTGATGTTGAGCATCTTTTCATGTGCCTCTTGGCTATCTGTATGTCTTCCTTGGAGAAATGTCTACTTAGGTCTTCTGCCCATTTTTTGATTGGATTGTTTGTTTTTTGGATATTGAGCCACATGAGCTGTTTGTAAATTTTTGAGACTAATCCCTTGTTGGTCTCATCCTTTGCGACTGTTTTCTCCCATTTTATGGGTTGTCTTTTTGTTTTGATAACAAACCTTATTAAAAACCCTGTTCACCATACTTTTCCTGGATGCCTTCCTGTAACTTGCCTCCACACCCAGAAGCTCAAATGCCCTTTTTCTTTGTTTAGCCTAACGTGGTATATAAGTTCAAGTTCTAACCACCTCTTTGGGTTACTCATCACTGGGTGCTCCCGTGTGTACCTGTGTGATACACATGTTAATAAACTTCTGTTTGTTTGTCTGCTGTTAATCTGTCTTTTCCCCATCTGATTTATAGGGCCCCAGCTGGAGTATTTAAGTTGAGTAGAGGAAAGACGTTTTTTTTCCTCCTCTACAGCAGCCTCAGCCAGTGTCTGAACATGACATGTGTCAAATGGGTTATGTGGGGATAAGCAGCTTTACTTAAAATTTAGCATTGACCTGGACATAAGAGGTGATCAAGAAAGGAAAGAAGATATCCAGATAAGAATTTTGAGATAGGGAAACACAATTTTACTTGAACATTGTCTGAGAGTCAGTTGCATAAGCTCAGGAGGTGATAGCTAGGGTTGCCAGACTTAGCAAATGAAAATTTAGGATACCCAGCTGCATTTGCATTTCAGATATAGACAACTAATCTTTTAGTATGTGTATATACCTTAAGATAAGCATTTCTTAAATAGGACTGCCAGAGTAGTTTGCCTGTTAGAGGGTGAAAGAAAAAATATGTATTTTAGCATTGAGTATGCCCCAAATATTGCATGAGATATATAGAAAGAAAACTATTCACAGTTTACTTGAAATTCAGTATAACTGCTTGTCCTTAATTTTGTCTGGCAGCTCTAGTTATGATATCTGCTTAAAGAAAATCTGCTTAAAGACAAATCATGTCTTAATTCATCAGAAAACCTAGTCTTTTAAGGTTAGATTTGAATTTGAGATGCCTTAGTCTAACGTGTTTATTTTTGGATGAGAGTAGGAAGTGTCCTGTTCTGGGTCATGGAGCCAGTAGTCTCAGGACCACATCTCAACCTTGAGCTCTCTGACTCCCAGTTCAGATCTCTTTCTACCCCATTACTCAGTCTCCTTCCAAAAAAAGATACATTTCTGGCACCTATGATTCAGCACTGTTCTTTTGAGTTTTTCTATCCTCTTTCTTATCAAATAGGTCCTCATCATGAAATGGCTTTTTTATTTTTGTCAATGCACATTCTGAGTAGTTAGTAGACTTCTCAAAATTTTACACCTGTCTGTCTGGGTCCACATATCCATATTTCTATTTTTGAGATTAAAATAGTTATTGTAGAAAATTCAGAAAGCATAAAACAGTTCTAAGAAGAAAATAAAAATTGCCCGTAATTTTCTATGTTTGTGGATAGCTACCACAAGCATTTTGGTGGGACCCTTATTTTTCTGTTTAAAAAAAACTGAGGTACAAAATTATATATTTATTAATTATATATAATTATATACATGATTATAATCTATATGTATTTTTATCTATTAACTATATAAAATACACATTATGTATTTTATAATTTTATATTAAATTTATTTTGATGTATTTGTTTTTCATACACTTTAATGTTTAACTATATAATTATAAAAATATGTTATATATTTATATATTCATAACATCTATTATATTTTAAATATTTCAAATATATATATAAGCCTATCTATATATTTTATAACCTGCTTGTATAAATTAACAATATTCTTATGTATTTTTATTTTATTAATATTTTCTACTACAGGATACTTAGTGGCTGGATAGGACTCTGTTACATGGATACACTATGCTTTAATCAATCACTTTCCTATTAAAATTCATCGAGTCTATTTTTTTCCCCTTGATAGTAATTGATGCTCTGATGAACATTATTATAGATAAAACTTTGCATACTTTACTGATCCTTTCCACATTTAAAGGGTAGATGTCAATTACTGAGTTGTAGAGGAAGCTCATTTTAAAGGTTATTGATTTATATATATTACCAAAATATTCTGCAGAAAGATTAGGCCAGTAAATAGCTAATAAGCAAGGTATGGGAGGATACCTTTCCCACACCTTTGTCAACCAATGGTTATTGGCAATTAAAAAGTGTCCCAAAGAGAAGTAATACTATGACAAAAAGTTATTTCCTTTTTATTTCATTGGTAACAAAAGAGAGGCAGAAATTTTTCATGTATTTATAGGCCATTCATACTTTTTCTATAGTGATTTGTTCATTTTTCTTTTTGCTTGTATGTATTATTCCCCGATTGGAATGTTCATTTTTCTTACTAACTGAAAATTTAAAAATATTATTAAGATTCTTAATCTTTTGTTTTATTGCATACCATAAATATTTTTTTTAGTTTATCTTACATTTTTAATTTTATTTATGAATGTTTTCATTATGAAAAAGTTCTGAGTTTGTATGTAATTAATTCTGTCAGTTTTTCCTCATAGTCTTTGAAGTTATGGTGAGAAAGACCCTTCTTCATTTGCAAAATATAAATACTCATCTGTATTTTTCTTCATTTTTTAATGAACAAATTGAGCTGTCTGCATTTAACTCTTTAACCCAGCCTGAATTTTTTTGGTGTTTTCTTCTTGATTTTTACAATCTGGACATTTTAAGCACATTGAAAGAAAATAAAAATCTGTAATGAAAACAGACTTTTTCACATATAGTCATTTCTCCCATTTCTGCATAGAAAAAGTACATGTGCAAAGAATGTGTAAATGTTATGACCCCCAGGGAGCTCTCAAGAGAGATCACTTCTTTAATGTCTTAATGCTTCAAAGGACCTGCGAACAAAGAAGGTTTTTCTTTTTCTATTGACCTATTATATTTGCATAATCTTTTCTGATGTCACATAGAAGAAGAGAGAAGACTTGTTATGGCAACAGAAGGCAGAACTAGGACAGATGGGTGAAAGTTACACAGAGACAGAGCTCAGCTCAGAATAGGGAAGACAGTGCTGCCTGGAAGTCATTGTTCTGACCTTCCAGCCTAAGGCTTCACCCAGAGAGCGCCTTTCTTAGGATGCTTTATGATGAGAGTTAATGGGCAGGTACCCCATCATCATGAGAACAATGTTTTTCAGTCAAACAATTTAAACCTCACAGTTCTAGTTGTTATTTATTATCCCCAAACTAGGCTCTTAAAACAACCATTTTATTTTGCTCACAATTTTGTGGGTGAGGAATTGGGGTAGTTTTGGCCTGGGATCTCTCATGAGGTTGTGGTTAGTTGCTGGTTGGGGTGCATTAACCTAAGGCTCTGCTGGGCTGGATGTCCCAGATGGTTCAGTCACATGGCTGGCAGAGGATGCTGGGTGTTGGCTGAGAGCTCAGTGAGGACTGTTGACCTGAGCTCCTACACGTGGTTTCTCAAGCATAGTGGCCTCAGGGTAGTCAGACTTACATGGCACCTGGAGGAGTTTCCCCAGAGCAGGTATCCCAAGAGAACCAGGTGTACGATGAATACTGTAGTCTTTTCTGATCTAGTTTTGGAAGTCCCATAGTGTCACTTCTGTTGTACTCTGCTGGTTAGAGCAGTCACAAGCCCAACCAGTTTCAAGGTGAGGGGTATGTACTCCACTTCTCATTGGAAGGAGTGTAAAAAAATTTGAGACCATTTTTTAAAACTGCACATCTATTGATACGTGTTTCTATTACCCTGCCTCCTCTTCACCCATGGTTTGTTTCACGGCTCCACTCTGCTTTGTCCCAATGCAGAGATATAGTTGAGGGTGGGAGTTTGCCATAGGGGGACATTGGATCTCTGCCTGTTTATAAGACATCTCAAGCAAACCGTTTGGAGATTTTGTTATTTCAATGTTGTACAGAGTTACTATCTTTAGATTTGTTGAACATCAAACACTTAACACATAGTGAAATTAGAATGTGATTCATTTATTTCCAGAGAAACTCTAACTTAGCTAGGGAGAGATGGTGTGAATATGTTACGTTGTCCCTGGCTTCCATTTAAAATATCTGTACTAGGGTTCTAAGATTGACATTGGTTGCTGATCCATAACTCTCTGGCACGACAGGCTGAATCTGCTGCCCCTTCGTGGATTTCTGGGATTGACCATCTCTGACCCCAGGCTGGGTTCAGCCTTTGGTCAGCAGCTCTGCTAAGCAGGCTACACGATACAAAGAATGTTATGTAGGATTCCTTCCCTGGGTGGAATGTCCTTTAAAATTCTGCATTCCTTTGATACAAACCTTTGAGAGCCTAGATAGGCTAAATAGGCAAGAGCCCCATCATTTAAAGCAGAGAACACTGAGTTACAAATGAATTTATGTAATTCAGTGGCATTGCCATAACCTGGAAGCTGAAGAGTCGGGCAGGCAGCCCCTGCATTTGCTATCTGGCTGCGTCTGCAGAGCTGCTGTGCCTGCTTTAATTAGGGCACGTTTACAGTTCCAGAAGCGTATGAAGGCAGCATCTATCTGTGCATTTATGTCCCAATAACATCACAATGGCCTAGGGTTTATTTGCATCAATTGCCCTGGGGTGTGGATAGCTTTCTGATTGCTAGCCTTGCCGGGTGCAGCCTGGCAGGGACCACAGCAGTGGACTGGGGAAGGAGTGAAGTTGTGTAACAGCAGCTGCAGTGCTGAGCTGTGCTGCATCTTTTAAGGGGATGGCAACCAAGACCACGGGATTTGGCCTAATGAGACAGTGAAAACTGGATGTGGTGAGTTGGATCTCCCTTTTTGACCTACTTTAGAAGCTGTTCAAGTATTTAAAAAAAAAAAAAAGAGCAAATGAACTGGGCAGAAAACTCTAGCTATAAAATACATTGTAGATTCAATTAACCATTTTGAAGGTCCATTTTTCTCAATGAAATATATGTTCACCAAATTTAAGTCCTAATATATGTGGCTATCATCTAGGGATCAAACTTTGTAAGCAAGCTCTCTCCTATTTACCCTTTTGCTTCCTAATCTGTCCTTTTGTTCTCCTGTAATATCATAGCTAGCCTTCAGGTTACCTATGCTTGGAGAAGGTTTCCTGTCTTAAAAAGTAAAGATACCCAAACTCTCTGGCATTAGCAAATGTTGGCCCAATATCAAGGCCCTTCTCTTGAGGACCTTTCATGTGATCATGGATCCAGACCCCCTGCTTAGTTTCAGATCTTGATCCTTCATTGTCAGCTGAAGCCTGCCCAGTGCTCCTGCCTTTGTTCTCCTTTTCTTGAGTTCATAAGCTATCGCCTCTTATGTCTCAGTGTGACACCCAGAGATGTAGCCACTGGACATTGTTTAGCTGTCAGATGATATTTGTTTAGCATGAAGACACATTCAGGAATACCTTCCCACTAAAGTAATGAAGAACAGAGTCAATGTATTTCTCCCTAGAAGCAGGGGATTGAGTAGGATTGTGCTTTATCTTCTGTTGAGATCTCTCTTCTGTGCTCGTCTTCTGTTGAGTTCATTAATTCATTCAACACTTATTTACTTAGTGCTTAATATGTGCAAGGTGCTGGAACACAGCAAGAAAATTTGACATCATGAAAAGTGGTGTGAATGGGACTTTACTGGTGGCGCAGTGGTTAAGGCTCAGCGCTCCCAATGCAGGAGGCCCGGGTTCCATCCCTGGCCAAGGAGCTAGATCCCACATGCATGCCGCAACTAAGAGTTTGCATGCCACAACTGAGGCACCCACGTGCCGCAACTGAAGGAGTCTGCTTGCTGCAACTAAGACCCAGTGCAACCAAATAAATAAATATAAATTTTTTAAAAAGTGCTATGAAGAAAATTTAAGCAAAATAATGTGATAGAGGGTGATTAAGGACCAGGGCTTGAAAAACGTTATAAATTCGGTGGCCAGCCAAGTCATCTCTAAGGGAATAGAGACCCAAATGACAAAGACTAACCAGGCAATGATTTGGGGGAAAAAACATTCAGGCAGATGAAATGTGTAAAGGTCCTAAAGAGGGAAGGATCCCAACAGGGGCACATAGGCAGAGGTGAAGTGAAATGAGGTGCAAGAAGATGTTTAAAGGCTGGGCCGAGAAGTTTAGATTGTGTCCTTAATAGTTGTGGTAATGCTGTTGTAGAGGTTTAAAGCAAGAGAATGGTACAGTCTGATTTTATGTTAGGGCTAAGACTGGAAGCACAGATGCCAGCTAAAAGCCTAGATCCATGTTTCAGGTAAGAGATGATGGTGAAATGTGTGAGAGTGTAGTATCCCTACTAGACAGGGTTGGCCAAAGAATGGCTAGGACTTGATGGATTTATATGGAGAATGAAAGAGAAAGAGCAAGGTCAAGGATGGTCTCAGTTTTCAGCCTGAACATCTGAATAAGGTTGTGTCATTTACTGAGACGGGTAAGGCTAGAGGGGAAGCAAATTTGGAAGAAATGGATGCTTGTATCTGGGGTACAGAGGAAAGGTAAGATTTGGGAATTTTCAGTTTAAACATGGTATCTAAATCCACTGGACAAGATGCAAGTAGTTCTTTAATTCAAGTGTTATAAAGACAAGTCCAAAAGACAGGGGTAAAGAAATAATTTCTTAGCTTATAAAAGAGACTGAGAAGTGGCTTAATGTGTCTATTGTACAGAAGAGCAAGAAAAGAAAAAATGGGCTCCAACTGAAGTAGAAGGGATTTACTGGGGCTAAACAGACACGTAAACCAAACTGAACACCTGAAGCGAATCTGGAGCGCACTTCATCATGATTTTTTTATAACTACATGTAAATGTGTAGCTAAACATACATATCATATGTGTATATCTCAATGCATTTTCACAAAATAAAAATATCTATGTAACCAGCACGTAGATCAAGAAACAACGTTACTAATACCACAGAAACCCACTCGTGCTGTTCACTATTAGAAAAATGACTTCTAATAGCATAGGTTAATTTTGCCTCCTTTAAAACTTTATATGAATGGGATCATACAGCTTTTACTATTTTGTATCTGTCTATTTTTACTCAACGTCAGGTTTGTGAGATTTCTTTATACTGTGGCAGATCCACCCTGTGATGAACAGTATCCCATTGTAGGAAGATACTAGAATTCGTTTACCCATTCTACTCTTGATGGGCATTTGAGTAGTTTCTAGTTTTGGGCTAATATGAATAATGCTATCATAACCTTCCGGTATATGTCTTTGGTGAACATATTTACACCATTCTACTGGGTATGTAACTAGTAATGGGATTGCTCCATCATGGTGTACGCTTATGTTCAGCCTTAATAGATACTGCCAAACATTTTCCAAAGTGGCTGTTAGCAATTTACGCTTGCATTAGCGGTATATAAGGGTTACGGTTGTTCCAAAGCCTTGACAACATTTGGTATTATCGGTCCTTTTCATTTGAACAATTTTGATTGGTGTGTAAGTGGTATCTCATTTTAGTTTTAATCTGCATTTCCCTAATGACTAACCAATTTGAACATATTCTCGTATTTTATCGCTCACTTGAGTATTCTCTTGTGAAGTGTAATTTCAAGCCTTTGGATCATTTTTCTATTGCACTTTCTGTCTTTTTCTTACTGGATTATAGGAGTACTTTATGTATTCTATCAGTGTCTTCTCAGATGTGTGGGTTGTGAATATCCTTTTTTCACTCCATATGTTGCCTTTTCATTCTCTTTTAATGGTGTTTTGTGATAAACAGAAGTGATTAATATTAATGTAGTCAAGTTTTGTTTTTCCCTTATGGTTAATTTTTTATTGACCTTGTGTATCTTAAGGTCACAGAATTTTTTCTCATATATTTTTCTGTAGAAGATTTTTTGATTTATTTGTCACATTTAGATGTACACCACATTCAGAATTGGGGTATGTGTGTGGTGTGAGGTATGGATGCAGATATATATTTTTCCCTCTGTGAATATTCAATTGACCTAGCACCAGTGTTTGAAAAGTCCACTCTTCCCCCACTACAGCACAGTGTTGCCTTTGTCATCAATCAGGTGACTGTAAATGTGTGGGTTCATAAATGTTTTCAACATTGAACTGACCTTCCCCTTCCTCCACCAAATGGTAACCATAAAAAACCAATACCTAAACTTGAAATATAATTTAAGGTCTTCTAGTCCAGTGGTTCTTAACATGTGGTCCCTGGGCAGCAGCAACAGCATTACTTGGTACCTTGTTAGAAATGCAAATTTCAGGGCTCCATCCCAGACCTATTGAATCAGAAACTCTAGGGTTGGGGTGCAGAAATCTGCATTTTAACAAACACTCCAGGTGACTGTGATTCAAGTTCAGGTTAGAGAAAAAGAATCCTAGCACATCATCTTTTCATAGATGAAGGTACTGAGAGCAAACCAAACTGTTTTTTGTTTGTTTTGTTTTGTTTTAATCAACCATGATGAAAATATAGCAGTTTTACTGACATGGAGCACATCTGAGAACTTCAAAATATTTAACATTTCTAACCTGCACAAAATGGTTAGTACATTTAGTTTAATAGGAATTTTTTGTGAGTGGAGATTTTTAGAGGATGGGTGACTGGAAGGGTTTAGAACCTCTTTCCCTGTGCCACTGCATGCCCCCAAACACTGGTTGGGCCGACAGAGGAAATACCCCAAGGCAGAAAAATGATGGTCTAAGAGATTTCTCCAAGACGATTCAACCTATTGTTCACGACATGTACCCATCTCTTTGAAAGCTTTTCAGACCTATTTTTAATCTCAAGTCTAATTTCATTGGTTGAAGGATAGTTTTCTTATCCTTCTCTACATATCTTTTCTAAAAACTTTTATTGAAGTATAGTTGATTTACAGTGTTGTGTTAATTTCTGCTGTACAGCAAAGAGATTCAGTTATACATTCATTCTTTTTATATTCTTTTCCATTATGGTTTATCACAAGATATTGAATATAGTTCCCTGTGCTATTATGTAGGACCTTGTTTATCCATTCTGTATATACCAGTTTGCATCTGCTAATCCCAAACTCCCACTTCATCCCTATGCTACTCCCTCTCCCTGTTGGCAACCACAAGTCTATTCTCTATGTCTGTGAGTCTGTTTCTGTTTTGTAGTTAAGTTCATTTGTGTCATATTTGAGATTCCACGTATAAGTGATATCACATGGTGTTTGCGTCTCTTTTTCTGACTTACTTCACTTAGTATGATAATCTCTAGGTCCATCCATGTTGCTGCAAGTGGCGTTACTTCATTCTTTTTTATGGCTGAGTAATACTCAACTTCTACATATCTTAATATTTAAGTGGGTACAGCCCTAGTCCCAGAACCACACAAATGGAGGCAGCTCCATGGTCCCAGGCTCTGTGAGTTGTTGGTCTCTCTTTAGCAGTACCTAGGAGGACTATGTAGCCCTTCTTAGGCTCAACATCTGCATGATCACCTCCTTCAGCTCCTGGAATGAGCCATCACCCCAGAGGTGTCTCTGAGTTCCTCCTTACAAGAGAATATTTAGCAGATGTCCAGAAAAGGCCATATGACTTGTTGCCCAGTACGTCTTCTGTTCTTGAAATCACATGGTAAGACAGGTGTGTGCTGCACAGAGGGTGCTTTCTGAATGTAGATAAGATCTGGGAATTGCCTACAAGGTATGTCTAAACCTCCACTGATTAGAATAAGCAGAGAAAAGAGCAGAGAGAGGTACTCAAGGCTTTTCAAACTAAGCTCAACTTCTGCTCCTCTGCTTGCTAGCCGATTGATATTTTTTCACTCATCTGCCTTATTCTAAGGCTGAATCTTCAGGTAGGCAATCTTGGAAATAGGCGAATCAATTCATATGTGTTGGTTCTCTCTTGCTCCCTCTGTTCTGCGAGTTTGGGCCAAGCCTTCTAATTCTCTTGCTTTCCTGTACTAGACAGTAGCTATTTCTTCTTAGAAACTTAGCTTCGTGGGACTTTCTAATGATAAATGAGTCAGGATTTCCAAGACTGCAAATGAAAAGGAGATCCTAAACTCTCAGGTATTATGAGTATTGTTGTTATTAAATTTTATCTTCTTTTGGAAATTGCCTTTTCCTGTTTGCTTCTCTTTTAGTGTGCTACCTTTTCATGACCTTCACATTATCTGTTTGCAGAATGCGTAGATCTGATGCTTCACATTTAACACGGGACTTTTCATCTTCAAAGAACTCTTCAAATAAGCTAACTGAAAGGAAACTACAGAAGAGTACAAAGTTAACATTAAAAAAAAAAAAAAGCCCTCTAAACACGGACCTAGAAAGATGATGGCAAAAAAGCAAGTCAATCAGAAACATATTTATGAGACTAAATTGAAGGTTTGGAGCAAAGTCTGGCTGGAGGTCAGGTGGCAGTATTCCCCGGGGATGTGTGCCTTTGCTCTATCTTGCTATTTATCAGTCAGGGTGTTCAAACTTGGAAAAACTTGCCTGTGCTACTGATTCTCAATCGCAAGACCAACCCACTGGCATTTTCTCACCCTCTTGCTGTTTGTAGCCACAACTGGGTAAATAGAAGTTCAAATTTAGAAGTAGATGAGTGATACCTCTCCAAACTCTACTCCCATGGAAAGTTGGGACTCCATTTGGGTGAGCAGTTGTTCTGGCTTTTGTAATTGTAGTTGGACTTTTTGATTTGCTAGTTTGATTTTGTTTGCACCATGCATCGGTATTTTCCCAGCTGATAATGGAAGGAAATAGCATGTTTGAGTTGGAGAGCTCCAAGGATCTGTATAATGTGAGGCCAGGTACCTTCACGGCTCTAACCCAGTATCTAACATAATCCCTGGCCCAGCGATTATTGATAGTAGGCATTGGTAGTAGAGTGAATAAGTCAATTAATGAATCACCTTGGGTCCCTTGGAAAACCCTTGGATGGCTAATGTTAAAGGCTACCTGAACATGACCCTCTGCCTGCTTGACCTTCTCTTTTTATGGGTGACTTTTAGGAAATATAACACACTCATGATCCAGGTTTCTTCCTGTGTAACACAATAACTGGATATTGTGAATAGTATCTCTAGTTCATTCAAGTTCCTTATTGCCTTGAAGCTCTCTGACATATACATGCTGTTTTTCTCCATTATGAGCTGAGAAGAAGATTTGCATATGTTCTGAGTCATTTACTTCACACCAGCAAATAATAAGTACTGAACCACATTCCAAAGTCCAGGTGTGCTGCTGACCCCATATAAAATAACGATATTTTATGGAAATCTCTTCTCTACCCCAAGCTGTGAAACATGGCCACAGTACCTCGTATGATGAAAGTAACATTTTATTGTTAAATGAAACCTAGACTCTCAATATTTGGGAATAGAGGGAAATGGGAAAGATCTTTGAGGCTCAATTTCTTTTCTCCTGAATTTCACCTGACTCTTGGGAATCTCAAGTCATTTATGCCTGCCACCTCCATGTAGACCTTCCATATATTGGGTTGGCCAAAAAGATCGTTTAGGATTTTACATAAGATGTGACAGAAAAACCTGAACTTCCACCTCTGTAACATTTTGGCCAGGTGTGGATACCTGATTCTCTATTATTCCATAACAGAGCTGAGACAAGGCCAACAGAGAAAGGGTTGTTATTTCTTGTCCAATAAGGCAAGCGGTTAAGAGTGTCTCTGGCATCAGACAGAAGTAGGTTCAAGTCACTGTCTGCCAATTTTTAACAGTCTGACTCTAAGCAGTTCACTACCCGTCTGAGTCTCACTTTCTTCATCTATGGAATAGGGAGGTATATAATACTCATTTCCTGGGACTACTGTCAGCACTGAATGAGATAATTCCAGGAAAATGTAGCATGGTCTCTGGCACATAGTAAATGTTCAGTAAATGTTTCATATTATTTTTATAACAAAATGCTACTATAGATCAGGAGATAGCAAAAGAGAGAGCAACACAAAAAGGAACAGAAATCCACATAATTGGGTTTCCAAGGGATGGCTTCCTTCCTGGGCTTCCAGGATTCAACCTGCTCTAACTGCTGTTACGCCTCAGTGGGTGGGCCCCCGTCTTGGGACATGGCAACTCGCAGCCTGAGCCTAGACTCAAGGGTGTGCAACCAGGGCCTGACAGGATTTTCTTCTCCCTTCTGCTTAAGACCCTCCTTCTCAGTTTCATTTTCCTGACTGAGAAGCTGCCTCTTGCCAGACAATAGAAACTAGAGCTGATTTGCCCTCTGAGGAAAGGCCCCTGCTGATGTGGGAGAGGAAAGGGTGGCCTCAGCAGGGAAACAATGGAATATAGCAAAACAAGCCTAATGCATATGCAAGATATGCACGGAAATAGCAGCAACAGGGACGTTCCATTATATCTAAAACTTTTTCTCACTATTCTGTGATTTTCCCTATTACCTTCAGATGTGTTCTCCCACACACAATTAAGACTTGTGTTCCATTCTTTTCCTTAAATTCCATCTGGGCAGTATCTTCCCTGGCAGAATAGCTCTTCATCCTCAAGCAGTAATACAAAACCCAGAGACAGGGATTGGTGCCTAACAGCAAGGGGAAGCTCCATGGCCTGCTGATGGAGGAGGTTGACGGGATGCTACCGAGCAGTCCTGATGGAGCAGCTCTGAAGAAGAGGGAAGGTATCTCCCCCTGGTAGAGCAGATCCTGTGAAGATCTTCAGAAAGCCTCGTGCCACTTCCCCATTCCAGGAAACGTTAGGAGTACGTATCACAGAACAGATTTCGCTTGGAAATTTTTTTTGTGTGTGCTTATCTCAGGGAGTACAATTGAAATAAGAAAGTGAAAAAAAATACATCCATGACTCGTTGAGAGTTGTTCCATACAGTCAAGGCCTATAGAACAGGTGAGACTATGGGGAGGCAGATTCCATAAAGGTTAAGACAGAGACAGGCTTGCCATGGTTTCAGATCCAGGCTGTGTCTCTTAGTAGCCATGAGTTCTTGGGCGCTTTCCGTAACCTTGCTAAGTTATAGTCTTTAAAAGGGGATCTACCTTATAGATATCTACCTTTAGCATAACAGTATCTACCTTATAGAAAATACAATTAGGTAGTACCTAATGGTATCTACCTTATAGGTTGATATAGATTAAATAATGTATATAAAGCACTTGGCATTTTCTACTGCTCATTAATATTAGTAATTCCTCTTCACTCTCTGGGACCCAGAAGAGCTCCTTGCAGGGAACAGGCGCCTTTAAAAGCTCTGGCAGATGCTGAGGGGATCAGGGAACAATTTTAGCTTGAAAGTAATAGCCCTAGCTAGTGACAGATACTGTTCTTTAAACCATCCCAATGCTGGTGACAAGGGCATGTGACTCTTTCCCTTTCCAACTTGTCCCCTCTCTGTGGCATAATAGCCTTTAAGTAACTTCATCCCAAAAATATATTTTAGGGACACATCTATCACGGGTGGTATGATGGTGAATTTGGTGTCAACTTGACTGGGCTAAGGGATGTCCAGATAGCTGGTAAAATGTTATTTCTGGGTGCTTCTCTGGAAGAGATTAGCCTTTGGATTGGTAGACTGAGTAAAGAAGATCACCCTCACCAATGCAGGACACCAGCGCATGACAGGATTTTATCCATTGAGAATCCGAATAGTACAGAAAGGCAAAGGTAAATTCTCTCTGCTTGAGCCGGGACAGGCATCTTCTCCCACCCTCAGGCCTTGGTGTTCTTGGTTCCTGGGGCTTCAGACTTGGACCGGGACACATCACCGACCCACCCTGACCCCCTTCGGACTCAGACTGGGTCTCACACCATTGGCTCTCCTGGTCCTCAGGCCTTTAGGTTTGGACTGAAACTACATCCCCAGCTTTCCGTGGCCTCCAGCTTGCAGATGGCAGATCGTGGGACCTCTCATCCTCCATAATAACATGAGCAAACCCCTTATAATAAACCTCTTTCTATATATCTCTATATATCTGATGGGTTCTGTTTCTCTGGAGAAGGCTGGCTAATAAAAGAGGAGTAAATAAACTCAGGCAGCTCTAGCTGGCTCTGCCTGGGAATAATTTTTTCATTTGCACTGTTAACGATACTTATCGGATCAGCATGGTTTAAATCCATCTATAAAACAAGGCAAACAGAAAAGAGATTCTTCTCTAAGGTCAGAGCTCATACCATGTTTGTGACTCTAAGACTCAGACTCTGGGCCCTTCCTGCCTAGACCACTGAAGCTTTTAGTTCCTCCTGATTTGTCACTCCTTTGTGGGGTCAACTTCTCATCTGCTAAGTTCTTTGGCTTTGTCATCTCTTGGCCTCCCCATCTTTCTACAGGGCCCAACCACCTGGTTGCTGTATCAGCCAGAGTTCAGTTTGGAAAGCAGAAATGACTCTCGGTATTTTAAGCCACAGTTGTTTATTGCAAGGAATCAGATGCTTTCCAAACCATTGGGAAGCCTGGGGGAAGGGGTTCTAACATTGGTCTCCACGGATGACTCCCAGAGCGCTTGTATTGCCTCTGAGACATCCACTGAACAACTGATTCCAGAAGACATTGGTGAGACTGCAATCCAGGGACGGAGCAACTTCCATTTCTGCCACCTTTGCCATTGGTGCATGACCCTCAATGAGCTGGTGATGGAGTCTGTCTACCGCTTCCCCTACAAGGGCCTCCTCACTCCCAGGAAGCTGGAGAATGGACACCGGAACAGGGTGGCAGAAGAACTTGACATTTCCATGGCCTTCTTGCCCCAAAGGACTTGCTTCTATCTTTCAAATCTCTTCCAAATGAATCTAGTATTTGAAATCTAATTCCCATCCAGCCCCCTGGTTGCACAGGAGACTGGAAAATGTAGTTTTTAGCTTTTTGCCTTTACAGTATAGAAGGACACACTGAAGGTAATTAGCTAGTACCCAGATAGGAAGATAGAAGATTCACGTGGACCAGGGATTGAGATCAGGTTGTTCATCAGCTAAAGATGTAGAGTAGGGTGGTTACCAGGAGTACAGAGGTGAGAGAAGCAGTCAACAAAGATGAAAACACAGCTTTGGGAAACTGAGTGGCAGAGGGTTATGAGCTGAAGTAAAGGGTACAGTGAAAAGCTGTCACGATTCAAACAAGGAGGACCGTCAAAGACGGGTAGACCCAGCAACAGAAATGGAAATGGAACGTAGCCACTTTAGGAGTTGTGGGCTTCTAATGCTTGCCTGGTCCAGAGCCTCAACTTACCTGAAGTAGGCAGGCCTAAGGCTGCAGATGGACATAGGCTCATTTGACTGGAACAGGGAACGGGGAAAGGCAGAGAGCAAAGCCACCTGGACACCAAGTCCCAGATCCCACTCGACCCTCAGAACCTCTCTGCCCCTCCCTGCCCACGCTTCCCCCCAACACTGGCCAGACTAAGTTGGTACCTACAGACACCTCCATCTCTCCTACTTTCTGCAGCACTTTCTTCAGGTTGCAAACTCTTAAATATCCTATACTGAGGTCTGCATAATTATATAAAAGCAGTGTAACTATGTTTTAAGTGTACTGGGAGAAGGTGCTAAAAACAGGACTATATGTGAGCCTGACGGTGATAACACTCCCTTATTAATATATTTATTTTAAGGAATCAATTTTATTTATTTATTTATTTTTGGTTGTGTTGGGTCTTCATTGCTGCATGTGGGCCCTCTCCAGTTGTGCTGAGTGGGGGCCACTCTTCATGGTACACGGGCCTCCCACTACGGTGGCTTCTCTTGTTGAGGAGCGCGGGCTCTAGGCACACGGGCTTCAGTAGTTATGGCACACGGGCTCAGTAGTCATGTCTCACAGGCTCTAGAGTACAGGCTTAGTAGTTGAGGCACACGGGCTTTGTTGCTCTGAGGCATGTGGGATCCCCCCGACCAGGGATCGAACCCGTGTCCCCTGCATTGGCAGGCGGATTTCCAACTACTGTGCCACCAGGGAAATCCCTCCTTATTAATATTAACTACTTCCTTATTAATGAAAACAAAATACTAAGCCCCTTTAAGAAGCATAATTATGTAAACATTTCCAAAGCAGTGGAAATAATTTATACCAACTGCAAAATAATAGTAAGCATTACAATGAAAACAGGAGATAATAAGAAAAAGAATACATATACACACATAGAGGTACACATATATAAGTACATGTCTGCACACACATACTTACACATATACACAGAAATCATCTTAAACTAAGAAAAAGAAGAACAACCAAAAAAAACCCCCCAAACCTCATATAACGTGAACTCTTTGCACTTAAAAGGTAAAATGTAGCAAGCAGTACTCACAAGCTAAAAATTACTTCCTTGGCAAAATAAGGTCTTTTGTGAAAGGAGTTTTTCAGCAGACACATTTTGACAATTGACACCCCATGAACACCATTTGTTAAAAACATTTTTTTGCTCTAATTTGATGAACCAGGAAGTGGAAATCGATAGGACTTTGCCAGATGCGTTCTTTGCCGATGCCCCGTCTTTCTCTCCTTTGCTCCTGTTCTGTAGTAGATAAGAGATAGGAGGAGCCCAGAACACAATATATGGATTTTTTTTCAAACTAACAGCAAAGGAAGCTACAGAACACTTTTAACTCCAGAAATGTTTTCAGCACCATGTTGCAGATTTGTTATGTAGCAGGACAAGCTGATTTCAAGCCCAAAGGTGGGTTGGGAGTTTATATGATCCCCCAGAACTTTAGGGAGAACCTTCCTCACTGGAGCACTCATCCCTACCTCTCAGCCCTGCTGGTTTCCATGACAACCAGGCCAGTGTCTAGTTCAGTTTTGCAAATACTTCCCAAAGCCCATTAGGCCTAAAATCTTCTTTATAGCCTCTCTAATCTGCCTTATTTCATCCAACTTTCCTATGGCCCCCACTCACTTTAATCTTCCTCAACTTGTGAGGTGAGAAACGCAAGATTCTATAGCAACAGATTTACCTAATAGCCATACAGAGACAGATATGAGAGAAAACCAAGGAAAAGAAGCTAAAGTAGTGCCCAGGTTACCTTCATGTCAGCTGCCTGATGGTCACTCAGTTTCTCATCTTGTTTTAGACTCTGGGATAATGGTCGTG
This sequence comes from Orcinus orca, assembly GCF_937001465.1. Taxonomy (NCBI): domain Eukaryota; kingdom Metazoa; phylum Chordata; class Mammalia; order Artiodactyla; family Delphinidae; genus Orcinus; species Orcinus orca. Next base: position 129,150,264 of record NC_064560.1, read on the forward strand.
CACATATTTGCTTGGCTCTTCTGAGCGGATGTGCTCCAAGAAGATAAAATAAAAGTGATGATGCAACACAGTAACAGAAACACTGTTCTAGGAGTAAAGACTTGAGCTCTGACCTTGAGTTTCTGTCTCAGTGACCTTGAACTACTCTGAAAGTACAAATGGGTTAGAGGATCTCTGGAGAAACTTCCTAGTTTTATCATTCTATGACCTAGTGTGAGCAGGACAAGTCTTCTCACCTTCAAATAAATTGGTGTTTCCCTAATCAAATATTCTTCCTGCAGGTTGGTGATTAAACAGGCCAATCCTAATCTTGACTCAAGAATAAGACGGAAAAAACAATCTGTTACTGTTTAGAGAGAGAACTTCCAAGTATTCCTTCAAAAGGGCCCATTTTGTTCCACAGTTCACAGAGCAGGAATGGAACTTTTGGGGACATCTCTAAAGATACAGTATTTCTCTTTCATTAAGTCTGTGCTCAGACACATGCTGGCATTCACCTGACAGCTTTATCACTGATTTAAGTGTTTCAAAATCATTCTATATTAACTAAACTGTTCACAAAAAATCTTACCAGAAAACGTTCTGTAAAACAAAGCTATGTTAAGGAGTAGTTGGTCCAAAGTAAAGATATGTTTATTTCTTCTGCAATTCTGCTCATCCCGACATGTCAGACATCCTAATTATCTTCAGCCACCCACCAAACTCAACCCAAAGGCTAATGTAGCAAATGAACCCCTTGAGGGTTATTTATATGTGACCCTCATTTATAAATGACATTGGTCATTTACATATGAAACAATGCATGTTTGTCATAGCACTGTTATAAGATCATTTTCTTAATATCACGTCAGATATTTAATTTTCTTACAGAAACTCCATATGAGTGAGAGTTTCATAGTAGACCTGATAGAGATTACACCTGAGGGGTCTGGAGGAAGAAGTGTTATGGTGGAGGAAATTGCAGTTTTGAGGATGCTGGGTCCCTGGTGGGGTAAGAGGAGGTCTTCTTACTGAGTGCTATTTGTCCCAACTAGTTATGGTGAAGTCCTGATTTTTATTTTCCTTGGAGTTAAGGAAACTTGATTTCTTTTTTTATTTTAATTTTGTGATTTCTGACTTCCCAGTTGCAGTGTATTGTATCAGGAGATACTATGAAACCAGTCCAATCATTCGTATGTGTTTTGTAAAATCGGCTAACTGTGGGTGCTTGCAGGGTATTGTCTCAGGAAGGCCTGGGCCAGTCCCTTTTTCTAAATCTAGGCAACCCACACCTACTGATAGAGTTAATTTGATTGGATTAAAATTTGAGTCCCATGCCATGTTGAATGAGCCATGTTCAGATGCTTCTGTATAGTGTTGCGTTTCATCATGGAAATGTTAGGTCATTGAGAGGGAATAACTGTCAGTAGATATAGAAAACATATGGCCTTTGGAATCTTGGTGATAAATGGACATCTTTTCATTTTCTTAAGGTTTCCTGTGTTGCCTGAGAAGTAGGAGTTATTTTTCTATGGAAGATTAAGGATTTTGCTGAATGCTTTGCTTTTTCACTGTACTGGGTCCTGAGAACAGTCATTTCATTACATTTAACTCAGTTACCGTAGGCTTGGCATAAAACACGGTCACACATACACACACAAACACCTAAAAGTACAAAGCCTGCAGAGCATTGTTCCAAAGTAAAATGAGATCTTTAAAAAATAAGCTAAAGGCTCAATAACTAATCAGTTTTCAAACAACTGCATTAATCCAGGAAAGAAGCCTTTTTATCCCTAATGTCCCCAAAGGACTTGCAGTGTTCAACATTCTGTCGCCATCTTGCAGACCTTTGCCTTGGAAGGTACTTCCACAGTATTACTCAACATATTTGGAGAAAATTCAGGAAGAGGCTTATACATCAAAGTGCAGGAAAGCCAACTTAAGCTTTAGAATAAATACTCCAATCTCGTATCTTTTCATATTAGTTATTTGCTCTAATCCTTGCAAAGCAACCTCTAATAGTGAGGGGAGGGGCTGGGAAAAGAGGAGGAAGGGAAACTACTGGGTTTGAATATCTGATTGAAAACAAACAAAAATGAAAATTCCAACATTCTTAAAATGTGAATTGGAGCATGCGAGTATGAAGAGGGAGAAAGGAAAAGTGTTCAAAATCTTTATAGTCTTCTTATCATAAAAACATATCCCCCCAGTGAGAATAATTTTTCACCAGGATTTACTGTAATTTAAGTGGTGAGTTCTGATTACCATCTGGGAGAAATAGAAACTAAATCCTTGTCATTACACTCTCATGTTCGTGAGATAGAGAAACAAATAGTATCTACCACATATATTTGATTTTTGTTTTTGGTACGGATTAAATTTGGTTACTATATGTAAATTGATTAGAATAGTACCTGGTGCATTGTAAGTCTTGTATAAGAGTTTGCTATTACGATCATTATATCTAGTAATAATGGTAAGTAACATTTAACAGTCCCTTAATACAGGGTTTCTTAGCCGCGGTACTACTGACGTTTTGGGATGGATAATCGTTTATTGTGAGGGCTGTCAGGCGCATGGCAGCATATTTAGCAGTACCCCTGGCTTCTACCCCTTGGATGTCGGTGGTCCCTCTACCCCATCCAGTTGTAACAACCAAAGAAGTCTCCAAACTGCCAGATGTCCCTAGAGGAGCGAAGTCGTGCTCATTTGGGAAACACTGCCTTAATTTATCCCTGGCACTAAAACCGGTGCCGTATTTGTGTTACGCATTTAATAGGTACTATTTTCACCCCCATTTTATAGATGCAGTGAAACGTTAGGTAATTGCCAGAGTCACACAGCCAAACATGCTAACGCCAGGATTCACATTTTTCACTCTGACATTACCCACTACATTATAATGTGTGTGAAGCTCTTAGCAGAGCAAATTACAATAATTATTTATTATTATTTCCAAGATAGTTTCTTCTTGTCATCTGGGATATTGGTGATGCAGTTAGTTGATTTCTAGAAAGAAAATACTTTCCATGCCCTGCCTCTTGTTACCATGAGATTCGGCTAAAATACTGGTAAAATAATGATATGGATATATTAGAGTTCTTCCAGTTTCCTGTTTATTTCAGCTGTCAAAATAATGTCTTTTCATCACAATTAAACCAACACTAATTGTGCATCTAAAGATATGAGACACTGTCCTACAAATATCTTTAAAAAACTGAGAAAGACTGGTTCTCCTGTGAGAGTTTGTCTTTCCCCCATCTTTGTCTGTAACTAAGGAGCATGCATGTTAGGATAGTGGGCCCCTGCCTCCTGGGAGCACCCGTCCCAGGCCAGGGCAGTGAGTCTGCCACCTGGGAATTTAAACCTTAGGATACCAGAGAGGCTGTGTTTTCCCTCTTCTGGGGATGAAGGTGAGAGATAGAATCTTTGGGAGTTAGTGGTGGTAAGGCTTCCACCATGTGGAAAGAGGCGAGCTGCAGTGATAGATACCCTGATACTCAGAGAGAAGCAAAGATGAGAGACAGAGTCTTGGAAGTCTTTAAATACCTGGCTTCTGTTGTTTCTGAGGCTGAGCTGCACTTCTGAGCCCCATGTATCTGGATTGTTCAGCCCATCTTTGATACCTGTGCCAGTGAGGTTCTTTGGACTGCTAGAAAAAATAGCCTGTCCTTTACAACCAAGAGGCTCAATTAATATTGCACCTATGGTCAAGAAGCTTACAAGACTTGAGAGATACTTGGTGGCACAGATCATGGAGGCCTGTGCATGCCTACCACATTCAGAACCTTTCATGGAGATTTGATAACTCTTGAAGCATTACGAAGGCTGGATTGGTGAGGTCATATATTGGGAACTAGGAGACCTCTTGGGAGCTATTGCAGAAGTTCAGGGAAAAAGAAATGGGCTCTCAAAGTGCAGATAAGATGAAGAAGAACTGAGATAAATCAGAGAAGAGCAGAAGATGTTGAATAAGAATCTCAAAGTACCTAGTGTGATACAGGAATCAGAGAGTCGATGTTTATAACTGTGTTCCTTTGGGAACTTGGGGGTAACTTGGAAGCCAGCAAATCCTAGCCTGGCTGTAAGTAACTAGGGAGGCTTTATTATCCTTGGTTAGACAGAGAGCCACATGGAGATGAGCAATGCATTTATTCACTCAACAAATATTTACTAAGAGCTTGCCACCAGTGGATGCTTTTCTAGGTGCTTGGAAAGATTAGAGGACCACAAAGACAAAAATCTGTGTCTCCTGGTCCTTCCATTCTAACAGGAGAGGTGGACAACATGTGCAGACTTGAAAGTGTCAGGGAATGAGGTTGGGGAAATTTGCAATTTAAAATCAGAGAGGGTCCTTTGAAAAGATAACATGTGTTTGTCTCAGAGATGCATTTTTTTTTTTTTTTTTTTTCCGGTATGTGGGCCTCTCACTGTTGTGGCCTCTCCTGTTGCGGAGCACAGGCTCCGGGCACGCAGGCTCAGTGGCCATGGCTCACGGGCCCAGCTGCTCCACGGCATGTGGGATCTTCCCGGACCGGGTCACGAACCCGTGTCCCCTGCATCGGCAGGCGGACTCTCAACCACTGTGCCACCAGGGAAGCCCTCAGAGATGCATTTTAAACCAAGACTTATGTAGACATCAGGAAACCTCTATCTTCAGCATAGAATTTACAATTTTCTCACAATTTCGTCCTTCTCTAAACATAGCAGAACCACCCATTTTTATGTCTAAAAGGGAGAGAGATGCATGATGGGTACATGTGGGATGTATTAGCTCACTACTGCAATCTTTGCCCTTAGTCCTGGAAGTTCTCCATCTTCTTCCTGTGGCTTCCTGCCAACTGTCATAAGCACGGAAGGTATTCATCTTTATCATCTGTCCTAGAACACGGGACTGCTCTCAGATTTAGGGTCAGTAGGTACACATAACCAGAATTACATAGATCCCACATAACTAGCAGGAGAAAGGGAAAAGGCATTAAAAGACAATGCTGTAACACAGGCTGTCACCCAGTATGTTGGTTTAATACATGTAAAATGCAGGCAGGAGCTTAGGTATTGCTGTAGACCAGTGCTGCCTGACGGAACTCTCTACCATGATGGAAATGTTTCTATCTGTGCTGTGCAATATAGTAGCCACCATTCACAAGCAATTGAGAACTTGAAATATGACTAGAGTGACAAAGAAACTATGCCTTAATTTAACTAGCCACGTGTGGCTAATGACTACTGGATTTGACCAGTAGCCTGGGCCCTTGATTTTTATAGAGTCCAGAATATCCTCTGAATCCTAGCTGAAGCCACTGTAATATCATTAGCTATTCATTTTAAAATGAAAATTTCTAGAAGCTGAATTATACTTTTAGGCAAGCATCTCTCAGGAGAAATGGCTCTAAAGTTATCCTTCTGGATTGAGTGTCAAGAGAGAAATTGTGTCCCCCAGTTTATGCAGCTGCTAGAAAAGGAGGCATATTTAGCAGTTTTACTAACAGCAAAATTGCATTCTCTCCGGAACCCATTCCACAGAGCAAATAGGTTCTTGGTTCCACTTCTGGTGACGCCAAGCTATGCCCCTTCTGGGGGGTCCTATTTAGAGAGTCACCAAGTGGGAGGGGTATATGTGGATGGCTGCAATGCAGGGTCTGTCTTTTTTCTTCTCCTGTTAAGCCGCCAAAGGCATCTCCCTGTGCTTACAATAGATTCCCCTACCTCCTCTCTCCTCTCTCTCTTCCTCCAGGAGAGATAATTGGACTATGTGATTTCCATTAAATGTAATGTAACACATGCAGATGAAACACAATAGCACAATGCATTAAGATAGAATCTCTTGGAAAAAAATGGTCTGGGTGTTTTTCCATTTGTTAAAATTAGCTAACAAATTATTTTTGTTTTGCACAATTAAATGCAAAGATTTCATTTACTCTTTTTAAAGGTTAGTTGCATTCCATACTCTTGTGAACAAATGATCTTGTTTCTCTAAGAGAAACATTGCAATTATTTTGTTGTTGTTTTGCCATATATGTGTATATGTAATACGTCTGTGTATATATATTTTAAAAATATATACAGATATTCACATACTCACCAACAGACCACATAGTGGTGCTCTAAACCTGCCAAAATCACACAGAAGAGCTTTGCAATTGTTAGGTGAAAATGCAGTGAGCCTGATTGCAGTTAGAATTCTCTCTGAAATGGACTACTGATAAGTTTCCTTTAAAAATATGTCTTCCAGCATTCATCATTTTGCAAGATAGATCCTTTGTACACACTCTAAAGTGACGAGTTGAACAAACAGCACTAAAGGAGAAAAAGCCATTTGAGAAAGCCCTGTCTCATCCATAAACCTGAAATAACCATTTCTTTTTCCTTCCATAATTATCATATTATTAGTTTTTAATTAGGTTCATGCCACAGCTCAGTGGCTAGGTTAAGAATCACATGCTGTGGACAAAAGGCAAAATGAGTTCAACAGTATCTATTTCAGGCACCTTATTTAATCAGTCTCCTTGTCCCATCCCCAAACCCTTTTGGCTGACAGTTGTGTTTGGTCGGCTGCGAAACAGTTCAGAAGGTCAAGGTCAGAGTGTTCTGGTACCAACATATGCTGTCAGGAACTAAACAGTTGGCTTTATTCTTTGAAGGTGTTTGGGTTTTACCAGTTAGATGGAGGAAACAAGAACAGTGAATTCTGTAACATAGCACACATGTGAAAGTTCAGTGTGATAAAAACAACATTGTTTTTTCAGCCAGACTGAATTGTGCTGGGGACTACTGTATGTTCAAAGCCAATTGTCTTTTCTTTCATGACTGGCCTTAGCTATGACACTACATCCCTGCGGGGCACTATAATTCACATGTAATCTAATTTTGTTTAGAATCGTGGGAATGTATGATTGGGGATGACTAGAGTAAACACTCTCTTTGCTTTCTTGTGGTGATTCAGGAGAAGTGTGGAAATTGTACTTCAGTAGGCATTTAGAAAAGATTTTGTCTTATATTTAGGTTATTTACAAATCAGATGGTCTATGTATCAGTTGTCTATTGTCATGTTAAGGCTGTGTAACAAATAACAACAAAACCTGGTGGCTTAAACAGTAAGCATTTCTTTATCTCATGAATATGCAGGTCTGCTGCTGGGTGGGTCCTCTGGTTACAGATAGGTTTAACTAATCTCAGTTGGGCTCCTTCCTGTGACTGTAGTTAGATGCAAGTCAGCTGGGTGCAGGCTGTTTAGGATGGGACAGCTGAGATCTCCTCCACGTGGTCTCACATCCTCCAGTAGGCTGGTCCAGGCTTGTCCTCCTGGCAGGAGCTGGGTTCCTAGGGAGGGGGACAGCAGAAGTATCCTAGGCCCCTGCAGACATATGCTCAGGGCTTGCACATTGTCACTTCTGCCACATTCTGTTCAACAGAACAAGTCACAAGGCAGCCCAGATTCAAGGGATGGGAAATAGACTTCACCTCTTGATGGAAGGAGAATCAGGGCCATTCAGTCAGGAGAATCATTCATTTTGGGATGAATCTACCATAATATGTGTGTTTTTACAAAGGTAATAGAACTGAACTCTAAAAGTACATTAGTAGCAAGCTTGTGAGAAGTCTAACTTAGTTTGAGATTTAAACCCTGTCCACTGCTATCAGAGCATGTGGGATACGTAAGAAATAAAAATGAGTAATCTAAAGGAAAACAATCGTAAAACTTCACTTGTTTATGACATTGATCACCTCGATTATTGAACTAGAGCAATGTTTGTCCATCTTATGGAAAAGCCTGAATGAACTTTTTGGCCATCCCAATACACTGTATTTCGTACCATCCACAGGCTAGCTCAGAACTCCAGTGAAACCAATCAAAGTGTTGTCCATTGAAGATAAGAATCTATAATACATGATCAATTAAACCTGTATAGTCATAATAAGAAATGGCTATTTCTTAGTGACTTGGACAAAATACAAACAGAAAACCATTAAGCTAGAATATTTACAATGAGATCCTTCCTGAAGAAATTTTTAGAATCCTCTTGCATCAAGCTTTATGTAACACAGAGATTCACGTCATAACCCTCGTTAGCCTGTGTGGCAGGTGTTAGTCATGTTTACCAGTGGATAGAGTTCATTATTGTATTCATTTCCCTTCTGTTCTGAACATAAAACCATTCAAATTGCAACACAGGAGCAAAAAACAAAACAGACAGTCATTGACGTCTCCAGCAAATCTTTGTTCTTGTTATTAGATTACAGTTCTTCATATACAAGCTGCTGGAGGCTGGTGGGTACATGTGTGAGCTTCTACTTTTTTGCTGTAATTGTGGGATGTCTAAAATGAAGACAAACGCTGGGATGATCCCTTTGGTCATTGGTTTTCAAAATTGGTGCACATTAGAATCATTGGAGAATCTTTTAAAATACTATCTTTTCCTCACCCAAGGTAAACTGAATCTGAATCTCTGGTGAGGAGGGCCCAGGCATCAGTATTTTTAACAATTTCCCGGGTGATGCTAACGTTTAGCTAAGGTTGAGAACCACACTTTCAGTGAATGACCAAAGGATGCGGTGTTAATTTGATTCAAGATTCAAGTCTACTCACGTACCCGTTGCTTTATTCTTGTCCTTTATTTAAGTCTGTAAATGCACAATGTTGCTTAAACATCCATATTAAAAGTTAAAAACTAAATCAATTGTCTTTATGTGTATACAATTGATTTTTTTTTTTTTTTTTTGCGGTACGCGGGCCTCTCACTGTTGTGGCCTCTCCCGTTGCGGAGCACAGGCTCTGGACGCGCAGGCTCAGCGACCATGGCTCACGGGCCCAGCAGCTCCGCGGCATGTGGGATCCTCCTGGACTGGGGCACGAACCCGTGCCCCCTGTATCAGCAGGTGGACTCTCAACCACTGCGCCACCAGGGAAGCTGCTACAATTGATTATTTTTATCTGGATCCTTAGGTCTTTGGAGACAGATGTCTAAGTATATCTAGTGTCTCTGGCAACTTATGAGTTCTTATTGGGAAGAATTAGGAAGATTTGCTGACAACCTCCTTTCAAGCATAAGTAAAATCCTAAGTTATGGTTTTGACTACATAGACCTAGTCTGTTAGGCCTGACAGTAGTGCAAGTTCTCCCTTATTACTGCTCAACAATCCTGAGGAAAGATGAGAAAAACACACCCAACATCAAAATCTTCTTTCTCAGCAGCCTAAGACCAAAGATGAAAAAAGACCAGAAAGCTGGAGGAAAAGTTTATCCTCCTTTTCTTTGTTTTCTTATTAAAAGTTTACTTTGAGTCTCCTTTCTGTCTCAATCTCCATGGAATGAAAGAAGGAAAAATGGGTCAGTAGAAGTTTCATTGTCATTGTACAAAGTTATGAGAGAGAAAACTATGCTTAACCACATGACAGCTCCCTGAGCTGGAAAGATACATGGTCTTTTCCCTTCCAAGTAGCTGGGGAGAGACTAAAATCCACTGTTCAGGTATGGTATTGAATGAACCAGACAGTGTTTTCTTGCAGTCTCATTGTCTAACAGATTTATTCACCAGACACTTAAGTCTCATAAACAGGGACTATCTGAGGATTGCTGCTCCTTTTCGACCACTGGTCATTTCTGACTTGTTCAATATATGATGCATATCAATGGAAATTGTAGTTAATAGAACAATTATTGTGTGCCCTGGACTAGGGCTGTGCTAGGTACTTTTTTCTCTTTTTTTTTGGTACTTTTTCATAAAGTATCTTATTTAATCCTTACAGCAGTCCTGTAAAATAGGTACTGTGATTATCCACCTTTTGGAGATACTGAAATGAACAATTAAGTTCAAATGACTCTCCCAAGGTTATTTAACAACTCATCTATCTGGTGAGTATGTTGGGTAACTGAATCTGTATTATTTTAAATCATTATATAGTGTATCAGGTATGCAAATAGAAAGTTGATTCTGTCTAAAATCCAAGAAAACTTGGGCTGGTGTTGTGACTTCTTTAACATGTATTATGGCAGTGAATGTGTTATAGATACACTCATACACACACACACACACAATTACGCCACAGTTCCTTATCCTTATGGATACACACATAGACACACACACACACACAATTATGCCACTACTTCCTTCCCTATGACCAGAAAAGTTAACTGAAATTGCATTTTTATACACTGTCACCTCTCCATTGTCTTTGTTCTCTCCAACAGCAAACTGTATTTTTCGTCAGGTGAATTCTGTTCCTTCTGTTGTCTTTGTCTTCCAGAACTGAGAGGATTGAGAAAAGTTGCTTTAAATATATGCTGTAAAACTTCAAAGTCTATTTCCAGACTTAGAAACATTGAAGAAGTTTGGGTAATTAATTTGGTTTGGTATCTTCTTTTTCTCTTTAAGCAAAACTGGTCTCCCGTGAGATGCTCTTTCTCCGTTTCCCCCGTAGTTCCAATACAGTGAGGAATTCCTTTTAGTGAATTATACTTTTTCTCAATTCTAAGAAAGGCTCTTGTTTCTGGATCCCCCTGTGGTTTTACTTAGGCCAGGTTGGATGGCCCACCATGCTAAGTTGAACTTTCTGGAACAGAATTCGCTCAATAAACTGTCATCTCTCTGAAATTTTGGATGTGTTTTCAAAACAGCAAATGTGTATTTTGGGAGCCAATTTTTGAAAGGTCAAAACATTGCATTTTCAAAATCTGGACTAGATTTTTGTTTCCACACACTTGTTCTGGCACATTTAGTTATCTGTAAGGGTAGGCAAAGAGGTTAGCCATCTCTCATTAAATTGCATATATATATATGTATATATGTATATACACATATATGTATATATGCCAAGATATGTCTAGAATATAGAACATAAACGTTTTAGAAGGAAAAATATCAAACAAAATTGTGCAATGACCAATCTATTGGATATGTACAGTTGGAATTTATTTATAGTTGGAATACAACTAGGCTCTGCTAGTGAGAAGTCGTTGGTACACATAGCTTGGTGGGGCAGGAGCTAAGGTTGTTACCTATGAACAGCTGTTGGGTTGACTGCATATCATGCCAAGTTTGGTTTTCTTCAACAATCAGAATGTAGTTGCTGTATTGTACTGTAAGCTACTTGAACTTGACTGCACTAAGATCTATTAAAGAAATGATTACATCAACATGCATCATTTGGTACAACAGAAATGAAGCTACTGTCTTAGAACGTTTTCTTACAATCAGTGTTTCTCAATTTGCCTCAACATTTATTTTCAATAAGTGTCTAGCTTTACCTTGGCATTTATCTAGCAACAGCGAACTATTATTTTATGACAGTGTTCCAGCCCAATGATATTATCTCTCATATGGATATTTTGAAAACTACGTGCGGTAATTAGGAAGAGGCGAAAGTAAAGGAAATAGCTAGGTAAATGATAGTATTATTCAGATTCATATTCAGTAAGATAAAAACATAGTAAAAGCTTGAAATGTATTTTGAAATTTATACCGATAACTTTGCCCCAAATGGCCCCCAATACCTCTTATTTAGGCCAAATATTTTCTTGTATTTCTCCTTCCTTCTATACTTCTCTTGTCTGCCAGCAATGAGAGCTGTGGGAGTTTTGATTAAAATCCTTAAACATTTTATGATGAAATCCTGAGAATTTATACTTCATCTCATACTAGGTACATTGTACAAGAGTATATACATGTATAACTCTTTATTGATTCTTGGGGAAAGGACCAAAAGCTGGCTTATTTCAAATATGCAAATCTGTAATAGCTTCAAGGGTCAGTCAACTGGAAAGAAGATTCTAGCCTTTGCTCATGGATAGTGACATCTAGAGGGTATTAATAGGAGGGTTACCTTTGCTTATTCCATCCCTCTGGCCAATTTTGTCTTTAAAAAAATCTATTTTCTTATATTTTTTTGTTTTTTTGAGAGTGATAGTTTTCCTTTATCGTAAATAAAGCACATACACAGTAGATTCTGAAGAGATGTAGGTTCTAATCCACATTCTACTACTCCTGCTAATCACCTATGGAATTTTTGGACAAGGCACTGCAACTGTTTGGGTTTGATTTTCCTCATCTATCAAATGGAGAACCCTAGTCTACTTGATACCTTAAGTCTTTCCAGTGTTATCACGCTATTAAAACATCATCAGAACACCAAAATTGTAGTAAGTCAAAAACACCAACATTCTGGTAACCTAAACTGTTGTTTGCATGACCTTCCTTGAATTCTATTAGTTTTCAAAATATACATCTGTGCATTTACTCATTCAATCCTACTGCTGGAGTCAGACCAAAGTATTGTTGCTACCCAAGTTTTCACTTTCCATCTCCCATGTAAATGAACTATCTGTATAGGGCATTGTTTTCTTCCGAGGGTCATATCCCAGGTTTTGGTGGTCAGGTTGCTGTGTTCTGTATCTTGTGAATTTGATAGCTAGGCGTGTCTCCTCCTGAGCAGTAATAACGCTTTATCGTAGATAAGTGGCACTCCATGTTTGAGGAAGAGAATCAAGGCCAGGAGTTTTGAGACCTTCTCATTTTTCATGCAGATGCTTGATCATTGCTCTTGGCTGAGATAATCTGCCAAGTTGAAATAACAGTGCAGGTAATATTGATGGGGCTATGATATGATTAATATCACCCAAAGTATCATCATAAAGTAAAGAGAAAGAAGCATGCTGAGTTAAGTCAAACTTTTCCTATGTATTCCTTTTAGAATACACTTTGAACCTTGGGCTTTTTTTTATTAGAGAGGAATCTTTTACCAGATGACTTGACCATAACTCATTAAGAAACTTTGGAGGAAATATTACTTGAGTCAGTGGAAATAATATGAATAGAAGTCTTGTTTTTTGTTTTTTTTCTTGAATGGAGGTATTTTGTTAAATGAGAAGCGCTTCTAGAAGGATCTCCTTTTTTAGAATTAAAAAAACCCATTCTTAAGTAATAAAGATAACTTAGGCAGGGTAAATAGAATCAATTAATTCTCCTTTTATTAAGGCAAAATAATGCATCATTCTACATTCCTGTCTCTGAGCATCTAATTCCATTGTGTTTTTGTTATCAAACACATTTATTGAATTGTATACCTTTATAGTTTCACAATTTATCTCAAGATAAAAACAATTGGTATATATTAATTAGAGAGAGACCAAAGTAATGTTTAATTGTAAAAGAAAACTGAATTTACCCTGATTTCAAATCTCCTATTTGCTTTATAATCACCAACAGAACAATTCTGTAAAATCATTCTGCGGCTAATGACTTTGGGGGAAGTGTAAGGTGAATCACCTAGTAGCCTCATTAGCTCAAATCACTGGTTAAAGCTACCCCATGTTCAGATCCTAAGGCTTTCAGTACCTTACACACTAATCTCAAAAGTCATAGTTTCCCATATGTCTCCAAATACGGTCTTAAATGTGATTCAGTTCATTTCTTTTACATAACTTGTTAACCATAGTCAAATCAAGAATTATCTCTTTTGGATTGAGCAATGTTATTAAGATCAAAGGAAAAGACGAGTCATAACTCATCATATTGACCCACTAACTAATCCATGATGTGTGCTATCATCCAGCATCTAAAGCTGTTGTGAGAAGACCACAGGCAACCTGCTGGTCAGCAGTTTGGTTCTATCTGACTCAATTTGGCAAATATTTATTATAAGTATTTTCAGGGCTGTAAGAGATAGAAAGATATATAAATTCTAGAACCTATCCTCTAAGAATCTGTAATCAATTTGAAGGGATATTATCAGTATATGTGTGTGTGTGTGTGTGTATATATATATATATATATATATAAAATAATTCAAAGTAAAAATATAAATGCTGTAAGAGTGGTAAAATATGAAACAAGGGTTCTAAGGAAGGAATAATGCCTTTAAGTTGGGTGGGTCAGAAAAATTTCAGGTACTAATAGTATATGATAGGCAGAAGTGGGGGAATAACATTAGCAATGGCAAAAGTGGTGTGGATTGAATGTGGGGAGCAGGCTGTCATTCCACTTTGGCAATCATCTAGGGAAGGGGTCGACAAATATTGTCCATAAAGGGCCAGATAGTAAATGTTTTGGGATTTGTGGGGCATATGATCTCTGTCATCACTATTCAAGTCTGCCTGTGTGACACGAAAGCAGCCATAGACAATACATAGAGATAAGAGTGTACGTGTTAGTAGTAGACGTAGACAGTGGTGTAGAAGGCTAAGTTTGGAGCTAACAATACATAAGTGAATGAGTTTGGCTGTATTTCAATAAAACTTGATTTAGTAAAGTGGTGGTCTGGATTTGGCCTGTGGAGTGGGCTGTATGTAGTTGGTCTTTGCCTATTTTAGAGGCTTAAACTATGTGGCAGTGGGAGATAAAATAATATGACCCATATTGCTAAGCCATATTGCTTAAATCTGCTGGTGAGGAATTTGTGCCTAAGTCAGTGGTAAATAGAGAACCCTTGTTAGTTATTGAGTAAGCAGAATAAAACAAACACAAACAAAAAGCTGACATTTATTTCATGCTAATTATATACTAGGTACTGTGATATGTACTCCCTAAGGATGGAATTTGAGACAAAGTTGACTGTCTAGTGGGGGGATTTTCCTTGAGTTAAGGCATCCTTCTAAGGACCCCTTATATAAGAACATGAGCAAAAGCCTTATATGCTGGTACTAAAGACTATTTCTAAATCTGCCCAGAGAACCTTGTAACTCATTAACACAAAACAAATCAATTAAATGAGCATTTGTGATATTCCTACTATGTGTCAGATAATGGGCTAAATGCTGTGTATGCAGAGCTGAATAAAGCGTTAGTCCATGCTTCCATGGAGCTCACAGTCTAGTAGAGTATAAAGATATGTAAATAAATTATTATAGTTCTAACGGACATATAGCAGTATGTATAATCTGAAACTGTACTAATTATAAATGAGTGATTCTATTTAAGACGGTCAAGAAAAACATCACAGAAGAAGTGATATGTAAGATGGGTGTTGAAGAATATTTAAGCATATGTCTCCAGAGAAAAAATGAGACAATTCCAGGAGAGGGTACAAAACCACCAAGGTGTTAAAGCAGATTAAACGTGGCTACTAGTTCACTGCATGTCTTAATTTAATGTAAATAATTTTAACTAGGCATAAAATTGTTAACTAGGTCATGAAAGGCAAGAAAATAAAAAGAACAATAACTTATTACAGAGGTAGTAATCACAGCAACCAAGGCTAGGGGAACAGTGGGAAGAAACTGGAATTACTAAAACCTAGAAGTCTGGAGAAGAAGCTGTGTGGGACTGGAGCTCAGACATCTGAGGAAGGGGAGCTAGGTGCCTGGTACTGGTGTCTCTGAGGGGCCCACTATGAGGCTGGTTCTGCAAATGATAGAAAAATTGCAAACAGAATTCCGTTGCTTATATGGGAAGAAACGGCTACTTCTGGGCCAAAGAAGCGTTACTAGGATAATGTTCACAGTAACAGGAAGTAAACAGGAAGCACGCAGGAAACAGGACGGAATTATTCCTTTTTTCCTTCTCTAGCCTTGCAGCCTCCATCTCTCAAAAATAGGGAGATGCTAGCAAGGCAGAAATGCTATTTGCAGAGCGCCAGCCTCAGCATCACAAAGCCAAGTATAGAGAAGGGCGGGTCTGGAGCTGAGAGACAAAAGTGTAGTAACTGGCACTTTCAGTATATCTAGCATATAAGGTAGGTATTTGAAAATTAGGCAGGAGATGTAGTTTCATACCAAGTGAGGGGTCTGTTCTGTAGGCAATGTAAGCCACCCAACAATGCATGGAAGAATTAGTATACAGCATCATTCCTGGTTTTATAGCTCAGTGTATTCTCAGTCCTGGCAAAAGCTTGCTTAGTGTTGCTTAGTGTTTTCTTCAGAATGGTTCAGTAATGGTAACGGATGTTCTGTATGTTCTGAAACAGTTACCACTAATAAGCGGTGCCAGTGCTTGGCCTAACAATGGCTTACTCATATGTTTCAGAGCTATTAGTGACTATTAGTGACTATTGTATTAAATTTGTTTTTACTAAGGGAGATCCACTGCCGACTCAGTGGAGTATATATGTGTGTGTGTGTATGTGTGTGTATACAGTTTTTTCCGATTCAGCCTTTGTTCTTCTATGTATAAATTGAAGCTATTTTTAGCTTATGTGTTTTAGAAAATTGCGCTGAGCATTCTCTGTGCAGGGTGCTAAATGCTCAGGCTAGGCTGTGAATTCTCTAGACCAGGCAGATGAATTATAAGAACAAAGGAAGGGAGAGGTGAGGAAGTCATGGGCAGGAGAGCTGGGCATATCAGAGATGTGTGGTCAGTAAGTGCCCAAAAGGATGAACACCTTTGTTTGTCTTCTCTGGAAATGTTATGCTGCTGGACCAAGAAAGACTGAAACATTGAAAAGTGTTCAGAATTGAGCAGAGATATTATGCTGGACCAAGAAAGACTAAAAGAAACTTAAAAGAGTAAAGAGTGAGGAGTGGGGGATTTCAAGGGGAACTGTTCTACTTAATTCAGTGGATAGAGATAAATCCCATTCTCGTTCATTAACTTGAGTTTTTAATACCTTAAGGTCATCATATAATTTTAATAGGGGCATTTAAAATGTGATGGGCTAGAGGAAGATTGAAACTAATAAGTAAATTCAGAATTGTTAACATAGACATACTGATGGGTTTCCTTAGTCTCAAATGTTTGCCTTATTCTTTTCTGTGACAAATCTTTAAAAGTAATTATTAATGCTTCCAAATAATTTTAAAAGAACTAAAAAACTGAAGCAAAATTATTTCTTCAGTATAGAATATTTTTCTATGCCTAGTGTGTCATCATTTAATGGACTTGATATTAATAAATTATTGCAATAGAATCTAATAACAGTGGATTCTTATGTGACAGAAACAAATTTTCATTGAAAGTGAGAACATATGATCAGAGACAGGGGGCTTGAATTGAAGATCACCACTGCATTAAAATAAAAAATAATGAAAATTATACTAGAAAAGAAAAATATGTCAGGTGGGAGCATGCTATAAAGTATAGATTGTCAAAAAAATTTTCTATTAACTCTTCATGTGACTATGGATTTAATATGTCAACATTTACCCCTAAAAAATGCATTATATCTTGTTAGGCGATCTGTCTTGGAATTACAAGTACTTTGGCCTGCTTTGGTTTGAAGTCTTTGATAATAAGCCATAGATTTCTTATAGACCAATAAATACCTCAAACTACAAACCGTCATTAAAATACACAGGTAATAACTACAATATTAAGCTATATATATAGTATGAGAGGCGAGTGGATAAGAGACACCACTAGCCTCTGGAATTTAGTAAACTTATAAGAAGCAGTATAGCTGGAACCTAGGAGGCATTTGTCCATAATGTTTGTACCCTCTTTTAGAGACAGACCCAAAGCCAGGTGGGATAGTGAAGCAGAAGCTTCCAGGAAACTCCAGGAAGCTCTGGGTGAGGACCGGAACATCTGTGATGCGGTGGGTCTGCATCTCCATGGGGGCTTCACAGCTGTTTCGGGGCAAGCATTTCCATTCCTGATGCTCTTCCCTTGGTTCTGTGGTCTGAAGGTTTGTGTCCCTCTCCCAAGTTCATATGTTGAAATCCCAATGCCCAATGTGATGGTATGAGGAGGTAGGGCTTTGAGAGGTGCTTAGGTCATGAGGGTAGGACTCTCCTGAATAGGATTAGTGACCTTATAAAAGAGACCTCACAGAGTTCCCTCACCCCTTCCACCATGTGAGGATACAATGAGAAGTCTACAGTCTGGAAGAGGGTCCTCCTTGGACCCTGTTGGCATTCTGATCTCGGACTTCCAGCCTCCAGAACTGTGAGAAATTTCTGTTGTTTATAAGCTGCCCAGTCTGTGGTGTACTTTTACAGTAGCCCCAAAGGACTAAGACAGTCGGTTTACTGCTGTATAGAGGCAGAATTATTCACCTACCATGAAAAGCAAGCCTGGTTAAATAATTGATGGGCCCAGTGCAAATGAAAATGGGGGCCCCTTGCTCAAAAACGATTAAGAGTTTGAAGATGATGGCCGCAGAGCATTAAACCAGTCATGGGGTCATTCTAAGTATGGAAATCTGTGAAACTGCACTGGTCACACGCCCATGAAGCAGCCCTACTGGGGATGGAGTTAGGATTTGTTCTTTCATTTCATTAATTCACTCATTTTGCTAGCATATACTTAGCATCTACTATGTTGCGGCTTTGTGATCAGTGCTAGGGGTACGTCAGGGAACAAAACAGACAAGTGCTCTGTTCTTAGGAAATTTGTGTTTTGTGTATGTGGTTGTAGATATTGGGAAGATTTGGCAATGGGGTTCTGATCTTTCTCTAAACATTTCCAAATCATCTTTCAGAAGTCTTGAGACTCCCAGAGTCAACATAGGGTCAACAACTTGTGGCATTATTTTGTATGTAAATAATATTGTCTGCTACAGCATTTATTCCTCTATGGTCATTGTAGAAGTCTGTCATCCTAGCAAAAGAAAAATTCTAAACCCTTTCTAGTCTCTTGAGCCCATCTACCTTTACTTACTTACACATTTGATGTCTGATCATAGTTTCCTTTCTTTCATCTGGAATCCCTTCTGCAGACTAGAATCAGAAATAGAACACATTCATTTGAGTTTGAATTCTCAGGTCCCTAGAAATATTAACATAATTGATCAATCAACAGGGATTTCTGGTACCTGTTCTGTGTCTGGCACAGAGGACAAGATCAGAACCACAGAAAGGGTAACACTCGCTCATGTTGTAAATAAGGGCAGTAATACCCTTATTGAGTATTGACCCTGTGCCATGCTTGGTCATAAATATTGTCACCTACATTCACATATTCAATCTTCAATCCAGTGAGATTGTTGGTATTACTAACGATCAGAGAGAAAAATAACGTCTCAAGTTAAGACAACTAACAAGTGTCAAAGTGGCATATACCTAAGTGTTAAGTGGAACATCTTTCTGAACTATTTTAATTGCGAAAATCTTCATGTATGAGGTGCCACTGGCATGGAAGGATGTCTCCTTGCCTTGCCCCCTTGTCTGAGAACTGCCTGCACCCCTCCCCAATCCCAATGTGCGGGACCATGTTTGTGGTAGGAGATCCCATGTGCCTTCCATGACCTTAGTTGCTTGAACTAAATGTTATACCTGGATCCATTAGATGCTCTCTTGAGAGCCTAAAATCTGGACTCAATTTAATTATCCTTTGTTCTCTGGGAAGTAATGTAAATAAGGCCTAGGACTTTCTTGTTTGCTTTTGTGCATTTGGAAGCAGAAAAGTCAGTCTGAGGTAGGGACAGAGAAGAAGGGGAGAGTTAGAGCCTTGTTAAGACAGAAAGGAAGAGGGAAGGCGAGAAAGAGCAAGACAGAGACAGGCACACAAACACACAGAGACACACAGGAAAGCGTAGAAAAGACAGAGGAACATGTAGACTCGCACTACACAGAGGAACAGAAAGATTGAGACAGAGAGAGACAAAGAAAAAGACACAGAGAAAGGAAAAGGAGAGAGAGAGAGATTGAGAGACTAAGAAATAGAAATGTCCTTTTCACTGATACAGGCCATATGTGACTCTATTGTCAGCTATCTGGGTGATGACCAGGATAAGATTCCACTACAGAACCAAGGAGTTGTTTATTTCTCTGTCCTTTTAACCCCACAACCCATCGCTCCTACTTTCCAATCCTTTGGATTCCTTTTACACTTATCATGTAGCAGTGCATTCTTTTTCTTCTTTCCATATTTTTTCTGTTCCTAGATAAACCTGCACAGCTGGTATTTATTTGGGTTTCCTTTTATAGCTTGAAAAATATTTAGGCATGTTTACCACAAGTGGGAATCTGGAAGCAGTTTATGTATACATACATATTGGCACATTTCTGTTTTGAAACAGGTTGGTAATAAACACATTCATTTTAAAAATATCAGCTGATTAATAGACTATAGCAGTTAACAGTAACTCCTTTCTTTCCATCAGGCTCTTCCTGCTTCCAGCTCCCAGTCTTTGAAAACCAATGCTGGTTTTTGAAAGAAACATTTAGGAGGATGTGATTAAGAAATCAAATGCTGAATATCTCTGCAAACTCTTTAGTTTCTATGGAAATAACCAAGTAAAATTTAATTCCCTTATCAGACACTAAAAGCTTAAAATGATTCCTATTAAATTGACAAATGCAGTAGTGGGTGCCTCTTATCAGAGAAGAGCATCGTCCTGTTGCCGTTTCATTGTTGGAATCTCTCTGCTTTGCCTTATGAGTGCATTCCCTGGAATCCGGGGATAGAGCTCTTTATCACTCTTCATGGCCTGGAGTATGGGCCGTAGCTCCTTACCTGGTGGAATGCTGCCAGTACAGCTTCCTTTAAGACTGAAAAATCGATTGACGTAGTTCTCAGAACAGTGGTGTGAGAATTCAGACTAATTTTGCATCATCATGTGTCATTTGTGGGGACCTTACATTTACTCCTTGCTTAGTAAATATTTTGTTGTGTCATTGTTGGGCATGCTCTGGTTTGGTCTGTGGGTCTGATTTATACTAAATGTATCACCCAAACTTTTCAGAGGGATCCAGTGAAAAGATCGAGGGTCTCTGGAACAGCAGGCAGGATACCAGCTCTACAGGGAACCCAACGTTGTTGTGGTCTAGAGGAAATCCTGGAAGTCAGGGTGTCACATCTCGAAACAAACTGAAGTTACTGTCTGTGGGTAATAACTCCAAAGTCAGGTGAACTATCTCTAAGTAGGTAATCAAAGGATAAATCCAAATAGCTCCAAGGAGAAATGGAGAACAGAGACACAGTTAGACAGTTGACTCTTGAACAACACAAGTTTGAACTACAACTGTCCACTTAGAAGTGGATTCTTTTCTATAAACTCTATAGTACTCCACAACCTGAGGTTGGTTGAATCTGAGGTTGCAGAACTGCAGATACAGAGGGCCAACTATGGGACTGGAGCACCCTCAGATTTTGCAGTCCTTGGCAGGCCCTGGAACCAATCCCCCAGGCATGCTGAAGGACGACTGTATATGGCTTTGATCTGAAGGTTCAAGTGTCTCAGAAGAGTTCTTCACACCTAATCCCAAATGGATCCCTTCTGGATCCATTACTGTGTGTTATGCTATAGTCTGTGGATTTCAAGAGTTGATAATGTGCTTTGGATAACCTGGAATGTGCTACGTATTTGGGATCTGTTATACTTCCAGCTAGAGTTATGTTTCTAGAATTTGTCTTTCCGTCTTTTTAATTATTAGAACCACTATATTTTAGAATAAAAGCCAGTTTCATAAATTATATCTCCCTTCTCAATTGATAACAAAATATTTGTTTAAAATGTTCAGAATCCACCTGTTTCTGGTGAAACTTGTTCCACCTGTTTCTTTTTCTTTTTGTTTTTAAAATTTTGTCTGCATTGGATCTTTGTTGCTGCACGCGGGCTTTCTCTAGTTGCGGCGAGCGGGGGCTACTTTTCGTTGCGGTGCACGGGCTTCTCACTGAGGTGGCTTCTCTTGTTGCGGTACATGGGCTTCAGTAGTTGCTGCACGCGGGCTCAGTAGTTGTGGCGCACAGACTTAGTTGCTCCGCAGCATGTGAGGTCTTCCCGGACCAGGGATCAAACCCATGTCCCCTGCATTGGTAGGCGGATTCTTAACCACTGCGCAACCAGGGAAGTCCTTTTTCTTGTTTTAGACGTCATAGTCTCTCCTCCCTAACCAGTGGCATGGGCAACCTCAAAAGTAATGTGAAGCATAAATAAAACCTGTGTTTATAAAGTCAGATGTGTTGAAGAAAGGGAGAGGTACACTGATCAGAGAAAGCCTGGTCACACCACTTTTACAGGTGTCTGTAAGTATTACAATGAACGATTTTTAAAAGTTGAAGAGGACTTAATATTTCCTGTGTGGCAGCGCCATCATCACTTCCTGTCTCCATACGTTTATCCATGCTCTTACCTCTGTCTAAAATTCTCATCCCCATTTGATCGCCCTGTTGACGTCTGTTCATTCTACAGAACCCATATCAATTGTTACTTCCTCTGTGAAGCTTTACCTAAACTCTCTAGAAAGTGGTTGTCACTCTCTTCTGGGATCAGCAACCGCTTACATCCAGTGTGATACAGATTATTTAGGCACCATGGTGATCATTTTACTCCTTGAAGTCAGTGAATGTTCTTTAATCATCTTTGCTGCATTAGCACCTATAACAGTGGGTCCCATGGTAGTTGCTCAATATATATTTATTGAATAAATACAAAAGGAATTCACTAAATAAATTATGATGTGGACGTTAATAGAAAACTTCACAGGTATTGGGAATCATGGGGGATATATTTCTAATATAATATCAAGTGATGACTGCAGGTTATAAAACAGTATTTGTAACATGATCCAGAATGTGTTCATGTATACATACATATGGACAAAGATCCTAGAAAGATATAACTACACAAAAATATTGCAGTATTCATTTCTTGGTGGTGGTGTGACAGATAATTTCTCTATTTTGTAATTCTACACTGAGTGTGCATTTTGTAACCTAGGAAAAAGTTAATTATGAAAAGAAACTCGAGCCATTTAAAAACTTCCTCTGACTCTCTTGACAGAAGTTCCTTCCATGCTGTTACACAGTTGTCATTTTTAATCCCATGTAGCATTTTTCTTTTCTTGATGGGCTAGTATTTAGGTATGGGGACTGCCATTACTGGCCTAGAAGTCAGTTGTACAAATAAATATCCCCTCTGAATTCTCTCTAGTTTACAAATGGTTCTGAACGTAAACATAAATTAGGATGGAACATTTGGGTATCCTGCTGACGAGCCCAGTTTCAGTTGAGATAAAACAAGTGAAGTCACAGAAGAGAGGGAGATGAGGGGGTCATGGCATCACTCGGGTATTTTAATTCTTCTTTGATATTTTAGTTTTCAATTTTCCAATGGAAAAAATCCTAAAATTAAAA
This sequence comes from Orcinus orca, assembly GCF_937001465.1. Lineage (NCBI taxonomy): Eukaryota > Metazoa > Chordata > Mammalia > Artiodactyla > Delphinidae > Orcinus > Orcinus orca. Next base: position 129,173,192 of record NC_064560.1, read on the forward strand.
GCAACGGTCTCCACCCTTCTATTTTGTGCTCTAGTTTTGACTGTCGTTGTTTTTATAAAAATTGCATTCTCGCCTTTTCAGAGAAGGATTAATACCTGCAAATCTCATTATTGTGCAATTGTCCCCTGGTGGTTACTTTGTTTGCACATTGTAATTATGGATAGCATTAATTGTTCACGAAACTACCATTTTTCTATTTTTGCATATATTTCAAATACGCATTATAACTTCTCCATCTGCTGTAGAGTGACTCCATCACACGGCGGCATGACGATGCATTTATCTTTTGCACTGCCCTGCACAGGGTTGGTGCAATTTGTACAGAATTCGTATTATTATTTTGGAACAGAGCTAAGTGTTGGGTTCAGTGTAAATCTCCTCAAAGCTCTTCTTGTCATAATAGCAATATTTTTTTCCAGAGATGCCATAATTCTGGGTTGCATTTGTTGCTTCCTTTGGTAACCAAATGTCCCATCATTGCAAATTGATGGCAGTAAAATTGACCTTTATTATGGCCTTTTTATTCGCTTAACTCAGAAGGATTTACAACATTATATTTTGTTACCACATTGACTGTTAATGGGAACGATAAAAGAATGACTGAATTCTACATATCCTTTTTATTTTCTAATGGCCTTGGCATTATTTATCAACTAGGCTTTCAGATTTTAAGATTTCTCTTTTGGACGATACAGGAAGGGTTTTGTAAAACCAAAACTTTCTCATGTGAGATGCACATTTCGCTACATACTGTCAAAATAATTAAATGCTTGTTGTAAATTTGGGCACTTAAAATGACAAAACCATTGCATGTAGAATAATGGAAGAAACAAAAAATTCTGAAGAAAAAACCCCAAACACCTACAAGGTAATTCAAACTGCTTCATCTGTAAATAATGAGAATTTAATGAGGCTTCTATCCCCAAATCTCTCTTTTCTAAGTGCATAATGCATTTATTGTCATATTAATTGTCTTTCCCATGGCAGCCTTAGGATATCGTTCCCTGAGGAAAGGTTACATTCTTTGGCCGGAAAAGTGATGGCCTGTGGAGGCCCAGCCTGGGGATTGCTCAGGACTCCTTTCAAAAGGAAAGGAAGGTTCTCTGGATTCGAAAGCCTCAGCTGTGAGGGCTGGGTCTTCACGTGTGGTTATCAGAGAAAAGGAGGATAATTGTTCTCGGAGACATGGGAGTGATGTGAAGACCTGGGTAGGATTTGCTACGTCAGTTCCTTGCAGCTGGTTAGAGATGGCTAGAGAGGCCTCAGCGTGAGAAGTTGTTGACCATAGACAGGGGGGAAAAAGTGCACATGTAGTCCACAGGCTCTGTCTCTGCTAATAAATCTGAGTTTCTGCCAACTTGCTGCCATTTTAACCAGTAACTATTTCTCCAGTTTCCAAAGAGGCAAATGTTTTAAAAACTTTCTTCTTTCTCTCTTTCTCTTTCTTTTCTACAATAGCATTTCACTGACTGAATCTTTTAGTTTTAAAATAGAATCTGAAATACTACTAGATTGATCCTTGTTTATGCCTTTTAATGGGTCTTTAGATATTTCATGTTATGCACTTTAGTTTTTAATTGAATTTTTTGGTTTGGAAATAGTAAAACATTTGCATAGCTTAAAAAAAAAAACTGGCCTGAACTCTTCAAAAAGTCAGTGTTATCAAAATTTTGTAAAAGCCTCAAAACTCAAACAAGAACAAACACAAAAATCCAAGTATATAATACTAAAAAGTATCAAAACAATGTAACAGGAGAAATACCGAGAGGCATGACTCTCATCTCTACCCGTTCTATCTCATTTTCCAGCCCCACACACCTGAGAGATAATTAATAGTTCATATTTGTTCATGTATACGTACCCTAGTTAATTTAACTAGCTCCAGACTGAAAAACACTGGGCAATTTCCCAATGTTTGATTACAACCAATATTGCAGGAAATAGTTTTGTGTATACATTATTTGTCATGTGTGCTACTGTACCTGTAGGATGAATTCCCAGGATTAGAACTGCTAAGTCAAATGCTAAATGTATTTATCATTTTGTTAAATATGCCCCCAAAATATCCTCCATAGGGCATTCCCACCAGTAATGCAGGAGAATGCCCTTTTCCCTACAGCCTTGCCAATGAAGCATCTTGTCAAAATGTTGGTTTTGCAAAATTGACAGGTAAAACTGATATACCAGCATATTTTTTTTTTTTTTTTTTGCGGTACACGGGCTTCTCACTGTTGTGGCCTCTCCCATTGCGGAGCACAGGCTCCGGACACGCAGGCTCAGCGGCCATGGCTCACGGGCCTAGCCGCTCCGCGGCATGTGGAATCTTCCCGGACCGGGGCACGAACCCGTGTCCCCTGCATCGGCAGGCGGACTCTCAACCACTGCGCCACCAGGGGAGCCCTACCAGCATATTTTTAATTTGTATCCTCTTAGTATGAATGAGGTTGGGCATATTTTTATACTTGTAAGGTTCATTTATGTTGTCTTTTTTTGTTTTTGTTAATTGTCCATAGTCCCTGCCCATATTTCTACTAGGTTGTTCCATTTCGTACTGACTTCTAGGGTCTCTTTAAATATTGGGAATATTATCCCTTTTAATATCATGTGAGTTGTTCGCATTTTTCCACATTTATCATTTGACATTTGTCTTTGCTTGTAGTGCTTTTTGTTTGTTTTGCCAAGCAGAAGTTTTTAATATCTGTGTTGAAATTTAATGAATTTTCCTTGTGTTCTTTATAATTTAGACTTAATTTCTTAGCTGTTTTTTTTTTTTTCCTATTTCTATCTTGAGGTCTGTTTGTTTATTTCATATCTTCCTGTTGGTGGAGGTTTAATTCCTGATATCTTGTATCTTTTACAATTCCAATAACTTCCTTAAGATTTTTCTTAATTCCTATTCATAACTTTCATCTTCTCTTTGACAAAATTCTTCTAGTGGGTTTTCATCCTTAGGAATATTATATTGCTCTTTTCCATACTTTTATTTATATGGAATACATGCCTTTCTTAATAGTCATTGTTTTCCTGGATTACCAAGAGAAGGGTTCTGTGGTGTGGGAGTGTCCAGGTACTTTGAGGGTTTACACCTCAGGGACTCTACTTCTATTGCTCCAGAGATAAGAAATGGGCTCTCCTTAATATATGGAAAGTACTCCTCCCTTTCCCTCCCCGCCTTTCAGAGACTGTACGCGATAGGGGATCAGAGCGTAGAATCTGGAGCCAGACTTCCTGGGTTGAGTACTGGTCCTGTAGCTTATTGGCTGATGATCTTGGGCAAACTTGTGCCTCAGTTTTCTCATCAGTATAATGGGACTAGAAAGAGAACCTGAATCTTAAGATTACTGAGATTAAATGAGCTAATATATGTAAGTGCTAAGACCAGTGCCCAGCACATAGTGTTTGCACTTGCTCTGCAATGGCGAGAAAATGCAAATGAGTCCAGTGGTTTCCTTCTGCCCTGCGTTTGCGCTCATTGACCACAGCACCTCTGCCTTGTTCAGGAGACCCCAGGGCTTCCTTGCTTCTTCACACTGTCATAGGATACAGCCCTTGCCCACCAAAGGGAGCATCCTCCTTTAGAAGGTAATATGGAAGGTTCTCTCAGGGATCTGCCCTCAGTGGGTTTCCCTGGACATATCCTGGATCGTCTCTCTCTCTTTCCCTCACTGAGAGTGCCCTGTGCCACCTGAGTTCTGCTCACAGCAGCTCCTCTCAGGAGAGACCCTCTCCTCTGAGACACGTCATTGGCTGGAACGTTCTGACCTCTACCATCACTAGACTCCCTCCAAACACCTTATTTTTCCCCTAGAGCACATGCGTAACTTCTGGCATAGGCTTGATGGTCAGATAAAACTTGAGCAATACCAACTCACAACCTGGAGTTTGTGGGTATTATCTGAACCCCAGGTTCACTGAAAATTTGTGCGTTTCTCCATTATCTTTGTTTCTCTGGATGATTTCCAAGAAGTAGTGGGAGATTCCAGACTAAGCCTCCACTATCTTCCTACCGGAACCGGTGTGTGTTGGTTGGTTCTCCCCCCACCCCATGACACCCCCAGGTATTTCTTTCAAGAACCTGGATTGGAGTTTTGATTTGGGGCATTTACCACAGCATCCAACATACTGTACGACGAATGCACGATCGAGTGAAAGAATTTCCATGAAACGTTCTGACTGAGAGCACGACCTCCTCCAGGTTCAGATCTTCTGTAGCACAGGCTTCTGAGGGGCTACTGGGGGTCTGGGCTCCCCAATGCTTTGCGAGGCGTCCTCTCTGCCCTTCATGCTGCGGGAACTCCTCTCCCCATGTGGCTTCACAGAGCCCCAGGACCACCACAGAGCGAGAACTCATGACCTGGAAGTGACAAGAAATTTTCTATCTCTGTGATTTATTCCAGTTTGGGGAAGGAGGGACTTCCAGGGCATCCTCTAGGAATTCAATGGGTTTCACAGCAGTATTTGCATTTTTCATTTGTCTCCATCTAAGGTTTTTGACCATTTGCATTGAGCTAGGCACTGGGCTACAAGGGTGAATGCTTAACGTCAGTAACTAATGTTCTCTTCACAGCCGTCCTCTGAGAGTTGGTCGTGATTATATCCATTTTATAGATAAGGAAAGTGGCATGCAGAAATTCATACACCTTTCCAAAGGCATATGGCTTACATAGCAGAACTGGGATTTCACCTTTGGCAGTCTGACTCTTGAGGTCTGTGGTCAACAAATGTTTTATCCTTCGGTATCATGTTGACACTTAAGGGAACTTCGGACTGCATAAATAGTGTCGAAATTGCACTTCATATTAAGCAAGTGGACAGGAGGGCAAATAGGATTCTAGAAATCTCAAGAAAGCTCTGTTTGGGTTAACAGTAGCTGAGGCAAATGTCACTTGGTGTGTAGTCCGGGAAAATGGGTTTGCAGTGAACCCAGCCTCAGTAATAATAATAATTAATAGGTTGTAAGGGCTTAACTATATGCCTGGTACTTTTCTAAGCGTTCATGCATTTACTAACTTCACCCTGACAGTACTTGTAAGGAATGGGCTGTGTTATTATGGCCTCATCAGATGAGAAATCTGAGGGCAGAGGGAGCAAGTACTTTGCCCAAGGACACATGGTAGTAAGTGGCAGAGCTTAGAAAACAACCCAGACGGTAGGGCTCTGGAGCACACGTGAGCCTTGCCCTGTGAGGGCGGGTGAATATGAATAAGCCCCTGAACTCCGTGGTCTTCATCCACCCATGGTGGACCGTTACTGGTCGAGATCTGATTCACAGCCTTGATCGGAACAAAACCACTCTCCATGTCTCAAAAGAGAGTTATGAACACTTAGAAAATCACAACCTAGAAATGTGTATATTTTTATAGAACATGAAGTAATTCTCAGGGCACTAGTAAGACCATGATTTCAACTGGAGTTGTTTAGGAGCTGCTTTCATTTAAGAGCATCTTCACCTTTCAAAAAGAGTTACATGTACAAATAGTAGAGACACAGCCACTTATGGTACGATACATTATATACAAATATTTTTATCATCCTCATATGTCCATAACCTTTTCCTCTAAAGCATCTTCTCAGGCTTTCAACCATTAATGATTTTCTGTTTCCACAGCAATCATTTCAAAAAACAATATGCTTCCAGTAGGTGAGGTCAAGGAATATTAGTTTATTTTTACTTCAGTCTTTTATTCTTTGTTGGTTTAGTTTGTAGTGATTTGTCCACAATAACAACATGTGTGACTTGGAGAATATCTAAGGAAGAAAAGAGCCTGAAGATGGTTAATTACTAAAACAACCTGTTTCTTTTCACACTGAGGAAAGAATTGTCACCCAGTGCAGGATGGCAGAGATTAAAAAAAAAAGTATGAAAGTGAACACATCTGTTTCTTTGTTTGCTTTAAGAAAAGAAGCCTCTCGTGTTTTTTTTTTTTTTCCTGTTGATTTCACAAGGTAAGGCACTGAAGGAGTAGACCCAGTAGTTCAGAATTCGACACGTTTTCTCCGCCTCCACTATTGTCCTGTTCTCTATTCAGCCTGCAACAATTAGAAAGAGCCTTTTGTGTGATGAGCACTCAAGCTGGCCTTTGTAGATCTACACAAGAAATATGGACTCTGTCCTAGAAGGCTTACAATCTAAAGCTGTTGAAAGTTATACTCAACTAATTGAAATGTAAAAAGTTCAGAATATCTTCTATAAGTTCTAAACAGAAACGACCATCTTGACATGAAATTAAATTGGCTGATTTAAGCTCAACAGGTATACACATGTATGTATATCTGTATGTATGTATGTTGTTATATATTATTAAATTGTCAAGGGCATTCTATAGCCTATGGATACAAAGCAAATCAATTCTGGGAAAAATATAACACTTGCATCATCATGTTTAATTTTTTAAACTACATTAGTGTAACAGTTGCAATATTGTTGTTATCTTTGTGGCTGATAGAGTGTAAGCGAGGGTATATTTAATAAGCAGTATTTCAGGTAAACTGAGGGTGAAGTTAAATATTGAATTTTTAATATATTTCATTTTTATCTCAGAATATTTTCTGTAAATTATCCCCTTTTATCAGCAACGCTGTCGTGATGTTTAGATAGGTATCGATAAGCTTTTCTAATTTAAGTATGTAGCACATTTAGAAAATTACTGGAGGATTCCAATTGGCTATTGACTAGTAGAGCCATCTACCTATTCATACCTCTGACTTTCAACCACATTGTTTATACGGAGACACATAGAGTCGTCTCCCTTCTCCTTTTCAGTACCTTTCTTGTCTCCATGCCAATCCAGAGTACCCATCCAAAGATAATTAACAAAAAGATTTGAGGAAAATCTAATCAACAGACTGTAAGGAACGGCACCAAGAAACGGGGGAGAGCTTAAACAAGCTTTATTTGGGAACGCTCCCGGGCGAGGTTCACTGGTCCGAGAGAAAGGGGCCAGAGAAGTCGCGCCCGGGCGAGGGTTTGGGCAGAATTTATAGGGGAAGAAGGGAAAGAGGTGTGGTGAATCCGGGAGGGCGCAGGTTATTCCTTATTTGGTGGTCTCTTTGGATATCGTGGCAATATCCGGTGCCGTTTGCATCAGTCTTGGGTCCGTTAGTCCCGCCCCTCGAAAGGCGGGAAGGCTGGCCCGGGTGGAGAGTCCCCAGCTCAGTTCCTGGAACTGGGTGGTCCCCAGGTCAGTTCCTGGAACTGGGTGGTCTGGCTGGTTTCAACCTGTGAGTCTGATTGCGTTCCCCTGCCTCGGGCCAGTTGGCCTTACACAGACCAACTCTAGGCTTACTCAGATAGTGGGGTATTAGGTACTACAGATATTACAGAGAAAATAGTTGTAGTCTTTTTCTGCTAAAATATACCTAAACAAACAAAAGTAGTTGGAGAAACAGTACTCTTTGCAGATGAACAGGAACCAGTAATTCAGGATAAAGCTACAAAGTGCCGTGTAGATAAGGTGTGGGTGGGATCTGCTCAGAGGAGGGCCAGGGCACTGTGGCTAGGGGATGAAAAGGCCAGGGAGAGCTGCTCAGAGAAAGAGGGGCTCACACTGGGTTCCGAAGGAAGAATGGGATTTAAATGCGAATTATTTTCATTTCATTTAGGCAGAAGATTAATTTATGATTTATACTTGTAGACTCTTTCAGTACAATTCTCAGGGCTTTAAATGTTCATTTTCATTCTCTGTCCAGCCACACCAGCCTCCAAACTATATTGAATCAAAAGAAAGTTTCAATCTTTGTGCTCTTGCATTATTGAACACTCTGAATATTCCCCAGGCCTGCTCTTTCTGCAAACACTTTCCTACCATATGCAACTGTCTGAGAAAATCTGCTTGTATGCAGTAGATTGCTGTTATTCATTATTCATTACAACATTATTTAGTTGAACAACCTACCAAAGAAAACTTGGTTCTGTAGGGGGAAATGTACAAACTCAGAGAACTAAATTATTTTACTATAAATGCTTTAAAAAGAGCAAGCTTTATGGTCCTCATTATTTGGTCTGTGCTGAGGAAAACAGGTTTTCTGCAATGGAAAGTAAGCCATAAAGGACAGAAGCTGTGTGATCCAATGTATTCAATAGAAGTTGCAGATACAGCTCTGCCAGCAGCGCACTAAATGAATAAAGATCATTAAAATGTTTACAATCCTTAATCAAATAATAAGCATTTATTGAGGAGCTACTTTGTGCCTAGGACTTTTAATTTCAGGAAACACATTTTACCAGCCTGGTTGTCATAGTGAGATGACTCTTACATTCCTTAGCATGTTGGGGTGAATGGACTTCTTTGTGATGACCGTCCCTGCAAACTTGCTGTAGCTTGTTTTTCCTTACTTCAGGAGGAAATCTTGAGTTTTTCTAGTTACTGTATGGTAATAAAATGTCCAATTCGGTCTATTACTCAAACTGTAAGCCATCATCCAAAATAAGATGTCTCCCTTCCCTCAGCTCTCTACTCCTTCTCTTACCCTATCTTCTCTTCCACTTCCTATGGTCCCTCTGAGTTGGGGCCTTGGGAGGTCCACTATTCTCTAGGATGACCCAGTCTGACTCGCGGGAAATTCACCATCCTTTGCCTTGACCACTCAGAATGAGCAGGTCATCCCAAAGCAGCTGCTTTTCTTTGATCTGACATCAGAGCATCTTGAATGTGTCAATACCAGTTCCTGTGTTCCTCAAAGCCCAGAGGACCCACTAAAGAGCTCTGAGTAGTTCTCTCGAAATATCCTTCACTTGCCTTAAGAGTTCCCCCTTTACCTTGCCACACGGTAGGGACAGGGCTTCATGAAACACTCACAATTCTTCCCACAGACATCTCTTATACAGCCTTTTAGCTTCCCTTGAAAACATTTTATCTTCTAGTATATAGCCCAATTGTAGGTGATGAACTGATGGTTAGCATGTATTTTATAGGTGAGCTAGTACCTCAATTAGGATTTAGTTTTGGGGGGTATGCTTTATTATTCTTGGTCTTGGGACAAAAGAACACACAGTTTGCTTTTTTCCTCTTAAATAAATGGATACTATCTTAATAGCTAACTCTTTATGGTTCTTTGTTAATGAGATGGGGCATAACCACGAAGATATTTTGCACCAAATTTCACTTTTGACCTTAAAACAAATACTTAAGTGTTGTCTGACTTAAATATGTTAGACAGTTTCCCACTAGTACAAAGAGACGTATAGACCATATTGGCTGTGAAAAGCATCTATCTGTCAGTAATTTATTACCCAGCAGATACTTTTGAAAAAACAAACTCATTGTGTCATGTTAAAATGACATATTAACAATTATTAAGAAATTAACAGTTTTGAAAGAAATTGTTGCTGTGGAAAGAACATTCTAAATGTGAGTTTTTTTCATTTATGCTTTTCATTCTTTATAGTCAGGTTATATAATATTGTGTCAAAAGCAATATGCATGCCATATATAATAATTTTCATATCTGTTCACTTAAATATTTTAGAAATGGAATTTTCTAACTGGTTCTGAAAATCTTCCAAAGAAATAGATTTTTATGTGTGTCTGAACACCTTTGTTAAAAATGCTGTATCTTATTAGTTTTCCAGTACAACTGAGTGACATCAGGGAAGATGAAAATTTACAAGCTGAATTTCACAAATACGAAATTGGCAGAGGGGATTGAAAAGTGATTGTCATGATTCAGTAAGCACAGCCAAAGGTGGCCCTGTCTTGGCTCTATGTGTTTTTGTGAGGTTAAATATCCAATTAGAGTGAATTTCGAATCAAAGCTTCAAATCACTGTGTCCTAAAATGTTAAACTAATATTTTCAAATTAATAAAATATTGAATCACATATTTTCACTAAAATATTGTTATTAATGGTAATTTTTTTTTTTTTTTTTTTTTTTTTTTACGGTACGTGGGCCTCTCACTGTTGTGGCCTCTCCTGTTGCGGAGCACAGGCTCCGGACGCTCAGGCTCAGCGGCCATGGCTCACGGGCCCAGCCGCTCCGTGGCATGTGGGATCTTCCCGGACCGGGGCACGAACCCGCGTCCCCTGCATCGGCAGGCGGACTCTCAACCACTGCGCCACCAGGGAAGCCCCTATTGGTAATTTTAAGTGGCTGCAAAGAGTTTTTTGAACTGACAATGAAATAACATTTAAGATTAAAATAACTGTATATTATTATTTTTAAAGCTTTTTAATGCTTTTACATTGGTGTATTATTAGTACATCCATGTAAAAAATAAATATACAACAAATAAATGTATATGCAAGCATGGGGTATGTCCCCCACGTTCACTGATGTGGTAGGCAATAAGACAGCATTTGGAGAGCCGTGGTCTTCATTAGCTGCAGAGACTGCTCTGAAATGTAAGCATGTTCACCCCATGTCACTCTTGATTTCTCATTCTTTGTGGTTCTCCATTGCCTCCAGGATGGATTCTAACTCTTTAGCAGGGCACACTGGGACTTTTCATGGTCTGACTTCTGCTTATTTTCTCCACTGTTGTCTCCGGCCATGTTCTCCCTTGCAGATACACTAAGCTATTTGTAGGTCCCTAAATGGACAATATGCTCTCATATCTCTAGTCTCCACAGTTTTGCAAATGTTGCCAGCTCAGCCTAGAACTGACATCTGTACCTTATCACTCTTTTCTCCCTCACACCCCAGACTCTTTCTGTGTCTGATTAACTTTGACACATTCCTCAAGATGTGCCTCACATATGTGCTGTGTCTCTATACCTCTGGAAGCTTGGCTGCGTATATCAATATTTTATAATAATAATAATAAAACATTTGCTGAGTATTTAGTATGGGCCAGGTACTTGACATAGGTTGGTTCATAAGCCTCACAATAGCTCTAAGAAAAAAAAATTATTATTACTAACCCCATTTCACAGATGGGGAAACTGAGGCCCAGAGGGGATAAATAACTTATTCAAGGAAATACTGATATTAAATGGCAGAAATGGGGATTAAATTGGACAGTTTAACTGTAGAATCATGCCTTTATAAATCTAAATGTAGTGGGCTGAATACTGTCCCTAAAAAGATATTGTCCAAGCCCTAACCCTTTGTAGCTGTGAATGTGACCTTATTTGGAAATAGGGTCTTTGCAGATATAATTAATGTAAAGATCTGATACCATCGTGAATTATGGTTGCCATCCTGGATTCTTGTGGGCCACAAACCTAATGGTGGATGTCCTTAGACAAAAATGAAGACATTGAGAGATAGAAGGGAGACCGTGTGAGGAGAGAGGCAGAGACTGGAGTTATGCTGACGTAAGGCAGGGAATGCCAGGAGTTATCAGAAGCTGGAAAAAGCAAGGAAAGATATTCCCCTGGAGTCTCTGGAGGGAGCATGGCCCTGCCAACACCTTGATTTCGGACATCTGGCCTCCATAATTCTGAAATAATAAATTTCTGCTGCTTTAAGCCACTAAGTTTGTAGTGATTTGTTATGGCAACCCCAGGAAACCAACAGACCAATCTATTTTGCTTTTTAAAGCCATCCAATAAATAGTTTTGAATGAATGAATGCATCTATTGAATGTCTCCTGTGTTCCAGGCACTGTAGTGAACACTGGGAATAGGAAGATTATTAAAACCTACTTGCTTGTCTTCAAATATCTCACTATCTCGTATCTTCAAAGTCTTTCTCTGTACATTGCTTCTCTCCTGCTTAAGCTCTGCATTACCTTTTGCCTTGTCCAGTACAAGGATCTGCTAACAACTGTCTTTTTCTTCTCTTCAAATTACCTTCAGTATTTCCGCCAGAGTTCCCTTTCTAAAAATATTTAAACTCTGTAGAAAAAAATTCTCCTAAAATATTTAAGTTCTATAGTTTCTTTCCACTCTTCAGAAAATAAAGTCTAAACTTGTTAGCATATCATTCAGAGGCTCCTTCATCTGGATGTTTCCATGACCTCTCTTCAGGCCCCCTTTAATGCAGCTACATGGATCTAGTGCTCATCTGGTCCAAGGCACCTTCACCTTGGACCGGATCACAACTGCCTCCTAACGGGCCTCTTGGTGTGTGAGGACATTGATTCAGAGCCTGTTACTCCCCTGCTTGAAACCTGCCAATGGTTTGTCATCTCACTCAAAGTAAAGCCCCAGTCCTTTTCATGACCTATAAGCTCCCTCTCCCACGTGATCCCTTAGACCCTCTGCTCCCTGGCCTCCTGAGAGGTCATGAAAGTACTAGAGACAGTCCTACCTTGGGGCCTTTTCACTAGCTGTCTCATTGCCCATATTAATTTTCTCGAGAAAGCCCCCTGGTAACTTCCTCATGTCCTTAGGGTCTTTACTTAAATTCACCATCTCAGAGAGGTTCCCCTGGCCTCGGCATCCCCATGACAGTTTATGTCCTCCTTCTCTGCTCATTTTTTTTTTCATAGCACTTACCAATATACTATGAGTTTTCCTTATTAATTATACTTGTTGTCTGTCTCTCCTATAAAAATGTCAGCTCCGTAAGGGAAGGGTTTGTGCCTGTCTTGTTCGTAGCTATCTGCCCAGAAGAGGGCCTGGCACCTGGCAGGGCACAATGCCTATTTATTGAACGACTTATGTACTTGATATTTTGAATAGATCAAGGTTCATCAAGGTACCTCAGAGAATACCTCAGCACAGCTCTGTGAACGAAAGCAGAATGGGTTGAAAGAGGAGAGGGCTGAGTCTTAGAAATGTCAGCCCCCCTGGGACTGGTCTAGTTCTGCTGGGATGGACTTGCTGTAGATGCTGAGGAGGTTGAGACTTATGGATGGCATTCTTCGCCCAAGCATCTGCCAGGAAACAACTGGGGGGAGTCCTGGTAAGTCCCGATGCCTGCAGAAGCACAGCAGCGGTATTCAGAGGTGGAAGAGACATACAGGCAGTTGGCAGCAGGGAAATCCGTCGGCAGGGGGCAGCATTCGCTTCATTAGGCTGGGGCTTGGGCCACTCCTCAGGCTGTAGGTGGAGGGGAGAAAAAGAGAAGGCAGAACACGCATTCTGAAGGGTCTCTGTAACTCTGGTCTGGCTGGCTGGTTGGCTGATGGCAAACCTAAGCATTAGGAATGCATTAGGAATTCTGTTCTGAAGTCTGGGTTACTTTGAGGGGGAATAGGTTCAAGGTGAAGTTCTGTTTTCATCCATGAGGGAGTAAGGTCAGAACTAATAGGAAAGAAATTTGAATGATGGCTTCCAGTATGGGAAGCTCAATTCTTCTAAACACCTTTGACCTAAATCCCAGAGGTTATCGGATTAAGATGAAAAGTGTGCCGAGAGAGGAAGGTTGGCGATCAGAGGGCAGACACGTCCCTGGCCCTTGCCTTTGCTCTGCTTCTTCGTCAGCAGTGCTTTCTTGATCATTCTGTTTCTAACTAACTCAGGTGCGTGTGACCAAGGAAGGTCAAATCAGACCCATGGCTATATTTTGGTTTGTCAAGACAGTTTTAAAATTGACTTTGAAATCTTTTCAGTGCAGCGTTGATGGTACAGTTTGCTGCCAGCTCTAGCCCTCTAGTGTTCCTCAGATTTTGTTACCTGGCTGGCCCTCAAGGCATTTTGTTCTGCTACCTCTAATTGTTCTCCTTACCCTCCAAGGGCCAGCCCAAGCCTCTTCTGACTTCCTTCCCCTCACAATTAATTGCTCTCATTACATATTATGGTGACTTTATTTCGCACATTGTGTTTTTCTTTGCCTTATGAATAACTGTTTACATATACGTCTTCTGCTTAAGATTGAAAACTTGAGGCCATGAAAACTTGAGGCCAGAAACTAAGTCTGAGTCATTGTGTGCTGCTTCAGTGTCTAATAGAACATCTTGAACTTAGAAATGTTCAACAGATATTTCAACTGGATTTATTACTCAGAGTAAACTTTGCACATCCTGGAAGACAAGAATTCTTCAGAAAGTCACAGGTTTATCCAGTTTTGCATCACATTTGTTATTTATGTCATCATTAAAGTTAATCACAGAGAAAAAGATCAGTTTGCAAATGCTCAACGCAGTCTGCCTGCTTCATGATTCAGATAACTGAATCATGCTGGTTAAAGTCAAATGATTAAGCTAATTGGATTGAGTGACCACTTCTCAAGTAAGCAATCCCTTTCTCTCCAGCAGTCTTTGAATAGCTGATGCAATCAGTTGTGTATACATACAAATAATGCAGCATCACGTGACTTCAAAATGAAACTGTATTTTGGGATTTGTGTAGAGACAGTTCTAGATTTCTTTGTTATTGTCTATTTTTAAAGGGGGTTGGAGTAGGGATGAAAAAGAAGGGTTTATTGGGGTCGGGATGAAAAAGAAGGGTATATTGGCAGAAAAACTAGAAGCTTTGTCGTGGTCCTGGATCTCTGCTAGCCTGGTGCTGGAATGAGTACAAGCGAGGTTTTGAAAAAACAACAAAAAAGAAATCTCTCTGCTTTGATAACAAGGTAAACCTGGAAATCAGAAGGAATGCCCAAAGGGCGGCTTTGATCTGCCTTCTGCTTTTGAACTTGGGGGGGATGATGTGGGATGGGCTCCTGAGCCCTGCACCTGCTGCTGCCCTGTTCTCTAAATCTAGTCTTTTAAACTCATATTGTTCTGGTGACAACTAAATGAGTCACGGTACTAACAGCAAGAGTTTCGCGGAGGCAGAGACTAACTTTTTAGTTAATAGGATGGGGAACAATGGGAGGTGTCAGATAGTTACCACCTTCTAGATCCTTCAAGCTTAATTGAACCATTAGTGACTCCTTTCCACCCCCCACCCCCATTGGCTACTTTAAGGGGAAAAAAACCCCACGTTTATAAATGTGAAGTCACACTGTCACCTCCCAGAGTGTCAGCACATAATATTTTACATGACAAACTCTCAATTATTCATCCAAAGAAGGGATACATTTCAAGCATTTTTTGTTTTGGGGATGAATCACACATTTTCCTGATGCAAGTTTTCCTATTAAGTTTGGCTTAGACTGGTAACAAACTCGAATTCCCTGAGCTCCCCACCACTGATGATGGTAGAAGACAATGTGAACATCATGTGCTAGGTGACAGGGGAACCAGCCTGACTTAACATAATACGGCGATCCCGTATTAAGGGATAGGCAGTGGACCGTGTGTGTGTGTGTGCGCGCGCGCATTTCCTATTCATGTGTGCTGTGGTTAGCTACTAATCTTTTTTCCTGCTAATGTGTTTTATTACTGTGTGTTTCTGTACAAGGTTAGGTATGAGAGCCTTCTTTATTCCGTGGAGGAAAACTGTAGCTGCTCATTTAATTGACCCCTTGAAACATAATTTTTTCTTTCCTGGTGAAAGCAGAAAAGGACACTGTTATTCCATTTCACTTATTTCCTTTGGATTTATTGGCTCCCTTTTCTGTCCTCAGGGATCTGCCTGAAATCTAGGCAACTGTAGTTGTTACAGGGCTTTGGGGAGAGATCAGCAGTGGCCATGGCGATAATCATGCAGTAAATAAAAGTACATTTTGCCTTTCATGTAGATTTTTGGTTTGCTGTGTATGAATAAAGGTTTGAAGTATGAGCCAGGATGGAAATCAATTTCAGAGGTGCCAGCAGCTGCTGGATCTTTTATCCTGGGTGTTCATTCCATGTCTTTTGTACCAGAATGTGTCTAAAATTAATTGAGAAAATACTACAAAAATGTGCCTTTTGAGGGTGAGGGGAATCCTCAGACTTAGAAGCTGTAATAGCTCTTAAAGATTTTCTGATCCAACTACAAATGAGCTTAAAATGACACTCAAAATAGTTTCCCAAAGTTACGCAGATTAGCGAGAATGTCAGGGCTCCACCGGATGCCTTGACTCTGAGTCTGGTTCTAGTTCTATTTTCCCAAGACCATGTTTAGATATCCTGCTATATTTCTCCTCGAGGAGAAATACACAAAGCCCCAAAGTGGGTCACCTTTGAATAAGCAGATATCAGAAGGTTGAAATGAACCGTGTGATGCCAGGAAACAAGGGGTGAGCTCGGAGGACCAATCCTGCACACCCTATCCTTCCTTCACCCCCGTCACTGTATCCACCAGCATCTACCATGTCTCTATGAGGCTGGGTTATGTGCTTTCTCTATGTAGTAGGGAATTGGTCCCTGTTCTCATGAAGCTTCCCTGAGGATGAAGATGGGAATACCAAGGATCTCGCCTTTCCCCAGAGGGGGTGGAGATGCTCCTGGCCTTTCAAATCTGGGGGTCCTACATCTGCCCTTTCTGTGGCCATATTTCCTGCTTTGTAATCTTCTATGCCTATGGCATTAACATTTAAAAAAAAATCACTTCTAAGAGTTTTAGAGAGAGAATCTGGAAGGTTTGCAAACCTTCTCTTTCTGGACTGCTTATTCTGCCAACTTCCCTAACTCTTTTGGCTGGTGTAGCCATTTGACTTTTCTGTTGGGCAGGTAGTAGTAATTTGAGGGGTCCCTAATTAGATTCCAGCAGCTCAATTCCCTGGTTCATTTACCCTGAACCACCTTCAAATTGAATTGGTTTTTTCTCACCGCCAACCCAAGCAGGAGTGGATCCTGGGGAATTACGGAGAAATAACAGCCTTCTTCTCCTCTTCCCCAGCTTCTGACTCATTCGCCTGCCCTTTTGTTCCTCTCTTCCATTATGGCTTCACGACCGCGTGCCCTGCGCCTTCTGCTTAAGCTGTCTGAGCTCGTTTCCTCCATGAACCATCGTGATGTACAACACGTACAGTCCCGGGGCCAGATGAATGGTTTTCCATTAGAAATACACTGTGCCATCTGGGGCACCTGGGAGGAGAATGCCACAAAGACGCCCCCATCTTTCAGACACTCGGAAAGGAAGATTTGTACCACTCTGCCCAGCTCGCCTTGACGACTGCAGTATAACGTGCCGTTCCTCACTTCCGAAATCTGCATTTTCTCTCCCTTCCTCTTTCTCCTCAGTATCTCAGGGCACGGCGTGGCTTGGGGAGGGTGGTCTTAGGATGCGATTCTGTGATTCTGTGAGCACCGAAAGGTAACACACAATGACAGTGTGAGCTGTCGACACAGATAAAAGGAGTCCCTCCATGAAAGCAATCAGGTGAAATGCTTGCTTTTAAAAAGGGACTTAAAGAACAAGAAGACTGTTTGGTTTTAAAAGAGCCAGGCCCTTCACTGGGCCACAGAATTAGCATTCGCTTATTTTAGCATGTGTGTTATTTCTTCTGTGATTGAAAGTGACTGGTGGGGAGAAATCTTGGTTGAACACAAACCTCCTTAGCTGATTTCTTTTGTGTGTGTGTGTGTGCCTGTGTGCACCTCTCTTTTTCTAAAGCCTGTTAAGACAATGCAGTTGCCTTAAAAAAAAAATCCTGATTAGTATTCTGCATGAGGTACAGTCTTCATTGCAGTAGATACATAAAATCTATCTTCACTTTCACCACCTGTCACCTGAGAATTTTAGAATGATCTAGCTTTGAGATTGCAGGAAGCAACCTTTTTGATTCTCATCTTTGCTCGCTACCTTCTCCACCCACCGCAACCCTTGCTTTGTCATTGGCACTGCATCTACAGTGAACTCCAGTCCATTTTTATTCCTTTGTCAACTGCTTTTATTCATGGGCAACTGAAGGCACATGTTTACTAGGGGATAGAAATAGAAACACAATAAAAACCAGTTTGATAGATGATCTAGCCTATTCTTCACACTTCCCTGTTGTTTTATTGATTTACAGAACACAAAGACTAATCCGAATTTACATTGCTTGTGTTTCCCCTGATCTCAGAGGACTTGTTCCCCTTTGCTCAGATTAACCAAGCCAATTTTGTCTTTGTATCCAGTAGCCTCTGTGACAGTCGAATAGCCCGTCAACTAATCAACGTATGCGGCAAAAACTAATTTTACTTTAACCAAACATCCGAACATGGTGTTGACACAATTAAATGATTTCTGTGTTCTACCATGTATCTGACACACACCCCAGGGAGCAGGTAAGAGCTCCGGCTGAAATCATGCACACGCGCTCCTGCATCAAATTAAATATTTTCCCCTTAATCCTACCACCAGCAGCTGTTAGGTACCATGGCTTATTGCATATGGCCTACATAATGAGACTGATCCAGGCGGTTCCGGCTTCTCCACTGAATGCTGAGTAGCTCTCTTCCCCCCAAGGACATGAAGAGTTACTGCTATTGAAAGAAGTACCCATGGCGATGAAGTGTCTGGGCATACATGTTTGGAGATGAGCGAAGAAAGCATTTAAAGCTGGAGCTTCCGCCTTGATTAAAATAAAAGGGATTGGCGCTCTGCAAGGACTTGAATGAAACTGGCAAAGTCCCCAGAGTTATGGCAGGATGAAGAGGAAGACAGGGTAGGTACGGCAAGGGAGGAAATCTTTACTGTCTTCGAAACCTGTCAAAAAATTAGGTCAACATGATTTTGTATTTTAATGAAATAACTTAAGGGTAAGCCTGAGACTTGGAGGCCGCTAAGACTTTTATGCTAGAGTGGCTTGTCATGCTTGACGTAATGTCTGTCTCCTTTTGAGAGGTAGCGAAGCTAATGTTCTCCATGGCTAATCGGCCTTTAGCTGCTCCTGTCCTTTTAAATTCTCAGTAGCTGGAACATCAATACGGATGTGCCTGTCTCTCACAGTCTAAATACGGGGCAGACTGCACATCATCATTTCAATTGTCAAAACAGATGAAAGGATTTCTGATACTCCAATTAAACTAACCTGGAAAAATCATTTTAAAATATGCTCCATCAAATAACCTGAATGTTAAAACACCAGAACCTTCCAACCGTTTCCTCCGCTGGCGTCATTAGCGTCCCACCGCCCTCCCCCCCAACACAGTCCTTATCTGATCTGATTACTTTTAGAATGAATTTGGTTTTGAACATGAAAGCTGAGGAAGCTAAATTGGAAGAATAATGGCTTGGCATTTTATGCCATTGGGTTGAAATTGCAGGCGTAGGAGTCAGGCCTGTTCTTCCGACTCGTGCTTGGCTATTTCTCCTTTAATTTACCGAACTTGAAATGGATTGCTGGTTCCAAATTACACTACACTTAAGGGACTTGCAAAGAATGCTTGTGATTTAGGATCTTACATTATTGCCTTGATGAAAAATTATGCAGACACACTCACAGCCCTACAAGAAAACTGCTTCTTGTAAAACAAGAGTATTTGACAAACACCAGGAAGCTGAAGATGATAAAACACATTTAAGCTCCTTTTCTTATTAATCGAGAGGGGGGCCCTGTGTTAAGGGCAACCTGAGGTATTGAATGGGAAAGAATCAGTGCAAGAGGGTATATAATAGCGGATCAAGGTGGTCAGAAAGAGTAGCATGGTCTGAATGACTATATTAAAATTCTCTCATTTGAAGCCACGTAGATTAAGGCATAATTTCTCAATACCAGGATTGCAATTGCATTCAAGTGCCCAAAGTAACTTTCATTACAACCAACACTAGTATCTCCAAGTGGAAGGGGCATTGTTAATGAATGAGCAATACTTATCTTTATCAGTATTACTTGCTTAAAAGAGATACATACTTTAAGTCCAAAGTTTTGCTTTATACTCTGGCTTTAGCCTATCTATTTTAATATTAATTGGTACGTGTAAAACTGATACACTAGAAATGTTACATATTTTAGAGAGTTCAGAGACAAATGCGAGGTTGAGTATTTCAGGTTTCAAATTAGTAACTCAACCCTGAGCGTCCTCTTTAAGCAGCCACGCTCACCGCCCTGCCACTCATCCTGTGCCTGAAGCATACCAAGGAGATAGGGAAATAAAGCTGTGTTGTTTAACCTCCAAGTATGGCCCAGAATATGGTCAATCTCACAGATATGCCGAGTACACCTGAACAGAGGGCATATTCTGCTGTTTGTGGGTAGAGTGTTCCATAAAGTTCATTAGGTTAAGTTCAGTAATGTTTCTCAAGTCTCCTATATCCTTGCTGGTTATTGACCTATTTGTAGTATCAGTGGCTGGAAGAGGAGTCTTTAGGTCTCTGAGTATAATTGTGGACTTGTCTATTTTTAGTTCTTTCAGTTTCTGATTTATGTATTCTGAGCTCTCTGTTGGTAGGTGGACATGCATTTAGGTTTGTTACGCTTCCTTAGAGAATTTTCCCTTTTATCATTACGTAATGTACTGCTTTATTCCTGGTGATTTTCCTAATTTGGAAATCTATACTTTCTCATATTAATATAGCCAATGCAGCTTTTTTCTTTTTAATAGTGTTTGCATGGTATCTTTTTCTATAGTTTTAGTTTCACTGTATCATTATAATTAAAGTGGATTTTTGTAGACAGCTTATACAGAGTTTGATCTATCTTTTAAATCCAATCTGACAATCTCTGTCTTTTAATTGTTGCCTTTAGACCATTTATATTCAAAGTAGTTACTGATATATCAGTATTTGTCTATTCTTTTATCATTTTTCTGTTTGTTCCCTCTGATTTTTTTTTCTCTTTTTTTTAATCCTCTTTTAGTTTACTTGAATATTTTTAGTATCTCATTTAATTCATCCATTAACATTTGACTATATCTTTTTGTATTAAGTTTTATTTGTTGCTCTAGGGATTATAATACACATACCTCATTTTCTAGTCTATTTATAACTCATATTTTACCACTTTAAGTAAAATCTAGAAGAAACCTTACAACCACATATGTCCCATCTAGCCTGTCTTTATGTTGTAGTTTTCATTTATGTTACATCTACATACATTAAACCTTTCCCATCCAGCTATATATTTTTTTTCTTTCAGGAGTCACACATATTATAAAGAACATAATAGGAGAAAAAATAGTCTACTACATTTACCCAAATATTAACATTTCTGTTGCTCTTCCTTCACTCCTAAAGCTCTGAGTTTTCCCTCTGATACCACTTCTCTTCAATCTGATAAAATTCCTCTAGCATTTCTTTTGTAGCAGGTCTGATGGTGACAAACTCTCTTAGTTTTCCTTCATCTGAGAATGTTTTAATTTCCCCTTCATTCCTGAAGGATATTATCACTGGATCTGGAATTCTGGATTGATAGATCTTTTTGTCTGGTTGTTTGTTTTCTGTTTTCAGCACTTAAAATATATTATTTCCACTCTTTCCTAGCCCCATGATTTCTGATGAGAAATCTGCAGTTACTTCTATCATTTCCCTATATGTAATGTGCTGTTTTCTCTGGCTACTTTCAGGACTTTTTTCTTTACGTTTGGTTTTCCTCGGTTTGATTATGATGTGTCTGAGCATGATTTTCTTCTCCTGTTTGGGGTTTATCCTGTTTGGGGTTCACTGAATTTCTTGAGTCTGCAGGTTTGTGTCAGCAATTTACTCTCGTAAGATTAATTAGGAAATATTACCTTTACAGATACTGTAGATTTTCTAATCAGGAAGGAATATCGATAGTGCCTTTCTGATACTAAATTTAAAAAACTGGCACAGATGAAAGACATACTGAAGATGAGAAAGTACAGTTTTTAATTTTTAAAAGATAAAGAGCAGTAGGAAAAAAGTACACAAACCAAAGAATTTGTCTTCAGTCTCATGTGAGTTTAAAAAACATGCTGTTATGAAGATATCAGGTACAGAGTTAAAAGGATCATCAGGATCTGGCATGAATTCACTGTAGAAAAAATCACATCAGGTAAATCCAATTTCTTTTGTAGATAGACGTATTAGGCTGTAAATTGGGGAATTTATTACAAGTACCATATTTTTCAGCAGCTGGGCAGTAGGTCAGATTTTCCATGCTATTCTTTTGAGCAAAAGGGAGACATTTGGCAAGAGTATTACCATTATTAAATGTATCATAACTGGTTTGGCAACCATACCAAAGTGTCCTAAGCAGTTAATAGATTTCATCCCCGGAAAGCTGTTTCTTATGCACCTGTCATGACTTCTATTTTAAATCTGTGATTAGGTGAAATTTTTGAAGTTGGAAGTTATAAACAAATATTTTAGATGGCTGAGGCAAGATCTAAAATAATAACATTTACCACTTAATACCAAGATCTATCATTATAACATGTAACATGTAACACACCAGGCAGTGTTGTAGGAGCTGGAGATTGGAGCTAATGTGTGACTCCTCAAATTACCCAACCTCTTAGCAGGATTTAACAGAGTACAGTAGCAATCAGTTTCTCTTTCTTGAAACTCTCTTCCCTCCCAGGATATCATTCTCTCATGGTTCCCCTCCTACCCCACTGATCTCTCTTTTTTGGTCTCCACTGCTATTTCTTCCCAATATAGGAGGGCCCAAGGACACTCTCCTTTATTCTCGTTCTCTAGGCAAGTTTACAAGTTCGATGACTTATACACATCTATAGCTTTGAGATTCCAAAGTTAAATTTCCAGTCTAGACCTTTCTCCTGAACTCTTGGCATGTGTTTTTTTTTTTTTTTTTTGCTGCCTACTTGACCTCACCATTCATTGTCTAATAGGCATTCCAACTTAGCACATCTAAAACGGAACCTGGATGCCAAGCTTCTGCTCATTATCAAATTTCTCCTCCTGCAGTCTTCCTAATTCACTAAATGGTACCTCCATTCTTGTAACTGTCCTTCAAAAGATAATTCCTAAATAATAGATATTTCATCCCCTATTAACAAAGGAAAGTGAGACTCAGAGAAGTGAAAGGTCTTTGTAAAGATTACACAGCCATTAATAAGTAGTGTCAGGATCGGACTTCCCTGGTGGCGCAGTGGTTAAGAATCCGCCTGCCAATGCAGGGGACACAGATTCAAGCCCTGGTCCGGGAACATCCCACATGCTGCCGAGCAACTAAGCCCTTGCACCACAACTACTGAGCCTGCGCTCGAGAGCCCACGAGCCACAACTGCTGAGCCTGTGTGCCACAACTACTGAAGCCCGTGCACCTAGAGCCAGTGCTCCAGAACAAGAGAAGCCACCGCAATGAGAAACCCATGCGCTGCAATGAAGAGTAGCCCCCCTCGCCACAACTAGAGAGAAGCCCACGCACAGCAATGAAGACCCAATGCAGCCAAAAATAAATAAAATAAATAAATTTATTAAAAAAAAAAAAGTAGTGTCAGGGTCAAACACAAACTGGTCTGATGCTCACTGTCTCCAGATGTTTCCATTCTTTAATAAGATTACATTGAAGTTTTGTGCTCGTGTCAACAAAATAATTTTTTTAAATCTATGAATATAATTCAGGAAAATATAGGCCTGTAGCAGCAGCCTCTGATAAAGGACTTGGTTTAATATCAGTGTCTTTCTATAGGAGGTAGCCGCTGGAACAGGATACTTTAATTCTGGGCTGTGTTATTTGAAGAGTGGTTTTTAGGTTGATGGGGTTGCCAGTACTCTATACTCTGTACCTGTAAGAACAGATGTGCGATATTGTGTTTTATTTTGGGGACAACATAACTAGAAAGAGATGACAAATAAAAGTCGCTCAATGAGAAGGCATTGGGATGATAAGGAAGTTCAAAGTCATGACTAAAGAGGAATTCTTCAAGGCCTGAAGAGAATATGGCCTGGCGGACACTATTTTTAGATCTGCATTTCATTTCTATTTAATAAACCTGAATGAAATCCTACTATGTGTCAGTTGGGCACTGTCACAAGCACTAGAGGTACAAAGATTGAAAAGCATGGTCCTTGTTTTCCATTATCAAAGAATAGGTGTAGAAGTTATGGAGAGAGAGAAAGATTTGTCCTTTAGATTGAGCCAAAATCTAATGGAATTATTCAAGTATGAAATGAGGTAGCCTTTTGCCATCACTAAAGATATTCAAGCACATGCTGGAAGTCTACTTGGTGTAGGAAGAAGGCTATGGAATTAACTTAACCATCATATGATGATTGAACTATAGGACCTTTAAGCACTTCCAACCCTGAGATGCTACGATTCTTTCATCTGTGCTATCCCTGTCCTTTAATACCATAAATAATTGAGACATAACTGCAAAAAATTGCATTTACATGGCAAATGTAAATTGTCCACCTGCTTGGGTAACACTTGTCCTTCCTATTTGAAGCTCACATCACTTCGTGAGTCTTTCTTCTGTCCTAGAGAAAATTATAGGAATCATAAACTTAAAACAGGTACACCTATCAAAGTTATGAATGAGAGGGGTTCAAGCTTATGAACGTCTGTATGTGTTTAGTTTTGTATCCTAACTGCATCTAATAGAACCAAATTTAAAAATATGTAGATAAAGGATAAGCCTAAGGTTCTTGGAAAATATCTTTTTTTAAGTTTATGTGACAATAAACTAGGGTCCAGTATAATTTTAGCATTTAATTTTATGCCACTGAAATATCACTGTGCTCTGATCATAGCCATCTCTAGTGTTGTCATCATTTTAGCAGCAGGTGAGTCCATTTCTTTTTATGAATTTTATAAGTTAAGACATTCTGTACATTGATTTGATCAGCTGGGGAAAAAAGCATGACAGCGAACTGACAGAAGAGTTTTGAAAAGAGTGTGGCAGAATTTGATCAGTTTCCATGGTTTTCTAAGAACAAAGGAAAATGCTCAGATTTGAAGTTTTGAGAAAAAATGATAAAGCCAAGAAGAGAAGGGCAAGGAAACATTAATTCAAGATACATCTTCACCTCTTTTGAGTCTGATCGTTCTAATAAGCCACATAGGCAGGTTCAGATCCTAGTATGCACTATTTCACAAGGCATTTTACAATGGCTGCATTCCTTTTTAAATCGTCTCTTGGTGGAGGAAGGTGACAGAGCTTCAAAATAAATTCAGACCGAGCTGCTTGGACAGTGATTCAAAATTGACCCATAGCCAGGTGCAAATATATATGCATTATTGAGCAACTCCTATACGCTGCTATTTGCAATTTCATATAACTCCAAGAAAAATTCTCGGAAGTTGGTATGGCTACTGCAGTGTTACACGTGCAAACATGTAATCTTAAACAGCATGCCACACCTAGGTTTTCTGATTCCAACTCTGCTGATCATTGTGAGGGATCCATGATGGCAAATTATGGCATAGATTGAGAGTCCATTTAATTTAGTGCTGATACGATTATTGAGGCATTTTACTGCTTCTGATACTTAGGCAAACAGGACTGGCCATATTCCTGCAAGGATATAAAACAAACAAAAAATGTGACTAGCAAGTCGAACTGCCTGCCCCTGAAGGAAATTTAGAAGGTCCAGTGCTTAGTCTCATCTCTAGGGTGTTCTGGATTTCAGCCCACAGGGCAACACTATTGCTGGATTTGGGGTGGGGAAGGTTCGTTATTAGGCTATGAGCTAGTTGAACTGGGGAGGAACATATCACAAATAAACTGAGAGCTCCTTAGGAGAATCCAAAATTGGATTTGGATTCAGGCCAAAAGTTACACACAGGGATAGCTACATACTTTTCAGCACAAAATGAAGAGGCAGGGTCCCTTGTTAAGAAATCAGGAAAGAAGCATCATTAGAAGAACTAAATACAAAGATTTTTCCTTTGTTCTATGGTCAATCTCTTGACTTGTCATAGTAGTTTTTTTTTTTTTTTTTTTTTTTTTTTTTGCGGTACGTGGGCCTCTCACTGTTGTGGCCTCTCCCGTTGCGGAGCACAGGCTCCGGACACGCAGGCCCAGCGGCCATGGCTCACGGGCCCAGCCGCTCCGCGGCATGTGGGATCTTCCCAGACCGGGGCACGAACCCGCGTCCCCTGCATCGGCAGGCAGACTCTCAACCACTGCGTCACCAGGGAAACCCTGTCATAGTAGTTTTTATTAGGTATTTAAGGTTGTTCTAAGTTAAATTAAAATGGTAAAATTCCTACTAATAATTTATCTTTATATCGTGCAATGACAATTTAAATGCAAATGTAAGGGCATTTAACTTACATGCAGAATCACTGAAACTACACAATTCGTATATGCATGTGTATTTTGTTTTACCAGAACAGTAGAAACTAACTCAACTGTTCTTGTTTCACTTCTTTCTTTGCTCACATTCTACCCATACACTCTAGTTTGCCCCCTCACAAATAAGGAAGGACTGAAAGGAAAAGGAACTATTTTATAAAGGAATTTTTACCTCTTCCTTTTTTTCTACGTCATCATTTTCAGTGTAAATTGTTGGCTGAAATAGGGAAGTAACATGAATAAGGATATAACAGTTTTCCTTGTTCATTTGTGTTTCTTAGAAAACACCATTACCTTCTTTCTGTGTTCAAAGCAAGTTCTGGTCCTAACAGAAAGTATGGCTTCTTGGGGATGGCAGTGCCCCTGCTTACTTAGTTAAGATACAATACACTTAGCTTCTACTTGCATTGAGACCCACTGACTCCCATGCATTGTGCACTCATGGAACATCGTGAATGCTACATGCTAAAGGGGGCAGCAAGGAAGAGTAGTACACAAGCATATGGTGTGGATCGCCTATGTTCATGCACATGCTCCATTATCCCATTGAACTTTGCGGATACAAGTTCAAAGATAAAATCACCAAGAATTTCAAGATGGCAACGATAGAACATTAACCCAAGGCTCTTCTAAGAACTGGGCTCCACGTGACTGCTCTGATTGCACGGTTAGGACGCTGGCCTTCGTTGTTGACAGATTTAGAAAAAAACCCTGAGATTTCTGGTGCCTACCAAGTTGGAGGAGGGCCTCTAAAATTTACCTTTTCCAGCGACCACAACTAAAGACTGACTGAAATACCAACATCAACTGCCTAAGGACAGAAATGTAAACAATAGCAGGTGGATTGAGGAGGAAAGTCAAACATGAAGACCAACTGCTAAGGTAGCTGTGAGTTGCCTTCCTTCACCAACTCCTTTATTTCTAGCTTTGACCCAAGAGCAGGCCATATAAGGAACTGTGCAGTGGTGCAGGCAGTAAAATCTCTGAGAGAAGCCAGTCTTTCTAACTAGAGGACTGGAACAGGGGTTCCTGTCCTGCCAGCCCGAGAGAGTGGGGGAGATCTGTTTTTTGGGGTTTTTTTTTTTTTTGTCTCTCTTGGGCCTGCTCCAAGGCTAGCTCCAGCCACAGATCTGCATTGCTGTGGTGGCAGCGGCAGCTACACTGGCACCTAAAACCTGAAGGAAAACCCATCCTTCCAGATTGGATTAAGTAGGAGAATGTCCTTGTTTGAAGGAAATATACACTAAAGTATTCAAGGGTGATAGACCATCATGTTGACAGTGACTCAGTCTATATGTCTACATTTATCTATGTGCATGGAAGATCTGCGTTCACATGGCTGCATCCAATTCTAATCCAATACCACATGGTTTATTCTAGTGTCCTCTTTCTATTTGTAAATTCCTTCTTCATTATTGAGAAATCTAGTTCCCATCAGCCTTGGTATATTCACTCCTTTGATCAGTCCCTCGGTTTGTCATGCCCTACTCACCCTGTTCAGTTTGTGACATCCTCACCTGGAAGCTGTCCTCACCCACTCATACTCCGACACCCCATGACAACTGTCCTCTCGAACCTTCCCTTTCTCATTCTCAAGGGCTCCAACACCAGCTCTGGGAAATTATGGACCCCCCTGACTGGCAGCATGGGTGATCCCACCTAATGGCTTTTGGATTAAATTTTCCAGGAAAGGAGGGAAAGGAAAGAAGAACTTTAATTTTCAAATGCTCTCTAGCTGTCTTTCTGTCCTCAGGATGATAGGTATCCACACAAATGCATAATTTCTCTGGTTGCTTTATAGAGTCTCACTGTATTTACTGTAGTATCCCAAGTACCTAGCAAAGGGCGCAACATGTAACAGCCACTCAAAAATAGTTGTTGATTCAATTAATGTTGCCATGACCTGACTTTCATGTTAGCCTCTGCTTCATGTTTAGATTTCTAAGCTGTATGATCTGTACTGGATAGCAATGATAGCAACACATAGGTTGCTATGTGCCCCACATTCTCCTAAGTGCTTTCCATGAGTTAATTAATTTAATCCACGCAACAGTCTATGAGATATGGACCATTAATATCCCTATTTTACAAATGAATTTGCAAGGCAAAGAGAGGTTAAATAAATTGCCCAATATCACCTAGCTAGTAATTGGTGGGGTTAGGATTTGAACCCAGTAAGAATCCATGTTCTTGGGCTTCCCTGGTGGCATAGTGGTTAAGAATCCACCTGCCAATGCAGGGGACATGGGTTCAAGCCCTGGTTTGGGAAGATCCCACATGCCGTGGAGCATCTAAGCCCATGTGCCTCAACTACTGAGCCTGCGCTCTAGAGCCCGTGAGCCACAACTACTGAGCCCATGTACCACAACTACTGAGCCCGTGTGCCACAACTACTGAAGCCTGCGTGCCTAGAGCCCATGCTCCGCAACAAGAAAAGCCACTGCAATGAGAAGCCCACGAACTGCAATGAAGAGTAGCCCTCACTCTCGCCGCAACTAGAGAAAGCCCACATGCAGCGACGACGACCCAACGCAGCCAAAAATAAATAAATAAAATAAATAAATTTATTAAAAAAAGAGAAAAGAATCCATGTTAACTACTATGTGAGTAACTATGGCTTTATTTCTCCCCTGCACCCCAAGTTGCTCTGCTACTCTTTCTACTCATACAATATCTTCTGGATATTTATGTAAATCATGTGGTTGTTGGACTGCAGTGCTGACATTGGATATGAATTTCACATGGCTCCAGGGTTATGATCTTCTTGTCTGCGCTCAGTACCTGATGACACAATCTCTCTGGTTTGGTTAAAACTCAGGAATCAGCACTAAAAGCACTGGGTTTGCTGGGATGGCAGAATGCTTCCCAGTAGCCACTAGTGCTTGCCCTGTCAACCCCTCTAGTAGCCACCAGAGAAGTGGGGGTGGAATGGATACCCCCTTTTGAGACAGTATTGAATAAGACTTACTAATACTTCCTTCTAATGGGCTTATTTATAACCAATAAGGTATACATTTCAACTAGTGCTTTAGCCATGAATATCAGATCATCAAATCTTTATGACAACTATTTTTTATTGTTTTGTATTTCTTATCTCAATATTGTCTTATATATCATCCATTAGGCCTTCAGTATTTGTTGCAACTCCCTTTCCAGTAGTTTTTCATCTAAAATAATTGGATATTTTTTAACTCTATTGTTCTTTTTTTTCGGGGGTGTGGTCATACATAATTCCTTCCACAGTAATGGCTATACAGTTAAATCTGGGAGCGTTCTGCTATAATTATTTTAAAGTTGCTTTGATGAGCTCAATAGGGAATTCCCATTCTAATGATATATAACCTGCTTAGCCCCAAACCTGTTATTTCTAAGTGTATATTCTTCTTTCAATCAAAACCCCAGGGATCATTTGCAATTAGGAATGAATGGAACTCCCATTCCTCTAAGACTCTCATTTTCATGCCCAGGACTTTCAAGTTCCTAGGAACTCATCCTACATCTTCTTTGGAAGTGTTAGTTCATTTCCATGTAGGGTTTGGCACCAAACATACAGTGGAATGTATTTCACAAAAGTCTTTTTACGTGCCAGTTGCATAGATAGGCACTTAGCAAACCATACCGTTCCTCAAAACTTGATTTTCTTTATCTACCATAAGTCATTTCTGTCTAGAGCTAAGAGTAGTTTTGTCTTGTTACCTTGAGAATTCTTATTGTTATGAGCATCTTTCCTAACACATGAACACATGCTTGGGGAAACATTCCTTTCTGCCCCAGGCATGGTCTGGATGCAGCACACGGGAGTTCTCATCAAGCCTGAGGGCTGTGGAACACATAGCCCAGAGGAAGGGAGCTGAGAGGCAGCATCTTATAGAGATGAAATAAAAAGCAAAAGAGACCATCAGAAGAATGTGTCAGCAGGAAAGGGGTAGACAGGATGGGGAAAGCCAAATCACAGCTGAGATGAGCAGAGGGTGGGAGGAATTGTCTGCGACCCCTCACAGGGGTTTCATCAGGAGCCTATAGGCTCTTCAGATGAAGACAGGATAGTTGCTGTTCAAGCTGCTGACCCAGTGTGGGCGCTCATCATGTAGCTTCTGAGGCACTGAGTTTTTTCCTCTTTTCTTTCTGTGGCCATGTCACTCTACTCTCCAGGCTCATGACTGATTTCTCTCCATTTCCTCGCTGTGGTGTTGTGGAACATGGGTGGTTGAAGTAAACTTTAATATTTTCTTCTGCCTCAAAAGAGTTCCTGCTACTTAATCCTGACCAGCTCCTTTGAGAACTCAAATGGCCCCTTCTCTGCACAGGATGCAGCTCATGAAGGTCTGCCCTGTGAGTCCCTTGCTTCATCCACATCCTTCATCCTGCATCACTCGTCCTGTCCCATTTCACACTCACTCCCATCTCCTGATGTTATTATTTTCCACTTCTGACCTTGTTTTTCCCCGTGGGCTTCCAGCTACAAACTTTGCTTCTTTTCTTGACTCTAGTTTTCCTCCAATGTCACTGCCTCCAGGAGTAAACAGCCATCCTGGTCAGCCCAACCCCAGAAATTGTCCACTGGCGCAGCTCCAATGGTCTCTGTGTCCAGGGAACCCTCTGGAACCCTCCGAGTGGAACCCAGCCACCACTCTCCTACTGAGAAATCTGTCATCGTCTCACATTAGTAGGGGTGGAGCGAGGGACTCTTCAGAGGGATCAGCTATGGCGTTTACCACTCTCAGGGCAGCTGCTTGCCTCCAGCAAGGAGACAAACATAGCACACCCTTTGCAGGGTATTAGAATGGACTCCTTCAGCTTCTGTACCTTCGTGTGGCCAAGTGGAGTTACTGTTCTTTATGGTTTTGCTTGCTGGCTCATTTAATGGACTTCCAGAAAACTAGCTGTATAGTACCATGCTCCCGCATCCTTGCTCCTGTAAAGAGTTAGCTTTAAAAATTTTCTTCTTCATAATGTCTCTTATTCCTTTTTCTATTATACAGGGACAATTTAAGGGGGAAAATGTAGCAAATTTCCACAATTATCTTTAGCCTGCTGGTGTATTTCAGCAGGCCCTACATTGTCTTCTATCAACAATGCAAAGAACCTGAATGATCTTGGAAATGCATAGATAATCCACAATCTTTATTTTCCATTTAGCATTTCATTTTTTTTTCAACTCATGTCCCATCTTAATGGTGAATAAGAAACAAAAAGGAAGTACTTGACTTTTATTTCACTTTCCATCTCATTTATACTCTTAGATAGCAAGAGAGATAAGAAGGATGTGTGAATTTATTCAAGGAAACGTATTGTGCGTCTCCTATATATGAGACACAAGGCTAAGAAACAGCTTCACAGAGCTGAGAGAACAGTGTCTGTTTTCCAGTTCATGGCCCAATGGGGGACAGGGACCTACATACAATAAAATAAAACATAAATATTGAGAGAGGAGTATTTTAAGGGCATATGAAGAACATTTAAAGCTACTTGAGGGAGAAGAGGGCTTAGGGAAAGCTTCTGAGAGGCAGTGGAGCCTGTGCTGAGTCATTTAAGGATGACAAGGGATTGACCAGATAGAGAAGGACATTGATTTCAGAGAGAGGGAGTAGCACTGATGAGGGTTGGAGGCAAGAAAAACTGAGGACTCTGCTGGGATTTCAGGACATTGAGCGTGGGGGATGTGGAAGTGCTGAAAAGGAGTGAGGATGGGAAGAAGAGAGTCTGGGGCTGGGTCACGGGAGGCCTTACATGTTTTCCTACAGAAATCGAGCTATAGTAGGTGGGCTGGAAAGCCGCTGATGGAATTGAAGCAGGAGAAGGGCATTGTGATGTTTATGCTTTTGAAGAGAATTTTGGCTCCAATGTGCCTGATGGTTTAGAATGGGGCAAGTCTAGAGGCAGGAAGATGGTCATCAAGTTCATACGGGGAAGAGTTCTGAGGGTCTGAATGAAGGCAGAAGCAACGAAAATTAAAAGGAAAGATCTGAGGAGGGCTAAGGGGTTATAACTGAAAGAATTTCGTCCTATTCTGCTTGTGTAAGGGTGACAGAGATGGAGAAATATAGGGTAATTCCCAGATTTAGCTTCTTCTGCTTAACTGGATGGACTTCATAATAATAATAAAGGGATTGTATTGTAAAAAAAAAAAATAGCTGACATTTATTGAGCATTTCTATGGGTTAAGCAACTTAGGTGTATTGTCTCACTTTAAAATAACACGTTGGAGTAGATATTATTAAGCACATTTTACAGATAGGAAAATGGCATGGAAAAGGCAAGTATCTTTCCCAGGATCACATAATAGTTGGCCAAACTGGTGTGGATGCCTCCAGAATTTGCTGTTGGAACATTATCCTAGTTTGTTCACAGGAGATGGATTCTACTCAGGGAAGAGGTGATGAGTCCTGTTTGGGACAGGCAGGTGGATTTCTAGCAGACAGTTGTGATGTGGGTCTGAAGATCAAGTGGGTGATTTGAACTGGAGATAGTTATCTAGGGAAGGAGTCCACTGAATTATCCAACCACGACCTGCCATGCTCCTTGGTTTCCTATCTTTTGTTACTCCACAAAAGAAGGAAGACACGATCACCTTCAGCAGGGTCAGACCACACTGCCACAGCCGGCCCCTTAGCCTCAACCCAGCTCATCACCCTGCCTCTGTGACAGGAGAGGGTTAAGTTTGCTCCACTTTCTCTTTTCCTTATGATGATTCTTATCATGAGAACATTAATCTTGTGCCATTTTCTGTTTTCATTACAATCTTTGTCACACAAGTGGAGCCTCAGAATGTTAATGCCTCCTATCTTCTATGAAGGATAGTAGAATTCTCCATTGCTTTGACCTTTCCAGTGTTTTGTATTTCGATTGGGTCTGGAAGTTGATGATTAATGATAATTACAATAATTACACCAAGGGACTCGAAATATAAATTACCAAATGTTCAAAGGAAGCCACTTGAAACCTTTAATAGAATTTTGAACAATCTCTGTCCAAATGTTCCCACTTCCTCCATCAGACATCCCTGAGTGAGTAGGTTGGGAGAGATTCAGCCTAGGCTGCAGTCAGAAGAATAAAAGAGCTGTGATTTGTGAGCCATGTTTTAGTTATATGAAGGGGGAAAAAAGAAATCAATTTTTAAATCAATAGAATGGTCCTTCACCCAAACAGCTTTGCTTAACAAAGAGTGAGCATTCCATAAAACAGGACTTCGCTTTCGATTCAGATCATTAACTACGATTCCCATTAGGCGGGAGGTGCCACGGGGAAAGGGGATATTTACTTGTCTCCTCTGCTCTGGTTTCTTGGCTTTAATTTTCGGGAGGTGTAGCTTTCCAGTATGGAGGGGTTAAGACTCCATACAGCCTTTGCACCTCTGCCTACAGACGACACCCAAACTCAGCACCAATATTAGTACAATCATACTCTATGTGAGCCTTTGCAATGGGCAAGATCCAGATTCCCTGAGGCTTTCATTTTTTTTTTAATAAGTAGTAAGAAGCATTGGAATGAGGGTTTCATTCTGAGACCCCTGGTTATTTTTTTCCTGCGGCAGTAAATTCTGCCTTATGTTGTGGTACCAGTGTAGCACATAGAGTATCCCGATCTCTCTCCAGAAGGTTGGAGGAGTTGCCATCACGCCAGGCTTCCAAAGGGAAGAATTTATGATGACAAGACATCTGAAGACATCTGTAGGTGGGTTGCTGTGGAGTGTATTCTTATATGCTGATAGGATGGAAAGAACTATCTCTTCTTGCAATTTTGACACACTTGAATACAGGCGTCATGTCTACTTTTGAATATGTCAGTGTGTTACGGTATACACTAATTCTAATTAGCATTAACCATTAGCATTAGACTCAGCATTTAGTAATCTATGAATTGAAAATGATATGGGAGAGTAGAGGAAAGTCTAGGGGAGAGTGGTTGGCAGTCGTCATAGTATCATTCTCCAGATGTATACTGGACACTGAGAGTTTTCACTGAGGTCAGGATTGACTGAAACTGAGTGTTCATGTGAGAGCCTTTGCAACAGGCAAGATGCAGATTCCCTGAGTTTTGTTGAGTTTTGAATAAGAATAGTAAGAGTTATGCAGCCCAGGGTGGGCCTTCTGGCCAGTAGACAGCAGACCTCCCTCTTGTTTTTGCTCTGGGATCTCCAGGGTCCTGAGAGCACCATGGGTATTGCCAGCAGCACACCACAATGGTGGCTTGGAGGATTCTCAGGTCTGGGTGGGCTGGCCCCTAGTTCAACTAATATCTGTGGTACTTCGGGACATTTCCTTTTTCCAGAAGATCCTATCAGATCCCAGAGGTTTTTAATGAATCAGTCTGGAGCACACCTAGGCAGTTTCAAGTAATACCTAACTTTTAAGGGTATTTATATTCATAAAAAACATGGTGCTGAACATGTATGTGCACATGTGCATCTGTGTGTGTGTTGCATGCATATTTCTACTAATCTTAAAATTTCCCCTTTGAGAGGTGCCATGCTTCTTTTTGGCTTACGTTATACCCCAGAGGATATAGGCATGAGATAAGGAGTTTTAATCCATGATGTTAACTGGAGTGTGACCATTGGAATCAAGTTTTGGCATCTTTGTACCACTTCTGTCCTGTATTTTGCTTTGGTAGCAGAAACAGTCGTAGAAGAATAACTTAAACTCAACCTGGATGCCTGTTCAGTTAATAAATCAGTCTAGAAGCATTTGGTCAGTTCCTCTCTTCAAGTGAGGTATGTTTCCTCGAGCTTTTTGTACTGCAGAGATATTCAGAGCTTGTAAACATAAATTCAAGAAAATTCAGACTGTGACAGTTGATCTTGTAACCTGGGCAGTTACTACTATATTAAACTGCATCTTGATTATTTGGAAAGCACAATGCTTTTGATCAGCTATTGAGGTCATGTTTGTAGTGTCAGGTATCTCATTACACTTGTATTTTCTTCCAAATGAATTTGTACCTTTATTTGAGTCTACTGGTTGTTTTTCTGGCCTCTTATTATAGCCTATTATTGCAGCCTTAAAAATAACTCTTATTTTCGCTCCCAGAAGTTAAAAAGAAACATTCCTAAAAAAATTAGATCTAATGAATAAAGCTAATATACTAGTTTCCCATTCTGTGTGAATGTGGTGTGTGTGTGTGTGTTTCGAGAGAGAGAAAAGAGAATTAGTTAATATATATTTGTACCTGAACTCAGAGTGATTGAAGACAGATTCTCTTGTCTTAGCAGAGTGGAGAGAAAGAGGCACACGGTAAAAAAGTATCAGTACCGGAAGGAATAGATGGCAATACTGGGCAGTATGCAAGAAACCAATGCAAATGCTGCAAATCAATTATTATTTGGAGGCTACCTAATGAGTTTGGGAAACTCCCCAACTTCTAAGGTTCTATAACTGTCTCACTTAGCTTTGATTTTTATAAACAGTCACATTTGTTCCAACCCCTGTCTCCACCCCTGTTAGAACCATTGGTCAATTTATGTATGTGGAGTGGGAAGTACATTAATTTAGTTTCCCTGAACATCTGCTGGTCTCTAGATGGATTTGAACCGAAATTAAATTCATTGAGTCATTCACCCCACAAATATTTACGGAGCATACTGGGGCCAACGCAGGCTATCAGGGGCTCCCTCAGCAACCAGAGGCACACTGCGAGAGGAAACGCCCACGAGAATCGTGAAAAGGAAGAAAAAGTCAGTTGAAGCAGGCCCTGGAGAATTCACTCATCCCTCCCTTTGTGGCTGTTACTGTTCCCAAGACTTTGATCTGCTGTGGCACCTAGATTTGCAACTTGTATTTGAGACTGGCTTTTCCGGGTTTGTCTTTCCCTTGTTTGCCCACCTCTTGTTGCTGGATTCATTCCTCCTTCAGCTACTGTACGTTTCTGTTTAGACCCATTTGATTTCCTGACTCTCTGCTCCAGCCGTGCTAGCTTCAAACCTTACCTTCCACGTCTTCATCTTAATATGTGGAAGCTGACCTGGGATTGGAAGGAAATAAGACAAAAGTCCCCCACTGTCAGGTAGCTATAGACTAGGTGCTTTTTATCATGCAACAAAACAGACTCACATTCTAAGTGAGGGAGGGAGAAACAGCCGGACCTGGATGTCCTTGGCTTGTTCTGAGGTTATGTCAATTTCAGCGTTCCTGAAAGATTCAGTGGCTCCTTCCACCACGCCCCTGTGAAAGTCAGTGCTTATCAGGACTGACTTTTGGGCGTGACCTCAGTCCCTTGCTGGGCATAAACTAAGCTAACTGGAACAAGAGGATGAACTAGTTTCCAATTCCGGCTCTCTGCAACTCTGCTTCCACTCTTTCCTGCCCATATCCTGCAGGGTGTGATAATCACTTGCTGATCGATTCAACATCTTCTGGTGCTGAGTGAAAGCGATTGCAATCAATTAAGGTCACGAGGATTCTATTGGTGTTCCACTGCAGCAGCCTCTGAATGATACCCAACCATGAAGTAGTTAATTCAGCTGTCGAAATGGCCCCTCTTAAACTGAGATAAACTAACTCATTGTGTTTCCTGGTTTTTTCTTTCACATGCGCTCTTATGTCAATCACCCTGAAGTTCCTTTTTCAAATGATTACCGCATGTCAGCGCCAGCGTCATGTTCGTATGCAAGACATCCACATTTACCCGTGTTGTAACCTTTAAAATGTACAGAAGTTATGCCACGGGTGCATTTTGTGTAACAATTGTGTTTTGTGGATCCATAATAAATATGAAATAATCACCATCAGTAGTGAATCCTGCAGACCCAAGTTTGTAAATGAGATATTGACCTTCCAGATTTGTAAAATTTATTCATTTATAGGGCTCCTGATAACTTACTCCTTCCACGGCATTCTTCAGTAACAACATTCACTTTGTGATTCCTCTGAAGGCTGAAAACTCAAAACACTGAGCAAACTGAGAAGTCAAAGCCAAAGCCCCTAGTCCTCTCAATCATTAATCACTGGCTGGGTGTGTGTGTGTCAGAACTCCGTGCAGCTCTGATTTTGCTCCTATGCCCTTCGGGCAGAAACCTTGTCTTATTTGTGTCTTCTGGAGCACCCAGTATACTGCCGGAGCTCCATAAATAATTAATCTCACCAATAATAATGGGAAGCAGAGGCTTCCAGGAGCCTCCCTTTCCCCTGTTCTGTGAAACTCTGGTGTTATGGTATTTTGACTATCAAAACAATGATTAAGCAGCTTTGGCACATTTTATGTTTGGGCTAAATGCGATTTTGCTAATGCACCATCTCATTCCTTCCTCCCCCAACACTCGTATTTTAATGATTTCTAATTAATATTGTAATATTTCTTGAATAATTCATGTTTTTAAACAAGAAAGGCTGGCATAAATTTATGTCAATCTGTTTGTGTATTGCAGCGCTGTGCATAACAAACAAACACAGTCTGCTTCCCTTGGAGACTGGGGGGGAAGAGGCAACAGAAGAGCAGCATCTGAATAGGGGGCTGGGATTCACTGCTCCCCAGAAGGGAGAGCCCCCCACCCCGCAGGTGCCTTCTGAGGTTCCCAGACAGACACCTTTGTCTTTGCTATCACCCCCTTGTCGGGTCGTCTTTTCTCCTGGAGCTGCCCTTCATTACCCAGAACCCTCCTCTCCTCCCTCCCCAGCTGTTCCCTGACTCCAAGTCCCCTCGCCTCCAGCCCCATCGCAAACTTGTCTTCTTGCAGCCTCTCTGGACATTGCTTTGGGATAGGCATAGACTGTAATCTGATAGGTTAGTCAGGGCTAAGTGGATAACAGTTGAGGGTGAGCTTATTCATTTAACTAACGAGTATTTAATGGGCACCTGCTGCCTACTTGGAACTGTACAAAGCCTGAGGGTACCAGACAGATTAGTTATTGGGTCATGTTGGCCAAGTAACCCAATGGCTCCTTTACCAGGGCTCCTGAAGAATCCATTTGGGATGCTCTGGAAGGCTAAGGGGGATTTTTGTTTGTTTGTTTGTTTTAAAGGCCTTTAAACCCACCTCTGTACAGATGCTGAAAGGTTTCAGAATAAAAGCTTGGCACCATCCTGCCCCTGCTGACCCTCCTCCAAACTCCACCTGGTGGTAATCTCCTTTATTTTGTTCAGGACTAAGTTCACATTCTATTAAATTTCAACATAAAATTGCTCAGAGATCCAGAAGCAGGAACTCACTTTTGTACAGCACTTTCTCCTTCTCTCAGGTTTGGGAAGCCAGCTGCTTTAGAGAGTTGTCTCCATAGGATATCTGCTGTCATGTGACTTTCATTTTCCCCCTTCTTCCTTGGGGCTGGAGAGAAGACGTCAATATCTATCATTTCTGCCTGCATTACAGCACTACAAATGCTGTGTTGACTCTGCTGCTGGGGCCATTAATGTGTGTCACTGTTAATTAGCAGCCAATGGAATACCCAAGCCAGTGACACGGTTCACCGAGGTGGGTATGGTTGTTTGGATTGCATTGCTATTGTTAGGCAAACCATCATCTGTACCAATGATTTCCAAGTAGGTAGCAAAAGGGTAGGAGGGAAATGACTTAATTTGATCCCCCCCAGACAATCTGTAAGAGCAATTCTAGCGGTGAAAACACTCTGGGAGGCAATAGCACCTGAATTCAGTGTGGCTTTTGCAAAGACAGATTGTTATTAACCGACTGTATCAAGATAGGGAGTGTCGGCGATGATGTATCCAGTATCATCTTCCTCTGATGGAGAGAACATACCTGCCCTCTGATGGCCTGCAGCTTGCCTCTGTCTACAGGATGACACAACCATCCTGTAGACAGAAGAGGTGCCATTGTTGTCACTCGTCCTAATGACACTTGAAAGTGGAAAGGGGAGTTGAAAGTAAATGCAAAGTAGGAGGAATATGCTGCTGGTAGGAAGAAGAGAAAGTTGGCTTGTCTCTGCCTGAGGGCATAGGAAGTCAGGATGGAATTTAGAGAAGATGATTAAATCTTCTGGAGGGAAATTGAGTGTCTTAATAACTTAGAAAATTTTCAGAATGCATACTTTCCTTCTTTTCTGCTCCAATGTCCCCTTGATACTTGGGTATAATGTTGCTGCATCCAACCTCTAAGGCTAGGATTAAGAATGGACATCTGCCTAAAACTAGATCAGAACCAGAAACTCATGTCTCTAAGCTCAGCTATCCTTCAACATGAATGGGCAATTTTTGTACATGTGCTTATGCGTGCATTTCCTGTCCTCAGCCGTTGCATTCAGGGACTCTTCCAAACTTCTGTCTTCAAACTCTGTTCATTTGCCTTCTCTCTCACTTCTAGCGTTTAGCTGTCTGTAAAGAACACTCTCAGATTCAACCTCACTGTTTAGAAACATCTAAATTTGCACACATCTTCCACCTGTTCAAGACCATTACTGCCTCCAGGGTTTGGGAATCCTCTCTTAGCTCCTTTGGGCTATGCTCCTTTTACCATTTTCTGTCTCCTGGATCTTCAGCCTTGCCAGTTTCATTGGTCTCTCTCAAATTTCTCTCATTATATTAAGAAAAACCTTAATTTTACTTTCCATGTTCTTTGAGCTAAAAACCTGTATTTCTCCTTCCCTTCATAGGAAAGTTCTTTGAAATAACAATCTACACTGAATATCTCCACTGCTCACTTTACGTTTGTTCCTCAGTCAGTTAGCGCTAGGCTCAGCCTCTGTCCCTGTCACTCCGCTAACCTGCCAGCAAAGACCCCAAACAGCCTTCTTGTAGCCACAGTCAGTGATGGATGTTCAGTTCTCATCTGACCTGGCTACTCAGTGGAATTCGACCCAGTTGACTACTCCCTGTCCCATGAGGTTCTTTCCTCATTTGGATTGGTTTCCATGATGCTTCTCTCTCCAGGGTGGTTATCTTATGCCTCTGGTGGCCCCTCCTCAGCTTCGTTTGTGAGATGTTCATTCTATACCTATCACTTAGATGTTGGAGTCCTTGAGGGCCCTGTCTCCTACTCTCTTGTATTTTTCACCCTCAGGGTCTTTCGGAGAAATCTTATTCAAGGTTTTGGTTACCACATACAAGCTGGCGTTGCCCTCTGGCCTCACCTCTACCACTTTTTAAAATCTTTGACTCTCTTCTTAACATTTTACCTAAAAGCACAAGGACCCCAAATCTTCTCCTCTGACTTATTGTATTAAAAAACCAAACAATCATTCTTTTCTCGGAGCCCAAAATCTGATCTCCCTTTTATATTTCCTGTCCAAGGACTGACAACCATCTACCCAGTTGTTCCAACTAGAAACCTGGCCCTATCTTATCTCTTACCCTCATCCATCACACCCAGTATAGAACTAGTCCTCTTGACTCTATACTTCATCATCACCCTCACTGTCACAGCTTTAATTTGCATGCTTCTCATTATAAAATAATTTTTTCTAACTTGCACATCATTTTCCTGCTCAGAATTCCTGAATTCTCTCCAATTTCTCAGAAGATAAATAGCTGTTGGGTCTTTTTGACCTCTCCAGCCTCATTGCTCACCATCTCTTCTCCCATATTGTGGCCCCACCAGGATACTTGGTAGTTCGTGGCTGATACCAGACCCTTTCATTCCTCCATGCCTTTGGCCATGCTGGATCCTCTGCCTGAATATCCTTTTCCTAGTCAGCTCCTGTCCTTCCGTGTCCACGCTAAAAAGCTACCTCCCCTATCAAGGTTTCTGCGACCCCACAGGGAAGATGGAAGGCTCCTTCTATGTTTTATTCTCCTCAAACTCCAGGGTTATTGTTTTTCTTTCGTTTTATGCACCTTTCCACCTACTGGACTTAAAGCATCTTGAAAGGATGAATCTTTCTTTTTATATTTGTAACACCTGCTCACTGCCTAGCACGGTATAAATCCTAAATAAATGTTTATTGAAGTTACATAACTGTTCCACCCCTCACTCAAGGTCATGCTGTGTTTTCATCAGCACTGAGTTCACATTTTATTAAGATAAGAGCAAAATCACCTACAATTCCCAGGTACAGAAAGCTGGGTTGTGGTTATGTCCTTGTAACTTAAAAGGTATGTTACCTGGGATAAAATATTTGATCTTTCTGGTCCTCAGATAGGGGGATAGCATACGATCAAGGCTTTTCTCTTGAGGAGACCAGGGTTTCTTGAAGGAAAGAAGGAGGGTGAGGATGAGGGACTCTGGGTCCTTCTTACTTCTTTGTTTCAAAGAGCAGCTCCACTTTCATCAATTTTATAAATTATGATCCCATGTAGAATTTTCTCTAAACCAAAGATTCCAGTACTAAAATATAATTTGGAAACCACTTCACAGAGTTATCTCTAATTCTCCTCTAGCTGAAAAAAATGTCTGTGGTTCTGTGAGCCGCATAGTAATACCGGCCTGACAAATCACATCTCCCCGTAGCACAATGGAAATGCATTACATAATCTTTGTATAACCATTCCATTTTACATGTTCTACAGAAAAGAGGGAGGAAAAAGGGTAGGGGTGTAAGGACAGAGAGGGGAGCAAAGAGGAGGAAAAGGGGAGTTAGGAGGTTGGTGGAAGGCAGGGCGAAGAGAAAGAAAAGGTGAATTAACTGCAGGCAGAGGAGTCCATTGCTCTTGCACTCCACGAGCATCTGCCATGGAGACAGCGTGCATCTCAGAGTGCAGATGAGCCGCGAGAAGAGCACCTGCTCTTCCCGGAAGCCTTCCAGAGCGTGAGCATCTCACAGTGCTGAGTGTCAGTCTCGGATTCAAAGATACACATTCTTCATGCAGTACAGACCCCAAATGCAAGCCAACAACTTCATTTGGTGTTCAATCAAAGAAAAGGTGGTTCTCTTCCAGAGCTGGAGGACAGACTGTGTTGAACTTCGAAAGACACTGCTGGTCTCTAAAATGATGTTGCATGAACTGTGTTTTATGTGCAGTTTAAGGGATGTTCAATTTTCTGCGTAGAATTGAACATAATACAACTCCGTGATATGACAGGTTTGATAGGAGTTGTGTGGTTTTTCTGTGTTATAGTGAATCACCATGAATCTTTTCTATGAGGAAACTGCTTTACATGTAAACTAGAACAATGTTTGTTTATTCGCTTAGTGTAATAGTGATTGGGATTAACAATGTAGAATGTGCTGGAATCTGTGGAGGAGGTGCATAAATACGGGACCAAGCAAAAGCTGCAGACAGCTCTCAGAGTGTCAGCCCTGACTTACATAGCTAGCTAGTGGGAAGCAGCCGCATAGCACAGGGAGATCAGCTCGGTGCTTTGTGACCGCCTAGAGGGGTGGGATAGGGAGGGTGGGAGGGAGACACAAGAGGGAAGAGATGTGGGAACATATGTATATGGATAACTGATTCACTTTGTTATAAAGCAGAAACTAACACACCATTGTAAAGCAATTATACTCTGATATAGATGTAAAAAAAACCCATTACATTTAAATGCAAGAAGGAATGTTGACTCTAAAGAAAATCAAATACATTAAAACAAAGCTCTTTGCATTTTTAGAGCCATAGACAAAACAAGCCTGAAATCTACATTCTGTTCAAATGTCCTTGATAGAAAAGATAGGAATTCTGCCTAATCATGGAATTGAGGGGAAAAGAAATGCATCTAGATACCAAAGGACTGAAAAGGAAATGCTAAAGAAGGATTTTATAATACAGAAATGTTTTTACTCAAGAAGTACATCCCATTGAAAATGCCATATTAAGTTGATTGTCCTCAGACTTTGAAAAATAATATGAATGTTGGCTGTAGTTTCAGTTTGGGAAATAGCCTGTTTTTTAGCAACCCAATTTTATAGCCAAACTCTATTGCACACCTTTCTGAGGTTTCTACCAGCCTTTAAAAGACTTATGTGTTGTCAGTTCCAGTCAAGGCATGTACCTGTTAACACTTCCTTGGAAAGCCCAGAATAGTTAAACAATGGCAGATTTGAAATTTATCATTTTGCTCTGTAAAAGTTGCCAGTTGAGAAAGTGATGGGGTATAAAGTTTCATTAGCACAGTTTATGTTTATCTTTCTCAAGTCTTTAGAATGTTAACATACACCAAACCGGAAAGTCAATCAAGGGAAGACCTTTCAGAAGCAGAAAACCAATGTACTTTTTGCAATGCATAAATCGAACTTCTTTTGAAAACAGTATATAATACATTGAAGAATCATTTCCTTTATTTTTTTAATTGGTAAAAGCCACATTTCAGAACCTTGATTTGCTCAGGCAAAACTAATGTGACACAGAAGGTCCAATTTGGGGAGCATTGAAGAACTCGTGTAGGTGAGGGGGAGTCCACATTGTACTTGGTCCTCACAAGTCCATCACACCTGGTTTCTTATAATGAAGAAAGCGAGTCAGTTTCTCACGAGTAGACAGACCTTGTTCTGAGTAACAACGTGTGTGTGATTCCTCCTGAGAACTGAGGTCAGGGTATGTCACCCTTTCTCTCTCCTGCCTCCGAGGCATTGCACGTGCCATCACACCATTTAGAACCTCATCTCTCAAACCTCACCTTTGCTTCCCCTAGTACCCTAATAATGACCCAGGCCGTTGGAAGACTTTTCAAATTATGTTTCAGATTATATTACTTCTCCTTTCTAGTGTGCTGTACTTCCCTGCTTTCTCAGCACGTGAGTTTCTTTGTAAAATAATCCCTGTTGGATTGTCTGTCTCTAAAGGGTATACATGAGTTGTTTTGCTCCTTATTATATTTGTTTGTTATTATGTTTATGCTGGAAATTCCATTGTATGAGAAACTTTTCCAGGACAGGCATTCTTCTCTTTCCTTTAGCAACGCAGAATGTATAATGCATAGAGCATGAGATTGGGGTTCCAACCATCCTAGTTCAACTTCTTAGTCATAACTCAGATCACAAATCTCTATGTCCTCAAAAATTACTCCCCATTCTAGAAGAGGTCCCTTTGCTCTCTCAAAGCACTTATCACTGGTGTGACTTTATATTTACTTGCATAATTATTGAACAATGTCTGTCTTTCCCACTAGATTCTTAGCACCATGAAAGCTAAGCCCATGATTTTTTTTTTTTTTTTTTTTTGCGGTACGCGGGCCTCTCACTGTTGTGGCCTCTCCCGTTGTGGAGCACAGGCTCTGGACGCACAGGCTTAGCGGCCATGGCTCACAGGCCCAGCCGCTCCGCGGCATGTGGGATCCTCCCGGACTGGGGCACGAACCCGTGTCCCCTGCATCGACAGGCGGACTCTCAACCACTGCGCCACCAGGAAAGCCCAGACCATGATTGTTTTGTTTGCCACTTTAATCCATTCTACATCACAGACCCTGGCACGTAGTAAGTGTAAAATAAAATTAAATTAATACTAACAATGCAAAATAAAATATATAAAGATTTCCCTTACTATTTCATACTTTTCTATAACTCATAGGGC
Source organism: Orcinus orca (assembly GCF_937001465.1). NCBI lineage: Eukaryota > Metazoa > Chordata > Mammalia > Artiodactyla > Delphinidae > Orcinus > Orcinus orca. The sequence goes on from NC_064560.1 coordinate 129,217,309, forward strand.
AGTATGCAGTCAAGATTATTTGGTAAAATATTTCTGAACAAATATCAGTTCAGTGCCTACTGAGTCTTTTAGAATAGTTTCAGGCTTGAAGATTACCACAGAGAAACAAACTTACAGAGTTGTATTTCAAATTTTCCGATGTTTCCCAATGTATGGAGCCCTTAGTGAGAGGGGACAGGTCCAAGCAGTGAGGTGCAGCAGTAAAAGAGAGTCATTGGGAATGGGAGGGGTAAAGAATGGGGTTTGACATGCAGTGCATCACTCTTGCTTGAGAGAGATGGCAATCTCAGAGCACATACACAATGTTGTGTTTATTTGTGAGCATTAAGCTTTAAAAGGGATGTTGACAAACTAAAGCATAATATGGAGGCAATAAAATCTAGGAATGCCATTGAGGAATGTTTGGAAAAAAATATATTAAAAGAATTAGGGGGGCTTCCCTGGTGGCGCAGTGGTTGAGAGTCCGCCTGCCGATGCAGGGGACACGGGTTCGTGCCCCGGTCTGGGAAGATCCCACATGCCACGGAGCGGCTGGGCCCGTGAACCATGGCCGCTTAGCCTGTGCGTCTGGAGCCTGTGCTCCGCAACGGGAGAGGCCACAGCAGTGAGAGGCCCGTGTACCGCAAAAAAAAAAAAAAAAAAAGAAAGAGGGTTGGGGAACAGGTATAATTATCTCCAAATATTCAAAGAGTTAATATAAAAGAAGGATTGGCCTTTTCTATGGTCCCTAAAGCAGAATAAGAAACAATCCATGGCAGTTAAATTGAGTAGTTGGAACTGTTTGAGGATGGAAGTGAAGCCTTGTAACACAGTGAGCTTGTTGGGCTGATGTTTACCCAGGGTCTGGGGGAACGTCTGCCATTGCACTGGGAGCAATGCCAGCATAGATGGGAGGCTGAGTTCTGGGGCCCTGTGGCACCTGGGCAGAGTCCTACTTTTGGCATTAGACACCTTGGATGGCAGTCACTGAACCTGCCAATACTCAGTTCATACTCATCTGTAAAATGGGGAATAAAAGCACCACCAATGTCACAAGGCTAATTTATAATTTCTATAAATTATCATATTGTATTGAAGATATAATATGATAATTTACAGAAATCTGAAAGTACTTTATGACTTTAAAAACTGTAAATAAGCATGAGACATTATTATTTTTTTTTTTGAGCAAGATGGTTTAATACATTAGAAAAAATATATTTTTTAACATCTTTATTGGGGTATAACTGCTTTACAATGGTGTGTTAGTTTCTGCTTTATAACAAAGTGAATCAGTTATACATATACATATGTTCCCATATTTCTTCCCTCTTGCGTCTTCCTCCCTCCCACCCTCCTTATCCCACCCCTCTAGGCGGTCACAAAGCACCGAGCTGATATCCCTTTACTATGCGGCTGCTTCCCACTAGCTATCTACCTTACGTTTGGTAGTGTATATATGTCCATGCTTCTCTCTCGCTTTGCATGAGACATTATTAAATGAAGATAAATCTATATTTTTTCCTTGATTTCAAATTTTGACTGTTGCATACATACAAAGAAGGCATGTCATTTTCTCCTTCCATATGCTTTTTAGTCCCTTCCATCCACAACCTAACCCGCCACACGCACCCAGACACTTGGGAGAAATGCTTTTTTAAAATATTGCATTCTGCACTCCAAATGTACAGAATATCAGCCTGTGCCAAAAACAGTGTTATGTGTTTTCCAAATTGTTTCCTAGTCCCCTCTCTGGGCATAGAGGTAGACTTGGAATTAGGTTGTTGTCTTCTGATTATATTTTGGTCAATGGAATATGAATGGAAATAATGCATGCCATTTCTGGGCCTGTTTATAAACCTGGCTCTTTATCCATGCTTTATATCTCGCTTTTTTGGAAATCTTGGAGGCCAGGTGTTTAAAATGACAGTCCAACAATATGGAAAGATCTAGATCCCTGTGTCTCCATTTGGCGAACCATCACCCCAGAGAGCCACCTGACACACATCAGACTATGACTTGAACAAGAATTAAAACTTTGCTGTATTAAACCTCTGAGATTCCAGTTTTATTTATTTATTTACCACAGAATAACGTACTTTATCTTTACTAATACAGAACTTAGTACCAAAAAATGAGAACCCAAAGTGGCTAAAACAAAAACCTTAAACATAAGATACCGGTTTAGTGTTTAAGGTAGTGGCCCTGATATGAGAGTTTATCATTCTTATAATCTATTCCATGCCTAGGCCCCCATCCTGGGTCACATTATCATTTTCAGTCCCTCAACTATTATTAAGGTTAAAGGGAGACTAAAATTAATGATACGTAGTATTTATTGAACTCATAGTTCTGGTTATGGACTACAGTACATGCATGACCTTAATTAATCCTCACAACTTTACAGTGGAGACACTGTTATTTTCCCTTGTTTCAGATAAAGAAATTGAAAAATAGAGAAGCCCAGCTTCCATGTTACTAAATCCACAATGGGGTACCTGGAAAGTTGAGTTTTCTTTGTTCTAAATTGTCTGGGAATAGGCAAGAAGAATATGCTAAGAGAAAGTACTTATTAACCCAGGTTAAAACTTAATTTAGTAAGTTTGAAAGGAGTAGAACTCACCGGAAATAGTTATTATCTCAGTAAAGCTATAGGTACATTACTCGGACATGCTTCAAATTGGAGAAAAATAAATCGCACACAGACACACACACACATACAAGCAATGGATTAAAACATAATAGAAATCCCCTAAAGTATGCATTAGAACACAAGTAGTTAAGTATGGGCCCCAAATCACACAGGATTTAGGGAGAATGGGCTTAGCTACAATCCTGGTCTTTGGGCCAGAACTGTGCTATCCGGTATGGTTACCACTGCTACGTATATCTCCGGAGCACTTGTAATATGTCTAGTTGTAATTGTGATGTGCTGTAAGTGTAAAATACATACCAGATGTTGAAGACCTAGTACAATGTAAACTATATCATTAATATTTTTATATTGATTAAATATTAATGATCTTTTGGGTACATCGTGTTAAAGTACATGTATTGTTAATTTTACCTGTTTATTTTATCCCTTTAAAAGTTACATGTGTGGCTCACTCTTGTGGCACACATTTTATTTCTGTTGGACAGTGCTGTGCTAGAGCGTCAGGAATTGGGCAAGCCAAAGTAACCTGCAGAGAGTATTTCTGTTCTAGAAACAGTTTAGATTCTAGTGAAAGGGATACGTTGGATCAGTTTTAGAGAAATTTTTCTGAAATCCTTATTTGGTCTCTTGGTGTGTTCTTCTTGAGCACCTCTCCTGGTCTCCAGCCATACAAACTTTGTCAGACCTTCTTATAAATAATGCACTTGCTTAATATGGAGAGCTCCATCAACCCCAAATGTAGCTATGGCCAGACCAGTGCTTCTTAAATTTAAAGTGCAAAGCAATCATGAGGGTGGGAGGAGTTCTTGTTAAATGCAGAGTCTCAGTTATTGGGTCTGGGAAGGGACCTGAGATGATGCCAGGCCTTCAGGTCTGAGGACCACACATGAAGAAGCAAGAGGCTAGGACACATTAGACCCACCAGACTCAAAATTTGGGAACAAAGAAGAGGGGTGAGGTGATTGTCATAAAGTCAGAGAGATCCCTCTATCCTCTCTTAACTGACTCCCCTTTCTCCTCTCAGATTGAGCTGTATCTAGCAAAGGTGAAATGAACAGGCCACGGCACAACTAATCTGTTCAATTCTACTGTTGCAGAGATTGATGGAGACCATTGTTTGATCAATGTGGTCATGACAACAGGTATCAGGCATGAGCATGACTGAAATGAATGGAATCACTTTACTCCAATCTGGTTTGCTTTTATCGTGTAAACTTAGCTGATCCCTATGGCTTGGGGTCAGGGAAATCAGTGTTACACCTAAGTCTACTAACCTTCCTGAGATAATTTATGAACAAAAAATCGCATATTCATGCATATTAGTTATTATAAGAGACAATCAATCAATTTGCCTGTTTTACTCATGTTCACTTCTCAGAGGATGTACTTATTTTCTGTTGAAGTTAGAGAGTATCACAATTTAATATTTGTAAAAATGAAATTTTGTTATAACATAGTGGGATCAATCCTCTAATTTATGAACTCAGCTCAAAAAAATAATTTCTTAAGAAGAGTCAAGGAAAATGTTTGGAGCAGTTATACAGTATTCAGTATGAACTTATGATCTCCCAAAATGGCTGCTTGGAAGAAAAAGCCCTATATGATTTTGTAATTTTAAAAATATTTTTAAATAATCTCCTTAATTAAGTCTTAATTTATACTTCTTTAGAACATCAATGCAGTGTGGATATAGAGGCATTCTTAATTATGTCGTATCTAAAAGATAAATTTTGCATGACACTTTGGGGTTTTTGAAGTTCTCTGGATAGAAACTTTAAATTCCCGTGACCTTGAGTCTCATTTTCTGTCACTCATAATGTCAAATTACTTACTGTTGATTCTTTTTCTTGTTATTCCTTCAGTGGTCTCCTTATTTGAATTCAGATCTGGTTCAAAACATTGGCTGCTACTTTGACCTACGCTGACATTTCAAAGGCTAAAGAATAATTAGTGAAATAAAAACCTCATAATTACTTTCTAACACGCACCCACACAAAGCCTTTTGTCGAGCTGGCAGAATGGATTGGGATTTTTGTTGTGTTGTGTTTTGTTCTAAATGATTGAGCACGGAACTAAAGTGAAGCGACAGACATTTCTTGAATGCACAAAATGATCTGAAAGCTTAAGATACTCCATGTTTTACCTAACAGTATTGAAATCTTACTCAAGAATCAACTTCATTTAATATCTGATTTTAAACTTGAACTCTAACAAAAAGAAGTCTTTCTTTGGAAATGACTTTAAGATGGCATATGATACCATGTTAATAACAACAGTCTGGTTAATTTTTTGGTTGGCTTTTGGCTAGGTTGGAGATGACTAAACAGTGAATTGTTCTGATTCAAATAGTAAGATATGGCTCCAGCTACTAGTTCAATTATCCTAGAAAAATGTTTCCTATAGTATAAACACACATAATGACTATGTGTGTATTGCATCTGCCCTTTCCTTTTAATCTGATTTGTTGGTTGGGCTTAGGCTTGTGCACATGGATCTATCCATACTTGTTGTAAGAATGAGATCTTGCTTGTACCTAGCCTCCTCGGTCAAAGGAAGAGAAAGTCAGATAGGTACTGCCTATTTTGGGTTGGGTTCCATTTGAAAGATGCATTATTGGGTCTTTGTGGTCCACATGTTGTTTCCATAGGGGAAAAAAAATACAATTTTGAATGCTAGATAATTATCTTATTAAAAAACCTTCTAGTACTACTTTACTCATCTGTAAGTCAGGCAATCTGTCCTGTGATTCTTTGTAGTACAGGTTTTGTTTTATTTTGTTTTGGATTATTTTTTATTGCTGTTATTTGTACTATTTGCAGAGCATCTTTATAATAATAGCTAATGTAACCAATATGTTGAATGAACACACTCTTTTGTAAACAAAACAAAATCTAAAGTGGTATTTCTCAAACACTTTGATCTTAGTGCCCTTTATACTGTTACAATGGCTCAAAACCCCAAAATGCTTTTTGTATGTGTGTTATATATCTATTGATTTAGGAATGAAAATTGAGGCATTTAAAACAACACACATATGTGGTAACATGATATATTTTTATAAAAAATATTTGTCAAAACAAAAAAAATAGAAGAATGTCATTCTTTTACATGTTTGCAAATTTCTTTAATACCTGACTTGATAGAAGACAGCTGGAAGATAACATAGGTCTACCTCTGGAAAATTCTACTGCATGGGATAATAAGACAGAAAAAGACAAATCATGTCTTAATGTTATTCTGAAAATAGTTTTGACCTTGTGGACTCTGAAAGTGTCTTGAGGAGCCCCAGGTGTCCTCAGATCACACGCTGATAACTCCTGATCTGAAGATGAAACTGAATGTATGATTGAAAAACTATTAAAACCTCAGCAAGATTTTAAGTGGTGCCTCAAACGGAAAAAAAATTCCTTTAAGAATCTTAAGGCTGTGCTTCATAGAATCTCTCATTAAACATTAGGGCTCCTATGAATATTAAATGTGTTGGCCTACAGGAACTTCCCAAGAATCTCAAGGTAGAGAAGCACTTATTGTGTGGATTTTGTCTAGTGGACTGAAGCCAACAGTTTTATAGGAAGCCCATAGGTTTTTAAGAGAATTATACCATGGTGAACATTGTCACCTTGAAGTAAAAAGGACAGAGAGTACAAAAGAAAAGAGGCCTCTGAACCTCTGAACTGCTATAGACAGGAAGCAGACTGAGAAAAATATTCACTTACAGATACTGCCATTTATCAAGGAGAAAGAAGGAAGACTCAGAGGGTGGAAAAATGGCCCAGAGGGCAGAGCTGTGAAGATCATTCCCAGAGAACAAGGCCCAGCCCTAATGCAGAAACTGCCAAGACATGCCTGGCTGGATTTCAGAATTTTTAACAACCAGTAACCCCTATGTACTTCCTGTTTTCTCCTTTTTTGAATGGTTCTACAGCAGTCGTCTTATGTCTTTCCCACCATTGTATGGTGTGTGTGTGTGCAGATATCTTTGCTCTTAAGTTCATAGATCTTGAAATTGAGGAAGACTCTATTCAAGGAGTGAAGGAACCATAGCCAGGGAGCCTCGTTTGTATCTGGACCTTTTTTTTTTAATAATGAGAACCTGGAAATCTTTGCTATAATGGAATAAGACTTTTGTGGGCCTTGGGAGTGGGTCAGTATTTTGCGTGTGGGAGTGACGTGAATTGTTTGAGACCATGAGGCAGACTGTGGTAGTCAGCCTCCAAGTTTGTTCTCAATAATCCTTGCCTCTTGGTCTTCATGACTTTGTGTGGTCTCCTCTCACATTTAATTAGAATTGGTTCTATATGACCAGTAGAATATGGTGGGAGAGACAGTATGTTTTCTGAGGCTAGGTTATAAACGGAATTGAAGTTTTAACCTTGGTAATCTTGGATCGCTCACTTTGGGTGAAGCCAGCCACTGTGCAGACGGGCTCTGAGCAATAGCCAGCAGCAGTCTGATAGTCCTGGGAGCAAAGTAGATCTGGGAAGGAGATTATCCAGCTCAAACTTTCAGCTGATTGCAGCTCAAGCCAACATCTGACTGAACTTCCTAAGATACCCGGAGCCAAAATCCCCTAGCTGAGCTGCTCCCAAATTTCTTAAAGATGATGAATAATTACTGTTATTTTGGACATTAAGTTTTGGTGTGATTTTTTTTTAAGTAGCAATAGGTAATTTGCACATAGGCCAGACATGAAGGCTTTTTATATAAGGTGGAACATGAGGCAGGAATATTGACTACAGTGGTTACGATTCAGGCAGAGCAGCACAGAGCTTTGAAGGGATTTCTCTTCAAAATCCCTTGTATATTTCTCTCTGAAGAATCAAGGCTCTGGCTCTAATTGTACAAATGTCCAGGGTTAGGAATCTTACCAAACCTTCTGAACTTTCTGGGACTTAGTTTATTAATCTTGAAAATAAAAGACATTAATTACATGATTTCAAAAAATCCTTCATAACTTGAAAATATTAGATTTTGTAAATCTACAACACATCAAAAACACCTCTTAGAACACCTCTGGCATTTTTTTTCCTTGCCCCCAAGGCAATTATACCAATTTGGTATAATTTCTACTAACTGGAATGAGCTACCTTATCTTATGTCATCTTTTCATATCTCATCAGTTGAAACCTTATACCTAAATCCAATATAAGTATAGATATTTTTCCCCAGTTAAGAATTAAAAATACAATATATCACCAAAGTTTTTAATTAAAAAGTATAGCTTGACATTTCAGTTGTACATTTCATCAATAGACTTGGATTTGGTTGTAACTGTTTGAAAATATATTGTAAACCAACTAAATATTGTAGAGTAACAACTAATGGTATTGGTGATAAATGGAATAAGAACTTCTGGTTGGCAGAAAATATGGTTAATTTTAGCATCATCATATTAATATTTATAATTATAAATTAATATATAATATACAAGTTATTAATTTCAAATAAACTAGCAGGTTTATTTCAAATTAGTCATAGTATTTATTATGTATGTTAAGTTTTTACGCAATGATTGGTAAATTCTGAAAGTAATCTTGAGAATTTAAAAAATTCCTGCCTTTATATAGCAAGGAAAGGTAATGAAGAGGAACTACTGTCCTTCCATATTAGGATCTCTTTAATTCATCAATAAATATTCACCAAAGTGCATGCTGTCTTGCAGTAAGGTTACTTTGACAATCTATTCCATTAAAAATATGTTTATTTTACTTACAGGTGTTGTCCATTAGGACAGGCAGCTGACGTTTCAGCTAGTGGCCTTTGTCAAGGAAATAAAACTTACTTCTAATGGAATGGAAGTTTCTAAATGATCCAATCTCAAGGAGCATGCACTTTGGTGAATTTTTATTTATTATAAACTAGTCAGCTGAAAATGCAACTTGTGCTGCAGAAGGTGATCTGGTTTATGAAGAGCATTATATCAGTTGTGTTCACCTAATTAGAAAAATCTTTGAGGCACTTAGAAAATCATGCAGGCATTCAACAGTTTCTTTAAGTTTCTCTCTTATTTAGTTATTTTCCTTCTTAGTGCTCTTTTTATGCTTGTGTCTTTTCCCCTTCCCCCCATGTATTCTGTCTTTTGACTCTTATTTTGTCTCTATTTCTCCTCTTCTCTTTATTAAATTTAAATCATTAATTTTTCTTCCAGGAAAAATTCAAGAGGTTATAGTATGCACACATTTCCCTTGAATCTCTTTCTCTCCTTTTCTCTTTTCTCCTCCCTCCCGCAGTGTCTCCTTCCTACTTACCTCTCCATGTAGGACAAGCATCTTACCCAGTGGCTCCAGGGAGGCAGAGGGACCACACCTTTTAAAAAGTGAACTGGCTCTCAGTCCAAAGAAATATAGAGGCGATAATTCAGCAAAAGAATAAGGAAAAACTCAATTATTATTCTACAACCCTTAGATCATTGAGTAATACTTTAATCTTACTATTTCACATTCCATTGATTTTGATGACAATGTGACTATAATGTCCAGAGTTAGATTTTTCCATGCTACTTAGAATCATACTCATAGCTGACTTTACCAACTTTTTCTTGCTTGATAGCAATTGGGTAGCAATATTATCTCATTGGACTAGCTAATAAATCAATGGCCACTGATTCATTGGCTACTTCTAGTTCCGTAAAAACCCTAAAATGAACTTTCTCTAGTCAGACTATGGTAACATAAGGCCGTGGTAACAAGCAATTCCAAAATCTCAATGGCATAACAACCAGGACCTATTTCTTTAATAACACAATATGTATCTCTTTCTTCCTCACTCTGGGTTGGGTGGGGGCTTGGCCAATTATAGTTACTCAGGGGCTCAGGCTAGTGGAAGCTCCTTGTCAACATGTGCTTCCATTATTTCTGTGGTAAGGTGATAACATAGTACGCTTGCTCTTATATCTTTCTTCCAGGGGTAACACACGCTGACTTCTGTTCATATTTCATTGGCCAAAGGGAGTCACATGCCCTCACCTAACTTCACATGGGTTGGGAAGTACAGTCTTGCTATGAGCCTCAGAAGAGCTGAGAACAGAAGCATTTATGCATTGGCCCCATTCACTGCACGGGACTCGAACAAACTCATGGAGTCACTAGAATTGGAGATTATGGGTTCAAATGTTACCACCCCATCAGAAGGACCCGTTCTTTTACATGGCTGCACTTTGGGATATAGATGCTGGATCATATACTGTTACGTAGCAGTGGCTGGAGGAGAACACCTAGGGATGGTTCAAAGTGAGACACTGACATCTGTGAAGTCACCACAAGCTGGGACCCATCTTTGCTTGCACAAATAATGTTTTTTTTAATGCTGTAATCTTTGTTTTGGATCAAATTAATGTAACTCCTCTCATTTAAGTGCAACTTCCTTGGGTTATTCCTTTTGTTTTTGGCAATCCCATGAGAAGAACAGCAAATTCGTATGGTGTGAGAGAAATAAATAGATAAGATAGAAACCTGATCTCCTAGCAGCTTTATAACCACCAGATACAAAGGTACTTCACATTTCCTGTTAAAATTATTTCCAATACTTTATATTTTAAACTATCATAGAAAATGGATTTTTAAAAAATTATTTATTTGGATTGGATAGTGCTGGCAGACAGTGAGCATATTTATGTATATTGATATTTTGGCAGTCCAATCATGAGATACAAAACTTTATCTTTTAGGTTTTCAACACAGAAAATTGTATCACCTGAAAATAATAATTTTCACACCTACTTCCTGATATCTATAATTACCGTGTTTGTTTCATCTCATTACATTGGCCCAAATTTCCAAAACTATGTTAAATAAACATCAGCTTCTAAACATATTTACCTTGTTCTTGATTTCAATTAAAATGCTACTAGCAGGACTTCCCTGGTGGTGCAGTGGTTAGGAACCCAATTTCATTCCTTTTTATGGCTGAGTAATATTCCACTGTATATATGTACCACATCTTATTTATCCATTTGTCTGTCGATGGGCATTTAGGTTGCTTCCATGACCTGGCTATTGTAAATAGTGCTGCAATGAATATTGGGGTGCATGTGTCTTTTTGAATTATGGTTATCTCTGGGTATATGCCCAGTAGGGGGATTGATGGATCATATGGTAATTCTATTTTTAGTTTTTTAAGGAACCTCCGTACTGTTCTCCATAGTGGCTGTATCAATTTACATTCCTACCAACAGTGCAAGAGGGTTCCCTTTTCTCCACACCCTCTCCAGCATTAGTTGTTTGTAGATTTACTGACGATGCCCATTCTAACTGGTGTGAGGTGATACCTCATTGTAGTTTTGATTTGCATTTCTCTAATCATTAGTGATGTTGAGCAGCTTTTCATGTGCTTCTTGGCCATCTGTATGTCTTCTTTGGAGAAATGTCATTTTAGGTCTTCTGCCCATTTTCTGATTGGGTTGTTTGTTTCTTTAATATTGAACTGCATGAGCTGTTTATATATTTTGGAGATTAATCCTTTGTCCGTTGATTCATTTGCAAATATTTTCTCCAATTCTGAGGGTTGTCTTTTCATCTTATTTATGGTTTCCTTTGCTGTGCAAAAGCTTTGAAGTTTCATTAGGTCCCATTTGTTTATTTTTGTTTTTATTTCCATTTCCCCAGGACGTGGGTCAAAAAGGATCTTGCTGTGATTTATGTCATAGAGTGTTCTGCCTATGTTTTCCTCTAAGAGTTTGATAGTGTCTGGCCTTACATTTAGGTCTTTAATCCATTTTGAGTTTATTTTTGTGTATGGTGTTAGGGAGTGTTCTAATTTCATTCTTTTACATGTAGCTGTCCAGTATTCTCAACACCACTTATTGAAGAGACTGTCTTTTCTCCATTGTATATCCTTTCCTCCTTTGTCATTGATGAGTTGACCATAGGTGTGTGGGTTTATCTCTGGGCTTTCTATCTTGTTCCATTGATCTATATTTCTGTTTTTGTGCCAGTATCATATTGTCTTGATTACTGTAGCTTTGTAGTATAGTCTGAAGTCAGGGAGTCTGATTCCTCCTGCTCCATTTTTTCCCTCAAGACTGCTTTGGCTATTCGGGGTCTTTTGTGTCTCCATACAAATTTTAAGATATTTTTGTTCTAGCTCCGTAAAATATGCCATTGGTAATTTGATAGAGATTGCATTGAATCTGTAGATTGCTTTGTGGTAGTATAGTCATTTTCACAATATTGATTCTTCCAATCCAAAAGCATGGTCTATCTCTCCATTGGTTGGTATCATCTTTAATATCTTTCATCAGTGTCTTATAGTTTTCTGCATACAGGTCTTTTGTCTCCCTAGGTAGGTTTATTCCTAGGTATTTTATCCTATTTGTTGGAATGGTAAATGGGAGTGTTTCCTTAATTTCTCTTTCAGATTTTTCATCATTAGTGTGTAGGAATGCAAGAGATTTCTGTGCATTAATTTTGTATCCTTCAATTTTACCAAATTCATTGATTAGTGCTAGTAGTTTTCTGGTGGCATTTTTATGTTTCTCTATGTATAGTATCATGTCATCTGCAAACAGTGACAGTTTTACTTCTTCTTTTCCAATTTGTATTCCTTTTATTTCTTTTTCCTCTCTGATTGCCGGGGCTAGGACTTCCAAAACTATGTTGAATAATAGTGGTGAGAGTGGACATCCTTGTCTTGTTCCTGATCTTAGAGGAAATGCTTTCAGTTTTTCACCACTGAGAATGATATTTGCTGTGGGTTTGTCATATATGGCCTTTATTATGTTGAGGTAGGTTCCCTCTATGCCCACTTTCTGGAGAGTTTTTATCATAAATGGGTGTTGAATTTTGTCAGAAGCTTTTTCTGCATCTATTGAGATGATCGTATGGTTTTTATTCTTCAATTTGTTAACGTGGTGTACCGTATTGATTGATTGGCATATATTGAAGAATCCTGGCATCCCTGGGATAAATCCCACTTGATCGTGGTGTATGATCCTTTTAATGTGTTGTTGAATTGTTTGCCAGTATTTTGTTGAGAATTCTTGCATCTATTTTCATCAGTGCTATTGGTCTGTAATTTTCTTTTTTCGTAGTATCTTTGTCTGGTTTTGGTATCAGGGTGATGGTGGCCTCATGGAATGAGTTTGGGAGTGTTCATTCCTCTGCAAATTTTTGGAAGAGTTTGAGAAGGATGGGTGTTAGCGCTTCTTTAAATGTTTGATAGAATTCACCTGTGAAGCCATCTGGTCCTGGACTTTTGTTGGAAGATTTTTAATCACAGTTTCAATTTCATTACTTGTGATTGGTCTTTTCATATTTCCTGTTTCTTCCTGGTTCAGTCTTGGAAGATTATACCTTTCTAAGAATTTGTCCGTTTCTTCAAGGTTGTCCATTTTATTGGCAGAGTTGCTTATAGTAGTCTCTTAGGATGCTTGTATTTCTGCGGTGTCTGTTGTAACTTCTCCTTTTTCATTTCTAACTTTATTGATTTGAGTCCTCTCCCTGTTTTTCTTGATGAGTCTGGCTAATGATTTATCAATTTTGTTTATCTTCTCAAAGAACCAGCTTTTAGTTTTATTGATCTTTGCTATTGTTTTCTTTGTTTCTATTTCATTTATTTCTGCTCTGATCTTTATGATTTCTTTCCTTCTGCTAACTTTGGGTTTTGTTTGTTCTTCTTTCTCTAGTTCCTTTAGGTGTAAGGTTAGATTGCTTATTTGAGATTTTTCTTGTTTCTTGAGGTAGGCTTGTATGGCTATAAACTTCCGTCTTAGAACTGCTTTTGCTGCATCGCATAGGCTTTGGATCGTCGTGTTTTCATTGTCATTTTTCTCTAGGTACTTTTGATTTCCTCTTTGATTTCTTCAGTGATCTCTTGGTTATTTAGTAACGTATTGTTTAGCCTCCCTGTGTTTGTGGTTTTTATGGTTTTTTCCCTGTAATTCATTTCTAATCTCATAGCATTGTGGTCAGAAAAGATGCTTGATATGATTTCAATTTTCTTTTTACTGAGGCTTGATTTGTGACCCAAGATGTGATCTATCCTGGAGAATGTTCCATGCACATTTGAGAAGAATGTGTAATCTGCAGCTTTTGGAGGGAATGTCCTATAAATATTAAATCTATCTGGTGTATTGTGTCATTTAAAGCTTCTTTTTACTTATTTATTTTCATTTTGGATGATCTGTCCTTTGGTGTGAGTGAGGTGTTAAAGTCCCCCACTATTATTGTGTTACTGTCGATTTCCTCTTTTATAGCTGTTAGCAGTTGCCTTATGTATTGCGGTGCTCCTATGTTGGGTGCATATATATTTATAATTGTTATATCTTTTTCTTGTATTGATCCCTTGATCATTATGTAGTGTCCTTCCTTGTCTCTTGTAACATTCTTTATTTTAAAGTTTATTTTATCTGATATGAGTATTGCTACTCCAGCTTTCTTTTGATTTCCATTTGCATGGAATATCTTTTTCCATCCCCTCATTTTCAGTCTGTATGTTCCCTAGGTCTGAAGTGGGTCTCTTGTAGACTGCATATATATGGTCTTGTTTTTGTATCCATTCAGCAAGCCTGTGTCTTTTGGTTGGAGCATTTAGTCCATTCACCTTTAAGGTAATTATTGATATGTATGTTCCTATGACCATTTTCTTAATTGTTTTGGGTTTGTTTTTGTAGGTCCTTTTCTTCTCTTGTGTTTTCCACTTAGAGAAGTTCCTTTAGCATTTGTTGTAGACCTGGTTTGGTGGTGCTGAATTCTCTTAGCTTTTGCTTGTCTGTAAAGCTTTTGATTTCTCCATGAATTCTGAATGAGATCTTTGCCAGGTACAGTAATCTTGGTTGTAGGTTCTTCCCTTTCATCACTTTAAGTATATCGTGCCACTCCCTTCTGGCTTGTAGAGTTCCTGCTGAGAAATCAGCTGTTAGCCTTATGGGAGTTTCCTTGTATGTTATTTGTCGCTTTTCCCTTGCTGCTTTCAATAATTTTTCTTTGTCTTTAATATTTGCCAATTTGATTACTATGTTTCTTGGCATGTTTCTCCTTGGGTTTATCCTATATGGGACTCACTCTGCTTCCTGGACTTGGGTGTCTATTTCCTTTCCCATGTTAGGGAATTTTCGACTATAATATCTTCAAATATTTTCTCTGGTCCTTTCTCTCTCTCTTCTCCTTCTGGGACCCCTATAATGCGAATGTTGTTGCGTTTAGTGTTGTCCCAGATGTCTCTTAGGCTGTCTTCATTTCTTTTCATTCTTTATTCTGTTCTGCAGCAGTGAATTCCACCATTCTGTCTTCCAGGTCACTTATCCGTTCTTCTGCCGCAGTTATTCTGCTATTGATTCCTTCTAGTGTAGTTTTCATTTCAGTTATTGTATTGTTCATCTCTGTCTGTTTGTTCTTTAATTCTTCTCGGTCTTTGTTAAACATTCTTGCATCTTCTCGATCTTTGCCTCCATTCTTTTTCCAGGGTCCTGGATCATCTTCACTATCATTATTCTAAATTCTTTTTCTGGATGGTTGCCTATCTCCACTTCATTTAGTTGTTTTTCTGGGGTTTTATCTTGTTCCTTCATCGGGTACACAGCCCTCTGCCTTTTCATCTTGTCTATCTTTCTGTGAATGTGGTTTTTGTTCCACAGGCAGCAGGATTGTCGTGCTTGTTGCTTCTGCTGTCTGCCCTCTCGATTTTTTAAATTCTTCATCAAATATTTTTTGTTTTCCTTTTATTTCTTACAAAATCTTATTTTTTCTTTCATTGAGTTTTAGACTGTTGCATATTTTGAATCAGAATTTTACTTGCTCATATTTAATCTGGGATATTTACTTATGTGTTATTTTTTGATATTTTGGTAAGATTGTAGTATTGGGGAACCATCCTTCATAATTTGTGAGGAACAATATATTATGTAAGGCTAGTGAACTAATGTAGTTTCTATCATATAGAGAAATATAGAGACAAAGAAGCTTAAAGGTAGTTCTCTACAAACAGGTAGACTCTAGAGCCTGCCAATGTCTTTCCTCATTGAATGTAATATAATCATAACATCAAGAGAAGACATTGTTTCACCTTTAGAATTAACCTAAAGTGATGTTTGGAACTGAGTACGGAGATGCCCTCCAAAAGTATATACATCTCCTAGCAGGCAACATTTTCTCAGTTTAAGTTTGGAATTGGTTTGTAAAGAAAATAAGCTATAGTTTTACTTTGCTTCTGATTCTTGTAGAATTGGTATGTATACTAATTCTGATTAGTATACATACCTAATTAAAAAGCTGATCTGGGCAATATTCATGGCCAGGATTTAGTCAGTAACCATCTATTCAGTGAGCTTTAGATGTCAGCAGGATGCTAGGTGCTGGGGAGGCCAGTGAAACCAAGAGGCCAGTGAAAGCAAGTTGTTCCTCACTCCAATCATGAAATTCCCTAATTATAGGACCAGGTACTTTTGATAAAGGACAGGGGTTGGTGTCAGTATTTTTAAAAGAGCTCTAGAGTAATTAGGAAGAAAGAATGGTTCCTAAAGGAGACCACCATGCTGGGGATCCATACAGCGTATAGAAATCAAACTGACTCCCTATTTCAAGCGAAAAACAGATCGTAGAGCCAGAGGCCCTTTGAATTGAAAGGGCAGAGGTTCTTCAGCTTTATTGCACATTAGAATCAGCCATGGTTCTTGTAAGATTCTGACTTCCAGATCTCACCATGAATCAATTAATTTAGAATCTCTGTTGGTGGGACCCAGGCATCCTATTTTTTAAAGCTCCTCAGTTGATTGCAGCATGCAGGTAAGTTTGAGAACCACTCCTCCAGGATTCTTTTTTTATTTTTAACATCTTTATTGGGGTATAATTGCTTTACAATGGTGTGTTAGTTTCTACTTTATAACAAAGTGAATCAGTTATACATGTCTCCAGGATTCTTTATCAGCTTTCCTGCATCATCTTGGGGATGGAAAGGGGTTGCTTTTACAAAAAGTATCTTTGTCTTGTCCTCATCCAAGATCTCGTGAATCAGAATCTCTAGGTCTGTGCCTGAGCCTCTCAAAGAATCAGTGTGAATAGTTAAGAGAGCAAATTTGCTACCTGCAAATACACTTGTAATTAACTGAGGTTCTCATGGGAGCTAACTTTTCTGAAAAATGTTGAGAAATAATGACAAATTCCCCTCTTAGGGTTGTATTAAATATTTTGTATAATATTTTTTCACATGGATGATATTATGTGATGATGACAATGTTTTAGTCGCAAGGATTAGTAGTGTCATTTGCACAGGTGATAAAAATTAAGACTGTCAGAAGTGAAACAACTTATCTAAAGATCACTCAACTTTAGAGACAGGCACTGAGGTTTTCTATTGTCTAGATCACTACCACACCATTTATTATGCATGTATGAGCATGTAGCTTCTGGATTTTTGTCCTAGAATAGGATGGTAATCATCTACTGTATATGCTACAGTTTGTAAAGTCCCTAGAACACAGGAAAAGTTGTAGTTTTTAAGTACAATCTTTCTTGATGATCACATGGGGAAATTATGTGTTCATTTAATCCTTACTTCTGTTAACTGATGATCAGTTGATACACAGTAGTAGTAATTTCGAAAGGCAGTCAACTTAATGTGGCATATGGGGGTCAAAATAAAGTTACCAATAATAGTTATCATTTCTTGAGGAGCCACTCTGTGCAAGTGATTGTGATAAGAATTTTCTTTGTACTAAGCTCATTTATTCTTAACAATAATGATATGAGAAAGTATCATTACCCAATTTTACAGTTGAGGAAATTGATGCCTGAAGATGTAGTGTCCTTTGCCAAAATCATCAGATGTTGGTAGAAAGGAGATTCAAACTGAGGTCTGTCTGATGTCAAAGCTTGTGCTCCAACCGCTAAGCAAACAGCTTCAGTGTCCTGGTAGCAGTTAGATAAGCAGGCCAACTCACTGGGGAAAAGTACCTGCATGTCTTTTCCTAGTAGCTAAGGAGAAAGAAAGCAGCCATGATCATTGCATTGTTATAATTTCATGATTAGGGCCCATATCTTTGTATGTCATAATGTATTCTCACATAGAATGTGATACAGTAAGCACTCAATAAAGCAGTAGTTCCCCAACTTCAGTGTGTATCAGAGTCACCTGGAAAGCTAATAAAGCACGCAAAGGCCAGGCTTGCTGAAATAGGATGGAGCTAAGGTCTTTGTATTTTCACCAAGTTCTTCAGGTTACGCTGCTACTTGCCAGAGTTGAGAACCACTGTGATGAGGTATTACTCAATGAATCACTCATTAGTTCCAGAAAGCTATGCAGGATTGCAAGTAAAATAAGTAGTGGTAAATAAAGAACTGCATATAGATGTGAATATATAAAATATTACACTGCAGACTTTCTTAAATTGTGCTCTATGGGACACAAGTTTTGGGAGCAGATAATACATGTTCTATGACTAAAATGCATGGCTGAACCCTTTGAGAAATGTTACAAGCCAGACCTTTTTTCTGAATATGTGTAGCTCTCAAGAGCATATAAGAAACTCCAAGAAATCCTGAAATAAGGAAGTTTTTTATTTAATTAATTTTGTTAACCTATGTAAACTTATAAAATTATTATTAACCCAAAGGTATTTTAACTTATTTTTACTGCATATCTGTTAACATCCCCAGGGCACCAGTTTGAGAAGCATCCATGTAATAATATAATAATTTAAAGACATATGAAATAGTATTTAAGAAAACCCCTTTTTTGAAAGATATGTGGTCATTCTCATTATACATTGAAATAAAACATGTAATGAAGTACTGAAATATTAGCAAATAGAAATTTTATAAAAAAGGGACATATTAAAATAATAAAAATAAATATTTTAATGAGATATATAGTTGTGATGCAGTGACAGGATGCATAAGAGAGAAGAGGATCGTGAGATGCATACCTTCCAAGATTTTAATGAGATTCATGAAGAGTTGTATGTAATAAGACATATATGTTAAAAAGTTGTTATGAAGTGAATATGTGAGATGGTATAATGAGCTGTCTCAGGAAGTGTCCTGTAAGATGGGCATCCTTCAGATCTGAAATGAGATGGGTGAAAGGAAAAGTGTAATGAGCTGGTCACATAAAGGTGAGGCCATATAATTAGATGCATAAAAGAAGGAAGGGAGACTATATAAATTTTCCAAATATGTAAGATAAAATGGGAACTAGGTTTTAATATAATAAGATGCAGAAATGAAATGACAATGAGATACGAAAATGGAATTGTGTAATGAGATATGTAAGAACGGTGTAATGAGATGTGCATGTTTAAGGGGTGTAATGAGATGCAAGATGGGAAAGGTGTAATGAGATGAGCGTGTTAAATAATCTAATGAGGAGCATGAAGGAAATGATGTCATGTCACATGAAAATTGAAGAAAGTAATGAGATGTGCATTTTAAGGACTAATAAAATGGATAAAAGAAGCTAAGGAGAATGAAGAGATGCAGAAATCATATCTTATTATTACAAAGTGAAAAGGGAACAAAAAGTAACCAGAGGAGGTGGTCCACCCACCATTTCTAAGACCATACTCTTCCATATATTTGTTTTGACCTGACAAGTATTTTTGCTGGCCAACTACATACTAAGCACTTTCTGTGGGAATGTAAATATATACATGATTCCTGTCCTTAAGGTCCCACAAAGACATACACTTATATACAAATAAGGCAATATAACATAATTATTAATCAAATATTACAAAACTTAATAGAAATTATTTTGAATCAAGATATTTTACATATCTCCTGAATCAAATGTCACCTTGTGGTCCCTTTAAGTTTACAATTCTACTATTATTCATTTCTCCATTCCTTTGATCACTGGGTTTTCTCCCTCTACTGTATATTCTTACATAAGTAGATCTTAACATTTTTTGTCTTGTTCATATATCCCATCCTCAAAGTAGCCTATTCCAATCTCTCTTCAGCTTAAAAAAAAACCAGAACTTTTATAATACTTTATACTTTTCTTATGGACTATATTACAATATAGAATATGCTGGCGAGTAATGGATATTAATTATCTTCCTGTTAGTGTGCTCCTCTTGGTCAAGGCTAGATCTAATTCAGTTTTATTTTACCATCTGAAACTAACATTTTCACACATTAGGTGCGTTTTCAGTAATTCTTGAGTGAATGCATGATTAAGTAAGATATATACCCTTGCAGACTCTATTTGTGAAGATATAAATAATAAACAGATTCTTAATATTGGTCCAGTTACATTAGATAGAGGTTACAATCAACCGACTTGCAGAGAAGCCTCACAAAATCAGAATTATTCAATATGAAAGAAATACTTTCATATGAGTTTGATGAGGGGATTTTGTTTCACCATAAAGACACTGACCTCTGTATGAGCATGCCCTGCCTTGTTTTTCGCCAGACATCTGTTTGCTTCATTTACAAGCACTTCAGTGTTTTCTGGAACTCAAGTGCTGTTTTAATCAGTCTTGGAAGGAAATCATGGAGTGATTCATTACTGAACTCATCAACCTGAGGAACTATTGTTTCAGATGTCATCCTTGAGTATTCTTCATTACAAGATGGCCTTCACATGATAACAAGCCCAGATGGAACTACATTGATCTAACTTTATTTTAATGTGTCCTATATCTAACTCACCTGGGAGGTTGGCAGTGGCAAGAAAATCTTGTTCAATTATTTACAAACTGCATGCAGCTGTGAGGTGCACGTTGCAGTAATCCCACTTATATAGGATTTCCCTCCCACATATCATGCATATGATGAAATAACATTCATAAATGATCAAAGTTCCAGAGACAGCTCCAGAGACAGCCACAGATCACAACACACGAAGCATGTATTTGTTGTCAGATGGATGAGAAAACACCATCTTCACTCCATCAGTACAGTGACCTTCTGTTTTCTCTTGCTGATTCTCTCAGCAAAAACATGATGGCTAGCCTTGGTATTCATGACTTCAGAATTCTTCTAAAAATCTAGGTATTGATTATTTTTCCAATTGTTCTCAGTTTTTCCTCTCTACTCTCATTCTCCTTGACCTTTCTGTTAATACTGATGACATCTGTCAAGTGCTTCTCCAACCATCCTTTTCCCACACAGGCCATTTCTCTCTTGCTCTGGACAGATTCATCCTCTGTTCCTACCACGGGGTGGTTTACTTCCTCCCATCACATTGAACAGCAGTTGCAGCATTGTAAATTCTGTGAACTATACTTTGTTTCCCATGCTCATTTTGCTCCCTTTGTCCAACCTTGACCCAATATGTTATCCCAGACAGCCCTAGAAACGGTAAACTCTATTTCAGTACTTTGTGTCAATAGCATGTGCAGACTCTGGAATTGTTGCATGAGGATTACCTCCACTATTAATATGGATATTATATCCCCTCACTTGCAAACAATCAGTGGGCCTGATCCACATAAATAAGGAGCCACCTTTGCTGACCTGCTCTCCAAACCCTAAATCTATTAGTTTGTGGGTCTTAGAAAACAATTTTATTCTAGAAGCAGACAGGGGCAGTTTAATTCTCAGACTCCTACCACACCTGGATCTCTAGGTTCTCGTCATCATCTCATTCTCCATATGGGGCACAGTCATTTATGGAGCATCCTTTAGATAAAGCAACAAGTTTAGCTTTCTGAATACCTAATTTTGAACTTTGGCCCCTATATTAATTACAGGATGTCTGCCAAATTTTCACTATGCTCTCCTTGCTTTTACTCCAGCTTTGATTACTGGTGTCTTATCATATATCCCTTGCACAAGCTCATTAATTTGCCTAGTATTTCAGTTCCTCAAGGAATGGAACTCTGATCTTGAACCCTTAGAATTAGCTGAAAACACTTCTCAATGCTGTTTGCTATATATTTTATTGGTTTTTTAAAAAAAATTTTATTGGAGTATAGTTGATTTATAATGTTGTGTTAGTTTCAGGTATACAGCAAAGTGAATCAGTTATATACATATACGTATATCCACTCTTTTTTTTAGATTCTTTTTCCATACAGGCCACTACAGAGTACTGAGTAGAGTTCCCTGTGCTATATAGTAGGACCTTATCAGTTATCTATTTTATATACAGTAGTGTGTGTATGTTGCTATATATTTTAAATACCACAGTGTTATGTGCTCCTGTACTAAACCTTTGATAAGATACCCTGTTCTTCCTAGAAAATTTTTAAAAACAATTAAAAAAAATTGTCAGAGAATTTTAGTTGAAGAAAATCATTGCTTAAACTTGAATTAGTGGTCTGAAAAATTAACTCATAAAATACAAAAGGAAAGATCAAAGAATTATAAATCTCATGGGGAAAATAAAATGCCTACAAAAGAGATACAGGAAAATTAATATACCAATAATGTGTGTCCCAGAAAAAGGGGGGCACAGATGGAAGAAAGGCAATAATTAAACAATATAGAAGAAAATTTCGCTGAGCTAAATATAGAATTGAAATAGTATATATTTTGAAGATTAGAAACTAGAGTTAAACTTTCATCATTTAAATGCTTCAAATTCTTAAGAAATGGACAGAACATTTTATACTGATTACAAAACTTGTTATTATAAGGTACTTAACATATAACAAAAGCACTGTAGACTGTGATCAGATGCCTATTTGCAGGATGCACAAGTTCCACTTTGCTCCTCCATCCATGTTTCTAGGGGAGTACTCCCACGTAGAGAGGGACCCACATTTTCACACTGCCTGTGGGTAAATCTCTCTTTCTCTGGCTCAGTATTATGAAGCTCTCTTGCCACAGATTTAAGCCATGTTCTTGAATATCAGTCATTTTTTCCCTATATGCATGAATCCTTCTTGTTTGTCTTTTAATTAGTTCATAGTCTGAACAAGTAGGAGATGTGCTATTTATCGGATCGTTTATTAGAGAAAGAAAACATGCGAACAATTCTAAACCAATGCGAACTGTAAACAACAACAATAGTAATATCTAATTTTTGCTAATTAGAGGAGACAGAATTAAAGTACTAGAAACATAGCATGTAAGTTATGAAGGCAGTCATTGTTATAACTGTACAATCTAATTGCAATATTTGGGAGGGGGTAATATACTGTTTAAATCTAGAAACTAAGTTGGCATGTTAAAATGTAAAGGTAAATACCTAAAGAATAGAAGCAGAATATTTAACTTCCAAACTAGTATAGGAATATTTTAAGATGAAAACAAAAGATATTTAATTTATTCAAAAGAATTCAAGAAATGAGAGAAAAAAGGAATATAGAAAAAAATAAGACAAATAATATGGTAGAAATAAATCCAACTAAATAGGTCTTCCTGGCAAATGTACAAACTTTCTAGGTAAAAGACAATAATTTTCAGACTGAATAAAAATCCTACAAAATCTAGCTCATGCTATTTATTGTATAAGGCATCAACCTAAAAAAGAATAACATAGAAGGATTGAAATAGATGAGATGAAATAAATATATGCCAGACAAATACTATTCAAAGAAAACTGTATGCCTATATTCATCTCAGATAAAGTAGATTCCAGGGCAAAAAAAAAGGTAAATAGAATTACTACATATTGAAGAAATATTCATTCACCAGGAAGATATAGTGACTCTATAATTGTATATACTTAAAAATATAAAAATGTTACAAAATTACAAGAAAACAATAAATACACCATCATAGTAAATGATTACAACATTTCTCTCATTAATTGATGACTAGAGCAGCCCCAAATCAGTAAAAGTGAAGATTATTTAAACCACAAGATTAATAAGCTTAACCTAAGGACATTGACACCTGCTGGTATTGCATCCTATACAAAGTTGATGACAAGGTTTCAGTGGAAACTAAACCCAGCTCTCTGAGCCCTATGTACTCTTGTGGCTCTGAATCAGCTTGCAGGAGAGGCTACCTGTCTTTCAGTTGGTCTACTGTGCTACGTAGTGTGAGGTTTTGTTTCCTTGTGTGTCTGTGTCTGTGTGTGTGTGTGTGTGTGTGTGTGTGTGTACGTTTTGCCTGCTCGTTTTGTAACCAGCATTTGTCCCAACTCTTATTTTTTCTCCTGGTTTTCAGGGACAGGAAGTGCAGCAGATGTGTTTTCTTAACTCCCTTGCCCTAAGATTTCTAGCTTATATTCTACCATGAGAAACATCCGGTGACATTTTGAATATACTTGAAGCAGAAGCCTTGACTGCTCTGGAGAAGGTGGTGTGTGGGCTTTGGCAGATACCAGAGGTAAAAGAGGAAAAACACTCCTGTCTTGGAAAATTCCTCTATTTACTTACCAGATTACTGGTTCATTATAAAAGAATGTTAAGTTAGGAAGAGCCAGAGAGAAGAAATGCACAGGGCAAGGTATGGGGAAACAGTAGCCTCATATGGAATCTTCATTACTTAGACCTGATTGATGAACTCATTGGCCATTGGTGATTGAACTCAATCTTCAGCCTCTTTCCCTTCCTGGGAGGTTGGGGGTGCTAAGTTCCAACCCTCTAACCAGGAGATTGGTTCCTCTGGCTTAGAGGCTTTCCAAAAGTCACTTCATTAACATAAACTCAGGTCTGGTTGAAAGGAGTTTGTTGTAAATAACAAAAGACATTTTTAACGTTCTTATCTCTCAGGAAATTCCAAAGATTTTATTTAGGAGCTCTGTGCCAGGAACTGGGACAAAGAACAAATATATATGTATTATTAAAAATTACAATATCACAATCAGCTGCCTCAGGGATGCAGGAAAATGAAACCATGATTTCAGTCATTTTTACAATGTCCTGATTTCCTAAAAACTTGCCATTATTTTCTTTGACCTTTGATCTCTCAGGCCTTCCAGTTATTTTGGAAGTACCTAATTCCCCATATTAGATTTCTTCATGTCTGGAATTCCTAGACAATACCAAGAGGAGCCACTTTTAATTGATCCAGAGAAAGGGACTCCTTCAGTAATTTGTCTTCCTTGAAATCCATGTTTATAATTTGTACTGCCAACTAAAGAATATCACTTGCCAACCAGTTCTACAAGGATTCAGTTACTAGCCACTGGAGTTGCTGACCTTCAACACACCCTGAAAGGAATTCAGGTCAGAGATTAGGAATGAGGCACTCTGTGCTCTGGGAAAACTGGCAGAATAGACCTTTAGATATGTTTTCAAAAGAAAATTTAATGAACCCCAATTCTTGCATCTTCTCATACTTAGAAAAGCACTGAAACCATTAACTAAGATATCTGTTCCTTGTGACTAGCAACAACTAACAACCTTCTACCAAGATGTGTGCTTGGTTGCACAGTCTCCCTTTGCCAAAATCACATAGTTACTGACCTCCCCTTACTTCCTTGAAATAGTTTCTCAGAGCTATCTGAGAGGCTGTCTCCCAGGCTATATACAGTTTTCAGTAAGACACTGAATAAACTCGACTCACAGCTTTAATGTTGCGTGTTTGTTTTTTGTTGTTTTGTTTTTTGTCAACAGTTTTGGTGACTATGAAGGGACCCAGAGCAGACTTCTCTTCTTCACCTGAACCCTATAAGGATCTGGAGCCTTGGTACCAGCAGGGCCCCTTGTGCCCATCAGCCTCCTTTGTGAGTCTCTCCTGATACTGGATCTCCCGTCTCTGGTAGAAGATTCAGAGTTTATTCAGAGATTGATAAACTCTTCACTATGAGGAGTAGGTTATCCTTGAACTTAGGTTCAAGAAGAGGTACCTATATGTTACTCAGGTGAAAGACACTGAGGTTATCCCCAGTTGAAAAATATTAGTATAATTTTGCTCAGTTGAGAGACCCTGGAGTTACCCCCATAGAGAGAAAAAACTGGGATTATTTTGGTCAGCCTTAGAGTACAAAGGAGGCTTTGCCTGGGTGACTAGGCAGGAAGCTGACCTGATGTCTTTCCTCAATTTGTCTACCTTGACAGAATTTGTAAGGATAAAAGTGAAGATATTACATGAGAGTTTGACTCCAAAGAAGGACAAGAATTCTCCTGGTCAGTTACCATTTTCTCAGGCAACCAAGAAATTTGCGAATCGTGGAGGCAGAGTCCTCATACTCTGCAACAATTCCATAGGGAAAACTACTCACTAATTAGGCTTGTATCACTATAAACTTCCCTCTTAGAACTGCTTTTGCTGCATCCCACAGATTTTGGATCGTTGTGTTTGTTTTCATTTGTCTCCAGGTGTTTTTTAATTTCTTCTTTCATTTCTTCAGTGATCCATTGGTTGTTTAGTACCATATTGTTTGGCCTCCACATCGTTGTGTTTTTTTGCAGTTTTTTTCTTGTAGTTGATCTCTAGTCTCAATGTTGTAGTCAGAAAAGATGTGAGCTATGATTTCAATTTTCTTAATTTTTAATGATTTCAATTTTCTTGAATTTATCGAGGCTTGTTTTGTGGCCTGGCGTGTGATCTGTCCCAGAGAATATTCCATGTGCACATGAAAAGAATGAGTATTTTGTTGCTTTTGGATGGAATCTTCTATATATATTTATTAAGTCCTTTTTGTCTAATGTTTCATTTAAGGTCATTGTTTCCTTATTGATTTTCTGTCTGAATGATCTGTCCATTGATGTAAGTGGGGTGTTAAAGTCCCTTACTATTATTGTGTTACTATCGATTTCTCTCTTTATGTCTGTTAATATTAACTTTGTGTATTTAGGTGTTCCTGTGTTGGATGCATACATATTTACAATGGTTATATTTTCTTGGATTGATCCCTTGATCATTATGTAATGTCCTTCTTTGTCTTTTGTTACTTTTTGTTTTAAAGTCTATTTTGTCTTATATAAGTTTTGTTACTTTGGCTTTCTTTTTTCATTTCTATTTGCATGGAATACCTTTTTCCATCCCTGCACTTTCAGTCATTTTGTTTTTAGATCTGAAGGGAGTCTTTGTAGGAGCATATATATGAGTTTTGTTTTTGTATCAATTCAGCCACTCTATATTTTTTGATTTGTGCATTTAACCCATTTACATTTAAAGTAATTATTGATAGGTATGTACTCATTGCAATTTTGTTAATTGTTTGGTGGTTTTTTTGTTGTTGTTCTTTTCCTTTTGTTCTTTCCTTGTGACTTAATGACTATCTTCACTGTTATGTTTAGATTTATCTCTTTTGTGCGTATATCTGTTATAGATTTTGGGTTTTTTTTTTTCAATTTAGTTATTGTATTCTTCATCATTGTTTGGTTATTCTTTATATTATCTCTTTATTAAAGACTTGTAATTTCTCTCTCTGTTCATCCATTCTTCTCCTGAGTTCTTTGGTCATCTTTACAATCATTACTTTGAACGCTTCCTCAGGTATATTGCCTTCTTCTAGGGTTTTTTCTTTTTCCTTTGTTTGGAGCATGTTTCTCTGTCACCTCAGTTTGCCTAATTTGCTGATTTTATTTCTATGTATCTGGTAGGTTGATTATATTTCCCAACCTTGGAGAAGTGGCTTTTCATAGGAGACAGCCTATGCATCCCAGCAGCACATTCCCCTCTGGTCACCAGAGCTATATGCTCTAGGGCTGCACCCTACATGTTCTGTGTGTGTCCTTCTGTTGTGGCAGGCTGACTAGTGTGGGCAATCTGGTAGGCATGGCTGGCCCCCAGTTTGGTTTGTTGCCAGGCCCTACCTTGTGCAGAGAATGCCAGCTGCTGGTTGGCTGGGCCTAGTCATGAAGTGGTTGGCTGCAGAACCCTGGGTGCTCCCAGGGCTAGTTCTGGCTCACTGGTGGGCAGAGCTGGGTTCTGGGATAGGTGGTTGTATGGCCAGTATTCCCAGATTTAGTGTCAACCTGCTGGTTGGTGGGGCTGGTTCCCTCCCCAGCTAGTTGCTTGGCCTGAGGCTTCATAGTACTGGTGCCTATAGGCTCGTGGGCAGAGGTGAGGCTGGATCCTGAGGCTAATAAGCTAGAGGGAGGATTCAGAAATGGCACTTGCCAGCACCAGTATCCTGGTGATAGAACAAACTCCCCAAAATGACTACCACCAGTGTCTATGTCCCCAGGGTGAGCTCCAATTGCCTCCTGCCTCTTCAGGAGGCTCTTCAACATCAGCAGGTGGGTCTGACCCAGGCTCCTTTCAAGTTACTGCTTCTGCCCTGGGTCCTGGAGCATGTGAGATTTGGTGTGCATACCTTAAGAGTGGTCTCTATTTCCCACAACCCCACGGCTCTCCCAAAAGTAAGCCCTGCGGGCCTTCAAAGCCTAAGATTCTGGGTGCTCATTTTCCTGTGTGGGACCCCCCCCCCCTACAGTGGGGAGACTGCTGTGGGGCTCAGACCCCTTTCTCCTTGGGGAGAACCTCTGCAGTTGTAATTATTCTTCCATCTGTGGGTCACCCACCCAGGGCTATGAGTCTTAACTATACAACGACTCCACCCCGCCTATCCATCTTGTGTGGTTCCTTCTTTATATCTTTAGTTGTAGAAAATATTTTCTGGTAGATTCCAGACTTTCTTATTAATAGTTGCTCTATAAATGGCTGTAATTTTGGTGTGTCCATGAAAGGAGATGAGCTCAGAATCTTTCTACTCTGCCATCTTGGGCAAGCTTCTAACATTGAATTTTTTAACATCACTCACTCAGCTCAGCCAAGGAGTAATTTCTGTATTTCACATGAACTCCAGAATTCGTGAGTGCACTTTTCAGAGCCTAGCTCCTCCTCCCACAGGTCTCAGACCTTACGAGTTGGGCTTAATAGGCTTTATATCAAGTGCTTGGTCCCTTTTGACACATTTTAGTCTAGACAGCCACTTCCACCCAGGAGAGTGGTGAAACCCAAATGAAGGATGCAAGCACTACAGGCTAGAGGGCACCCCTAGCAGGATCCAGCACCCTTCAGGGTTTTGGTGGCCTCCCAAAGAAACCAGGTTGGCAGGGAGAGGAAGACCAAGCCTAGGGTTTCAGGGAAGGAAGGAAAGCTAGAGAGATCCAGAACAAATCTCTCTTTTCAGAATTCTGATCCTAAGGGAATAAGTCCTTCTAGGAGGAACTTGCGTTTCTCTCCCTTTGCCTTGCAATGTAAATGTTCTACCAGGACTATCAAGAACTCTTATCTTATTTAGACTATCTCCAATTCCTGAGACTAAGGTGGCAGGGGGAATAAGAAAAGAGAACTTTTTAAACTCAAGTGAGTAAACTTGACTTATTCCAACTATTATTTATAAACTAGTGAGTTTTATATTGTAATACCTGATTCATGACGAAGTTTTAAAATAAAACTGAGATGTCTGTATCTATATGGATGTATGTATGCCTGTGTGTACATTATAGATGTGATATGACTTTACTATGGACAGTTTTATCAAAATTAATTTGTTAATGAGCTATATTTAATTGGCTTAAAGGAAATTAAGCACTTATATAAATTCTCAGAAATGTAAAAGAAACTAACCCAAAGGAATTTAAGGCTCATGTGATCTGGGAAATATGCAGTATTAAATTAATATGTCTTTATAGTCATCAACATTAAGCATAATAATTTTATTGTACCTAGGATTACTAGAAGTCAAATAAATTATTATATCTGTTGCAAAATTTGTCAGCAAGAAAAATACCTTGGTATGATGAATTTTTTATAAGTAAATTAAATGTAAAATGAGATGAGAGCTTTTACGTAAACTCTTTAGGAACAATTATGTTTTAGGAATGTCTACTTAAAAATAGTTTCTCCAGATTTTTGGCAACTTAAAACTTTAGAGTTTTGTTAAGTTAAACAGTGTAAGTTTATTGAATATCTAGATAATTCCCAAATAAAATACTGAAACATTAATTGCTGAACATTGACTTCCTTTTACAGAGAGATTACAGGTATGTAGGACTGTTAATATATTTTGTGCCACATTAAGGCATTTTTCTATAAGAAAGCACTTTTTAGAAATTATAAATATTTATGTTTGCCAATCTACAGAATGCTAGTGTAAAAGACAGTTCATAATTGCTTACTTCTTAGTCTTCACTAGAAACTAAGGTTTTTAAGAGTTGAGAATTCTAACTAAAATATTGCAATTAAAACTACTAAAAATTAATAAGGAAAAGATGTCTTTGTATGCAAGAAAAAACTTACTTATAAGAAATAGAAATACATTTTATTAAGGGAAAGAAAGTAATTTGGCCCTAAAGCTGGTTATTTCTAAATGGGAAAGAAAATAAGGGACAAATTAATATGGATATAGAAAGTTGTATTAATATGGATACAGAAAGTTGTAGGAGATTTGTGAGGGAATAAAAAGGAAACTTTAGAAAGCAATTCTGTGTGTGGTTAGACCTAAGAGTAGAATAAGCTGAATTGTAAATTAATTTTAATATTAAAGGTAAAGTGGTGCAAAACCTGAGTTTGGTTCTCTCTCTGTTAAGAGGACAAAGTGTTCTTAAAATATTGATCTGCTTTTGAGAACAGATTATAAAGTTTTTTTTTATCTTTTAGGTAATCTGTTGTAACTTTCTGTATTTGCCTTTGAACTCTTTAATTGTCACTTTGGTTACATGAATAAGTATTGTTTCACAGTGACCTATGATCCTATTTGGCCAAGTGTTTTAAAAACTTTTTGATATTTTTGACAAACTTCCCAAAGATGATAAAATTCTAATTGAAGTTTGACCTGGAGCAAGCTGAGGTTTTCCTATTCTAGAAATTATATGGAGTTCCTAAAAATCTAGTATGTCCCAGTAAAATGTTATGTCTTAATTCTGCTTATTATCTTAAAATATTATATGTCACAGCAGTAACCAAGTCAATTGCATTGTAATCAGGTCTTTAACCATGCCTTTTAAAATCTTTTGTCATTCATAGACAGTTATTGTTTTGCTCTGATGCCTTTGCAAAAAAGTTTAATCTTCAAGAAGAGTCAGAAGAAGGATTTTTTGAAAAGTAAAGGTTTCTAATAAATTCCAGATCATACCCCTGAACTGGGTAAGAAATTAAAGCATTCTAATGGGAACCCTGATGGCTTCATAAAACTGCTAGCAAAAGATCAAGGATTAGTTACATAGGACTGAGTGAACTGATGAATATGGTTATAATTTTTATGCTTTTTCTGAAATATTACTGGCTTTTAATCTGTGTTTTCCAGATATGAGGAAATGTTTCCTCTTAAACTAGTTATGACTTGCAGCAATTTAGTAAGTTATACTTTTGTAAGCAAAACTGGAACATTTATCTTTTCTCTCTACCTGATCACTCCAGAAACTGGAAACTCTTAGATTCCCAGCAGCCTTATTAGGCAAATAAGGAAGGTTCCCTCTTCACAGGTGAAGGAATCTGAAGATACTTTGGGGACCTCAAGAAGAGAGGAATTCACCCATATCTATAGATATTGCAGGTGAAATCTGATGGCAAACCCTTGACGTGGCTTTCCTGGCCTTGAGAGGCCTTTTAAAAATTTAATCTGAGATTCCTTATGAAAAGTTCCAGCAAAGCCAATTTTAAAAAGCCCATATGATCAGTTATACTTACTTATATAAATAATCTGGCTAAGTTTGTTGAAAGCAGACTTACTTTACAAACAAATTAGTCTTAATTTGGCTCTATTTGGTAGAATTGAGAGTCATTTTAAGATGTTTCAGTATATGTTGGATTCTAGTGCTGTGTTTACTGCCAAAGAAAGAGTCACTGCCCAGATAGTTGCTTGTTGCTATGTTACATTATTGTAAAATTTAACTGAGTTATTTTAAAAGGACATTCTAAGCTTGTTTCTGAAGCTTATCACAGTAATCTAACTTTAAATGAAGTTCAGACGTTTCATGACCTACACTCAGGAGATTATGTATGCTGGAAAAGACAACATTTAAATAACTCACTCCAGCCTAGATGGAAAGGCCCTTACTAGGTACTCTTGATTAGCTCATGTGCATCATAACTAAGAGTAATTCACTCTTGGATTTATATTTCCCACTTAAAAAGGGCCCCTTTACCAGACCAGTCTATAGAGCTGACCTCAAAATCACCTTAAAACAATGCTTTAAAAGAGGAGAAACTACACCCACATCAGGATGAGAAGATGACGACACCAGTAGTAGACAGCTATCCCAAGATGCCTCACCTGACCCACATGATTATTAATAGCATTTTTTTGATTTCTTGGACTTTTGCATAAATCAAATATTTTTCTGTCATGAGTATGATCCTATGCAGAGTTTAGAAATCAACACAATTGCTGGGTTTATAGTTAATTACCTAAGTCCAGTATTTCTGGGTTACCTACGTAGACTTCTCTACTCCAAGGCCCTAATTGGATGGCCCTTAGGAAATTTATTCTAGAAGAAAGAAATTGTATTTGTGCTCAGGCCACAGTTGATATTATTAGATGAGATCCCCTCACTTGACAAATCAATCACACTTGCTCTGACCATGGCCATAAATAAGAATTTTATTTAAAGTTATTCAAGCTTAATCAGAGCATTGAGCTAAATTTCAGTCAAAAAATATAACTTCCCTCAGCTATGGGATGGATTTATATGGCTAACATCATGCTATGATGATTTAAGTTTAAAAGCACTTATAATGGGAACAATGAAGCCATACTAAGGATATAAGCCTAATAACACTAGGAAATTGGGCTAGTTGCCTTATGAACAATGCTAGCATATCATTACCTTTTAAGATAGCACTTGGTACAGAACAAACTTGGTCAAATGACCTGGGGATATACTGGGCCACGCCTAATGAAAGTCCTTGGCTTCAATTCTTCCTTATGACCTTACTAATTCTACTAGCTATATTACTTGTACTCTGCCTATTGTACAAGATTGTTGTTTCTTGCATTACCAAATGTGCAACTGATGAGTCTCCAATAAAAATACTGATGACTAAGTGATGTGAAATGACCCATCAAATATATAGTTCTATGAGATCAATGATTGTAATAGTGTAACTCTAGGTGGGAGAAGAAGCAACAAGAGGAAATCTTTTCTTGGACTGTAACAGACTAGTAAAACAGATAATCCAGAGTTTTGTCTACCGTTAATAGGACCTAGTCCAGTAATAGCACATTAAGTAGCCTATCAATGAAATTCTAGCCTAGGAATAAGCATTCCTAGCACTTTGGGACAAAATGGTCATGAAATGTCTCCCAAACCTTGGTTGAATTTATGACCATTAGGAGGCACTGCCAGTGAAAGGATGTCACTTGACACCCAGCTCTACAATAATTAAGTCACTGGCTACTGGAGTTCCTGAACTTCAACACACCCTGAAAGGAATTTGGGGTAGAAATCAGAAATGAGGTACTCTGTGCTCTAGGAAAACTGGCAGAACAGGCCTTTAGAGAGTTAGATATTTTTAGGAGAAAATTTAATGAACCCTAATTCTTGCATCTTTCCATACTTAGAAAAGCACTAAAACCATTAACTAAGGTATTTGTTCCTCAGGACTAGCAGCAACCTTTTACTGGGATGTGTGCTTGGTTGCACATACCCCTTAGCCAAAATCACATAGATACTGATTTCCCCTCCTACCTCTTCAGAACAGTTTCTCAGAGCTATCTAAGAGGCTGCCTCCTAGGCTACAGTCCTCAGTAAGACACTCAATAAACTCAACTCACAGTTTTTACGTTGTGTGGTTTTTCAGTCGACGGTACTTAGAATCATACAACTGCAAATGATGATTTGACAATACATATACATCTCTTACAAACATAACTGCAGCATCTATGAAAACTGAATATATACTAGGCCTGGAAGAAGTGTAAGAAATGTCAGTGTTAATATCATATATCAGCTCTCTGACCCCAATGCACCTAGGTTAGAAATTAATAATAAAAATGTTTGAAAAAGATTATAACTAGATATTTCAGTCTCTCCAAATAAGTGACAGGTCCAAGAAAAACATCATAATGGAACTTATAATGAGTAAGTATGAATAGACTATATGTCAAAATATGCAGAATGAAGCTAAATTGTTACTGTTTTGGGGTCACCAAGATGACCCTCCAGTTCTGTAATTTGCTAGGAATACTCACAGGGCTCAGCATAAAGTTGTACTCATGGTACCCTTTTGCTGTAATAAGTCATAGCCAAATGCATTCAGCAAAGGGAAAAAGCACATGGGGTGAAGTTTGGGGGAAACCAAGAGCAAGTTTCCAAAAGTCCTTTCTCAGTGGAATCACACAGGGCATGCTCAATTCATCCAGCAAGGACTTTTGACAACAAATAAGAAATGTTGCCAACCAGGGCCTCTCATTAGAGACTCAACGACCAGGGTTTTTATTGGAAACTGATCACATAGGTACCCCTTGCCTCATAAGTACCCAAATTCCAGATTCCCATAATGAAAGCAGGTGTTCAGAATAAATGATATTGCTTATACAGTTTAGGCACAGTGAACCACTGTTGTCAATTGATGGTGGGAACCCTCCAAAAAATCCAAGTTACTAGATACCAGCCAAGGTCCAACCTTGTAAGAAAGCCTTTCAAAGAACGCCAGGCCCGCTCTGGTAATTTTTTTCAGTTACTTGACTAGAGAATACATCTCCTTAAATGCCTACATTAAAAGTCATCCAAAAGAAGAAATTAGAATAATGGCAGAATTAATTAACCTTAAAAAAATGCATGGAATGAAACAGTGGGAAAAAAAAGATAGAGATTAATAGTAAAGCTGTAATAGAATCAACTAAGCTTAAATTTGATTCCGTGAAGAGTATAGATAAAATTAACTGGAAAGACGGGAAAAAAAGGGGGGTTGCAGAGAAACAAATACTAGTAGGAATGAAAATGAAAATGTAACTACAGACAGGATATTTAAATGGTAATAAAGCCAAATGGATAACTGTATACAAGTAAACTGTAGTGATCAAATAACAATTCCTTGACATGAGATCCATGTCTGTTGTCCTTAATTCTGGAAGGGCTCTATGATAATTTGACAAATAGAATATGGAAAAATGATGATGTGTTCCTTTCCTGCACTCAGGCTTTAGGAGACTGACAGCTTCCATTTCCTGTCTCTTGGAACATTCATGCCTGGAACCAATCCATCTTGCTTTATTGAATCCAATCAATTCTGTGGCAGTACCCGCATGGAGAATAATGGAGGCCTGAGTCCAACAGCCCCAGCTCAGGTCCCAGCAGCGAGCTTACCATCCACATGAGTGAGCCATATTGGAGATGGACCATTCAGCTTCAGTTAGCCTCCCCAGCTAATGTCATGTGGAGCAGGAACAAGCCATTCAACTAAACTCCACCCAAATTGCAGATTAGTGAGCACAATAAATTATGGTGTTATTTTAATCCATTAGGTTTTGGGATGGTTTGTTACACAGCAGTTATGGAAGATTACAGAATGTGATGAAGTTGACAGTTCCATAGAAAAATATAATTTTTCAAAATTTATTCAAGATAAAGTAGGAAGCCAGAATAGTCCCAATGCTATCAAAGAAATCAAATCAAGAGGAGTGAAATGGCCGAGGAGTAGGAGGACATGGAGTTCACCTCCCCCCACAAATGCATCAAGAATACATCTACAAATGGAACAATTCTCACAGACCTGCTGAACTCTAGCAGAGGACCTCAGAGGACCTAAATGGACAAGAAAGATCCCCGCATAGCCAGGTAGGATGAAAGAAAGAAGAAGGGAAAAGGAAGAGGAGAGGATGTGGGATGGGACCTGCATCCCTTGGCGGGGAACTGAAGGAGAGGAGAAGTTTCCACATCTGTGGAAGCCCCCTCACCAGTCGAGAGATCAGCTGGAACAGAAGGGGCACTTCAGGGGCTCAGAGGAGAGCACAGCAACCTGTCTGTGGTAGGCAGGACAGAGTGAGACCTACGCAGGTGGTCCGTGCTACAACCCTGTGCACCCCAGCCTGGGATGTGTGTCTGCTCATGCAATGGGGGCTGGGTACTGGAACGTGGGGTTTGGAGTGCAGACCTGGGGAGAGGATTGCTGTTGGCTGCGAGGAGGCAGCCAGCGGGAACAGGAGTGAGGAGTTCTGTAACTGGGAATGATCGTGGAGACAGCCTGGACTACAATAGAAGAGACGTGCCCTTGTTGAATGACAAGCAAAAGGCAGGGCTGCCTTTGCATCTTCTCTCCCCATGTGCCGGCCCCTGCCTCCCTGGGTATTAGGAAGGGCTCCCACCAGGGTAGGCTCCTGTGCCCCCAGCCACCACCTCCTCTGCACCCACTCCCTGCTGGGGCAGGCTCGGGTGCTTTGGGGCAGCCTCAGGAGCAGACGCCTGTGGTGGCCCACAGGCAGAGGTGGAGCTGAAACCACAGCTGAGCCCCAGGGGCCATGCAACTAAGGAAGAAGAGTTGAAATCTCTCCTCATGGCTGTGCAAACTGCGGATTTACACCCCCACGACTGGCTTTGTAAACTCAGTGCCTGCAGAACATCTGAACGAACAATGAGTGCTCCCACAGCCAAGACAGGTCTAGATTTACCAGCTATGGCCTTTATGGGCACGTACACGTGGAGGCTGGGCCAGGCCAGAGTCTGAGCTGCCCGCATAGCATCCATGATGGGTCCAGATCCATGATTAGTGCAATTCTGGGATGTGACTTCAGTGGATCTACAATGGTGGTCCAGTGAAAACAATGCCTGAGAGGCACCATGGCCAATTGCCAGTATATCCACAGTTAAGGTGGGTCTGAGAGCAATGCAAACAGTGTAATCTGAGAATTCACACAGTGGGTGAAAGGTGACACAACAGAGCACATCCACAGGTGAACAGCTCCAGAGAATGAATACTCAGTGGCTTCTCTCCCAGTGGGAGAGCTCCAATCCCACCTACCTCACACCACAGATCAGAAACACAGCTAAGAAACAGATCTGGGGGCCTCTAGTCCAACAACTAGAGAGCATCCCCCTCCCCTGACAGGGTACTACCAACCACAGAGCAAAGGGGAGGCCATGCTCAATATCCAGTGCAGGCTCTGGTCACCACAACATCAGTCACACCTCCTGTCAAGGGGATAACGGCCAGCATACACTGAGGAAAGAGGCAGCAGACATCTATATTAAAAACAGCCCTTGCACCAAAAAATATTAAACCCATGCAGGCTACAGAGGGACGTTCCCACATAAAAATAGCACTCCAAGACAGTCTGAGGGTCTAGGATTGGGGGGAAGAACACCCCAGGGCATTTAACCTTGAAGGCCAGTGGGGCTTGAGTGTAGGAGCTCCACAGGGCTGGGGGAAAAAGAGAATCTGCTCTTGGAGGATGCACACAAGGTCTCACATGCACTGGAACCCAGCACAAAGCAGTACCTCTATAGGAACATGGCCTAGACCTACCTAGGGGTCTTGGAGGGCCCCCTGGGGAGGCAAAGGTTGGCTGTAGCTCACTGTGGGGGCAAGGACACTGGTAGTGGAGGCCCCAGGGAATAGTGATCAGTGAGAGCTGATACTGATCACCCAGAGGTCCCCATTTCAGCACCAAGACCCGGCCCCACCCGAAAACCTGCAGGTTCTAGTGCTGGAAAGCCTCAGGCCAACAACCAGTAAGATAGGAATGCAGCCCCACCCATCAGAAGACAGGCTGCCTGAAGTCATACTGAGCTCACAGCCACCTCAAAACACACCCTTTGATATAGCCCTGCCCACCAAGGGACAAGACCCAGCCCCACCCACTAGAGGGCAGGCACCAGTCCCTTCCACTAGGAAGCTTACACAAGCCCCTGGACCAACCTCACCCACCATGGGGCAGACACCAGAAGCAAGAGGAATTACAGTCCTGCAGCCTGCAAAAAGGAGACCACAAACACAGAAAGTCAGACATAATGAAGTGACAGAGAAATGTGTTGCAGATGAAGGAACAAGGTAAAAACCTATAAGAACAACTAAATGAAGAGGAGATAGGCAATCTACCTGAAAAAGAATTCAGAGTAATCATGGTAAGGATGATTCAAAATCTTGGAAAAAGAATGGAGGCACAGACCGAGATGATACAAGAAATGTTTAACAAAGAGATAGAAGATTTAAAGGATGAACAACACAATAATTGAAATGAAAAATACACTAGAAGGAATCAATAGTGGAATAACTGAGGCAAAGCAATGAATAAGTGAGGTGGAAGACAGCATGGTGGAAATCACTGCCACAGAACAGAACAAAGAAAAAAGAATGAAAGAAATGAGGATAATCTCAGACACCTTTGGGACACCAAACACACCAACATTTTCATTATAAGGGTCCCAGAGGAAGAAGAGAAAGGTAAAGGGCCTGAGAACATATTTGAAGAGATTATAGCCGAAAACATTACTAACATGGGAAAGGAAACAGTCACCCAAGACCAGGAAGCTCAAAGAGTCCCATACAGGATAAACCCAAGGAGGAGGACACTGAGACACATATTAATCAAAATGACAAAAATACAAAGAAAAAATATTAAAAGCAACAGGGAAAGCAACAAATTATATACAAGGGAACCCCCATAAAGTAATCAACTGATTTTTCAGAAGAAATTCTGCAGGCCAGAAGAGAGTGGCATGATATATATAAAGTGATGAATGGAAAAACTCTACAACCAAGAATACTCTACCCAGCAAGGCTCTCATTCAGATTTGACAGAAATCAAAAGCTTTACAGGAAAGCAAAAGCTAAGAGAATTCAGCACCGCCAACCAGCCTTACAACAAATGCTAAAGGAATTTCTCTAGGTAGAAAAAAAAAAAAAGAGGCCACAACTAGAAAAAAGAAAATCACATATGGGAAAGCTTACTGGTAAAGGTAAATGTAAAGTAATAGTAGGAAATCATCTACACACAAATATAGTATCAAAACCAGCAACCATGAGAACAGGTGTATACAAATG
Source organism: Orcinus orca (assembly GCF_937001465.1). Lineage (NCBI taxonomy): Eukaryota > Metazoa > Chordata > Mammalia > Artiodactyla > Delphinidae > Orcinus > Orcinus orca. The sequence goes on from NC_064560.1 coordinate 129,255,601, forward strand.
CAGGAAATGGGAATTGCATTTGAAATTAAGAGACCAGCAACTTAAAACAACCTTGTACATATATAGACTGCTATATCAAAACTTCATGGAAAATGCAAACCAAAAAATTACAAGAGATACACACACAAAAAAAGAAAAAGCAACCCAAACACAACACTAGTCATCAAACCACAAGAGAAGAGAGCCAAAGAAGAAGGGAAGAAAGAAGACCGACAAAAACAAATCCAAAACAATTAAGCAAATGGCAATAGGAATATATATAGAGATAGATAGATAGATAGATAATGACCTTAAATTTAAGTGGATTAAATACTCCAACCAAAAGACATAGACTGGCTGAATGGATACAAAAACAAGACCCATATATATGCTGTCTACAAGAGACCCACTTCGGACATAGGGACACATACAGACTGAAAGTGAGGGGATGGAGAAAGATATTCCATGCAAATGGAAATCAAAAGCTGGACTAGCAATACTCATATCAGATAAAATAGACTTTAAAATAAAGATTGTTACAAGAGACAAGAAAGGACACTACACAACAATCAAGGGATCAATCCAAGAAGAAGACATAACAATTGTAAATATGTATGTACCCAACATAGGAGCACCTCAATACATAAGGCAAATGCTAACAGCCATAAAAGGTGAAATCAACAGTAACACAATAATAGTGGGGGACTTTAACACCCCACTTACACCAATGGACAGATCATCGAGACAGAAAATCAATACAGAAACACAGCCTTAAATGACACATCAGACCAGATGGAGTTAATTGATTTATAGGGCATTCCATCCAAAAGCAGCAGAATACACTTTCTTCTCAAGTGCACATGGAACATTCTCCAAGATAGAGCACATCTTGGGTCACAGATCAAGCCTTGGTAAAGAAAACTGAAATTGTATCAAGCATCTTTTCTGACCACAATACTATGAGACTAGAAATCAATTACAGGAAAAAAACTGTAAAAAAACACAAACACATGGAAGCTAAACAATATGTGACTAAACAATGAATGGGTCACTGAAGAAATCAAAGAGGGAATTAAAAAATACCTAGAGACAAATGAAAACAAAAGTATGACAATCCAAAACCTATGCAGTTCTAAGAGGAAAGTTGATAGGAATACAATCTTACCTCAGGAAACAAGAGAAATCTCGAACAACCTAACCTTACACCTAAAGCAACTAGAGAAAGAAGAATAAACAAAACCCAAAGTTTGTAGAAGGAAAGAAACTATAAAGATCAGAACAGAAATAAATGAAATAGAGATGAAAACAATAGAAAAGATCAATGAAACTAAAAGCTGGTTGTTTGAAAAGATAAACAAAATTGATAAATCTTTAGCTAGACTCATCAGGAAAAAAAAGGAGAGGGCTCAAATCAATAAAATTAAGAGTGAAAAAGGAGAAGTTACAACTGAAATACAAAGGATCATAAGACACTACTACAAGCAACTATATGCCAATAAAATGGACAACATACAAGAAACGGACAAAGTCTAGAAAGGTACAAACTTCCAAGACTGAACCAGGAAGAAATAGAAAATATGAACAGACCAATGACAAGTAATGAAATTGAAACTGTGATTAAAAAACTCCCAACAAACAGAAGTCCAGGAGGAGATGGCTTCACAGGCAAATTCTATCAAGCATTTAGAGAAGAGTTAACACCTATCCTTCTGAAACCATTCCAAAAAGTTGCAGAGGAAGGAACAATCCCAAGGTCAATGAAGCCACCAACAAACACCCTGATACCAAAACCAGAAAAAGATACCACAAAAAAAAAAAAAAAAAAGAAAATTACAGGCCAATATCACTGAACACAGATGCAAAAATCCTCAACAAAATAGTAGAAAACTGAATCCAACAACACATTAAAAAGATCATACACTATGATCAAGTGGGATTTATCCCAGGGACGCAAGGATTCCTCAATATATGCAAATCAATCAATGCGATACACCACATTAACAAACTGAAGAATAAAAATCATATGATCATCTCAATAGATGCAGAAAAAGCTTTTGACAAAAGTCAATACCGATTTATGATAAAAACTCTCCAGAAAGTGAGCATAGAGGGAACATACCTCAACATAATAAAGGCCATACATGGCAAACCCACAGCTAACATCATTCTCAATGGTGAAAAACTGAAAGCATTGCCTCTTAGATCAGGAACAAGACAAGGATGTCCTCTCTAGCTACTTTTATTCAACATTGTTTTGGAAGTTCTAGCCATGGAAATCAGAGGAGAAAAAGAAATAAAAGGAATCCAAATTAGGAAAGAAGTAGTAAATCTATTACTGTTTGCAGATGACATGATACTATACATAGAAAATCCTAAAGATTCTACCAGAAAACTACTAGAACTCATCAATGAATTTGGTAAAGTTGCAGGATACAAAATTGATACACAGAAATCTCTGGCATTCCTATACACAAACAACAAAAGATTAGAAAGAGAAATTAAGGGAACAATCCCATTTACCACTGTATCAAAAAGAATAAAATATTTAGGAATAAACCTACCTAAGGAGGCAAAAGACCTGTACTCAGAAAACTATAAGATGCTGATGGAAGAAATCAAAGATGACACAAACAGATGGAAAGATACACCATGTTCTTGGATTGGAAGAATCAATGTTGTCAAAATGACTATACTACCCAAAGCAATCTACAGATTCAATGAAATCCCTATCAAATTATCAATGGCATTTTTCATAGAATTAGAACAAAAAGTTTTACAATTCATATGGAAACACAAACTACCCCGAATAGCCAAAGCAATCTTGAGAAAGAAAAACGGAGCTAGAGGAATCAGGTTCCCTGAGTTCAGACTATACTACAAAGCTACAGTAATCAAAACAGTTTGGTAATGGCACAAAAACAGAAATATGGATCAATGGAAAAGGATTAAAAAGTCCAGAGACAAACTCATACACCTATGGTCAACTAATCTATGAAAAAGGAGGCGAGAATATACAGTGGAGAAAAGACAGTCCCTTCAATAAGTGGTTCTGGGAAAACTGGACAGCTACATGTAAAACAATGAAATTAGAACACACTCTAAGACCATACAGAAAAATAAATTCAAAATGGATTAATGACCTAAATGTATGGTCAGTTACTATAAAACTCTTACAGGAAAACATAGGTAGAACACTCTTTGACATAAATTTCAGCAGTATCCTTTTTGATCCACTTCCTAGAATAAAGAAAATAAAAATAAACAAATGGGACCTAATTAAATTTAAAAGCTTTTGCACAGCAAATGAAAACATAAAGAAAATGAAAAGACAAACCTCAGAATGGGAGAAAATATTTGCAAAATAAGTGATGAGCAAGGGATTAATCTCCAAAATATACAAACAGCTCATGCAGCTCAATATCAAAAATACAAGCAACCCAATCAAAAAAATGGGTGGAAGGTCTAAATAGACATTTCTCCAGACAAGACACACAGATGGCCAAAAAGCACATGAAAAGATGCTCAACATCACTAATGATTAGAGAAATGCAAATCAAAACTATGAGGTATCATCTCATACCTGTCAGAGTGGCCATTATCAAAAAGTCTGCAAACAATAAATGCTGGAGAGTGTGTGGAGAAAAGGGAATCCTCCTACACTGTTGTTGGGAATGTAAATTAGTACAACCATTATGGAGAACAGCATGGAGGTTACTTAAAAAACTACAAATAGAACTACCATATGATCCAGTTATTACACTCCTGGGAATCCGGAGAATACCATAGTTCAAAAAGATACATGCACCCCAATGTTCACTGCAGCAGTATTTACAATAGCCAAGAGATGGAAGCAACCTAAGTGTCCATTGACAGAGGAGTGCATAAAGATGATACATATACATATATATATATACATATATATACATATATATGTACATAGGTAGATATATACAATGGAATATTACTCAGCCATTAAAAAGAATGGAACAGAGAGGAAGATGGCTGAAGATCACCTTCCTTCCCACAGATACATCAGAAATACATCTACATGTGGAACAACTCCTACAGAACACCCACTGAACGCTGGCAGAAGACTTGGACCTCCCAAAAGGCAAGAAACTCCCCACGTACCTGGGTAGGGCAAAAGAAAAAAGAATAAGCAGAGACAAATGAATAGGGACGGGACCTGCACCACTGGGAGGGAGCCGCGAAGGATGAAAGGTTTCCGCACACTGGAAGCCCCTTTGCGGGCGGAGACTGAGGGTGGTGGAGGGGGTAAGGTTTGGCGCCGTGGAGGAGAGCGCAGCCACTGGGCGCGGAGGGCAAAGCGGAGAGATTCCCGCACAGAGGATGGGTACCGACGGGCACTCACCAGACTGAGAGGCTTCTCTGCTCACCCGCCAGGGCAGGCGGGGCTGGGAGCTGAGGCTCGGGCTTCAGTCAGAGCACAGGGAGAGGACTGGCGGCGTGAACACAACCTGAAGGGGTTAGTGCACCACGGCTAGCCAGGAGGGAGTCCGGGGAAAAGTCTGGACTTGCTGAAGAGGCAAGAGACTTTTTCTTCCCTCTTTGTTTCCTGGTGCGTGAGGAGAGGGGATTAAGAGCGCTGCTTAAAGGAGCTCCAGAGACGGGCGTGAGCCGCGGCTATCAGCACGGACCCCAGAGACGGGCATGAGACGCTAAGGCTGCTGCTGCCGCCACCAAGAAGCCTGTGTGCGAGCACAGGTCACTATCCACACCTCCCTTCCGGGGAGCCTGAGCAGGCCGCCACTGCCAGGGTCCCGGGATCCAGGGACAACTTCCCCGGGAGAACGCATGGCATGCCTCAGGCTGGTGCAAAGTCACGCCGGCCTCTGCCGTCGCACGCTCGCCCCGCCCTCCGTGCCCCCCCCCCCCGGCCTGAGTGAGCCAGAGCCCCTTTAACCCCGTCTGTCTGAGCTAAGAGCAGACGCCCTCTGGCGACCTACAAGCAGAGGCAGGGCCAAATCCAAAGCTGAACCCCGGGAGCTGTGAGAACAAAGAAGAGAAAGGGAAATCTCTTCCAGCAGCCTCAGAAGCAGCGGATTAAAGCTCCACAATCAACTTGATGTACCCTGCATCTGTGGAATACATGAATAGACAACGAATCATCCCAAATTGAGGAGCTGGACTTTGAGAGCAAGATTTATTATTTTTTCCCCTTTTCCTCTTTTTGTGAGTGTGTACTTGTATGCTTCTGTGTGAGATTTTGTCTATATAGCTTTGCTTTCACCATTTGTCCTAGGGTTCTATCTGTCCATTTTTTTTTTTACTTAAAAAATTTTTTTTCTTAATAATTATTTTTTTATTTTAATAACTTTATTTTATTTTACCTTACTTTATTTTATTTTCTTTTATCCCCTTCCTTCCTTCCTTCCTTCTTTCCTTCCTTCCTTCCTTCCATCCTTCCTTCCTTCCTTCCCCCTTTTATTCTGAGCCATGTGGATGAAAGGCTCTTGGTGCTGCAGCCAGGAGTCAGTGCTGTGCCTCTGAGGTTGGAGCGCCAACTTCAGGACACTGGTCCACAAGAGACCTCCCAGCTCCACATAATATCAAATGGCGAAAATCTCCCAGAGATCTCCATCTCAACACCAACACCCAGCTTCACTCAACGACCAGCAAGCTACAGTGCTGGACACCCTATGCCAAACAAGTAGCAAGACAGGAACACAATACCACCCATTAGCAGAGAGGCTGCCTAAAATCATAGTAAGTCCACAGACACCCCAAAACACACCACCAGACGTGGACCTGCCCACCAGAAACACAAGATCCAGCCTCATCCACCAGAACACAGACACTAGTCCCCTCCACCAGGAAGCCTACACAACCCACTGAAACAACTTTAGCCACTGGGAACAGACACCAGAAACAACGGGAACTACGAACCTGCAGCCTGCAAAAAGGAGACCCCAAACACAGTAAGATAAGCAAAATGAGAAGACAGAAAAACACACAGCAGATGAAGGAGCAAGATAAAAACCCACAAGACCTAACAAATGAAGAGGAAATAGGCAGTCTACCTGAAAAAGAATTCAGAATGATAGTAAAGATAATCCAAAATCTTGGAAATAGAATGGACAAAATGCAAGAAACATTTAACAAGGGCCTAGAAGAACTAAAGATGAAAGAAGCAACGAAGAACAACACAATAAATAAAATTAAAAATACTCTAGAAGGGATCAATAGCAGAATAACTGAGGCAGAAGAACGGATAAGTGACCTGGAAGATAAAATAGTGGAAATAACTACTGCAGAGCAGAATGAAGAAAAAAGAATGAAAAGAATGGAGGACAGTCTCAGAGACCTCTGGGACAACATTAAATGCACCAACATTCGAATTATAGGGGTTCCAGAAGAAGAAGAGAAAAAGAAAGGGACTGAGAAAATATTTGAAGAGATTATAGTTGAAAACTTCCCTAATATGGGAAAGGAAATAATTAATGAAGTCCAGGAAGCACAGAGAGTCCCATACAGGATAAATCCAAGGAGAAACATGCCAAGACACATATTAATCAAACTGTCAAAAATTAAATACAAAGAAAACATATTAAAAGCAGCAAGGGAAAAACAACAAATAACACACAAGGGAATTCCCATAAGGTTAACAGCTGATCTTTCAGAGGAAACTCTGCAAGCCAGAAGGGACTGGCAGGACATATTTAAAGTGATGAAGAAGAAAAACCTACAACCAAGATTACTCTACCCAGCAAGGATCTCATTCAGATTTGATGAAGAAATTAAAACTTTTACAGACAAGCAAAAGCTGAGAGAGTTCAGAACCACCAAATCAGCTTTACAACAAATGCTAAAGGATCTTCTCTAGACAAGAAACACAAGAGAAGGAAAAGACCTACAATAACAAATCCAAAACAACTAAGAAAATGGGAATAGGAACATACATATTGATAATTACTTTAAATGTAAATGGATTAAATGCTCCCAACAAAAGATACAGACTGGCTGAATGGATACAAAAACAAGACCCATATCTATGCAGTCTACAAGAGACCCACTTCAGACCTAGAAACACATAGAGACTGAAAATGAGGGGATGGAAAAAGATATTCCATGCAAATGGAAACCAAAAGAAAGCTGGAGTAGCAATTCTCATATCAGACAAAATAGACTTTAAAATAAAGACTATCAGAAGAGACAAAGAAGGACACTACATAATGATCAAGGGATCGAGCCAAGAAGAAGATATAACAATTGTAAATATTTATGCACCCAACATAGGAGCACCGCAATACATAAGGCAAATACTAACAGCCATAAAAGGGGAAATCAACAGTAACACATTCATAGTAGGGGACTTTAACACCCCACTTTCACCAATGGACAGATCATACAAAATGAAAATAAATAAGGAAACACAAGCTTTAAATGATACATTAAACAAGATGGACTTAATTCATATTTATAGGACATTCCATCCAAAAACAACAGAATACATATTTTTCTCAAGTGCTCATGGAACATTCTCCAGGATAGATCATATCGTGGGTCACAAATCAAGCCTTGGTAAATTTAAGAAAATTGAAATTGTATCAAGTATCTTTTATGACCACAATGCTATGAGACTAGATATCAATTACAGGAAAAGATCTGTAAAAAATACAAACACATGGAGGCTAAACAATACACTACTTGATAACGACGTGATCACTGAAGAAATCAAAGAGGAAATAAAAAAATACCTAGAAACAAATGACAATGGAGACACGACGACCCAAAATCTATGGATGCAGCAAAAGCAGTTTTAAGAGTGAAGTTTATAGAAATACAATCCTACCTTAAGAAACAGGAAACATCTCGAATAAACAACCTAACCTTGCACCTAAAGCAATTAGAGAAAGAAGAACAAAAAAACCCCAAAGTTAGCAGAAGGAAAGAAATCATAAAGATCAGATCAGAAATAAATGAAAAAGAAATGAAGGAAATGATAGCAAAGATCAATAAAACTAAAAGCTGGTTCTTTGAGAAGATAAACAAAATTGATAAACCATTAGCCAGACTCATCAAGAAAAAAAGGGAGAAGACTCAAATCAATAGAATTAGAAATGAAAAAGGAGAAGTAACAACTGACACTGCAGAAGTACAAAAGATCATGAGAGATTACTACAAGCAACACTATGCTAATAAAATGGACAACCTGGAAGAAATGGACAAATTCTTAGAAAGGTATAACCTTCCAAGACTGAATCAGGAAGAAATAGAAAATATGAACAGACCAATCACAAGCACTGAAATTGAAACTGTGATTAAAAATCTTCCAACAAATAAAAGTCCAGGACCAGATGGCTTCACAGGCAAATTCTATCAAACATTTAGAGAAGAACTAACACCTATCCTTCTCAAACTCTTCCAGAATATAGCAGAGGGAGGAACACTCCCAAACTCCTTCTACGAGGCCACCATCACCCTGATACCAAAACAAGACAAGAATGTCACAAAGAAACTATAGGCCAATATCACTGATGAACATAGATGCAAAAATCCTCAACAAAATATTAGCAAACAGTATGCAACAGCACATTAAAAGGATCATACACCATGATCAAGTGGGGTTTATTCCAGGAATGCAAGGATTCTTCAGTATACGCAAATCAATGTGATACACCATATTAACAAATTGAAGGAGAAAAATCATATGGTCATCTCAGTAGATGCAGAGAAAGCTTTTGACAAAATTCAACACCAATTTATGATAAAAACCCTCCAGAAAGTAGGCATAGAGGGATCTTTCCACAACATAATAAAGGCCATATATGACAAAGCCACAGCCAACATCGTCCTCAATGGTGAAAAACTGAAAGCATTTCCACTAAGATCAGGAACAAGACAAGGTTGCCCACTCTCACCACTCTTGTTCAACATAGTTTTGGAAGTCCTAGCCACAGCAATCAGAGAAGAAAAGGAAATAAAAGGAATCCAAATCAGAAAAGAAGAAGTAAAGCTGTCACTGTTTGCAGATGACATGATACTATACATAGAGAATCCTAAAGATGCTACCAGAAAACTACTAGAGCAAATCAATGAATTTGGTAAAGTAGCAGGATACAAAATTAATGCACAGAAATCTCTGGCATTCCTATACACTAATGATGAAAAATCTGAAAGTGAAATCAAGAAAACATTTCCATTTACAACTGCAACAAAAAGAATAAAATATCTAGGAATAAACCTACCTAAGGAGACAAAAGACCTGTATGCAGAAAATTATAAGACACTGATGAAAGAAATTAAAGATGATACAAATAGATGGAGAGATATACCATGTTCTTGGATTGGAAGAATCAACACTGTGAAAATGACTCTACTACCCAAAGCAATCTACAGATTCAATGCAATCCCTATCAAACTACCACTGGCATTTTTCACAGAACTAGAACAAAAAATCTCACAATTTGTATGGAAACACAAAGGACCCCGAATAGCCAAAGCAATCTTGAGAACGAAAAACGGAGCTGGAGGAATCAGGCTCCCTGACTTCAGACTATACTACAAAGCTACAGTAATCAAGACAGTATGGTACTGGCACAAAAACAGAAAGATAGATCAATGGAACAGGATAGAAAGCCCAGAGATAAACCCACGCACATATGGTCACCTTATCTTTGATAAAGGAGGCAGGAATGTACAGTGGAGAAAGGACAGCCTCTTCAATAAGCGGTGCTGGGAAAACTGGACAGGTACATGTAGAAGTATGAGATTAGATCACTTCCTAACACCATACACAAAAATAAGCTCAAAATGGATTAAAGACCTAAATGTAAGGCCAGAAACTATCAAACTCTTAGAGGAAAACATAGAACACTGTATGATATAAATCACAGCAAGATCCTTTTTGACCCATCTCCTAGAGAAATGGAAATAAAAACAAAAATAAACAAATGGGACCTAATGAAACTTCAAAGCTTTTGCACAGCAAAGGAAACCATAAACAAGACCAAAAGACAACCCTCAGAATGGGAGAAAATATTTGCAAATGAAGCAACTGACAAAGGATTAATCTCCAAAATTTACAGGCAACTCATGCAGCTCAATAACAAAAAAACAAACAACCCAGTCCAAAAATGGGCAGAAGACCTAAATAGACATTTCTCCAAAGAAGATATACAGAGTGCCAACAAGCACATGAAAGAATGCTCAACATCATTAATCATTAGAGAAATGCAAATCAAAACTACAATGAGATATCATCTTACATCAGTTAGAATGGCCATCATCAAAAAATCTAGAGACAATAAATGCTGGAGAGTGTGTGGAGAAAAGGGAACACTCTTGCACTGCTGTTGGGAATGTGAATTGGTACAGCCACTATGGAGAACAGTATGTAGGTTCCTTAAAATCTACAAATAGAACTACCATATGACCCAGCAATCCCACTACTGGGCATATACCCTGAGGTTTTCCATAATTCAAAAAGAGTCATGTACCAAAATGTTTATTTTAGCTCTATTTACAATAGCCAGGAGATGGAAACAACCTATGTGTCTATCATTGGATGAATGGATAAAGAAGATGTGGCACATATATACATTGGAATATTACTCGCCATAAGAAGAAACGAAATTGAGCTATTTGTGATGAGGTGGATAGACCTAGAGTCTGTCATACAGAGTGAAGTAAGTCAGAAAGAGAGAGACAAATACCATATGCTAACACATATATATGGAATTTAAGGAAAAAAATGTCATGAAGAACCTAGGGGTAAGACAGGAATAAAGACACAGACTTACTAGAGAATGGACTTGAGGATATGGGACGGGGGAAGGGTAAGCTGTGACAAAGTGAGAGAGTGGCATGGACATATCTACACTACCAAACGTAAAACAGATAGCTAGTGGGAAGCAGCCGCATAGCACAGGGAGATCAGCTCGGTGCTTTGTGACCACCTAGAGGGGTGGGATAGGGAGGGTGGGAGGGAGGGAGATGCAAGAGGGAAGAGATATGGGAACATATGTATATGTATAACTGATTCACTTTGTTATAAAGCAGAAACTAACACACCATTGTAAAGCAATTATACTCCAATAAAGCTGTACAATAAATAAATAAATAAAAAGCATGGAACAAGGCCATTTGCAGCAGCAACACAGTTGGACCTAGAGATTGTCATACTGAGTGAAGTAAGTCAGACAGAGAAAGAAAAATATCACATATCACTTATATGTGGAATCTAAAAAGAAAATGGTACAAATTAACTTATTTACAAAACAGAAATAGAGTCACAGTTGTAGAAAACAGCTTATGGTTACCATGGGGGAAGGTGGGAGGGATAAATTGGGACATTGGGATTGACACATACACACTAGTATATATAAAATAGATATCTAGTAAGGACCTACTATATAGCACAGGGAACTCTACTCAATATTCTGTAATGACCTATATGAGAAAAGAATCTAAAAAAGAGTGGATGTATATATATGTATAACCGATTCACTTTGCTGTACACCTGAAACTAACACAACGTTGTAAATCAACTATACTCCAATAAAAAATTTTTAAAAGATATATGTTTAGAAGAAGGTACTGTTAAGTTGAAATAAATTTTCTAATTATATTATAGTAAAAGGTTGACTTAAGAAAAAGTCAAATCAAAAGTTTAAAATTTCCCATAAAGAGCAAATGAAATCCAGATAGTTGTACAGATGACTTCTACCAAGTAGTAGACAAATTATTCCTATTTTATACAAAGTTTCCCAGAAAATAGAAGAAGATTTTTTACTACTTATTTTATTAGGCCAGTATAACTTTGAAACTAAGCCAAACTCACCATGAAAAAACAAAAATCATGGACCAATATCACTCATGATCATCGATAAGTTCAAAGAAAATATGTGCAAAGCAACTAAGTTTATAAAAATATTAGTAAAGCATGACCAAGTTTTATTTATCCCAGAGATGAAATAAAGGTTTAGAAAAGAAAATCTAGAAATATCATGCACCACATTAATATATATTAAAGTGGAAAAGTCAGCTTGCTTGATCTCGAGCAAAACAAAAACAATTCTGAATATTATTCAGCATCCATTAAAAAACAAACCAACCCCCAGGCAGAGAAAGAATTTCTTAACTTGAGAAAAGGTATTTATAAGATATCTAATAGTTTATTATTTCCGTTTTAATTTTTTAAATTTTATTACATTTATTTAAATGTAATTGGGATAAAACCTTATAATTTTCTAAATCATTTCTCTGTTCTTGAATGCTATTCATGAATAATTTTCCCCACTAATTAGAAATTTTATTTTTATTATGTATGAAGTCTCTTTATGAGTTGCATAATTTTTGGCACTCTCTAAATTTTTAAATTGTTTAACATTTTTTTTATGTTAGAAATATATTTCCAAAATTATTGTTCTTTTCATATATATTTTTAAAATTTCCTATAAACTTTAGAATCAATTTCCCAGTCCAACAAAATAAAACAACCTCTATTGCTATTAGGTTACAATAAATTTTTATACTAAATTGAAACTTGTATGATACTGAGTCTTCCTATCAAAGAATATTGCATGTTTTTTCATTCATTTATTTTTTATATTCTTCAGAAGCAATGTAAAATTTCTTTGTATACATCATGCCCATCTTTTGGGCCAAATTCTCTGATATTATTCAGTCTATCTCCTGTTTTCTCTATCCACTCTACTTAGACTGGTAGAGAAAATGTATATCTATTTTCTATACACAAATATATACTTAATGGAATAAACAGAAGGTCTGCACAAATCAATACTCTTCTCATTAAAACTATATAAATTCATCAATTCTTTTTATATTCACTTTTCCATTTTTTTTTGAGTATCATTACAGAAGGCTTTTCACAAAAACAACCTGTTCCAGTCAACCAGAATTTTTATTTTCCTTTTGATACTCATGTTGTTATAATTGGCTGGTGCAGACCCCTTTAGACAGTGTTTTTGTGTTTTCAGCACTGCCTCAGGTATTTAAAAAGCATCCTTGTTTTCTAGCAATGCATTTTTCAGGCCCATCTTGATTTTTTTTCCTGCCCCAAAGAATAGGGGTGCCTCTAGTGAAAAGTACTATCAAAGATCCAAACCTAAGTGCTAGAGGAATAAAGCAGCTTGATTCACATGTGGCAGTATACATAGTTTATGATGACCATCTATAGTAGAGAAAAAGTTCTTACAAACTGATAACAAAGAAACAAACCGCCCGATAGGAAAACAAACAAAAGTTACAAAAAGACTTTTCGGAAGAGAGCAAATTCATATCACAAATACATGTATGAAAATAAGTGGAGCCTGACTTTGTACCCAATTTTCAGAGAAGTCATACTGAGACCTTAGTTTCCATTCATTATATTGGCAAAAATTACCAAAAAAATAATACCTACTGCTGGTGGGGATTATAGAAGAAGACATTTTCAGATATTAAGGATAGAAATATGCATTATTGCAGGCTCTTGTGGAAATCAATTTGGCAGTAGTTACTAAAATTAAAACTACATTATTCAACTAGAAATACTAAACTGTGGGATCCTATCCTATAGAAATAAATGTATGAATACATAAACACATATGTAAATTGACTTTTTTTGGGGGGGTGGCATTATTCATAAAATAAAACTTGGAAACCACATAAAAGTTTATAAGTAGGAGCTTGCATAAATCATGGCGTCTTTTTACAAAATTATTTTCATGGTACAATTGTACAGCATTATTTTTATACAGCTATTAGTAAGGAAGAGTTATGTATGTTAAAGGGTAATGAGAAGTGGGTGTGAAAAGTGAGACGACGTGGAGGGAAGGAAGCATCCAAACACTGTGGAAACAAACGGGGATTGTGTTTGAGAGACAAGGATTTCATAGTATTTGTGTAACTGAGCAGGATCCTATGAGGCCTTTCCAGAATGAACCCCCATGCATGTCCTTTGCCTGCCTTTTGCCTGTAGAAAAAAACTTTAGTCAAAGAATAAATGTAGGGCTTCCCTGGTGGCGCAGTGGTTGAGAGTCTGCCTGCCGATGCAGGGGACACGGGTTCGTGCCCCGGTCCGAGAAGATCCCACATGCCGCGGAGCGGCTGGGCCCGTGAGCCATGGCCGCTGAGCCTGCGCAACGGGAGAGGCCCCAACGGTGAGAGGCCCGCGTACCGCAAAAAAAAAAAAAAAAAAAGAATAAATGTAATCAGAGAAGTGAAAAAATGCAGAAAGAAAGGAAAACAGTCAGGCAAGACAAAATAATAATATTTTAGCTGTTAAACAAAGTCAAGGACCTTTAGTTCTTCTTCAAAGACTATAGATAATGTTCTGAGCCATGTCCTTGGAGCTGTTTCACGGATACTGAAACCCCCACTAGGTGGAAGAAGTTAACGGTATGCTGCCCACAGCACGTAGACCCCAGACTGGTTGGAACCAGAAGGTTGATGATGCTGACTCCCAGTTACCTCACCACCAACCAGTCAGAAGAATGTCCACGTGCTGATCATGCCCTGCTCTTTGAACCATTAATATAAAGCTCCTCACTACCCCCTCAGGTCGGGACACACAATTCTGAGGACATTAGCCCACTCTGGCCCCCTTGGCCTGGCAAAGCAATAAAGCTATTTCTTTCTACTTCACCCAAAACTCCAAGATTTAATCTGGCACTGGTGTACAGAGGCTGTGTTTCAGTATCACTTGGGAGATGGAACAGGTCTTGGTTAGGTGTTTATTATAACACAGGAAACCAATCACCATAGTGACTGGGAAACTCATTCTAAATCCACATACCTGACTTGGAAAGAACTCTTAGAGCCCTATGTGGTTGGAACCTGGTTGGCTGCAGGCCTGGTCCCTACTGGTAGGTTCTGTGAGACCTTACAAGAGGTGAGGCTGGAGCAGAGATCAGGAAGCTAGAGGGAGTGTACGCTAATTACTCAACAGCTCAACCAACTCCTGTATCTGGGATTGACATTCTTATTCTCCCTAAAAGTAATCACAGGAAAATCATACAGTTTTAAAGATGAGACCAACTACTTCATTTTCCTGAGGAAGCAACTGGAGTCCACAAATTAAGTAATTTATTTATGTTCACCTCCTTAGTGGCAGGTCCAGGAGTAAAGTTCTCATCTCCCTATACCTTGACTCTGTATTTACATTTCTCTGACCAATTCTTCAGCACTCTTTACTTTTCCTTATTTTGAATCTCATTTGTTTCTCACTATTAATCATCTTCTCTTTTGCAGTAGCTATAATGGTTACAATTTATTGAGTAGCTATTATGTTCCAGATTCTTTGCATACATTGTCATTAAGTCTTGCAACAACACTCTAAATTTGAATAATACTATAACCATTTTAACAATGATGAAACAGCCATAGAAAGATAAATAGTTTGCTCACAGCTAGGAAATGGTGCAGAGGGGATCTGAACTGAGTTCTCTCTACTTTATCACACTGCCTTCACCCCCACCTCCACCAAGTCTAGCTGCTTGCTCCTTGGGGTGATATTGCCTCTCTCTTTTCCTTTAAAACAGTAGTTCTCAGCCTATGTGACTATGAGAAATATTTTCTCACTTCAAACATTTTGTCAGACCAATACCTGACAGTAGTTATATTTTAGTATTTGCAATTGCTTAGAAAATACAAAATGAAAATAAACTTCTATGAATTCAATAAAACAATGTATCTTTTAAATTAATTTACATTTGATTAATCTTATAGCATCAACAGACATTTGAAAAGAGTAGTATATATGCAAGCACATTATCTCATCATTTGAAAATGCCTGGAATGTTTATGGATCTAAACATTCCTAACAATAGTTCAGGGTCTCCCCGAGGATCCACAATTCCAAGACTGGAAGACATTGCTCTGTAAGTTGTCAGCATCTGTTCTTTCTGCTCCCTTAAGTTATCAGCCTACAGTTTGCACAGGCTGGCTTTTATCTTATCTATAGTGATCTTTGACTTATTAATTAGTTCAGTTCCCAACTTCCTTTTGCATTCATTGCATGATCAATGGCCTGATAAGTGGTCTGCTCATATCAAAAAAAACAAACAACTCAATCCAAAAATGGGCAGAAGACCTAAATAGATATTTCTCCAAAGAAGATATACAGATTGCCTTCAAACACATGAAAGGATGCTCAACATCACTAATCATTAGAAAAATGCAACTCAAAACTACAATGCGGTATCACCTCACACCGGGCAGAATGGCCAGCAACAAAAAATCTACAAACAGTAAATGGTGGAGAAGGTGTGGAGAAAAGGGAACCCTCTTGCACTGTTGGTAGGAATAGAAATTGATACAGCCACTGTGGAGAACAGTATGGAGGTTCCTTAAAAAACTAAAAATGGAACTACCAGATGACCCAGCAATCCCACTACTGGGCGTATACCCTGAGAAAACCATAATTCAAAAAGAGTCATGTACCACAATGTTCACTGCAGCACTATTTACAATAGCCAGGACATGGAAGCAACCTAAGTGTCCATCAACAGATGAATGGATAAAGATGTGGCACATATATAAATGGAATATTACTCAGCCATAAAAAGAAATGAAATTGAGTTATTTGTAGTGAGGTGGATGGACCTAGAGTCTATCATACAGAGTGAAGTAAGTCAGAAAGAGAAAAACAAATACCGTATGCTAACACATATACATGGAATCTAAAAAAAGCAAGGGTTCTGATGAACCTAGGGGCAGGACAGGAATAAAGATGCAGACATAGAGAATGGACTTGAGGACATGGGGAGGGGGAAGGGTAACCTGGGATGAAGTGAGAGAGTATCATTGACATATATACACTACCAAATGTAAAATAGCTAGTGGGAAGCAGCTGCATAGCATAGGGAGATCAGCTCGTCGCTTTGTGACCACTTAGAGGGGTGGGATAGGGAGGGTGGGAGGGAGACGCAAGAGGGAGGGGATATGGGGATATATGTATACATATAGCTGATTCACTTTGTTATACAGCAGAAACTAATACAACATTGTAAAGCAATTATACTCCAATAAAGATGTTAAAAAAAAAAGATGATAAAACAAGGTGACATTGACCTAGTTCCTTGCTCATAAGCACTTCTTGGTCCTAGAGCAGTCATTAAGCACAGAACCTCCTTTTTTCTCTACCTCTCAGCTTTGAGGCAACATTCAACCTTTCTTCCACCTACTCAACCTCTTGTCAATTCATTTCAGAAAAGTGTTATCTCTCTGTGTCACTAGCTCCTGACTTATTTACTTGGTCCATGCTATCTATCTACCTACCACCACTTTCCTGCCCAGCTCAATTCTAACATAATTGGGACTTTTGATTGTATAATCTATGATCTACATCAGTGTTTCTTCCTGGTGTAACTTGGGTTCGAGGCAGAGGCAGGAAGTGGTATGGAGTTCTGATTGAATGTTCATTAAGCTTTGGTATGGAGCCATGCTTGTTTATCTGATCTGTAATTCTAACTCAAGTAATGACTTCTAGGTTCTTGTTCAGTTCACCTTCTATAATTTTTAGACTTTCTCTGAGTCACAGAACATTCCCTTAGGGATCCCATGTCAGAACTCCTGAACCCAAGTATTACCATCTTTGCCACCTATACAATCACATGGCAGTGTGATCCAAGTTAATGGTACCAGGATTCTGCTCTGATCCCATTCTAATTTGGTTCCAAAAGTCAGCCTGAGACAGGAAGGGGGCAGGGCACAACCTTTAAAAGAATGACGTAGCTGTTGAGGACACGACATAAACTGGTTAGAACCAGCTAGGTTCAAGATGGCAGACGACTGATTTCCAGTAGATCTTAGGCCTCCTTATACGCTTATTGTAATACATTAGCATATGTTAAATGACAGACCCACAGGCCGACAGTTCTGAGGCCAACCATAAAGGGCCAAAAACTGGGCAGGGACCCAACTCCTGGAAAGCTCTGCCCCTTCCCCCAAATAGTTGGAATAATCCTCCCACTCATTAGCCTATGAAATTACCCACCCCTATAAACTAACCACACCATATTTTGGGGCCTCTTGCCTTCTGAGATGGCCCATACTCTGTCTGTGGAGTGTCTCTCCCATGGCCTCTTGCCTTCTGAGATGGCCCACACTCTGTCTATGGAGGTGTATCTCCCTGAATACACCTTTCACTTTACTGTGGCTTACTCTTGAATTCTTTTCTGCGCAAAGCCAAGAACCCACACTCAGCAGCTATCCCAGGGACTTTCCTGAGACCTGGGATGTGACCATCCTCTCACGCCCCACTTTCTTTCCTGCAACAAATCTATTCTACCTCCTCTCACTTACCTGATATGCCCACACCCTTTACCAGCCTTGTTTTGCCTTTGCTGATCTTCTCCAGCTGCTAGATTTTAGGTTTGAAACATATATTCACTTATCAGGAAAGTTGTGCTGTGTCATCTTTGACCTCCATTCTACTTGCCCAAACTATGAATGAAGTTGGCCATGATCTTGGAAAATCATGCCCAGTATTTCAATATGAAGAGGCAACTCTACAAAGCAGCAATTTTCAACAGTGTGTAAGGGTAGGATTTTCCCTATACATAGTCTATGTGGGTCAATGGAAGTTGATGAACACTGAATTCTTAAGAAACTTGGGTCTAAGCTGGGGAACTGATCAAGATATAATCAGTAAATTCAGAGTGGGTCAAAAAAGAAATGAAGTCAAATATGAACAAGGAATAAATCCAGCTTGTGAGATCCAAGGGGGTCAGATAAAATGAATGAAATTTGGATATAAATATGGAGCAATAGGAACTCTCAAACATCACTGGTAGAAATGCAAAATGGCACAGTTAATTTGGAAGACAGCTTGGCAGCTTCTTGCAAAACTAAACATATTGTTACCATCCGACTCAGCAATCTCACTCCTCTATATTTACTCTGAGGAGCTGAACATTTATGTCCACACAAAAACCTGCACGCAAATGTTTCCAGCATCTTTATCAATGACTGCCAAAATTTGGAAGTACCATGATATCCTTCAGTAGGTGAATGGGTAAACTATTGTACATTAATTCAATGGAACATTATTCAGTGCTAAAAAAAAAAAAAAGTTATCAAGCCATGAAAAAACCTGGGGGAACTTTAAATGCATTTTACTATGTGAGAGCTCAAGCCAGTCTGAGAAGGGTACATACTGTATGATTCTAACTATATGACATCCTGGGAAAAACAAAATTATTGAGACAAAAAGATCAGTGTTTGCCAAGGGTTGGATGAGGAGTAGATGAATAGGCAGAGCACAGAGGATTTTTTAGGGCAGTGGAAATACTCTGTATGATATTACAATGATGGATATATTTTATTATACATTTTTCCAAACCCATAGAATGTATAACAATAAGAGTGAACCCTAAGGTAAACCATAGACTTTGGGTGATATGCTAATGCAGGTTCATCCTTGGTAAAAATGTACCATTCTGATGAGCAATATTGATAATAAGGAAGGCCACGCATATGTGGGAGCTGTGGATATATGGCAAATCTCTGTACCTTCCTCTCCATTTTATTGTAGACCTAAAACTATTCTTTAAAAAACAGTCTTTTTAAAAAATTACATTGCATGGGCTCCTTTCCCAGAGGTTCTGGTATTAGTACTTTAAAAAATACTAATGCTCGGCCTCCTCATGGACTTCAAAACAATGACACCTGGGTAATCCTAATATACAGTGTTGAAAAACTTACATATATGGGTTTAAAAGCATAGTAAAAATGTGTTGATTTTGAAATAAAACTAAATCAAATTTTTAAAAACTGTTGTATAACTTACAGCAACAAAAGGAAATATATTTGTAGAGATGAAAAGTGCTTCTTCTCTTAACCATTTTCTCACAAATACCACTTCCAGAGTATCTTTATTTTATGTGCTGATTTCCTTTATTAGAATTTAATTTCTGTTATGGCTCAGATCTGAAACCTGTATTTTCTTCAGTGACTTGTGCTTTCAGATTTAAGATGGATGTTTTATCTATTCACCTTGCAATGATTTTAAATATTCTGAATAATGTACTACCACTTCTAAGCTACCATTACAACTATTGAGTTATACTTTTAACTTACAAGTTATCAACTTCAAAACAACTGACTGGGCTTCCCTGGTGGCGCAGTGGTTGACAGTCTGCCTGCCGATGCAGGGGACGCAGGTTCGTTCCCCCGTCCGGGAAGATCCCACATGCCGCGGAGCGGCTGGGCACGTGAGCCATGGCCGCTGAGCCTGCGCGTCCGGAGCCTGTGCTCCGCAACGGGAGAGGCCACAGCAGTGAGAGGCTCGCGTAACGCAAAAAACAAACAAACAAAAAAACAAAAAACTGACTGCTTTAGGTGTTTTAGGGAAATTAAGCCAGCCTGCCACAGTTGCTCTAGAGTATCTTGCCCCTTTAACTCCCATTGATAATCTCTTTTGTAGGTGAAGAAGTGACAGAAGCATTAGTGAAGCATGATCTAACACCTGGTTGAATATTTGCTTAAAGAGTGTTAATTGATGGAGTTATCAACTCCAGCAAAGCTTTCTAATATTTCATCAGAAAGATTTGTAGTTGATCCTAGTCAGAGTAACTTAGTCCTAGCTAATTTATTGATTGAATATACAGATGATATGCAAATCTAAGTATTAGAGGAGACAGAACTGGCAATACTTTCTAATGTTTTGAATAAAATAATTAATATTTCAAAGCCTGGTCAGTGGACTTAAAGCCTAAGAGTGATTAACGTAAAAGTGCTATGCTTAGGTTTAACCAACTAAAGGCCTAAATACAGAATTTGACTCACTGGTAGTTATGATGTAAGAGGTAGTGGCAAGCTGTAACTAAGAAAAGTAAAAAACAATATTCATGACATTGTATTTACAGACACAGGAGAGCTTTAGAAGGAAAAAATAAACAAATGAGGTGAAATTCTAGAGACGGAGAGGCTTGGTGAATTTAGCTCACAAGATATTTTCTTCCGTGGTGGCATTTGCCATGCCTGGAGATGGACTGGGGATGTGC
Source organism: Orcinus orca (assembly GCF_937001465.1). NCBI lineage: Eukaryota > Metazoa > Chordata > Mammalia > Artiodactyla > Delphinidae > Orcinus > Orcinus orca. The sequence goes on from NC_064560.1 coordinate 129,276,552, forward strand.
CTGCCACAGAGAGAAGGATGCACTCGGGGGAAAGAGAAACCAGCAGGGCTTTTGATGGCCACATGAGCTAGTGTGAAAGACCGGAATCTAGAAGGATCTCAAACTCCTGGTATGTTTTTTCCATGGGATATTTGAGTGCTAGGGTAGTAAGGGGATCTTGAGGAGCTGGACTATAAAGACAATAAAATCCCCCCCAGTCTCATGGTGCTTTGAAGGAAAAGTCCCACTAGAGGGAGGGGTCTACAACATACAGATGACAAATATCCTCCTGGAGATACTTGAAACTAGAGGTGGAATGATTCTAATTAAAGCTAAAACCTAGCTTTGACTAAACTCAATTCCTGATAGGATTGTTTTGATCAGCCTCTCAACTCATCTGCACAACATAGGATAGGGTAAACCATTTCTTGGAGAAAATTAGATCAATTTTAGACTGTTTTTTTACGTATGATGTCTAGTACAAATAAAAACTTAAAAGACTTGTAAAGAAGCAAGAAAATGTATCCAATAATTAGGGGAAAAAGTCATTGATAGAAGCAGATACACATATATGTTGAATTGGCAAAGACTATAAAATAACTACCTTAAATAGGTTAAGGAAATTAGAGAAAAGATTGACAAAAAGGATGAAAAGATAGAGGATTTTATTAAATAATTGGAAACTATAAAAAAGAATGAATGTTCTGGAACTAAAATATTCAAAATTTTAAATGAATTTTGCCATCATCTTGAGCAAGGCAAAAGATTATGGAACTCAGGGTCAGGTCAATAAAAAACCCAAACTGAAGCACAGAGAGAAAACAACTAAAAATAACAATAACAAAGCATAAAGGACATAAGAGATACAGACAAATGGCTTAATATGTGTATAACTGGAGTATCAGAAAGAGATGAGAGAATGGGATAGAGCAATATTTGAAAAGATAATGGCTAAGAATTTTCCAAAATAGATAGAAGATATCAGTCCACAGATTCAAGAATCACAGTGAACAGAACACCAAACAAGATAAATACAAAGAAAACTGCTAAGCACAGGTAGTGGCAAATGGATGTGCAGTTCACATTTCATTGTCCGGAGCTGATCAAATGACCATATCTAAGTGCAGGGGTGTGAAAAGAAAGGAAAGGAGAGCAAGATACTGGTGACAGCAGTGAACCTCAACATGTCTACACGTGCCTATTTTACTAGTCTACACTTCTTTTAATCTCTTTAAATTTCTCTGACCTATATAATTTACTTAATTTGTCTCTTTAGGAATCTTCTTTATAGTCATCTGAGTTTGATCTGTGCTTGAGAATGAAAGAAATATAAATTTGGTAAATTTCACAAATGGGGATTCCTACTGCCTCTAATTCCCTAGCACCTGTATTCTGCCATGTCACTGCAAGCATTTGGTTAGTCACTTCCAGAATCATTGGACTCGCCTTCTCCCCTTTCTGAATCTTCTTTGCTGCTGCTTTTTTGAAATAGTCAAGTAAAAATCTGTGCCACTCTTAATAGTTATATGTTCTTCCAATTATTTAATATATACATATATATGAATATATTTATTCAACAAATTTGTATTGAGCACCTACTAATTGTCATGCTCTGGCTTAGGTTCTAGGAATAAAACAGTTAATACAAAAAATTTTTTTTACCTGTGTAGAGCTTATGTTATTTTGGGGGGAGACAAAAAGCAAACAAAATATAAGTAAAATATATTTTATATTATTGTATAATAAGGCTGGAAAGGAAAATGGAGGGTTGCAGTTTAAAGATGGTGTTCACAGAGGCATCATTGAGAAAGTGACATCTGAAGAAAGTAGAGAGTAAATAAGGGAGCTTTCTGAGGGAAGAAACAAAGACCAATACTTGAGGAGTAAGTAGAAAGATCCCTGAGGTAAGTGTGTGTGTGCTTGGTGTGCTCAAGGAAAAATAAGTCAGCAAATGTGGCAGAAGTGAAATGAATTGTGTGTGTTGGGGGCAGAAGTATTGGAGATGAGGTCAGAGAGGCAATTCAGGCCAGATGCCAAGGGGAGCCATCACTGGCTTTTTCCTCTGGTTTAGCTGGGAGCCCACTGGGAGGTTTTAAACAGACAGTTGACATAATCTGACTTGAATGTTAACAAGCTCACTCTGACTTATGTGGAAAATAGATTGAAGGGGGACCAGAACAGAAGCAGATTCACCACTTAGGAAGCAACTGAAATAATAGATGAATGATGGTGTTGGTTTGGACCAACTATGAATGACAGAGGTAGTAAGACATTGTTGAATTCCTTCAACATTTGAAGGTTGTGCTGATAAATATGCTTACAGGTGGATGCAGAGGTACGAGACAAAGAAGGAATTCTGTAACTCTAAGGTTTCTGGTCTGAACAATTAGAATGATGGGAAGACTATATTGGGCTTAGAGAAGTGATTGGAAACTCAGTTTTGGCCTTGTTAACTTTGAGTTGCCTATTAGATACCCAAGGGGAAATGACTGAGAGGCAGTTGGATACAGGAGTTCATGGGTCAGGGCCTTCCAATGCCGATGGGAATTATTCACGTTGAAATAGAAGGTTGCTAACTAGTAACATAAAAACATATGAAAATATACAACACACTGGTAAAGGAAAACACATGTTCAAATTCAGAATAATCTAATACTGTAATATGGTGGTATATTAGCCATTTAAGTCTAGTATAAAGATTAAAGGACAAAAGTATAAAAATAACTGTAGCTACAATAGTTTGTTAATGGATACGCAATATAAAAGGTAAATTGTGACATCAAAAACATAAAATGGTGGTGAGTAAAAGAGTAATTTTCATATGAGATTGAAGCTAAGTCATTAGCTTCAACATAGAATAGACTGTTGAATCTGTAAGATGTTTTATATATGCCTCATGGCAACCACAAAGCAAAAACCTACAGTATATACACAAACGATAAAGAGAAGGGAATCAAAGCACATATAAAATCAAGTCACAAAGGGAGATGGCAAGAGGGGAAGAAAGGAACAAAGGAACTACAAAAAACAAAACAAAACGACACATAAGACAGTAAGATAACATTAGTAAGTCCTTACATATCAATAATTATTTTAAATGTAAACAGATTAAATTCTCCAATCAAAAGGCATAGAGTGGCTGAATGGATAAAAAACAAGAGCCAACTATATGCTGCCTATGAGAGACTCACTTCAGCTTTAAGGGCACACAGGCTCAAAGTAAAGAGAAGGAAAAGGATACTGCATGCAAATGGAAACCAAAAGACAGCAGGAGTGGATATATTTATATCAAGCACAGTAGACCTTTAAGTCAAAAACTGTAACAAGAGACAAAAAAGGTTATGTAATATAAAGGGGTTAATTCATCAAGAGGATATAACAATCATAAAAATATATGTACCCAGTATATGACCGAATACTTATAGACCTGAAGGGAGAAATAGACAACAATACAATAATAGTTGGGGACTTTAATACACCACTTTCTATAACAGATGGATCATCCAGACAGAAAATCAATAAGGAAGCATCCTTGAAATATACTTTAGATCAAATTAACCTAACAGACTTATACAGAACATTCCATCCAACAACAGTAGAATACACATTCTTCTCAAGTGTACACAGAGCATTCTCCGGTATAGGTCATATAACAGGTCACAAAACGTCTTAGCAAATTTAAGAAGATTGAAATCATACCAAGTATATTTCTGACCACAATGACATGAAACTAAAAATCAATAACAAGAGGAAAACTGGGAAAATTCACACACACAAAAACACATTCCTAAACAACCATATGGAAAAAAAAGTCCTTGACATTAGTCTCAGCAAAGAGTTTTTGGGTATGACGCCAAAGCACAAGCAACAAAAGCAAAAATTAAACAAATAGGACTACACTGAACTAAAAAGTTCATACAGAAAAAAGCATCAACAAAGTGAAAAGTAACCTGTGGAATGGGAGAAAATATTTGCAAATTATATATCTGATATGGGGCGATATCCAAAGTATATAAAGAAATCATACAACTCAATAGCAAAAAACCCCCAAATAATCCAATTAAAAAATGGGCAGAGGAACTGAATAACATTTTTCCAAAGAAGACACACAAATAGCCAAAAGGTACTCAACATCACTAATTAAAACCACAATGAGATATCACCTCACATCTGTCAGAATGGCTATTATCAAAAGACAAGAGATAACAAGTGTTGGCCAGGATGTGGAGAAAATTGATCCCTTGTGCACTGTTGGAGGAAACATAAACTGGTGCCGCCACTGTGGAAAACAGTATGGAGCTTCCTCAAAAAAATTAAAAATAGAACTACCACATGATCCAGCAATCCAGCTTCTGGGTATATATCCAAAGGAAATGAAATCAGTATCTTGAAAAGACATCTGTACTCCCTTTGTTTCAGCATTACTCGCAATAGCTGAGACATGAAAACAACTTACATGTCCATCGACAGAAGAATGGATAAAAAAATGTGGTGTATATATAACAATAGAAAGCTATTCATCCAGAAGAAAGAAGGAAATCCTGCCATTTGCAACAACATAGATGGACCTTAAGAGCATCATGTCAAGCAAAAGAAGTCAGAGAAAGACAAATACTTTTTTTGTTGTTAAAATCACTCAGTTATACAATATAGTGTTACTATAGTCACCATACTTTACATCAGCTCTTCAGACGTTATTAATCTTATAACTGAAAGTTTGTACCCTTTCACCAGCATCTCCCCATTTCCTCCAGCCCCTGGCAATCACTTTTCTACTCTCTGTTTCTATGACTTCGATATTTTTTTTGCTTTTATTTTTTTAGATTCCACAAATAAGTGAGACCATGCAGTATTTTACTCATAGAATCAGAGAGTTAGAATGGTGGTTGCCAGGGGCTGGAGGGAAGGAGAAATGGGGAGATGTTGGTTGAAGGGTATAAACTTCTAGTTATAAGATAAATAAGTTCTGGGGAGCTTTTGTACAGCAAGTTGATTATAGCTCCCAATACTCTATTATTTACTTAGCTGCTAGAAGAGTAGATCTTGAATGTTCTCACCAAACAGGCGCACCCATGCACACACGTGTGCTCACACACACGCACACAAATGGTACTTAGGTGAGGTGATGGAGGTGTTAACTAAAATTATTGTGGTAATCATTTCACAGTACATACGTGTATGAAATCATCACACGGTATACCTTGAACTTATACAATGTTACATTTCACTTATATCTCAATAAAGCTGGGGAAAAAAGAGAAACGAGCAAGGAGAAAAAGAATAAAGAAGGTGCTTCAAAGAGGAGGTAGGAATCCACCCTGGCATATGTTACTGATAATGCAGGTAAGATAAGAGCTGAGAATTGATCAGTAGGTTTAACCACTGGCAGTCGTAAGAAGCAGAAGCACTGTGGACAGGCTGCTTATGCACTGTACAAAGGTCTATTCAAATAGGTAAGTGGTTGTGAAATACTCCCTGCATCTGCTACAGCCACGTGGAGGGCATAGCTATTTATAATGCATCCATTCAGACGGGTGCCATTTTCTAATTTGCACAAGGCATAGTATTTACTAGCTGAGTCCCTGTCGACAAAGGCAATTTCTGGGCCAATCCCTGTTTGGAATGTGTTCAAGAGAGAATGGGAGGGGAGAAGTTGGAGACAGTGAGTATGGACAATTCTTACCCACAGAGTAGTCCATCAGCAGTAGAAGAAAAATAAATTGGGACCTAGAGGGGGAGGTGGAATCAAATAAATTTTATTATTATTTTTAAAAAGGGGACATTTACCAGTACATCTGAATGCTGATGGGAAAGATTCAGTACAGAAGGATGCTGTGTGCTTGCTTTATTCTAGACACTATATGTTATCTCATTTACTTCTTGCCATTGGAAAAGTAAGAAAACGGGAATGGAAAGATTAAAAAACCACATCCAAAGCTACATACTTGTTTGTTTACTGCTGTTTTCCTCATGCCTAGAAAATGTCCAGCACATAGTAGGCAGTCAATTAATATTTGCTGAATGTTAACCAGCAGTTGAACTCACATCGTTTAATTCCCAATCCTGAACCTTTAAAGGTTGGACTTTGGTACCTTTTTCATGCAGGTCTATGTACATGACGGCAGTTTATTTGCTTTTGTGGAGAGACAGAGGAAAGAAGACATTTATTCACAAGACTTATCTCCCTGCGGCCCGGGAGCATGCTTTCCCATTTCTGCATGTGGCTTAGGACAATGTTTGGCACAATTTAAGTATTCAATATGATCAAGGATTTGTTTATCCAAAAGCCACTTGATTATGGGAGTTGGATTAACATTGATTATCCTACAAAATAATTCATTCAATAAAGTTAAATTTAAAATCTGTTTTAAAGGCTGATGTTTTACTGATTATAAAATAATGTATGCTCATTATAGAAAATACGGAAAATGCAGAAAAGTAGAAAGAAGGAAATCAGTTCACCTCTAATCCCAGTTATCAAGAGACCATTGCTTTTGATCAATTTGGTGCATTTTCTCCCGTCCAATAATTTTAAGTTCATGCTGTGGAACTCGTTGCAATAATAGTAACAACAACTCCATTGCTTGTGCACGTGCAAGGTACATTACCTCACTTAAACTTAACAACCAGCCTATGAAGAAGCAATTAGTTCTGTAACGTTTTATAAATGAGAAAAATGAGGCTCAGAGAGACGGAGCCACCTTGTCGAGGCTGCCAGCGCAGCCATGTTAATGCCCTTTAATTCACCCCTCTGATTTCAAGTGCTATTAAATCTAATTTTCTCTCAGGTTGATAAGGGTCTGTTCTACTTTTAAGTGTCTGTCATGCACCTTTAACAATTAAACATTCCCCTTGAAATTCTTCATTGATTGAGCCCCCCTGAAGATTCCCGGCTGTCCTTTGATTCCTCTCTCTGATCTAAGCAGGCTGATTTGTAAACATACAGTTGCTTCATGGCCTATTGTTCTCTTTAACAATTCTCAAGCTCCAGAAAAAAAATGTTACCTCGGATTGTTAATATACATATATTTTACTGGCACAGAACCTGATACAAAGTCTTGACACAATGGAGATGCTGAATAACAAGAACAAAAACTGTTGAATCAGTAAGTTCTTCCACGTCTGTATCCTAATCTTGTTGCTACATTTTGGGTTACTTATTCTCCTTCTGGGACTCAGCATAGGATGAGGTGAGAGAGAGAATATGCGAGGACCTTCTGCTCTGTTTAATAACCTCTTTTACGATTTTATGGGGAAAAAGAAACAGCACTTTGAAGGCAGAAGGCTGAGGTAAAAGACTGTTATTAGGCACGGTTTGGCTATTTGATGCACTGTGTGGATAATGACAATGGTCAGTTCTTAACAGCATCAGTGCTTCCCGCATCGGAGCGTTGTTAGGCTTATTTGCTGTAAGTGATCCCTGCTGTGTTAAAAGGGGAAATAAATATCCCAGTTTCATTTTCATATTATTTTTGCAAGGGAAAAGAGAATCATTTTTTGATATACCCAGCTTTTTAGCAGCCTGCCAAAGTTACTATTACCATCATTTGTTACACTGGCTTCAGAAAACAAAACAAAAAAATTCCTATATTCAGTAAGTCTGTTCAGAACCTATTTTATTTTTAACATTCAGTCATGCCTCTTTGCTGATCTTCTGTACTGCTGCTGTGTTGGCATTAGCTCTGCTATTTATGATTTCTGCATTTCTATTATGACTCTCACATGTTCTTTATTTCAGTGCAAAAATATATTTGACCTATCCTAAAAAAAAACAAACAAACACTGCTTTTTAAAATCCAGGTCCTTCTGCAGTTGTTTCTGTATGTGTCTTCCAAATCTTGGTGACCAAATCCAGAACTGGGAAGGGAGGAGGTTCTACCTCATTTCTATTCCATTGGAGTGGAGTTCATCATTCCTTCTCAAGTATCCAGGAAGGCAGTGATCAAGTTTGAGGAAATATCTAACTACTGTTCACCTTCATGAACCAGTGAAAGCTGTTTGCATTTTGGATGAGGATATTGGAGCACATTCCTGACCATTTTGGATAAGCTTTCAGCTTCGATCATGTTTATGTTGGGAATCCACACCGTCCTCTTTCTGGTTAAGGGTAAGGACCAGACTTCAAAGTCTGTCTCTATACTGACTAGCTTGGACTTCTCTTGTAAAGAGAAAAGAGGATGTGTTCATGTTTTGATCCTGCTTTGATTCCACATGGAGCCTTTCCTTTCCCCCCCCACCCCCGCAACAGGCTCCAAGGTTGCAGCTTTTGCCTCGGTCCTCTCTTTATCCACTGCATCCCTCTCGTCTCAAGCCTAAATATGGGACATGCTAAGTTCCACTTTTTCCTGCTATTGCTTGCCAGCCCTGAAAAGCAATATATATTCTTATTCCACATGCTTTTATGTGCCCAGATATGAATTAGGCCAGTAGTTCTCATCCAGAGTGATTTTTCCCCTAAGGGGATGTTGGCAATGCCTGGAAGCATTTTTCATCGTCATGACTGAGGTGGAGGGAGTGCTATTTAATAGCAAAGGATGCCACTAAACATCTGATAGTGCACAGGGTAGCCCCCAACAACAAGGAATTACCTGGTCTAAAATGTCAGTAGTACCAAGACTGAGATATCCTGTGTTGGGTCCTGAATATAAAAATTGTATAAATCACAAGACATTTCTTCATATAAAGTAAAAACATTTTATAGGTGCTATAGTATAAGACAATACTGGTTAGGCACAGAGGACATAAAATGAGTTATAGTAGGATTGGAGTAGGGGGAGGTGTCAGGAAATTTTCATTGAACAGATAATGCTTTGTCTAAGACTTGAAAGATAACTGGGAATTTTTCTTGGTGTGTAGGGATGTGGTGAAGAGTGCATTTTAGGCTGAAGAAGTGAATGGAGCAAAAGCTGGAGGGCAAATCGACATTTCAAATTTAGAGAATAACGTATGCAGAGGCATGGCATGTGCAGCTATGACATATCCTGTATGCAGAGCCTCACACACCATCCTAAATCACTGGTACTTTTTTTCCTAGAAAATATACTTAGCAGCAACGTGGGGAGAGGTGCCTGCATTGAATATTTGGAGACTGGAGCCAAGAAGCCAGTTAGGAAACTATTCTAATAGTCTGGTAAGAAATGGTGGGGTGAGAGGGAACATGGCTTGGACTGTCAAGCCAGTGGAAACCCGGGATGACCATCCAAGTGCATGGCGACTTTCTGTATAACCCTCCCTCCACAGACTATGTAGGAGACATGCCTGGTTACTGCAGGTAAAATTAACTAGGTCATTTTCTCTTGAGTCAAAGAAATATTCGCTAGAAGGAGGCTGTAAAGCATGTAGTAAAGGCGGGGTTTGCTGTGAATCTGAAAGTTTACTGTTCTTTGCCCATCATTTTCTAGATGGACTTCCCAGTTTCAAGCAAAAGGGTTAAGTAAATGAAGTGTGGTTCAACGGGGAAGTGAACACAGGCAAGGGGCAGATTTGGGGAAAAATAACATGTTCACTGAGATTCCTATGGGACATTTAGGGAGAGATACTTGCAGGAAGAGACTGTCACTGATATTAGATTTGGAAACCATCAGTTTGGAGGTAATAAATAAATGTAAGATCAGCAAGAAGACCGTACAGAGCAATTCAAGAAAAGGTTTTCCTATAGAATACTGAAGAGCCCTGTTATAGAGGCCAGCAGAATCAGAATTTCCAGTAAAGAACATAGCGAAAGCTGGTAAATAAGAAGAAAAGAGTGGTGTCAAGGAATTCAGCATAGATACGTTTTTTAACCACTGTTTCCAGGGATGGGGATTTTGGCTAGGGTGGATTATTACATTTTTACATTTTAATAATTATTACATTATTACTATTCGACTTGTTACATTGAGTATGTATCCTAAAAAATACTCCAATTTTAATTTTATTAGAGTATAATTTACTAAAATGTACTCTTTTGGTGAACAGTTTGATACTTTTTAATGAAGATTTTCACCCATGGAATCTCATTCTAATCAAAATATAAAATATTCTCTTGGCCTAAAAAATTCCCTTGTGAACCACTGCAATCACAGCTGCATCAACTGCGGCCTGAGTCTCCGCCTGCCAGCTTGCCCTATGGGGTCCGGACTCGCTGCCTCCACAGTCATGTGAGCCAATTCTTTAAAATATGTCTCTTTATAAATAATATAAACATAATTGTGAGTCTGCTTGTCTTTTCATCTCTGTTATTAGTTACGTACACATTTAGGATTGTTGTATTTGATGAGTTAATACTTTCATTATTAAGAAATGCCCTTCCTAACTTTTACAACATTCCTTGTCCTGAATTCTAATTAGTCTGTTATTAATATAGCCACTCTTGTCTTTATATGGTGTTTGTATACCATATTTTTTTATATTCCTTTATTTTTTACATTTGTCTCCTTATATTTTACAGGTAATTTTTAAACAGTATACAGTTGGGTCTTTTTTAAAAATCAGATCTGACAATCTCTTCCTTTTGATTAGGGTGATCAGACCATTTTTATTTAATATGGTTATTGATAAGGCTAGATTTAAATCTGCCATTTTGTTCTCTGTTTTCTATTTATTCCGCTGTTCTTTTTCTCTATTCTTGTCGAATTTCGGAATAATTGAGTCTTTTAAAATTTCACCTTATCTTCTTTGTTCGGGCTTATTACCTATAACAATATTTCTTGTTTTGTTATTCTAGTGATTGTTTTAGGATTCATAGTATACAGTTTTAATTTATCATGCCTTACCTTCAAGTGGCATTATGCAATTTCACCTATAAGATACTTACAATAGTGCATTTCCATTTCTCTCCTCCAAGCCTCTAGGCTACTGTTGTCATATATTTTAGACATATACATCTTATACAGGCCACATTACTATTTTTGTCTAAATAGTCAATTATCTTTTAGAGATATTTAAATAGTTAGAAGAAAATCTCACATGTTTACCCATGTGCTGCTGTTTCCATTCTCTTCATTACTTTGTGTAGGTCCATATTTCTGTCTGGTGTCATTTTACTTTTGCCTGAAGAAGGTTTTAAAGATCTCTTATAGTCCAAGTCCTCTCATAATACATTTTCTCAGGTTTCATATTTCTGAAATTTTTTTTATTTCCCTTACAGTTTGAAAGACATTTTTGCTGGGTATAGGATTCTAAGTTGGTGCTTATATTTTTATTATTATTTAAACATTTTAGTACTTTTAAGCTGTTGCTCCACTTTCTTTTTTCTTTTTTTTTTAACATCTTTATTGGAGTATAATTGCTTTACAATGGTGTGTTAGTTTCTGCTTTACAACAAAGTGAATCAGTTACACATATACATATGTCCCCATATCTCTTCCCTCTTGCGTCTCCCTCCCTCCCACCCTCCCTATTCCACCCCCTCTAGGTGGTCACAAAGCACCGAGCTGATCTCCCTGTGCTATGCGGCTGCTTCCCACTAGCTATCTATTTTACGTTTGGTAGTGTATATAAGTCCATGCCACTCTCTCATTTCGTCCCAGCTTACCCTTCCCCCTCCCTCCACTTTCTTCTTACTTCTATTGTTTCCAACAAGAAATCTGCTGTTGTCTATACGTTTCTCTTCATGTAATGTGTCTTTCTCCACCGCTGCAATTGTTAAGGTTTTCTCTTAAGTACTGGTCTTGAGCAAATTGATTATTGTGTATCTTGGTGTAGTTTTCTTTATGTTTCTTCTGCTGGAGATTCATTGAGCTTGGATCTGTGGGTTTACAGTTTCCCTCAAATTTGGAAAAATAATCATACATTATTTCTTTCAATATTTCTCCCTTTCCTTTCTGGGAATTCTAATCACACATATATTTGGTAACTTGAAGTTCTCCAACAGCTCAATGTTCATTTTAAATCTGTTGTCTGTGTTTTATTTTGAATTAGTTCTATTGCTATGTGTTCAAGGTCATCAACCTTTCAATCTTCTCTTCTGCAATGTCTAAACTTCCACTAAATCCCATCCAGTATAATTTTCACATCAGATATTAAAGTTTTCACCTACAGAAGTTTTGTTTGAATCTTTTTTATAGCTTTCATATCTCTACTTAACTTTATGAACATATGGAATGCAGTTATAAGAACATTTCAATGCCCTCTGCTAATTCTAACATATGTACCAGTTCTTTTTCTTTTGATGAATATTCTCTTCATTATGGTTCATACTTTCTTGCTTCTTCATGTGTCTCATAGGTTTTGATTGGAAGGCAGTCATTGCGAATTTTACATATCGGCTGTTGAATGAGTGTGTCCAGTCTGGCTGGTATGAAGAGGCACTTTTGTCAGCTCTCTCCGGGTGCCCTGCACTGTTTACTCTTTTTGGGTGGCTCTGTGCAGAGCCTCAGGTAGTTATCTCATACAAATGTACTGACAAGAACTCTTCTGAAGAGCTAAGCATGGTAATGGTCAAATTGTTAAATTCCTTGGTCTTCTCCAGGGACTTTAGAAAACTTTTAAAATAATTTTGATATGTGGTGAATATAGATGTCTGGTGCGGTCAGGATAAAGCGCTCAAATGCCACTTCATGTGCCCCGTATCACTTGCATTTGCTAATTTATATTGGGATGGGAGATCTCATGAGATAAAATAAAAGAATTGGACCTGGCCACCAATGAGGTTCAAAGCTATACTGACATATCAAATGGACCACTGTAACTCAAATGGAGTCCTTTTCAGGAAAGGAAATAGGACCCCTGAGAGATTTCATGATAAAAGACAAGGATGGAAATAGTGAGCCAGATATAGTGGGCTGAAGGGAGAAAGAAGTACTGATTCTCATATAGCTAGGTGGCTGTCACCAGAACTCATCCGAATCCAGCCATACAGGGGATGAGTGGGAGGCCAGGGTGGAGTGCGGAAGACCTGAATGTAGCTACGCGCATGCACAAATTGCAAAAGCTGAACTGATCTCAGACAACTCTGCTGGGTACACATTCTAAGGGAATATTAAAGAACAATTAGAAGATTTCTCCCTGTATCACCTTTGCCCAGGTGAATGAGTGGAGAGCTACATAACAACGTACAATAGGCAGCTTGAGCAAGTAGCACTTTGTTATGTCAAATGAACCCAGGAACTGTAAGTTACTCAGCAAGGCTAGTAGCAGTGCTGGTGATGTCATTGGCTCGCCAGCCCCAACTACTACTGTGGTGGCAGTGGTGAGGACTAGTGCTGGAGGGACCAGTTGACAGTAGCAAAGGTGCTAAGGTTTTAGGCAATCAGGCACCTAAAAGCAGTAGCAAGATTAGATGGCTAGATATGACTGGCATGTCTGTGGGACTAACAGAACCTGAGCTGCAAAGCCATAGTTTTACTAGCTGCGACAGTGAGTGAAAGTTATTGATAGCTGCTATAAAGCTTTGCAGTTCTGTGTTCTAATTAAAGGGCTCACTCCCACCCCACCTCCACTCCCATCAGTTAAGCATAACGCAGAAAAAGCTTTCTCCTTCTCACTTCAAAAATCATGGAGAAGGATTTCTGATCTAGTTATGACAGTGGCAGTAATTGGATTAGGAATAGAATTCCAGCTTTGAATGGCTTCTTAGTAAGATGGTGGTGCCTAGGCTACATGATCCTTACCAGGAAGCAACTGCATGCTGTGACCATCATGACAGACTTATGGACATCTGTCAGCACTGTTGGAGATTCTCAGAAATATTGGTATAAGAGAATTCTATAAAACAGACTCCTACCTCCTTCAAGAGGTGGGGCCTTGGGGCTTTGATATTTGAATGCAAACGTGAATGGCAATACATTTATATTCACTGTCTAGGGAACTATACTTGAGCTATATGATTTAATATATAATTAGATAATTCAAGAAATTAGATAAATCTTGTTTGAGGCCCGTTGTGTCGAAAGCATCAAGGTAGGTCCCATAAAGCACTGATCAGTTAATTATGCCCTCTGTCTGAGCAAAACTTATAATTTCATAGAAAGCACTAGATGAGTGTACAGTGTCCATGGTATAATGTCCAGTACAAAAGGGAATCAACTTATTTTTTCTGCATCCTATGTGCAGCCAGTTACTTAAATCCTTAGAATTTGGTTTCAACAAGGCATGTGGTGTGAGAAATGCAAAGTCCCAAGGAAAAAGCAATTCAATCTATCTATTTGATTCAGGAATACATTCTTTTAAATTAATTTTTATTGGAGTATAGTTGATTTACAATGTTGTGTTAGTTCCTGCTGTATAGCAAAGTGAATCAGCTATACATATCCATATATCCACTCTTTTTTAGATGATTTTCCCATATAGGTCATTACAGAGTATTGAGTAGAGTTCCCTGTGCTGTACAGTAGGTTCTTATGTCACAAAAAAAGAAAACTACAGGCCAATATCACCGATGAACATAGATGCAAAAATCCTCAACAAAATACTAGCAAACCGAATCCAACAACACATTAAAAGGATCATACACCACGATCAAGTGGGATTTATCCCAGGGATGCAAAGATTCTTCAATATACGTAAATCAATCAATGGGACACACCACATTAACAAACCGAAGAATAAAGACCATATGATTATCTCAACAGATGCAGAAAAAAGCTTTTGACAAAATTCAACACCCATTTATGATAAAAACTCTCCAGAAAGTGCATACAGAGGGAACCTACCTCAACATAATAAAGGCTATATATGACAAACCCAGAGGTAACATCATCATCAACAGTGAAAAGCTGAAAGCATTTCCTCTAAGATCAGGAATAAAACAAGAATGTCCACTCTCACCACTTTTATACAACATAGTTTTGGAAGTCCTAGCCATGGCCATCAAAGAAGAAAAAGAAATAAAAGGAATCCAAATTGGAAAAGAAGCAGTAAAACCGTCACTGTTTGCAGACGACATGATACTATACATAGAGAATCCTAAAGATGCTACCAGAAAGCTACTAGAGCTCGTCAATGAATTTGGCGAAGTTGCAGGATACAAAATTAATGCACAGAAATCTCTTGCATTTCTATAAACTAACAATGAAAGTTCAGAAAGAGAAATCAGGAATACTTTTGGGAGGAGTTGGGATCTGAGGCAGCACTTGAATGGTGGGTAGTATTCAATATCTTGCATAGCACACACCAGGGCATAAGAGCATTACAGGGAGAGGAAACCATGAAGGCATGAAGTAGAAAATGTGGGCATTTTGAAGGCTGGATGGATTATTAGGTATATGTAGGGGAGTTGTTGAAGGCAAGGCTAGAAAGACAGGAGGGACATAGGGAGGATTTCATTGACAATTAAAGGCAATGAAAAGTCTGAGTGTTCTGGGGGCAGAGAAATAATAGGTTTATCAGCCTCTGCATGATTTCCCTAGTTCCACAAAACTGGACCTACTTAACTTCCTCCCTCAAAATACAACCCTGCCCAGGTTCTCATACCAGACTAAATAAAAAGCAAGGAATATTACAACAGAGTTAGCATCTCTACCCCTAAATCCAGTGGGACCTAGCCTTGGCCACCCTCTACAACCCCTGGAGATACCTATCATTCCCATTTTTATTTCTAATGGGAACCTGATTTTCCCTCTTGGAAACTCTGGTTCTGTCTATGCCTGAATCCTGACTGAGCCTGCCATGCCCTTGGAAAACTATGCATACTATGATCTTCCCGATATCTGTGGTGTTCTCTCTTGCTTTTGGTGACCAGCCTCATGCCAGTTTCCATTCTTCTTCCTCTTTTTTTCCATCTTATTTGCTAAAGAATCATTCATCTTTGGGTCAGATCCACAAAATGTAAAAACGATGAAAAATACTAATTTGGCAGCAATGTAGGGAATGGTCTTATTTAAAGCAAGTCAGTGGGAAGGCAATAGGGCCTGAACTACAGCAGTATGCAGGGGAAGAAAAAGAAAAGGAAGAACTGGTAGAGAGAGTGGGACAAAGAAAGCATTTACATTGCTGAATTAATAAAAAGAAACGAGATTTGTGGAGTGAGGGCAAATCAGGACTTGGTAACAAGGTGCAGGGAAAGATGGGAGAGAAATCCCAAGGACCTGGATAAAGTTCCACACCTGGGTGACTAGGAGTGATGTGAGCAGTCAGAGCACAGTTCCACTCAGTAGGAAATGCCCAGCTCAGAAAAAATGAATTTGAGAGCCACGTAATGGGACTTGGATTGAAATACTCTCTATTTGAATAAAGTGAGAAAGTGGAGAGTTTGGAATGGGACATGTTGAGCTTAATGGTAAAATTGTTAAAAAAAAAAAAAAAAAGCCTGAAGGAATATTTGAGGAAGATATGTAGCGTGTATAGTCATTTGGGGAATCTCATATCTTGGTGTGATAGTGAAAGTCATTGTGGTATAAGAAGAGGTGAACAGAAAGAAAATAAAGTCTCTGAAGGCAAAATCTAAAAAAAAAAAAAAAAAAAAGCACATATATGTTTTTAGTTATGTATGTGATAGAAGGAACAATCCCAGTGACTGGAATCAGTGGCCATGGTGAGGATGGCTAGGCGACAACAGCAGGAGGGGAGCATTCTAAGTAAACATGTAATCTAAGTATAAGTAGTATGTTTTCTAAGCAAATGAAGTTTCTTTGTAAGTTTCTTATATGTCTCTGCCATCCTCCACCAGAATAACACTTCTAAGTCTTATATAGAAATTCTATAGTCTTATATAGAAGTTCCACCACTGGCTGGCTTCCCAGGTCCCCAGAGTCTGATTATGTTAAACAACATAAAATTGCCATTTTAGTGGACCAAAAATGGTTGAACATTTGAAATTTTATATGGTTCCACCTAATAGGGCAGTGAGTTTCCGATGGAGATAAGCACAGCAAATAAATGTTGCCTGTTCTCAAATCCCAACCAGCTCTTCTATCCTGACAAATGGGCTGAACTACCTGTGAAATCTAAGAATTTCTTTTCCTTGAGAGGAGAAGCACTGCCTTAGGCTCAAGTAGGTTTCTGTCTGGTTCCATTCATTGCTGCCTTCCTGTGTGTCTTGACCCCATGCTTCTTGTCTTGAGCTCTCAGGTGATCAGGGTCCTGGTGGTATGTGTGGAGAATGGTGGGGTTCTCATAGATTAAGTCTCATGGAAACCCAGCATATTTGTGGACTTGGATGAGCATCATACCAGCTGGGCCATCTCTGGGCAAGTTGTTGCTTAGAAGTAAAGAGAAATTCTCTCCAGAAATAATAGAGTGGACTCCAGCTTGACAGTTGGTACATGGGATGGCTGAGTGATCTGCTGTGTTGATCTAGTTCCCAGACAATTTCTGGATGCCCAAACAGTGTCTGTCAGGAAGATACAAACGCTCCCTACTGGTCATGCTTGTACCTGATCCTTTCTTTTTTTGCCTGCTCCATAATATCTCACCATTCCTTTTGCAACAGATCTTGTTGAGGCTTTATAACAAAAGTTAGTCAAAGGATAAATTTTGTTCTCCTTGAAGGCAAGAAACACTTAATTTTAAACAAGCTTCTGCAACAAAGGAAGTAAAAAAATATTTAATTTCTGTATCAAAACAACCTTGAGGGCTTCCCTGGTGACGCAGTGGTTAAGAATCCACCTGCCAGTGGGGACACAGGTTCGAGCCCTGGTCCAGGAAGATCCCACATGCCACGGAGCAACTAAGTCCATGTGCCACAACTACTGAGCCTGCGCTCTAGAGCCCGCGAGCCACAACTACTGAAGCCCACGCACCTAGAGCCCGTGCTCCTCAACAAGAGAAGCCACCGCAATGAGAAGTCCGCGCACCGCAACGAA
The DNA here is from genome assembly GCF_937001465.1 of Orcinus orca. Lineage (NCBI taxonomy): Eukaryota > Metazoa > Chordata > Mammalia > Artiodactyla > Delphinidae > Orcinus > Orcinus orca. The sequence continues at coordinate 129,294,254 of NC_064560.1, forward strand.
GAGTAGCCCCCCTTTGCCGCAACTAGAGAAAGCCCGTGCACAGCAATGAAGACCCAACGCAGCCATAAATAAATAATTTAAAAAAACCAAAAACAACCTTGAACATTCACAACCTGCTACAACCGGTTGTCCTAAAAATGGTTAATAGCAATAACTTCTCTTCGCACTCTGTGGACAAGGGTACTTTTTGAGACAGGTTCTCTTGTACAAATAACAGCTGCATAGTTAGAAAAGTTTTCTATAAGGGTTTACTAAATGAGTAAGGAATACAAGGACAATGAAATCTTCCTTGTGGTAAACTGTGTTTATCATGTAAATTTTGGAAAGATTCTGACCTGCTCATTGAAGGGCTTTGTCATTCTTGCCTCTTTTGTCTGACTGGCCACTAGATGATGTCTTCTGGAAACTTTCAAAATTACAGTACTTAAAAAATTGCTGGGCATTTGTACAGCAAAAGCGACAAAACACAAGGCCACTGTGTAAGCACTGATTCTCTGAGGAAATGCACAGGCCTGAGGTTTTGGGCTTCAACGTCTGAGAGGCAAATTGTTGCCATCCATCGCCCTAAATTTAAACACGCCTACCATGATGTATTTCCTTAAAGGAAAGAAAGTGTGGCATTTTATTTCTAGCTGGTTGTCTGAAAGAAAAGGCAGGATTTTTAATGGAAGGAGATAATGTCTGCTTTATGTATGATGAAGAATGGAGATTTAAGCAGTTTAGCTACACTGCTTGTTGTCTGGGGGCAAAGGAGAAGAGATAGCTTAAGTTTTGTGCAATAGAAGGGTGGTCCCCATCTCTTGCCATTCTCCCTCTGACTCATTTGTTCCTCTAAAACACACACATATGTGTCACCAGGACACTTGTGTGGTTCTCTCAGCCAGGCGGTAGATTTTAGTGCCTTTTGTGTGAAGTCAGATATGCAGTGTTCATCGTTATTAGCTAAAGCAATTGCCTCTGATCCACCGGAGCAAACCGGAGGGTAATTGGCTGACTTCAGAGCAGCTGGTCGCTGGGCTCAGGCAGCGGTGTGGCACTGCATTTTCCCTCCACCTTTTTGTGACTTATGGTCAGTGTGGTCACACCCTGAGGGCTTCCCAAATATTTTCTGTGTGACAGAAAGTTGCAGTGCTTTTTCTTAGTAATGCTTCCGGTTTCATTTTGGTCCTTAAATATTTCATCTCCTCGGAGGGAGGAAGGAAGGGGAAAAGGGAGTTGGGCTTTAGACAGGGAAGACAGGATTGAGAATGGGATTCTACCCCATCTGGAACTCGAAACTCTGCACCAAGCCTCGTGCAGTTACTGAAACACCAGTCAAGTGTTGTAGCCGAAACAGGCCATATAAATCCAATAAAATATAGTGAGGTCATCACAGGGACCATTTTCGGAAATAGATGTTTTTGAAGGAGGGGATATCTGTGATCAAGCGACTCTCCATCTCCCAGTCAAAATATTTGTTTTCTGAAGCAGCAAAGTGGCTTTTCCCCCCTAATATTCCCATACACTCATAGATGGCTGAATTCCAAATACCCTGCCATTATCCTTGAGTTTACAAATGGACCTTTCTGAAGGTCAACTAAATAATCCTTTTGAAGCTAAAGAAATGAGCAAACTGTAGAATCATTTGCTGTAAAAGGTAGTGTCAGCCAAATTAAATGAAGCTGCATAATGGGGGGATGACCCCATATGAGGGGAGAGATATTAGATTCATTCAGCTTGTGCCATTGCCACGAAGCAATAGCAATCTGGCAGCGTCTCAGATGATGCTCTGCTTTGGCACACGTTCCTCTGGGACCTCTAGATGTGCCCTCTCCTCTATATGGATTTTAGTAATTATTTTCAGAGCTAAATTTTAATCTTAAAATGAAACGGGCATTTTAGGATATTCATATACTCTTAAGAATTGGAGTGGCTTCTCTCTCATCTTAAACTTTGATCTTCTAAACAGAATAGTTGGGGGGAGGGGGAGGGGCTTGTATGTGTGTATGCATGTTGGGGATGAGAAAGGTAATAACTGGGAAGACAGTCCCTTTCTGTTTTCCTAGATGCTGACAGTGACTGGTTATTCATCCCTACTTGGTGTGGTTCCTGAGAAAGATTTTGAAAATAGAAAGAAGAGTTCTAGACGGTACTATAGAAAATTTCTAGTCCATATTAAATTGAGCAAACCAAGGAAACCAAAGAAGTTAGGAGTCTTGCCTGGTGTCTTGCCTCTTGTTCATAACAGAGTCACTACAAGAACAGCAGTCTGTTTTCTCCCAGGACAATGATTTTTTTTTTTTTTAAACTACAGTAGCCTACCTAGATAAAGGTAAGGAAAATGAGAGTTGGCTCTGCTACTATGACTGAAATGATTTCAGGCAAAACAAGTAACTTCTCTGAGCTTACATTTCCATTTGTAAGATGGAAATCATAATGACAGTCTTAGTGGTCTCTTACCACCACTGTGACGATCAAAAGACATGGGTTGAGTGAGAGCTTTTTTGAAGAATTTAAAATGCTGTACGGATATTAGAATCCCTTCCTTCAATTAAACCTTTTTGTACCTTGTATTTTGGGGGTAGGCTGGTGACTGCATTTGAGCTTTTGAAACAGAATCCTTGACAACACGGGTAAGAAGCATCAATGCTGAATGTCTGTCTGAGGTAGTATTTCTGGGTGTGTGTGTGCACGTATATATAGGGTTGAAAGTCTCAATCCAGCCCTGCTATAACACAAAGATGGGCATTTAGAGTGAGATGTGTCACTAAAGTGAAAAACTTACTTAGAAACATAGGGTGAGGGAAAACGCAGGTCTCTGTTCTTTCCTGGCTAAATGGGCTGAGTGTCTCTTGGTCCGTGGGTTTCCGTGGAGCCATGTCTCTTAATGGCCACCAGTGCAGCAGAAGCCAGCTATGAGAGCAGACACTGGTGTGTTCCAGATGTGTAATGCTAGACAGAAGCACCAGAGGGCAAGTTTTAAGAGCTAGAGAAAGGGGTGTAGTAAAAAAGAGATTTGAAAATCTTTTAATCTACTCAGTTTCATCTCAAGCATTCCAAAAGGCAGGGTTCTCTACCTGCATAAAGAATCAAAATCCTGGAATAGAGACCAAATCCCAACTCTAAGTCAATATGAAGACACCCAGTACAAGCAAACGCTCAAGCAGAGTTCACAGTGACTAAAAGAACAAAGGAAAAAGAGAGGGAGATTAGGGCATTTTGCAAGCAAACAGCTTTTATGCCTTTTGCAGCAACTACCTCATATGAAGATCTTGGGATATATGCTATTTGTTTATACTGAAATAAGCAGCAGGGCATTTCATCTACGAAATGCTTTGGTGATGAATTATAAACAGGGCAGGAATGGAAAGGCCAGCGAAACTCTTTTGTTGCCATCAGATCATATATAAAATATTTCCAGACACCAATTCTCTTGGAAAGTCTCCAATTTGGAAGATTATTTATTGGGGAGAGATGAATTCTATTAGAGACAAATAGAGTCGGGAAAACCGTAGACCGGGAATGAAAACTATTAAAATCAAACGGAGTCAGGAAAACAGTATTACAATGTTTTTCCTCCTAAATTTAAACTATGCTGTCTGAATATGAGCAGAAAACAGAAAAGATGGTATGCAGAAAGCAGGCATTCGCCCTACCATCCTGATCCATTCGTTGTAAGAAAGAACCCGCTACAAGCCATAAGATCTAATTACCCAGAATTGCCTTTCCTGCCCCAGAGCAATCATTTTGATGACAGCCTTCTCTGCACTGTAAAACAAGATGGGGAACCTGTGCTGTGTAAACTGCCTTGCGCTTCCTTCCCTTCGTCTGCTATCAACCTCCCCATCTCATTTATTTTCCACACATTAATGGTAGCAGTCACCTTGAGCCAGTGATGCAGAGTAATTTTCACAGAAACCTTGATCAGAAACCATAAATCAGCCTGATGTGCTTTTATGGTCTAATAACATTCCGGTTGCTCCTACAAGCCTGTATGTAAAACTGCACTGCAGTGAGTCCTTCGGATGTTTTTTTTCCCCTTTTCGTACAGTGCATGCGCCTGCGCTCTCCAGGGCTCTCCCCAACCCCGATCCCACCCCCCACCCCCTCCTCTTCTCACTCTCTACCTCTCTAGGTATAGTATTTATAGACACACATGTGCATGGGCATTTTAGTCATGTGGATATAGTTCATTTCTAACGAAACCACATTTAAATGGCATTATATGTACTACTCATGGTGGCGAGGGAGGCAAATTCTCTCAGGAGCATAAGATGATGCATTCATTGGGTTCTCATTGCTGCATCTTAACAAATGAACTGCCTCTGACCCCAAAATAAAATGGCATAACTATTTTGGGACCATTCAGTCTTTTAAATGATTCAATTATTTTTTTTCTTATTAGGACACTGGAGGCTGCCCCCATTCCTCAGGGCTACACTGTGGCTCGGTTGGCTTGAAGCTGAGCTGTATCTGATTCTTTGCACTATGGCCCACGGTCTGCAGTACCCCTGACCACCTTGTCTCCTACTACTCCCTAGGAGGCTGAATTAATATGGAGCAATGGGGGCTTCCCTGGTGGCGCAGTGGTTGAGGGTCCGCCTGCCGATGCAGGGGACACGGGTTTGTGCCCCGGTCCGGGAGGATCCCACATGCCGCGGAGCGGCTGGGCCCGTGAGCCATGGCCGCTGAGCCTGTGCGTCCGGAGCCTGTGCTCCGCAGCGGGAGAGGCCACAAGAGTGAGAGGCCCGTGTAACGCAAAAACAAAACAAAACAAAACAATATGGAGCAATGGGACTAGAGGAGAGGCAGGGAGCAGATCAGTGAGTTTGCGGTAGGGGCTGTGGAGGGCTGGGTGAATGTGGCAGGGAAGCAGTGAAAGGGGAGTTGGGTTGGCAGCTCAGGGGGCTCTGCTGAGCGACGGGGTGCTGGGCATGTCAGCAGGAGCTGACAGTGGTGCTGCAGCTGGCAAAGAAGCTCCGGTGTCTAATTGGACTGGTGTGGGATTAGAGGTAGAATTAGCAATGCATCTGAGTTAACCATAGTGGGGCAACCTCACCCCAGCCTGCCCCAATAATCTAATCGGATCTGCGCACTTCAGCTCAGAACTAACAACAGCAGCAAAACAAAACCAGCTCGGGCCCAATCCACACATCCTTCACCTATCTGAGAGCCTGCCAGCCAGACATCCCCTGGGTGTGTGTGCCTGTCTGGAGCATGCAGCAATTTCTGGTTTAAAATGTTTCAAAACTACAGCCTCTCATAGCTGTGTTTTCCTCAGAATGGAAATATCTGCAACAAGCCAGTGTCACTCCTGCATTGCCACTTGGTGAATTAGTACAAGAAATTAACAAAGACCGTTTGACTCACTCTGAGAGAATGTTTAGCCTTGCTTTGGAAGTGAGGAAAGCTGGCAATGATCTCTGATTTTTCACTGCTAATGCATTGAGTGATAATTACTCCCCAGTAGACCTACATAAATTCCAACCTTCTTAGCTGGTGCTTCATGAATATACTAAGGGGAAAAAGGTACCCTGGGGCATTAATCAAATTTGCCAGGGTACTACTCCTTGCTGGTTAAAAGATACATCTGAAATTATTTATACGTATATCTATTTTTATATGCCTACTAACATTGCTCTTGTGTGCACTCATGCGCACATCTGGCGTAACAACAGGGCAAGCCTTTGCAAGGATGCTCCAAATGTCAGTGGAGGGGTAACTGCAGAACATGGATCTCGTCTTCATCTGCAGGGCTCTTTGTTTTCAACTGTAAATCATGATATCTAATTCCCTCACTTCACACATAATGGTGATCAGGTTAGGCAGTGGCCACAGCATTTGTTAAAATTTATTTCCTGTAGTCTTAAAAATGTGTTTTTCTTTTTTGAACCACCAATATTTCAGGAAGCTGCAACCAGTCCTGCACCCCAAATCTTCAGTAAAATCTCAGTATTGAATTTTCAGAAGTTGACAGGCAATTTCTCCTTCTGCAATGGCCTGAGCTTTTCAGGATTGCAGTAGCAAAGGCTAAATGTGAAAAAGAAATGGGGGTGAGCAAAAGCGCTTTCTCTCCACAGCGTCCACTGCCCTTCGATTCAGAGACCAGCATTTGTTGTCTGTTTAGGAGCTATTTCTAAACCCTTCTAGCTGCAGGCAATGTACACCAGACCAGTGGGGTGGGAGCAATAAAGGAGAAATGCAGTAAAGAACAAATTCTTTTCAGATTAGCTGATTGGCAGTTGTGAATAATGCAGCTCTAGCACTAAAGCAAGAAAGAGCAGCTTCAACCTTGGCACTCATTATTTTGCTGTAAGCCTTTTTTTGCTAGGAACATTTTTCTCTTTCAAGTCTTAAACTATGTTAACTCCTTATGATCTAGCCATTTTTCCAAAAGGGTGAACTATAAAGACCCTTTGTTGAAACCTCTAAGTTGTGGATGTGAAATGATAGCAAGAAACAATGGCATTCTCAAACACTCTTCCCACCTGCACTGAAATTATGACCAAAAAATTTACCCTCTGGGTTAAATACTATTCATTCTGCATCAGACCCGAAAGGCATTTTGAAAAAAAAATTAAAGCAATTGGGTACATATATGGTTTATATGTATGGCTACATAAAGAACTCAGATCAATGAAAATGGGAAGAGGATATGTGAAACGGTCATTTAGTGATTCTAGAGATATTTTCATTCTTGGCAGTCATGAGGATACAGTCCACCAGATTGATCTTTAAATCCTCTGACCTAGTTCTGAAAGTAAATTATCAGACCAATTATAGGCTGGATTTATTTCAAATTGATATAAAATAGTCTTTTTGCTTAATTATTTCTATGATTTAACAATAATACATTTGTGTTCAATTATGACATTTATTGAGAGAGGAGGAATTCTTCTACAAAATCATTTGTCTTTCCACGTATTTCCATTGTTTTATTAAAATATTTCTTTCCAAATTGTTTATTTTTATCCTTAGGTCCAATGATTACATTATAATTTAAAAATGCTGTTTTTCTTATTATAAAGTCAATAAATGTTTTAATAAAATACTAAATATATAATTTGTCTAAAAGAAAATTTGATCTCTCAGACCCTTCAATTGTTAAAAATAAGGGATTACCTAGTTTCAACACTGTTAGTGGCAGTATTTGTGGAAACCTTCCATTGTTCTTTTCTTTTTTTGCATCCTAAATTGTGAACCTTTATGAACAGGAATCCTATCTCAGTTATCTTCACACTCACCTCAACCTTGTTTAGAACCTGACTCACATTTGGCATTCAATATGCATATTTTGAATAAATACATACGTAAATAATAGTATAGGTAGTTAATTTCTGGGATAATATATGTATTTTTAAAGTATGCTAGTTTTCTTAATTATACAGTACAATAAAATAACACATTTCTAGATATCTCACACAAAAAGCAATTTGGTAAAAAATATTAAACTTTTCTAGAACTATTTGCATACACTGTTGTGATATTGTTATTTATAATTAGAAATATATATATATGTTTGGTCCTTGTCCCATTTCTGGCACAGAACTCCCCAAACCCTTGGAAATTTCTAAGCGTTGAGAGTGATTAAAGTAGCTTTTGTTATAGTAATGAACTGGCTTTTGGAAAGCACCTACTTTCCAAAGTAGTTGGGGGCTGGTTGCCAATGGGGTCAACCATGTGATTTGAGGGTTGGAACTTTCAGTCCCACCCTCTGACCTCTGGGGAGGGGAGAGGGGATGGAGGTTGAGCCAATTGCCAATGGCCAACGATTTAATCAACCCTGCCTATGAAATGAAGCATCCATAACAACCCAAGTGGACAGTGTTTAGAGAGCTTCTGGGTTGATGAACACAAGGAGACATGGGGAGAATGGCACGCTCCGAGAGGGCATGGAAGCTCCCCGCCTTTTCCCCATGGCTTGCCCTATGCATTGCTTCCATCTGACCGTTCTTGAGTCATATCCTTTTATAATAAACTGGTGATCTAGTAAGTAAAATGTTCCTGAGTTCTAGCTGCTCTAGCAAATTAATCTAATTTGAGGAGGGGGTCATGGGAACCTCTGATTTATAGCCCGTTGGTCAGAAACACCAGGTAAAACCTGGGCTTTCGACTGCCATCTGAAGGGGGGTTGTGGGGGAGGAAGGTGGCAGTCTTGTAGGACTGAGCCCTCAACCTGTGGAATCTGATGCTATTTCCAGGTAGATAATAGAATTTGAGTTGAATTCTCAGACACCCTGCTGTTGTCCAAGAATTGCTTATGGTGCGGGGAAGCCCCCCAACACACACACACACACACACACACACACACACACACACACACACACACACACACACACACACACACACACACACACACAGAGGAACTGGATCCAAGAACGTAATTTACTTCGACCAGGCTCTTGTCTGGTATGGTTGCTAGGGAGTTTAAAAGCTCTGGCTTCTGTGGGCTAATATGCAAATATTAGAGAAGGCTCTGTACTTATTTTTAGTTTGTAGCTGATGTTTAGTATATTTTAGAAGGCTCAATAGTCTGTCAGTAAATAATTATTGAGCACTTGGTATATAATGTAAATGTCCCAATTTATTAAGAATGCAAGACACAGGAGACAACTGACTCAAACTCTTTCCTCCTAAAGAGACCCATCTCGGGCTTTAACCACCAGTTCGTATCATACAGATGCTTCCACAGAAAATCTAGGAAGCAGTATTTGTTTCTTGAGGTTCAATGATGGCGCAGCCTCTGGGACTCTAGCTTTGATAGAGTCCTATCAATCTTCCACTCCAATCTCCTGGCCAAACTACCAATTCAAACACTAAGCCTTTCCCCACATTCCTTTCTATACATTGATGGTTCTAGTTTTTTTTTTTTTTTTCTCCACATGTAAGATTATGCTCTTATCTTTTCTTGATGACATTCTACCCATCCTTGCAGGTCCACTTAAAATAATACCTTCCAGGCTTCCCTGGTGGTGCAGTGGTTGAGAGTCCGCCTGCCGATGCAGGGGACACGGGTTTGTGCCCCAGTCCGGGAAGATCCCACATGCCGCGGAGCAGCTGGGCCCGTGAGCCATGGCCACTGAGCCTGCGCGTCCGGAGCCTGTGCTCCGCAACGGGAGAGGCCACAACAGTGAGGGGCCCACGTGCCGCAAGGAAAACAAAACAAAACAAAACAAAACCTTCCTAAGAAAGCCATTCCTGCCCCCTCAGCCAAATATGCTCCACCTCTCTGTCTGAGCTCTAAAGACTTCTCATTATACACTTACAGCTCATGCGTGTGGGACAAATGTCATGGTAGACATCTGTTCTCTTTGGTGTTGACTGTCAATGTTGTCTTTCACATATTTGTCTATAATTACACAGACAGGAAAGTGAAGAATGACTCATAATATTATTATGTCTACTGATAGGTATGTTCTAACTCTGCCCCCCAAACCCAAACTTTTGTCTTTATTAGTTAGTGTACATTCATTGTATTTTTCCCTTTAGACTTTTCTAAAGACACTAGTTTCTTTATTTGTGTTTTTTTTCTGGAGCATGTATCACAGAGTTTTGTACATGACTGGGATTCTATAAAGATTTGAGTTCAGATACATCAGATATAGTCTTTGTAGAGGGCATCAAAGAGGTAGGACAAAGAAGAAATCAGTTCTTCAATTACAAATTACTTATCAAGGACCTACTATGGTGATTAGGTGGTTAAAGGTACAGGAATACATAGAATATAGTAAGTGCTTGAAGGGAAGAGGCTATCTAATAGAAGGAGGCAGGCTGATAATTCTAGGCAAGTACAAGTTAATGCAAATATTAAGATGCTGGGGACAAACACAGTCTTTTATCGGAACTCACAGAGGCACATCTTTTGGAAGGGTTTTTAATTTATTCCCCTCTTCTTTTCAAACCTCCTAAAGGTGCTTCAGGCTTGTGAGAAACAGTGGAGGAGAATTATGAAAAAATTATTTTAAAAAATAGTAAGGGAAATAAAAGAAGGAGGAGTGGGCAAAAACAACCCTGGAGAGACCTGCACACATTAAGCGTGTACACGAAGGAGTGAATGAACCCAAGTGCCGAAAGGCAAGCCTCTGAATCAGAGATTGTGTGGAAGGCGCCCTAGGAGAAGGCTCTTCTCTCAGAACTCAGCAAGAACAGCTGAGCAGAGCAGCTACTGCACTGTGATTTTGCATCCCTGGTGTCAATATTTTCATCACCTGCCAATAACAACTTGGAGTTGTGCATCTATTCCCCAAAAAGAGTTGCTATGAAATTAAAGAGCACTGTTACCTTCCAAATGCTTTCGAATTCTACCTGGAAAAAAAAAAAAAGTTCCCTTCATTGTTCTGATGATTATCATCTTTTATGTGTGGTGTTTTGTTTAGGTTAATTTCCAAGCAGCCACAGCAAATTCAGCTCAGTGCCCGATGCCTTGTTCATAGTATCACTTAAGAAATACTTGTTGAAAATAATAAATGAATGTAAAGGTGAGACATGCCAGCCTATTTAAAGGGGTGATCCATATATTTTCCAACTCGGGACACTTCAGGTTGTAGGATAAAGGAATTCAGTGTTCTTTAGAATTCACCTAGCAGTCATTATGATCCCAGGCGAGTGGGCATGCGGCCATTTCTCAGGATGAATCAGGACACATTTTAATAGTTAGTTCTGGCAGTTCAAAGTGGAATGGATTTATTTCAAGAGGCTCAAGAAAACCTCATTTTGAAGGCTCTAATAAAAAGTAAGGATGATAAAGAACACTGTTTTTCATGATAAGGAAAATTCTGCCTTTCAAGAGAGACATCATAATTTCTTCTAATTATAAGAAAAATGTTGCTGCCTTGAGTGCTCTTATTCATGTGTACAGCCAAAGGGATTTCCGCATAAAAGAATAATTAGGTTCTATCCCTTCATAATAAATTTTAAAAAAATCAGCTATCTTTCTTTTCTTTTATACCCTTTCCCCCTCATATTCTTTGACCTCTACTCTGCTGAATCTTTTATATGTCATGGAAGGAAGATTTAGAGGGGCTTTGATTTCTCCACTTCCTTTGGTGGCTGGCAGTGTTTGCTGTGCTGAATTTGGAAGTGCCTAATTTGGGAGTTCTGTTCATGTTGGGCTGTAAACTGATCAGATTTCATTTTATGTGTGAAGATCATTTTCCGTCCGTGGATTTAAACATTTTATTTGCCTGAAATACATAGTACATAATGTACTGTGGGCATTTATTTAGGAAAGCTCTTAAGCAACTTCGTTTTAGAGACAAAGGACATTCTGGGAAGCTTTACCCTTTAACCATATGAACAGTTACGGAGAAGCTGGGGTCACCCCACAGTTCTGAGATGGTGACTGCAATCACATCTGGAATTGCTGCATTATAAAGGAAGGTGTATAAGGAAGACAGCTGAGCACAATTACAACTTTTCATTGACCTGATTTGTGTGGTCCATAATTCTCAATTGCGTAGATAACTGCTGTGAGAGGAAAGATGCGCAGCTGAAATGGAATTAATTCAACCCAAAATGTCAGCAAAGTAGAAAGAAGGACTGCTCAAATTCATAGTGAATGATAATATAGTTTGAACCTACTGAGAGATTAGAATTTGTTGGACTTCAAAATGGAATGTGACCTTTGGCTTTAAAATAGAAAAATCAATGATAGATATAGACAGAAAAAGAAGTCTCAGGGATTAGATTAGATTTTGCTAAATCTGGGACAGACCTGGTTTTAGGATTTTAAGAACATTATCAGTGCTCTGTACCGCAGCCCTGGACAGTGGAGAAACTGAGAGGCAAACAACTGATTGGCCAAGATCACATGGTCAAAAACTGGTGGTCAGACTTCACTTCTAAGTGGTTTTATATAAACATGCTATCCAACCTGGCACTGAATACAAACAGGACTGGTTTCTTTTTTCCTTATAGAGAGTTTTATCACATGAGCTAGACGCTACCAAAGAGATAGGCAGTAACAATTTGGGGTAAGGGCTCTTTGAAATAATAACTGCCTAAGATCAGCAATCGATCGGGTCACATCTAGTTCAGTCATGAAGATGACCTGTGAGTCTGCTTGAAGAGGGGTGACTTCCAATCAATTGTTGAGGAGGGGAGACACTTCCTTTCATAGTTGCCCTTTAAAATCTTTCATTCTTCTGTTTCACTAATTTTTTCCTTATTACTGTTATCTGTAGAGTTTCAGGGACTATTCCTAGCATATCAGGAGAGGGAAATGAAATCATTTTGTCCACAAGAAGCACAACACCCGCTTAGACGGGAAGGTAATAGCCTTAATACGCCTGTGTGCTGTACTTAGCGAGGCAGCACAGCATGGCCCTTGAGAGCAGGGACTTGAGAGCCAGACCAGCCTAGGCTGCCAGTTATATGCATGTATGACTTTGGAAAGTTATTTAGTCTCCTTGTGCCTCAGTTTCTTCACCTGTAAAATGGGGATGATGATTAAAAAAAAACAGGGCCTATGTCATAAGCTTGTTGGGAGGATTAAGTGAGTTCATATATGTAAAGTGATGAGAACATCGAAGGCATGTAGCACAATGTCAGAGTAAGTAGGATATAAATATGGGTGGAGTATTTCAGGTACATTCTCTTCATTGAATCCTTACCATATCCCTGTTGGAAGGTTATGCTATATTTATTTTACAGATTAGTAAATGAGTCTAATAGAGATTAACTAATTGGTCCACAGTCACTCAACTTGTAAGCATTCAAACCTCAACAAGTCAAGGTCCTAAGCCAGACTGGGACATGAACCCAGGCTGTGTGATGTGCGTGGTTTTATCCTTTATATTCCTGGTTGAGGAGAATTTTGCCTTTATGGTTTTAATATATCTAATACCAGTATATTCATATATATGATATACAGATATGATATTGTATACTGACCCTATGGCAGGCAAGAGTGCCAGCTTTACCGAATGTCACAAAGTCCTTGTCCTATTATCCACACCTTTCATAGTGGAGCGATGAAGTACATGGCCCCCGGCCCCAGACTCTGCCTGGATTCGAATCCTTGCTCTTCTACTTACTCTCTGTATACTGTGGGAAAGTCATGAAATTTCCTCATGCCTTAGTTTCTTCAAATTAAATTAGAGATAGTACCAATAATCTTTGTCAGAGAATGTGATCATTAAACGAGTTTATCTGTTTAAAGCACTTGAACCTGACACACAGTGATACATAATGTGTATTATTATCATTATTACTACTGTTATTTTTCTTCAATGGTTTCAGATTAGGAGTTCTAAGAAGCCGTGGCTGACTATGCTAAGACCCGTAAATAACAATAACAGGAACATGAGAGAATTAAACAATGGTCCATGGCTGATAATTTGAAAGATTATAAAAGAAGAAGGAAGACTTAATCCTGATAATGTTAGGATTAATAGTTTGTTCATAGGATTATTTTATGGTTAAGAATCGCCATTCATTTTCTTTTAAGAGTCTTTTAAGGGTCTCTTCCCTCTACCAGAATTGAACTGAATACCAAACAATTGAGCTGAATCAATATATTTTCAGGGAATTTTTCTGGATTTTTATCAAATACATTTAAGGGGAATTTCAGATTCTCTACAGCTCATCAAAGAGGTTGTTATGAGTTGGGAGATGAGGGAGAGAAGGGATGATAATGTATCTGAGGGGAAGGTATATATCCTATCCTTGAAGTTTCCTAGTAACGGTAAAGATTGTCTTCTGGGCTTGGCTACCTATCCACTCTAGATGTGTGAAACTAAATATTCCACGCTCTTTTCTTCACCACTTTCTCCTGCCCAGCAATATTGCCTTTTTTCTCCCTCTAGCTTTTTGTATAGCCTAACACCCTCTTTCTCTTATATGAGTCAGAAAATTAGAATATATTCTTAAGTTTTTCTTCCCCTTCACTTGCCATGTCCCCTCAGTGATCAAGTCTTCTCCTTTAATTAAGCTCTACTCTGTACAGCCTCTCCTTTTGCGCCATCCTTACTTTAGATTAGGGCCTTGTTAGGTCTCACCTGAGTCACTGCAATAATCCCCCTTCCCCTTCTACTCTCCTGCCCCCAATGCTGCTCTACTCCAAAGGATATACAAAGCAAATTTTCTTCTCATCACGTGGCAACTAGTACTTAATATATTTCCACGGCAAGGTTTCCATCCATGGCGCAATCTCTGGTCTTACTCTTGCTTCTTCCTCCCTCTCTCCCACAGTTCTCCATCCCCGAACAAATGCAAACCAATTATATTAAAATCCTGGTGATTTCTCAAATGGGTTAATCTTTGCCTTTGTCATTGCTGCTCCTTCTGCCTGGAATACCCTCAAGGACCTCCACTTCTACTCATAAATGGTCACCTGACTAACTTCTCCTAATCGTCCGCCAAGACCCACATGCTCTCACTTCCTCTAAGAAGATATCCCTGATCCCCTCAGCCTCCACCAGGTACAGCTACTAAATCTTCAAACCTTATCGGTCCATATAGTAATTATTTAACCATCTTTCTTTCTAAGTGGCAAACCTCTGAAGCTCAGGTATTAGATATTTCCTCTTTGTTTCTTAGGACCAAGCACAGTGGCTTTCACTGAATAAGTGCTCAATAAATGTTTGTAGACTAATTAAGATGCATAGCAATAAAAAATTTAGTCTTGAGTCTCTCTGCAAGTGAGACTTCTGTAGGTAATTCAGATAATTAAACAGCAATAAATTAATAGCTTCTGGTCAAAGGTTTGGAATGTCTAAACTGTTCATATACCAATATCCAAAATAAAAGTTTGTTAGTATCTCCTATGAGTGAAGCATAGTGCTTAATATTTTATATTTTTAAAGAACTTTCTAGTTTTCAAAGTGCTGTAACATGCATTATCTTTGAGGTTCATGACAACTGTGAAGTAAGTAACACGGGTATTATCCTCATTTTACAAATGAGAAAACCGAAGCTCAGAAAGAGAACTGCCATACATAAAATCACTCACACAGAAGTAAGGTAATTTGAAACCCATTTCAGGACTCTAAAAATATAAACATTTAAGCCGTTACTACACACATTTGTTATTTCCACTGTATCATACTGCTTTCACGTTACCTACATCAAGCTGGGGGAAAATCAGAAAGAAGTAAAGTGTATTAATTTACAGAGAAGTACCAGGGACTATGTATGTATTTTAATTCAGTCCTCAAAATAGCCCAGGCAGATAGGAATTATTAATCCATTTTACAGATATAGAAAATGAAGTCAGAAAGGATAACTTGCTAAAGGTTGCGAAGTTATTAAGTAGTAAAGCCAGATTTTAAACTGAGATTTGTCTAACTCCAAAATTCAAATATGCTTAATCCAAAAAGGGGGTGGCCAGCAGACCAAGGAAGCATGAGAGTCTCGAGTTTAATCTGGAATGGTATTCATAGCCAATGAGTCTGATCTGGTTCGTGGAAGGGACCCAACCCTAGGAGTTTTTTCGAAAGAACTTGAAGGTAGCTTCACCCCAGGAGAAAATGACTGGACTATAGCAGGACTTCAGTCATTAGCTGGTGATAAAGGAAGAGTGCTCAGTCTTCTCTAAAAAGGGGCTTGTTAAACAAGGGCTTACTGATTTTCTGGGCACCAACGAAGTGATCTTAGGGTTTAGAGCAGGGCAACCATCCAAGCAGGGAACTGGAATGGGAAGCAGGAACTAGGACAGGAGACAATTCACACATCAAAGGCACATAGGGAAGGGGAGTGGAGGGAGATGCAGCTCATCTTCCTGAGATAGCCTTCTCTTCCTCTGCACATCCTTGAAGTTTTCTTCTATTTTTATTCTCAATCCTTATGACTTCATTACCATCTCTGTGTTGATAAGGCCCAAATGTCATAGTTCAGACCTGTCTGAGTTCAGACCCCTGGCGTCACTGCATGATAGACAGCTCCACTTGGATGTCCGCAGACACTTCACGCGAAATGTACACAGAGTTGAACTTACCATACACTGCCTTCATAAAACCTACTTTTCATGTTATCTCTATTTCAGTAAAATGTAGCACCATTTATCCATTTTCCCAGGCAAGAAACTTGAGTGTTATTCTTTACTTACACATCTCATTAATTTTTCCTCACCCTTATCCGATCAATCCCTTAATCTTACAAGTCTATCTCTTTAATAGCTCCTGAGACTGTCCCGTACTTTCTGTTACGCCCAGGGCTCAGGCTTTTGATACCTGATGATTGCCTTCCACCTTTCTCATCTCCACACTGTGCTCCACAGTGAACTCAGAGTTATTTCTAATGTGCCCATCTGGTCATGTCCTTCCTGTGCTTTAAAACCTCCATGTATTCCCTGTTGCTCTAAGGATGAACTCTGACCTCTTTAGTGTGGGGTATAAGGGCTTTTCTGACTTGGCCTCTGCCAACCTTCTCACCTCACAGCTTACTCCCCTCCCACAGCGTTTAGCCATATCCTCGATGCTCCAGGGAAGCATTTTAAAGTCCCTGAGGAGTGAGTGAGCAAGGGAACCTCTCACTTGTTCTCACTCACCCCGCTGCAGCAGGGGCCCCAATGAAGCCTTGCCTGAATTTCTTGTCTGGCCTCTAGTTAATTTCTATTGATCAGGGAAGGCTGAGAGCCCTGGTCGGTATCAGATTTCTGATGCCCAACGTGGGGCAGTTGTCCCCTTCCGGGGAGAGGATCCGGGCACCCACGGGACCACTGAACGCAGCTTCCCCGTGGTGACAAGCGGGCACCTGAACCTCTCGTTTCAGCACCACTGTGTTTGGTAGGTCTGCCTTCCTGGCCCTTGGGGGCCTCAGTACCCTCATTCAGGCAACGCTTCCCTCTCCCCCTTGTCCTTTGCCCTCTCCTGATATCTCCCTACTTCTCCTTTCTCTGTCCTCTCCTCCTTCCGTCCTATCCTTCTGAGAGAGGGGACGTCGGGCAGCTACAGCATCACTCCTCTCAGCTTGTGAGGCCATGCTCCCTCTAGCAGGCAACGGCTCACCTTGACAGGTGACAAGCAGAGGTGGGAGAGGCTCGCCTCACACCGTGCCGACCCTGGTCTACCAGGCTCTCCCTGATGGGAGATTCATGAGAGTGATAGAGGTTTAAACCTCATAGAGTGTAGTAACTGAAAGTCGTATCCTCCCAATATTCTCACCTTTATTTTCCTGCTGTCTCTTTCTCTTTTTCAGTCTTTTCTGTTCCTCCGAAGTTTACCTCTCCCTTGACCCTTATACCTGCACTCCTGTCCCCTTTATCCTGAAAGCTTCTTGCTTGTGTCTTTAAGTTTTTGTCACTGGTATCTTTGTTTTATGTAATTGTCTGTCCGATGGCTCCTGCAAATCTCTGCCAAAATTGGGGGCACGGTGGAGTATTTAAACCTTGAAATTTTAGAGAACAAAAAGAAAAGAAAGGAGCTTGTATTTTTCTCTCTTCCACATTTGCAATGTAACTATTCTTTCTGCCTGAGCTCCAGGGGCTTGCATTTCCCCCCCTCTGCTTTTGCAATGTAACTGTTCTACCTGGGTTCAAGGAGCTTTCATCTTTCTCCTCTGCCTTTGCGTTGTAAGTATTCTGCCTGGTCCCTCAGAGAACTACCTGATTCATCTGTAGCCCCCAGACTGAGGAAAAAAAAAAAAGGGCCATTTTAAATTCAAGTGGGAGAACTATGAGATCTCTGGTTTTGTAGAAATCGGTTTGTCTGGTTTAAGCTTGTGGGTTTAATTAATACAGACCAGTCTTCAGAGTCATCAACATTAAGTATAATACTTTTATTGTACCTAGGGTTACTGAAAGTCAATAACTGCATATTGTTTCTGTTATGAAATGTGTCAAAAGGGAATATAACCTGATATGATTAAATTTTAAGTAAATGTAACTGGGATAAGAACTTTTTGGTAAACTCTACAGGAATAATTATGTTTTGGAAACATCCATCTAAAACAGTCTCTCCAAATCTTGGTAAATTGAAACTAAGTTAAATGATAGGAATTCATTGTGTATACAGGCCATTTCAAGTAAGATGAAATATTGGAATATTAATTGTTAAACAGGTCTAAATTTACCTACTTTTGTCTTCTTGTGAGAGGGAAACTAAAGCTGTTTGGTGCCACCTTGAGATGTTCTCTACCAAACTATAGAATGCTAATGAAGAAGACAGTTTATGGTTGCTTAAGGAAAGTAAGAAGCGTGTTTTCAGAAAAGGTATGAGGAATGGAAATAGATTTTTGTTAAAGGAAAAAAGGTGTTTTTGTCCCAAAGCTGGTTATTTCTAATGGAAAGAATAAGGGGCAAAGTATGGTTACAGAAAGTTGTAGAAGGTTTGCAGAAGAGGAACATTGAGAAAAGAATTTTGTATGTGGTCAAGGTTTTCTAAGTTTGGATTCAATTTAATTAGGTAAATGGATTTTATTAATAGTAGGCTTATGCAAGACTGGATTTGGTTTCTCTCTCTCATAAGAGAACAGAATTTTCCTGGAATGTGTGAGTTTCTGTGTCTTTAAGTGATCTGTATTTATTTTTGAAAATTTTTTTCACCTTAGCTCAAGGAATAATTGTTTCACAGTGACTTATGATTCTATCTGACCAGGTGTTTTAAAACTTTGAAATTTTTGACAGACTTCCCAAATATCAAATTCTAATGAGAGTTCTTTTGACCTCCAACTAACTTTGGGGTGCTTCAAAGGGCCCCTGGAGCATCCCAAAGAGAGATCCTAAACTAATTGCGTTCATATGGTATGTTAAATTACATGGGATACATTGTCCAAATTCGCTGTTGCCAGTGTCAGATGGAATCATCAGCCTCTCCCCAATTTTACTGTAGCCACCAAACAGATAGGGGAGAGGGTTTTGGGTTCTTCTGCTGTCTAGTCTCGCTCCTTACTCTATGTCCAAAACAATCACCTGTGGGAATACTCCTACCTCTAGGCCCTCAGGTCCTGACCCCCATGGCATTTTCCATTGCGCCCAACTCTAATTCCTCCAGGAGTTCCTTTTTGCACCTCTAGGACCCCGTTCACTCCAGGCCCTGGCAGCCCATACCTTATGACAGACTACCTCTTGGGCTGGCCACTTCCAAGCAGCCCACATCCTAGGCTTTATACATGCTCAATCTTAAGTAATACACCCTAACAAATTATTATAGGACATCGTTATAGGACATAAACTTTATAGACAACAGATCCCCCTCAAGGAGAATCCTGGCAATGCTCCAGCACTGGTTCAAATGTACCCTATTGTGGACTCCTCGTGTGAGAGGGACTGACGGCCAGAGACATCTGGTTAGGTGATGGGAGAGTAGAGGACGCTCAAAATCCCATTAGGTAAGAAGGGAATTAGGAGGACACACCAATCCCCTCCTGACAAAAGCCTCCCAGTAAATGTCTCTGGGATGCCGGACTTCATTTCTAGGAGCGTTCTTGGTCGCCGGTTACTCAACGTGGGAGGATCGTCTAAGCCAGAAGAAACACCTCTGGAATGTATCCTTAAAAATTGGAAATTTTTAAAAATAGATGGGCTGAAAAGGGAAAAACTTAAGCTCTACCATAACATGGCCTGGCCTTCATGTAAGTTGTGGGGTGGAGAAAAATGGCCTGAAAATGGGTCTCTAAATTACAATGCCATCTTGCAATTGGATCTTTACTGTCACAAGATGGGAAAATGGACTGAGGTTCCCTGTGTTCAAGCCTTCATGATCCTTTACCAAAACCCCACTCTAAGCGGCTCCTGTAATCAACGGAAAGCAATCCTGACATTTTAGATGATCCCCTTTTAACCTTCCCCAACTTTCAGGGGGTGAAACCAACTTTCTGCTGCTTCTCCAGAGGCACCTGCTTCTCCAGAGCCACCTACCTCCCTGGAAGCACCTACTTCTCTGGATCCCTCTGACCAATCCCTCACTCCGCCTCCCTATGTCTCTTTATACCCTCCATTGCCCCGGGAGGGAGAGACTAGTCCTTCCAGGGTAACTTGTAAGGGAACTTCCTATCACCCAGGATCAGGAGAAGCATGCCCTCTTAGGGAAGTGGCAAATGGGACAATCAGAGTACATGTGCCCTTCTCTTTAACTGATTAAGCCCAATGCAGACAGAGACTGGGCCTGTCTTCTGAAGACCCTAGTAAGTGTGCTGAAGGGTTTCAGGCCCTAAATGGGAAGGATGTCCAAATAGTCCTACCTACTTGCTGTATCCCTGAGGAAAAACAGAGAATTTAAGCAGCAGCCCAGGGACCAACCCGAACATTTTGTTATGGGTGGAGACACAGTCCCAAATCAGGAGCCCTGCTGGAATTATAATTTCTGGGTGGGAACCGAAGCCAGGAAACACGTGATCCAATGTGCATTAGAAGGGATGAGAAAGTATATCAAAAAGCCAGTTAACTATGAAAAGGTGAAGGAGTTACCCAAGAGGAATAAGAAAATCCAGCCCTCTTTCAGGGACGGCTTGTGGAAGGTTTTAGAAAATTTATTAACACTGATCCATCCACTCCCGAGGGTCCATCCCTGCTGGGACAACATTTTATCAGCCAGTCTGCCCTGATATTAGGTAGAAACTCCAAAAGTTAACAAAAGTTAGGCTCACGAAACCCTGTTGCCCCAACTCCTAGAAATGGCCTTTGGGGTATTTAATAATCGAGATCCAGCTGAGGAGGGAAGAGAGAACTGGACATGAAAACAAGCAGGCCAGGGCTCAAGCTATACTGATGGTCATAGCTGTCAGCCATGCCTTGCAACCTCAGGACAACCCCAGGGGGCCAAGGAAGTTTAACCATCCGCCTGGAGGTAAAATCAGCAAGGGCGAATGCTTCAAATGTAAGTCAACAGGCCACTGGGCCCAAAAGTGCCAAAAAGAAACCCCCTGGTCCATGCCCAATCTGCAAACGAACAGGTCATTGGAAGTGGGACTGTCCCCAGTCCCAAAGGGGGAGGGGGGCTCCCACTCCCAAGATGGCCATGCTGGATGAATGAGGTGGCCCAGGGATTCTCGCAGCTCCCCTCAGTGAGATTTCTAACTGTATCGAGGAGCCCCAGCTGGTCCTTGACATGGCAGGTAAGAAAATCCATTTTTTAATTGATATGGGAGCCACTTACTCTGTCCTGATCTCTCACACTGGGCCTCTTTCCTCCAAAAGCTATACAGTGACAGGTGTCGACAGAAAGATTCGCACCTGCTTCTTCACTGGACCTCCCATTTGTGTCAGTGTGAACAGCGCTTGATCTCACGTACCTTTTTAGTTGTGCCTGGGTGTCCTATCCCACTACTGGGGAGAGACATTCTGGGCTCCCTTGGAGCAACATATTACTATTAGGAGGTCCCTAGCAGCCCCTTTTCTTGACTATGACTAAGACAAATCAGTGAAAGAACAAGGGCCTATTCCCAACCATATTCTACACACAGTAAACCCTGCAATTTCGGACAAAGGAATCCCTGGGAAGGCTATAAATGCCCTACGTGTAAAAACCAGCCTTAAGCCAGAAGTCGCTTATCCTAAAAAGAGACAGTACCCCATAAAGCTGGAAGCAAAAAAAGGTTTGCAACCCCTCATAGATAAATTCTTAAAACATGGCCTCTTAGTGCCCCGTCGGTCTCCATGCAGTACCCCTATTCTGCCAGTTGTTAAGCCAGTTGGGAAATATCAAATGGTATATAAGACCTTAAAGAAGTAAATGATGCAATGGTCCCTGTACATACCCTTGCGCCCTATCCTTATATTAGTCCAGATTCCTGGAGATGCCAAATGGTTTACTGTTCTTGACCTCAAGGATGCCTTCTTTTGCATCCCAGTTAATCCCTCATTTCAGTATCAGTTTGCCTTCGACTAGACTAAGCCCCACTCAGGCCAAATGCAGCAATATACCTGGAGAGTACTGCCTCAGAGGTTTCAGAACAGCCCACACTTGTTCTCCCAGGCCCTGGAAAAGAACTAAGGAAAATACACCTAAAACAAGGGGCCATTCTACAGTATGTAGATGATATACTAATATGTACCCCACCATGAAGGCCTCAGATCAAAATACCACTGAATCCTTCATTTCCTTGGGACCTGGGGTTACAGGATCTCCCAGAAAAAAATCCCAAATCTCAAAGCAACAAGTCAAATATATGGGATATATTATAAACCCTGACAGACAGTTATCTCCAGATAGAAAACAAGCTATATTAGGCCTAAGTGCCCCAAAGACAAAAAAAAAAAAAAAAAAAAAAAACAACTTTGTACTTTCTGAGGCACCGCAGGATTTAGCAGAATTTGGATTCCAGGATTCAGACTAATGGCTAAGCCTCTATATGAAGCCACTGAAGGCTCAGATACAGAACTATTACTTTGGACTGGGGAACAAGAAAAAGGCTTTTCATAATATCAACCAGGGCCTCACCAGAGCTCCTGTGCTGGGTCTCCCCGATTTAAAAGAACCATTTATCTTGTACGTAGCTGAAAATCAGGGGACAGCTCTGGGGGTCTTTGGGCGAAAGCTAGAAGTTCCTCAGGCTATTTTTCCAAACAAACTTTGTGGCCTGAGGTTGGCCTGGCTGCCTCCGGGCGGTAGCTGCCCCTGCTTTATTAGTGGAAGAAGAGAACAAACTTACCTTTGGATGGCCACTGGAAATCCAGACCCCTCATCAAGTATAAGGGATTCTGGAAATTAAAGGTCACCATTGGCTAACTGGAGGCTACCAGCCTTTACTCTTTGACTCCCCAGAACTAACCCTCAAAGCTTCCCACACCCTCAACCCAACTATACTAATGCCCACGGAAAGCCCAGAACTCACACATTCCTGCCTTGAAATCCTTGACCAGGTTTATGCCTGTAGGCCTGATCTAACAGACCAGGCCATAGAAAACCTTGAGGAAGAATGGTTTACTGATGACAGTAGTTTCATTAAAGATGGAGTCAGGAGGGCAGGGTATGCTATTGTGAGCTCTTATAGGGTTATAGAAGCAAAACCTTTGCCACCTAACACTTCAGCCCAGAGGGCTGAACTAATAGCCCTCCCTGAAACCTTAACCTCAGGGGAAGTAAATTATACATATATATAGAGAGAGACTCAAAATATGTCTTCCTTGTTTTACATGCCCATGCAGCTATCTGGAAAGAAAGAGGACTTTTAAATGCAAAAAATTCCCCTGTAAAATATGGGGCTGAGGTTTTTCCATCTCATAGAAGCGGCTCAAAAACCAAAACTAGTAGCAGTCATTCAGTGCCGCGGGCACCAAAAGGAAAATTCTCAAATTACCCAAGGGAACAACAGGGCAGATTGGGAGGCAAAGAAAGCAGCCCTCATGCCCATACCAGCTAGAAACCGACACTGAGAAAATTCGAAAAGCCACTTGCCTTCAGCAGATAATTAACCACCATTCCTAGCTATTCAATATGGGCGGGGAAATGGAAAACTGGTTCTCTAGTTTGCTCTCTTGGATCCCACAAAGTATAAAAAAATTTCTGGCAGGAGGTTTTCATGTTCTTATAACCCTTTTCTTTTCAGTCATACTGATTTATGCCATATTTTGTCTAGTGCTCTGTTGTCTTCCCTACCGTTGTAAACCTGTGACTCAGACTTTTTGGTCCAAGAAGGAGAGCTGGGACCAACAGGTCCAGACCTTCCATTCTAAAAATAGAGAAACACATTAAACTTTAACCCTGAGATGAACAAAAATATATACCCAAGGAGAATGGCTTCTTGGCAAGAGCGACATCACCTCCTTTGTCTGGTCAACAGTTAAGGAAGCCCAAAGTTAACCTGGTTCCTTCCCTTTCCAGGTTCTTTAATGGTTATTGTTGTTCTTCTCCTTTCTACCCCTTGTTTGTTTAACCTTCTGGCTAAGTTTGGTCAAGCTTCAAGAGTTTGAAGTAAGGCTCATGATGGCTCAAGAATTCAGCCCATTCCAGTGGAGAGTGGCCCAGGTCCCTACAGGTCCTTAGAACAGTCAGCAAGGGACTGCTATACCTCTAGGGTAGGCTAGGGTCTATGGCCCCTGTCCAGCAGGAAGAAGATTCAGAAGAAGAGACCTTCGGCCCCTTACCCCTTAAGAATAAGGGTGTAGAGTCTTTGGGGGGGAATGAGACAGGCTGGGACCTGGGGCCCTTTGCTGAAGTGCTACAGTGCCTGCACCTGGACACATCTCTCCTCCAGCAACAAAATACAAAGAAACTGTATGGGACTAAAAATAACTGTGTGCATGCAGCAGTGGGGCAAATTCTGGACCCCAAAGATACAAAGAGACCAAAAAACCCAAATGCCACTTTTGAAGAGCCTAGAGCAAACACTGGGGTGTTGGGAGCAAAAGCAGGGTCCTAAGCATGTTCCCTGCACACACCACCACCTAAGGGATGGGCAAACCACCTAAGCCACGCCTCCGGCCTGACCCCTGGACACACCCCTACTCTCACCCCATATAAGGAACAAGCTTCCCCTCCCCCCCCAAGGGAGTGAGCAAGGGAACCTGTTGCTTGTTCTCACTGCCCCCCACAGCAGCAGGGGCCCCAATAAAGCCTTGCCTGAATTTCTTGTCTGGCCTCTAGTTAATTTCTATTGATTGGGGAAGGCCAAGAACCCTAGTAGGTATCGGGAATAGGCAAATGAAGAGACACATAGAACAAAGTTTAGGGAAGTGGGGTGCGCTGCTTGCATACCCTATCCAGGTGTGTCACCATCCCGGCACATCAGTGTGTTCACCAACCAGGAAGTTCCACTGAGCCTAAGTGTCGGGAGTTTTTCTTAGAGTTTCATTAAATAGGTATCATTGATTAAATCATTGGCCACATGATTGAATTCAATCTCCAGTCCCCCTCTCCTTTCCCAGAGGCTGGGCTGGCCCAAAGTTCCAGAGATTTTATCTATATGATACAGATTTTGAAATCATTGAGAACTGATGTATGGGCTTGTCCATGTTTAATTTTTGTGAATATTCCATGTGTGTTGGAGAAGATTGTCAGATCTCCAGGTTGGCACAGTGTCCTATACATGACAATTAAATAAAGACTTCTAATAACAAAAAAATAAAAAAAAATAAAGTCCCTGAAAGTCTTCCTTGACCCCTCCCCCCACAACTGGGTTGGGTATCCTTCGTATTCTCATGGCATCCTTTGTCACATTGACCTCTAACATAGCACCTGCCATATTTTATTAAAACTGTTTAAATTTAATCTACTGTAAATTCTTTAAAAGAAAGAACAATATGTTTTTCACAGTTGTTTCCCCAGAACCTCTCAAGGCAGTTGGTACATAAAGGTGATCAACCAACATAAGCTGAATAAATGAAATGAGTCCCAGGGGGATCTAGGCCAATTCCAAAGTCATTGCTGGTAGGAAGATAATGAGTCTAATGACAGACATGGTTCTCCCTGGCTCTGGACCTTATACTAAATCTGTAACTAGAAGATATTCAATACCAGCACTGGCCAAAGATGCACAGGCAGGCACAGCTGGTTTTAGACTAAAAGCTCGTATCTCCAACTTAACTTCAGACTTTTATTCCTTTGTGTATATCCATAGAAAAAATAACACAGAGCCTTGCCCCTTCTTGGGGTCCTGGTCTGTACAGAATCTTACACGCTTGCTCGGACTACCTTCCTTGGCTGTCTCACTCTTTGTAATGAAAAATTTCATAGGCTGAAATAAAGGAAGAGATGGTGCTAGCAGATAAAATGATATAAATTTATGGATCTCATAGGATTTATTTTACTTGAATAACTTTCATTATTCTCTTTAGATTGATTCTTGAATAATAAAGTAGGCTCACTTAAAAATAACAGATTGATATTTCTAGTTTTTTAGTGGACCATGTATCCAAAAACTTGCTTTGGTATGTATAAAAGCATCATGGAGAAAATCCATCCATTGGCATTGGGTAGCTTCTGAGTTTCCTTTTTTTGACACATAATCCCTTGGCTGTTCCTTTGATCAGCAGTGCAAATCCTAATTAAAATTTCATCTGATAATTTGATTTCACGATAAAGATCTATTCTCAGTCAGGAGCTTTGCCTCCTTAAATTCCCGAGGTTAATGAAAATCACTAATCCAATGGATAAATAGGCAATGGGAAAGTCAAATCATAACTTTCATGTTTTCAAAAATACTGTGACTTAAGGGTTTTTGGAGCCTCTTACAAGGAAGAGAGATTGAGATGCAAATTTCACTGAGAGGGAAGAGAAAACTTCCTAAGTGGGAACGGAAATTATGTAAATGACATTGTTGTTTTAAAAGTACAGTGCTTTCTAGTGCCACAAATCTCACAGGTGTTGAGGTAGGAAAGGACAAGAAGGTGAAGTTGAGCCTTGTAGAAAAAAACTTTGCAATGGATTCTGAAAATGAAAACTAAATTCTTGCTTCATATCTACTTGTCATGTGGCCCCTGAGTTTCTGGGCAGGCCCCTCAACTCTGAGTCTAATCAATGTCAAGTTCATCAAAAAAAGGTCACTTTTTTTCATCAAGAAACCAACAATGAACAAACTTGGGAAGTAAATTGATGGGTTTTTCTTTTCAGAATCCTATTAGTTCTGGGAAAATTCCAAAAGACTTTTACAACATTCCCCAAATGGCCTGAGCTAATAGCAGAGTTCAACGTATTAACATTCAGCAGGATGAATCCATATTTATTTCATGAAATTTAATTATATACCAGAAGAAAAAAAGAACCAAGAGGGACATAGAAGAGATAAATACCAATGCACTGAGAAAATAGGGAAAGGAGAACAGTTGCATATATAGCTGAGAGATGGCAAGAAAGAGAGTAAGACAGAAGCGAGATTTAAATATGCCCATGACCACTTATTCTGAATACTGCTATGAAATACTGGAAATCACCTCCTGAATTTAAGGAGAATCTGTTCTATGTTTGCTTTATATCATCTAATTATAACAAACCATCTGTGAAGAAAAAGAGACATACAACACACAGGCACAAACATTCCCTCAACGTCCAGATAAAAAGTAAATTAAGTCTGTGTTTGTACACTTTACCCAGAAGGTCATTGGTTCTTATTTTTCTAATCCTCTCTTGTAATAAGAATGTCCATAGATAGTTCCAAATCATTTATGGGAAAACTTTTTTTTTTTTTTTTTTTTGAGCAGGGTGGCTGGGAAATAGGATAAAAAGTACCATTTCAATTTAGAATTATAGAAAGATCAGTAATGGTGGCAAAGCCACTGCCTACTGCCAGCCCTCAGGTATGCTTTGTGAAAGAAGTTCGTGGCTCCGGGCTATTTTGAAGTGAATGCAAATCATCAGTCATTGAAAAATCTAATACTAATTGAGTCTCTTGTCAAAATGTACAGTTAAGAATCTCACTGCTTTCTTATTTAAAAACAGTGGCTCTCTCCTAGCAAGGTAAAGGAGGAAGAACATCAGGAGTGTAAGACATGACCCAATAATGAAAAGGAATTTATTCTCATCGTTATCATTCTTCAAGCGGAAAAACGGCATCACTATGACCTTGAACCTGAAAACAAGGAGGTGTGTGTGTGTGTGTGGTGTGTTTGGAGGGGACAGGAGAGGATGTATCCATACACACCTTTTTGAGCCAACCACTTAGGGTTCTGTCTTTCATGGAAAGAAAGCCACAACAATTTACATTCACATAACACATCCAGAAGTTTAACTCCCTCTTTTAAAAAGGTGCTTGTATTTGTCTTTCTTTCTCTATCAGACACAGTCCAGGGGCCCAGCTAAACCTAAATGACTTAAATCACGTACGGTGGACTCGAAACAGAGTACATCTAAATGGGAAGTGGTTACAGGAATAGAACAATTGGGTTGTATAATAGATTCTTCATTTCAATCCAGAAGTAAACAACTCCTGTGTAAACATCAGCTCTGTGAGTACCATCTCCCCTGCCCCCCATAAAAACCGCTTACATTTTAGATGCAAGAATATTTGCATATTGAAGAACTTCTATAAAGTCCAAATTACCGATAAAATTATCTGTGTATGGGTATCAGAATAAAGAGAAATAATGAATATTTACTGAGATTTTTCTACAGACAAAGCACACTGCTGGGGCGGATAAGGAGGCACAGTACAGTGTCAGTAATGTCAGTCCTCTAATGAGACGAGTGTCTGTTCTCAGGCAAACGCTGTTCCCAGTTACTGCAATCATTATACAAATAAAAGGGAAAAAGCAGATAGCGCACTTGCATGAAGTATACACACATACATACATACAAGCTACATAACTGAGAGGCTATAGAGTATAGTGTCTGAGGGCACAGCCTTGAGCCGACTGCATTTGAATCAGCTCTACAGCTTCGTAGCTATGTGATCTTTGGCAAGTTATTTAACCTTTAAGCATCTCACCTATAAATCAGAAACAATAATATCTGGGACACAAGAGTGTTATGATGCATAAATGAGTTAATCCATGTGAAGGGTTTATCTCAGTGCCTGGCATATGTAAGCGCTGATTCTATTATTATAAGCCCGCAGCAGATACCAGACACATATACATAGATGGTATACATACATAGCATACACAAAAGCATTTAGGACAGTATACCTGTTTTCCGGAGGTTCAATCTAGTTAGAAAAGAGATGCTATAAAGAAGTAGACATTAAAGCAGGGAAATCTAGATTTAAAAATGAAAAATACCAAGAGTTAAAGATGGTGGACTGAACTCTTGCATTTATTTCTGTACTCTCCGAAAAATCCATTAAAAGGAGTGTAAAGTACTTCTAAAAAATAATAATCAACAAGGACGAAAAGAAATGGAAGAAGAGACAAGGTATCTGTGTAAGTAGAAACCAACAAGAGCAAGCTAGCGAATGCTACGGAACTCCAGAAAAATTCCAAAGTTGAGAACACGAGGGAGGAGAGAATGGCTAAAAGTATGTACAGGGAGCAACAGGAACCCCCCCTCCCTTTCTCTTCTCCAAGACTTGCAAACAGGTGACTAGCCCTTTCCCCTTTTCTCCCCTAGGACACACATACATACACACACACACACTCAAAAGGCAAAATGGAACCAGAAAAAGCCGGAAAAATAGAACCAGAGAAGCCGTGGACTTAGCACATCAAACATACTGCAGGGCAGGTGAAATGAGGACTGAAAACAGGGATCAGATCAGTCTGCATATTGAATCATGAGCTTCCTGGCTCCCTACACACTATCTTACCCTCATCATCCACAATCCTGCTCCCAGGCTTACACCCATAGGTGAAAAGTTACAGGATCCCTCATTCAGGAAATGAAATTGAAGATAATGCTGTTAAGAAGTCCTCCAATGAAATGCTCAGGTTCAGTTGGGAGAAAGCTCTAGGGACCAGCACAGAGCTTCCCATTAGCTTTTGAGTACCTCACTTTCAAATATAAATAGGGAGCCAGGTTTCACCAATTAGTTGAAGAATACCTCTACCGGGTATGAGACAACCATACTAAAGACACTTGGATAAAACAGCCAATGCAAGGTGTAGGAAAAACTTTAGAGAAAGTATAAATAGTCTCAGAGTGGTAAGTAAAGATATTTCACTTATGAAACAGTAACGGGAAACTGGGCACATGGAAGACAAAACAAAAAGCCAAACACAAAACAAGGCAATTATGGAATTAGAATCTGAGGATTAGTAATGAATATATTCAGCTGGTACTTCCTCCTGGGATACCAAAATCACTGTCAACAAAATGCACACCCTTTCCTTCTCCCTAACCCCCACGCACAGAGCCAAAAAAAGTGAGGATGCAGGGATCTAAATCACGACATCTGCCCTAAAGATTCTGGAGGGCTAAAAATACTCTTGCATGTAGCTCCAAACAAAGGGCTTACATCCTAAGGCAGGGGTAGAAACACATTTTAAGTAATGAGAATATCAGTAGAACTCCTTTCTTTGCAAAGGACGGAAACCCAACTCTTTAAGCTAAGAGAGTAATATTTTAGGGATAAAGCAAGGAGATATTGCTGGTATGAACCTGGCAGCGCCCATTAGCCCATGTGCATAGCTGTCCCTAGAAAATGGGTAGCAGGCAATGTTAGGTGTTTATTTCAATGACAAAACAGGAAGGTATACTTTTCTGTTTAAAACAAGACCATAGCTGTGTCAAAGTGAGAGCTACCACATCATAGTATGTGATTCAGGAGTCATTAAAAAATAATAATTAAAACTGCTATACTCGTCATTGTTTAATTACTTTATACTTGTTGGGGGAAAACTTGACATTAATTAAAATGATTTTTTTTCATATAAACTTGTAAAAGAAACATTGCCCTGAATAAGACGACTTTATTCACGACTGTTGCAACAGGAGAGAGAGATTAATGCTACAGGGGAGACAGACTGAACTCAACTCCACTGACAAAAGGCGGAAGGAGTTTTTAAGTGCGAGGGTGAGTTAGTGGAAAAGTACTGGAGGAAGCTGGCAGGGAGGTTGTTCAAAGTGTTTGCTAACTGGCACGTACTGAAGTTAGGCTCCTACTCCTGATATGATGCACTGAAAAGAACAAAATTTCACCTCTCTGATATTTCTGCCAAAAATGCATAACCTGAATCTAATCATGAGAAAACATCAAACAAACCCAAATTAAGAGACATTTTCCAAAATAGCTGACCTGCACTCTTAAAAATTATCTACATCATTAAAGAAAGAATGAGGAACTGTTTCAGATCAAGGAGCCTTAAAGAGACATGATAGATAGCAAATGATCTGAGCCTATGATCTGAGATTTTCTTTTAGTGTAGAGGACATTATTGTGACAACTGGCAAAATCTGAAACAGACCTGTAGATTAACTAAAAGCATTTTACAAATGTTAATTTTCTGATCTGGATAAATTTTATGGTGATTATATATGAGAATAAGCTTGTTTTTAGGAAATATACACTGAGTATACAGGGGTAAAGAGACATCATGTCTGCAATATGCTCTCAAAAGGTGCAGAAAGAAATAATATGTATATGGAGAGAGACAGAAAGGAAGAGAAATATAGAGAGTGAATGTGGTAAAATGTTAACATCTGGGGACTCCAGATAAAGAATATACAAGAATTCTTTATTCTATTTGTGGCAGCAGAACAATGCTCCCTCCTCCCCCAAAATGTCCACGTCTTAACCCCGACATGTGGTTATGTTAACTAACATGGCAAAAGGGACACTGTAGATGTGAATAAGTTAAGGATCTTGAGATAGGAAGATTATCCTGAACTCTCCAGGTAGGCCCAATATAATCTCACACATCCTTAGAAGTGAAAGAGGGATGTCAGAAGACAGTGAGAGTTAGAGAGACATTTGAAGATGCTACACTGCAGGCTTTGAAGATGTAGGAGGGGGCCATGAGCCAAGTAATGCAGGTGGCTTCTGGAATGTGGAAAAGGCAAGAAAACAGATTCTTCCTTAGGTCTTCCAGAAGGAATGCAGCCCTGCTGACACCTTGGGTTTTACCCTGAGACTAAATCTGTGGTTTTTTGTTACAACAATAGTCGGAAAAAAATACACTATTCTTTCAACTTTTCTATCAGTCTGAAATTATTTCAAAATAAGTTTTTAAAAAGCTTATGGTAGATATTTCTTTAAAAGAGAGCATAATCTTTTAGCTGCTTTGGTCTAAATATTCAGAGGTGGAATCTGAGTTAAAAACATGGAATAGCCATAAAATCTAAAAAGTAATTACACCAGAATCTCAGTAGGCTAGTCAATAAAAGTCTACATTGAAATGTAGCACTGAGCATGTTTCACAACTATCTTTTTTTAACATTTTTATTGGTGTATAATTGCTTTACAATGGTGTGTTATTGCTTTATAACAAAGTGAATCAGTTATACATATACATATATCCACATATCTCTTCCCTCTTGGGTCTCCCTCCCTCCCACCCTCCCTCCCACCCTCCCTATCCCACCCCTCTAGGTGGTCACAAAGCACTGAGCTGATCTCCCTGTGCTATGCGGCTGCTTCCCACTAGCTATCTATTTTACATTTGGTAGTGTATATATGTCCATGACACTCTCTCACTTTGTCCCAGCTTACCCTTCCCCCTCCCCGTGTCCTCAAGTCCATTCTCTAGTAGGTCTGCGACTTAATTCCGGTCTTGCCCCTAGGTTCTTCATGACCATTTTTTTTTTTTTTAGATTCCATATATATGTGTTAGCATACGGTATTTGTTTTTCTCTTTCTGACTTACTTCACTCTATATGACAGACTCTAGGTCCATCCACCTCACCACAAATAACTCAATTTCATTTCTTTTTATGGCTGAGTAATATTCTATTGTATATATGTGCCACATCTTTTTTATCGATTCATCTGTCAATGGACACTTAGGTTGCTTCCATGTCCTAGCTATGGTAAACAGAGCTGCAATGAACATTTTGGTACATGACTCTTTTTGAATTATGGTTTTTCTCAGGGTATATACCCAGTAGTGGGATTGCTGGGTCGTACGGTAGTTCTATTTTTAGTGTTTTAATGAACCTCAATACTGTTCTCCATAGTGGCTGTACCAATTTACATTCCCACCAACAGTGCAGGAGGGTTCCCTTTTCTCCACACCCTCTCCAGCATTTATTGTTTGTAGATTTTTTGATGATGGCCATTCTGACCGGTGTGAGATGATATCACATTGTAGTTTTGATTTTCATTTCTCTAATGATTAATGATGTTGAGCATTCTTTCATGTGTTTGTTGGCAATCTGTATATCTTCTTTGGAGAAATGTCTATTTAGGTCTTCTGCCCATTTCTGGATTGGGTTGTTTGTTTTTTTGATATTGAGCTGCATGAGCTGCTTGTAAAGTTTGGAGATTAATCCTTTGTCAGTTGCTTCATTTGCAAATATTTTCTCCCATTCTGAGGGTTGTCTTTTTGTCTTGTTTATGGTTTCCTTTGCTGTGCAAAAGCTTTTAAGTTTCATTAGGTCCCATTTGTTTATTTTTGTTTTTATTTCCATTTCCCCAGGACGTGGGTCAAAAAGGATCTTGCTGTGATTTATGTCATAGAGTGTTCTGCCTATGTTTTCCTCTAAGGGTTTTATAGTGTCCAGTCTTACATTTAGGTCTTTAATCCATTTTGAGTTTATTTTTGTGTATGGTGTTAGGAAGTGTTCTAATTTCATTCTTTTACATGTAGCTGTCCAGTTTTCCCAGCACCACTTATTGAAGAGGCTGTCTTTTCTCCATTGTATATTTTTGCCTCCTTTATCAAAGATAAGGTGACCATATGTGCATGGGTTTATCTCTGGGCTTTCTATCCTGTTCCATTGATCTATATTTCTGTTTTTTCACAACTATTTTAAAATTTATTTTAATATAAACCAGCATGCCTAAGATTGTGGACAATGAATATTGCCATGCTAATTAGCATATTAGACATATTTATAACTATCTCATTACATGTTTTCTATTCTTTCAAAAGATAAATCATTTGGGATAAAGTTCCATTTTACTATTACCAAATTTCTCCTCCCTCTTCTCCCAACCAAACCTATTATTATTTTTTTTTAAATCAAAGCTGATCTTTTCAGCACCAATTAAAACTAAGAGCAATTTCTTACCCTCTATTTTCAACCAAACAGGAGAGATGAGATAATCAAAACTGCACAGATGAATACTAAAGAGAGAAACAGCCTCAAGGGTAAAATAATTGTTTCCATGTGTTAAAAATGTAAAACGACTCAGAAGAGTAAATTCTTGATATTAATTGGGCAGGGTTTTTAAAAAATGTTAGCTTTGACCTGTCACTTGAAACAGATGAAGAGTGTGGTTTAGCATCTCATAAGATGGTAAACTGGTGAAATGTATATAGGCCTGGAAAAAGGCTGAGAGGTGGCTGAAAGAATTATGTTTAGAAGATAAGGTTAGCTGATTCTAGGGTTTTACAGGGGCTTATCCAAAGATGGAAGCAAATATGGGGTGGGATTAATGCCAAAAGAGACTTAGAGGTTAGAAGTCAGGACTGATCTAGAGGTCAATGGGAATTTAAATCCTAGAGATTATTTCAGCTTCTGAAATCATATTGAACTATTGACTGCAGTGGTAATTTCGTTTGTAGTAAAAGTCTAAATGGTTTAGCTGTCATTTTGCTGTTCCTTCCCAGAGCCACAGCTAATTACCTATTAATTACAGGGGACTGAAATGAAAGTATTTACCAAATTGGTTTGCGCAGAGTAGCAGGCAAGAGAAACAGGCTACCTCCTCCTTAGCGTGCACTTCAACTCTATCATGTCAAGCCTGGACAGGTTTCTCAACAGTGCCGGCGACCTCTGAAAATAACCTTGGCCCCAAAAAGCAGATGTGAGCTGGAACATTTCAGCTTTCTATGGGGATGTTTGAGTCTTTGTTGGTTTAGGCTGGACCCTTGATATTATTTAACATGGTTTATTGTACATAATTAGATTCTAATATCTGGAGAGAGAGACATTTATTTTCAGCACCGAACTGGTAATTCGAGAGAGGGTAGTTTTAAATCCAGCGTGAGTGTTATTCATGCTGTATACCAACATACTTTAGAGGTAATTGTTTCTACTGCTTTTTAGGACACAGCTTGATGAATAAAATAAATTTGGAAAAGGAGAGACACAAAATGCAGAAATATAGACCATTAAAAAGCTTATAAACCCACAACAAATACTTTAATTACATTGGATGAATGTAAATCATGAATGCCGAGCAGCTGGATGCTATGAAAATGTAAATGCAAACTAATCAGTGGAAGTCGAATAAAGCTGGAAGCGGTATGAATCAAAATATCCATTGGGGAAAGCAGAGGGGCTGCCATCAGGCATTTTTATATAACCACGTACTGGACATTCCGGCACATACAGACACACACATATAAGATAATAGCAAGATTTTGGATACAGCATCAACTTTAAAATGGCTCTGTGGCTTCCTTATTTCCATAATGAGCTTACTCAAGATGTGTGCCTGATTTAATTTTTAT
Source organism: Orcinus orca (assembly GCF_937001465.1). Taxonomy (NCBI): domain Eukaryota; kingdom Metazoa; phylum Chordata; class Mammalia; order Artiodactyla; family Delphinidae; genus Orcinus; species Orcinus orca. The sequence goes on from NC_064560.1 coordinate 129,329,034, forward strand.
GAAGCCACTAAGCCACCCTAGTTATTTTAATGATTTGGCTGGACTTGAAATTTAAAAATTGACTTTTCCTGGTGGTACCCTGAACTGTGCGAAGTGAACAAAGGGAGGAAGGGGCAGAGTTTTGGGATACTCTTTATCTCATTAGCACACCTTCAGTAAATGCTAGTCATAAGGGGAATCTAAATAAATATGAAGGTTAACAAAATTCTTGTTATCCCCTCCTGTGTCATTTTAACGTTCAATGCAACTTCCAGTTCTTCTAAACCCAAATGAGATCTTTACTATGAGCCCCTCTCTCCAAAACCTTGCCTCTCCTCCGCTTTTTAGGTTTAAACCTTCACCTCTCCATCAGCACAGAAATCTATTTCCTTCTTTTCCTGGTGCAACCAAAGCAGATCTTTCCTCCTAGCAGTCCCTAAGCCCTGGCTGAAAGGTATAATGAATGAGAATAAAAACAAACAGCAAAACCTGTTAGATTCCTGCCTTACAACATTCAGTGCAACAAAAATCTTTCCCTCTGCATTTATGCAGTATTTACACTGCCTAGTGATTCACAAACTTGGCTGGACATTAGAGTCATCTGGGAAACTTTGAAAACTACAGATGTTTGGACGCCTTCCATTAGAGATTTTGTTATCAATTAGTCTGTTGTAGGGCTTAGGAATCAGACATATATTTTTTAAAACTCCCTATGTGATTCTAATGTGCCTGGGAGTTGAGAAAACTACTTTGGTTGTTGCATCTTACAGCCATGTTTATGAAAAGTATCTGTTTGCAGCGCATTCCAGAGAAGAGAAACTTCATCGTCCTCTGATTTCCTATTCCCAGGAAAGACATCTCTCTCTGCCCAAGACCCAATCCTATATCTTTGCTTGTGATTCTGGCAAACAGGCTTGGTCCCCTACTCCTAAAATGACTGCCTTTTTTTTCTTTTTTCTTTTTCGCTAAGCACATCAGTAGCCCAGTATCTAGAGACGCAGCCATAGATGCTGTGATATCTAACTATCACAAGGTATACCTACTAAGTACATTTCAGTACCTGCAGACACCTATTACCACAATGGTTTTAGGGGTCTTGCTTCCCCTAAGCCACTTAGGTCATAAATGCTGGTAATGATATAAGATTTGAGGATGCCTTTCATCTCTCCTCCCTTCTAGAGCTCTGACCATTAGGGTTTCAAAATTTTTTATTAATAAGCAGGTGAATGCCTTGTAACTCCCTGTGCTTTTGTTACATTTTGCTGGACCAAGAAGCTTAATCCTAAGGTTATTATGAGCCCTTGTTCTTATTATTTTGAATCTAAGGGTCCATTTAATATTGGAATATGCAATAATATGGACCACAGATCTCCAGAGGCAAACCCTGGGCTCTGTCTGGGCATGCAGACTCAGGAGGACAGGCAGTGGCCGTAGGTACCTGGGCATAGGAGGCAAAAGAGCAGGCAAGCACTCCTACTGGCCTTTAATCCCATTATATGCTTCCTTACCTTGTGTTGACCATAAGCACTGGTGAAATATGGTTCAGAGAATACCCTGGACTGTGACCAGGCAGACTAGTTTCTCCTACTACGGGAAGGAGCCTGTAAGGGCTAGACTGTTAGCAGAAGTTTCTTCCTGTGTGGGCTAAGATGAAAAAGTAGAGGAACAAGGAAACTTCTGTCTTATATAGTGGACGGCCAGGATGTTGAAACATGATGAAACACTGGACACTCTTGAACATGTAATATGTATTTCTCTCAAAGAGCACAGAGGAGTTGATAAAGCAGGGTAAAGAATCCCTTGAGCCCAAGATACAAGACTTAAAAGTTATAATAAATTAGTGTTGAAAGAGAACTTAATGTCACCTATTTAAGTGATATTTCAATCTGATCTACTGAGCTCTAGAGATTCCAAGAAACTCATTCCAGGACCACTGCAGGAAGGACCACTGCAGAGAAGGAATGGACGGGGTTCTAGGCCCCGTAGCCCTCTGTTTCAATTAGAGTTGTTCCAACTTTAACTTCAACAAGATCTCATCTAAACAGGGACATTTTTTTTAAAGGGAATTTGGAAGACCTCCATTGAAGAATGCCAAGCTAACTACCAAGGACATTAGAAAATGAATTACTATATCAGGAGCAATAGAAGACGTTGAGGGACTCAGCAGTGCGTGCCAAACATTGTTCAGTATTAGAATACTGCAATATTACTCTGCTTCTGTGAGGAGAGCACCACTTGTCCACTTCAGTCAGGGAACAGTACAGGGGCAAGAGAGAAGTTCTCCTGATTTGCCAGATCCCCATTACCTTCTGGCTGAGGGATCAAGGGGGGCTTTTACCTAGATTAAATCATGGTAGGGTTTGATTTCGAGCTCGGTTAATATGAAGAAATCTTAGCCAACAAAGCTCTCTCCATCTAGAAACACTTGCCTTTGGTTTACAGGAATGACACCATCTTGGCTCTTACTCTTTCTTGCTACATTAGGATGAGCCGTGGCATGTATTTACGATATGAGATTTCTAAGTGATGCTTAAGAGGCATTGCCTATACCAGGGATCAGCAAACTTTTTCTGTAAAAGGTCAACTAGTAAGCATTTCAGCTTTGCAGGCCAGACAGTCTCTACAGCAACGACTCAGTTCTACAGCAGTAGAGAGATGTGGAAGAGAGTGGGCATGGCAGAATTTGGCCCAGGGCCTGTTGTTTGCTGACCTCTGATGTATACAAGAGGGCTGTTTTCTTCATTAAACTTTTCCCTTTCATGATCTAATAATTATACTACTGGCACCAATATTTTATAGAAGGACATTCTTCATAAATCCATAGATTTCTGACTTACCATACCATCGGCAAACCTAGACATGCCAGGTACATGCTGCTTACCACATACCCAAAATAAAGATTTTCCATTAGTAAATACCATCAGAAAACCTGATCAGCATATTTGCAAAAAACTCAACCCTATCACTTCTTTCTTTTTCCTCCTGCACCCCTCCTTCCTTTTTTCTCCCTTCCCAATTTGTCCCTAGGGTTAGAAGGATGAATTACAGACCAGTCACTAACACTTTCCTTCCTATACTGCTATGATGTGAGCTCTGTGAGGTTAGGCATTTTTACTGATGTGGTGTTAGCTAGGACTTGTGGGTAGGAAATGCAAACTCATACCTGGAATATGTGTCAGTTCCATTCAATATGTATCACTGCCTCTTCCAGAGTAAAAGGGGTGTAATATAATTAACTTTCTAACAAGTGGCTGGTTGGCCTTCTCAATGGATGGTACCATATTGGGATATCACTGTCAGATTCTGTTGTTGGTGTGTTGGACATCTGGCAGGTGCAATAGCTAAGTCATCCTTCATGAGTGGGAGCCCATGCTGGCTGGCCCGTGGTAACTCCATTCATGCATCCAATTTGTTAGCACTGGAGTGGCTAATAGAGTCTGGCTGACATCAACTGGTCAAGCCATTCTTTTGACTCCTTGGCTGTGTAGTGCCTCTTCCATGCTTCCATGGTGGTATCAAATTCTACACGATGGAAGTGCTTCACTGTGGATGAACTCTCTTTTACCCAATTTTATATTCTGCCCTTCTTGATATAGCAATCTCAGGATTCAATCCCATTATATGCTTCCTTACCTTGTGTTGATACATGTTGCTTAAGTCCTGAAACTTCTACAGATTATAGTCCCTTTCTTACCTTAGCCAGCCTAATGCTCCCCTGGCTAAGTATTGTTGGGACTTAACTCTAGTTATTGGTTTGGTGGCAAGGAGATGTGGTTGAGATAGATCCTGGGTTGGGGGTGTGTGTACATGTTTTCATTAAAGACAGATGTCTCTGCATCATTTTCAAGGAAAAGAAGGAGAAAGTTAGCCTTTAGGGGGAAGAAGTGGCGACCTCCGCAGCCTCAAAGTGTTCAGGGGGATTGGGATTAAAGATTTAAGTGCATTGATTAGATATTCCTATCCCAAGTCTCAAGGTCCCACTGCTTCCCAACCAGTGCCTTAATACCTTCATAGCAGACTTGCAATGGCTGGGAATTCAACTTTCCCTGAAGCACCACTATCTTTGTGACTGATCCTAACCTGATCCAAAGATTATCTGCCTTTAAGCTACAAGAGATACGAGTTCCTTTATCAACTGCCAAGGAGACCCTCTGATTTTAACACTTTATCTTAGATTGGTGATTAATCACTCCCAAGCTTTATTTTCTCCAATGAATAAATGGCACCAGCAACAGCTACCCAGTTCCATTGTCCTTATCATTACTTAATCTCTCACATACTTGAGACATTGCATTTTCTAGTGCATTCCGTTCCACAACTATACAATTTGAGTTTACCATTGGGGAAAATCTTAACAATTGATTCTGTACAGGAGGTCAGAGATGATCAGACTAACTACCATCAGATTTGCCAGTGGACTGGCAGGTAATCTAGTTTGCAAATTCTGTTTCCTTGGTCTACCACTGGCATCAACTATCTTTTTGTCTTCAGTCAGGTTTCCCAGCAAACAAACTGTGAGATGAAGAGTTACACACAGAAAGTTTGGGTGTGTTTTTGGCAACACCTGTGAGGCCATGAAGGCATCAGGATTGGGAGATGCTGAACTGCAATGGAATTATAACAAATCCTTGGTTCATCCCATGGGGGAAGTAAGGCACTGGGATGGCTATTCGTAGTTGCCCCAGATCGTGAAAAGAGGGCCAAGGTCTTTGTACCTCTGCACCAACCAGTAGTCAATGGATGGGAGTTGCCCCTGGGAAGGGGATGTAACCTTAGGTAAGGCAGCTAGCTCCCTTTGACTAAGGAAAATTCCTGGTTGGAAGAGATTCAGCTGTGAGCCATCAACAGGCAACATCGTAGCTACTGGAAGGAACGAGTTCCTTGATTCTGAATGTGGATCAGAGATGTGAAGCACAGCATTTAATTAAGCAGTAATAGTGAAAATGGAAAGGAGAGGGTATATTTGAGATTATTTAGGGAGTAGAAACAACAGGTCTTAGACACTGGGTTTGAGGAATCAGGGAGAGGAAAGAGGATGGAGTGGCACAAGATTGAACTTGGATGGCCAGAAGAAGAGAGATACCATTCATGAAAAAGCAGATGGTAGGATTAGTCGGGTTTTGGGGGAAAGGCAGTAGTTAAATTTTGGACATTCTTGGTCACCTGTGGAGAATTTAATGGGGATTATAAAGTGTTTGGAAATAAGGATCTGGTAATTATGAAAGATTATAACTGGAAAATTTTAGCTATCAATTTACAGAACATAGTTTGTAAAAGATATACAGAAAATATATATAACAGAGAAGAAATAAGGGGCAAAAGTGGAATCTGAAACATTTAAAATGCAGATAAAGACAGACAGTAAAATTGTTCTAACCAAGGCCATGAACACGCTCCCATTGACAAATCTAACATAGTTTGAAGTTCTTGGCTGGCCAAACTGGTGTATCACACTTGCTACATCTGGATGGATCCAGAGCTCTCCATAAAAGAGAAGCAGGTGCTGCATATTGGAGTATGTGGCCAGTTGATTTTTATCATAGGCACATTTAAACTATATAAATTTGTTTTTTCTCTTCCTTTTTCCTTCCCTTCCCTTCATGAGCAATTAATTCCTAAAGGCATTAAAGTGGGGCAAAGCACATTGGGCTTCCTTGCCTGGGGCAGGGAGCAGTTGTGAGGGACCAGAGTGCAGTACTGGAATTTTATCAAGGTGAGGAGGATGTTGTCCTAGGAAGGCAGTGCAAGTGTGGGGTGTCAGAACCGAAGCAGGGTGACATGGGGGAAAATTTGCTAGGGTGATGAGTTGTCACGGGGAGGTAGAACCCAAGCAGGAGGAGGAGAGTGTTCATGCCTGGGGTTGGGTCTTACATGGAGTATTAGAGACCAAACAGAGTGAAGAGGGTACACTTCTCCATGGAAAACAGTTTTATGGATTATCAGATATCCAATAATATATTTGTATATGTGCATGCATTAATCATATTTCTCTTTCATGTCACATTTGATACTGCTGATAACTGTCATACTTGAAACATTTTCTCTGCTAGGCTTCTAGGACAGCTTTCCTATTAAATTATTTTCCTATTTCCTTCATATTCCCTGCAGATTTCCATTCTACCTGCTCTTGTTTACATGACGGTTTCATTCTCAGCCTTCTATTTTTCTCATTCTACCTACCCTGCCTGTGTGACCTTATCAACTGTCACGGATATATTTACTACCAATGATTTACAAGTCCTACATATACTAATTAACACTTCCCTGCAATGGTTTGGAACTAAGGGCTATTTAAAATCAATACAAAAACTTACAGAACCTTTCTTTCCTGATTTCCAGACCTAGATATCTCAAACAACTATTTCAAGCATCTAGTTGAGAGAATGCTTCCAAGATTCTCCAACTCGTCCTTGTCACCTCCAAACTGATATTTCTTTATCTTTGCCCTTTTGTTCTGTTAGGTGGCACAAATCCTTATCCAGCTCTCAAAGCCAGAAGCCATGAAAATAATAACTATGCCCTCTCCCTTCCTCCAACACTTAGTGACTCACCAAGTCCTGTGGATTCAACTTTGTATATCTTTCTTGAACCTTTCTGTCTCTATTTCTCTTTCCCATTCCTATTGCTATACCTCAATGCAGACTCTTTTCCTTTCTTAATAAGATTATTGAAAATGATGTCTTGCTCTCCAGTCTTGTTTCCTCCAATTCGTTCTCCATACTACTTCTTGTGATCTTTTTAACTAAAAATATCATCACGCCATTCCCCTGCTTAAAATTCTTGAAAGGTTCAAAACATCCAAATTCCCTGGCATTACCTGCATGATTCTTTATCATTTCGCCCCTGATGCTTTTACACTTAGCTCCAATAACAATAACCTTCTCCACATTTGGATTTGAATGTGATGACGTGAAACAGGTTTTTATTGAGGTATATCTGCATTTTGCTGGGAGTTTTTGAAGATAATTGTCCTCATTTGTGTGCAAGAAAATTTGCCCTTGAAACAAACGTGAAAAGCACACAGAACATGTATATCCTACTGTCAATGAGTTTCTGAAATAATCAGAATTGTATCCTAGGAACAGGAGATGAAACATAGAGCAATGACTGCAAACCTACCAATCTTTTGAAATTTAATTTTGTGAACTTGATTCTATAAATAAGAAAGCAAAAACCTTTCAAATCATTTTTATAAAAGAAAATAGACAGTTACTTACTTCTGCAGTAAAAAAAAAAAAAAATACACAGTGGGGAGGAGTAGGGAGATATGATTGAGGCATCTCCCTGGTCCTCTTTATGGCCTAGATGAATTTTGAAATCCAGAATATCTTCTTTTGAATATTACCTCCTCCTTTGGGATGTGTTCTGCCTTTTAAGTTTATGAAATAGCTTAAAGTAAAAAAAAAATAAGTGAGCCAGTCACATGTCCTATAGGCAAGGCAGGCAGACAATAAATTGGAAGTAACCGTTTTACATTATCAAAATTTCATTAAAATTCTCGGCCATTAGGTGACATCAGCAATATTCCAGTAAAAAGTATTAGGAGAATAAATTCATCTCTGAGTCTTTGAGCTTGTTTTCACAGGCCTGTACCTAATGTTTCACAGTGGATTGCTACCTAACTACTTCTGCTTATCCAAATATAGTAGGGCACAGGAAAGTAGAATTTGAGGATGTAACCGTACTCCCCATCAGTTTCTGGGCACATTTTTACCATCTTTGAATCCATTTTTATAAAATTATATTTATTTTTTTAAATGGTGAGATACTAACAGACATTGAAAGCTACTTGCTAATTAGGACTACAGGTTCATTTCACTATGTCGTCTACAGAACATATACCATTGCTTTGAGCATAGTAGATGTTCAGTAAATAATAAATACTTGTGGTTTCAAGTTTAATTATATTTCATGTTGTTCTGTAGGAGAGGTCTGACATTTGGAGATTTAGCTGTGCAAAGCTAATTCTTCTGTCAGTGCATTTCTCTCATTCTTATCTCTGTGGATGCATAAAAATATAATAGCATATTTGGTATTTTTACAAGTCTTCTTTAAAACTAACATTAGAATTTACTGACTGCATTGCCAAAAAACTCTCTCTCTCTCAAAAAAAAAAATATTTTTACTTTATTGATAACTTGACAAGCTGCATGAAATCAAAGACATAGACCTATGCAATGGGATTTGAAGGAGCCCAAAGAAAATTTCTATTCAACTGAGCATCCAGATTACCTAAGCAAGGATACTGAAATAGTGCATACACTTACATAACAAGCCACAGATGATGATAATTGAGGACCAGTGGTTCAGGAGAATGTGTCTGACCATTCTGTGCCCATAAATGCCTCCAAGGTGCTGATTATCAGGCTTCATGAAAGACAGCCATTCTCATTGTATCTTTTTTTTAAACCTTAATTATGCTCCTTCAACTTGCATCTTCACTGTATTTGACTAGACAATGACAATCTAAGCACATTTCCACAGAATGTGCAATTTCCATAGGAATGGAAAGTGCACTTGTAAATTTAAAGTTCAGCTTCTTGCTGATCATTTGATACTTTATTTCCCACATGGACTTAAAGGGCCCCACTTGCTGATGGAGCTGGGAATGAGAATACCAAGACCAAAATTCCCCTCTTATCATTATAAGAAAGTGCCCAGTTACTGGCAAAAATACCCTTAAAACTTTTACATCTTTTTGCTCTTTTATTTAAATGACCTCTGTGAAAGTGAGTTTTTCGTCTTAAGTTTTACGATCTGTAGTTTGAAGGATTGTGTGTAATTATTTAAGACTAAATTAGAACATGCCAGGATTTTAAAAAGAACATAGCTTATTAGAGTCATTTGTTTAAAATCATATTTTAGAGAACTTATAGATTAACACCGGATTCTCTAGAATGGTTGTCTAAGAGAAAATGAGATCTAAGCTTCCAGGGTTTTTTTTGTAAATTATTTTGCCTATAAACACAGCCATTCTTTCTCCCGTCCTCTCCTTACCAGAACATATCTGGTTTAAGATTTAAAAAGAAAATCTATTAGCACAAGAAATGTGTATTTTACCCTAATAAAGTAAATCTAAGGTAGTAATTGTCATTGCCTATAACATGAAACCTGAAATACAGTTATCTTAGACAGAAAGAATACTGTAACTTTCCACATAAGACAGATTACTTAATTGAAATGTCCAAAGGTCCTTGTTTTCATCTATGGGGCAACTCTGTAACATAGCTCTAAGAAGAACATTCAGTTATTCAAAAAGTATTTACTAAGCATGCATTCTATACCAGGTACCATTTGTAGAAGTGGATAGGACAGACATGGAGTTCACATTTAACTGAGGGTGGTGACTGGGAGGAAAGAAATGATACACATGACCCTTGCAGATTGAGACATATCATAAAAAGGAAAGATCAATAGGATGATGTGTTAGAGGATGTTCCAGTTCTGTATTGATGCACAAAAAAAAACAACCCACACTGAGTGGGTTAGAACAATAACCTTTTATTTTGCTGACCAATTGCAGTTTGGTCAGGGCTTAGCTGGGACAGCTCATTCCTACTCTAAATGATAGCAGCTGAGGTGACTTTGCTCACATGGATTGCAGTTTAGTACTGGCTGTTGGCTGTTCTCTAAGTGGGCCTCTTCATAGTACTGCTTTGGCTTCCTCACAGAATGGCAGCTGGGATCTATAAACACATCCCAAGAGACAGGAAGAAGTAGCTGCCGGTTCTGATAGACTGAGCTGGACACCTAGAAAAGCATCATTTATGCTGTGTAACATTGGTTAAGCAGTCATGAGTCTGCTCAGACCTACTTCTTCATGGAAGGAATGGCAAATAATTTAACAATCTTTCATTTACCTCAGAAGGTAAATGGAGGGAATGATCAGAAGAGAACTCTTTGACATTTAGGTTGAGACCTGAGGCGTGAAAAGGAGCCTGAGGAAAAGGCTCATTTAACATTCATTCACCTATAGTTATCGAATAACTCATGCACAAGGCACTTTTAAAGACACCAGATACATAAGCATAAATAAGGTATTTGTCTCTGAATGGTTATATTCAAATGACATAGTAAAATATGTGAAAGAATAATGACAAGGCAATGTGGTAAGTGCTCCAAAGCATGAGTATCTATGTTTTGTGGGATTGTTAAACCTGATGGAGAATTCAGAGATGCCTTCTCAAAGGAGGCAAAGTCTGAGCTGTGTTTTGAAACTCAAATCTCTCAGATAGATAAGGAAGAGAGAAAGTGAGGACCGTGGGAAACAGAAGCAAGGAATGAGTATTTGCAGATATGAGGAGGCACAGGGAAGAACAACAACCCAGCTGAAAGTAAGCTGAAATGGCTTGGTTGGAAGCTCATTTGTGAAGAATGGCTGAAGCTGAGTCTAAAAATGGAGGCTGTGTCTGGACCACGAAGGATCTTCAACATGCAGAGTTCAGAGATGTGCCTGCTAAAGAGTTAGGGATTTATCTTGCAGGTAATGCAAAGCCACATGATGTTCTAGTTATGTCCCTGGAGTCAGTATAGCTAATAGAATTACACCAAGTATGTAACGTGTCTGTCTTTTTTTAAAATGTTGAATGCTCAGTTGAGACCACAACTCCTGGAACTGAAATGATTGAGTTAAAATTCTGGTACCATGACTTTCTCAGTGTGACCTTGGGTAAGTTACTTAAGCTCTCTGTGTCTCAATTTTCTCCTCTGTAAGATAGGTAGAATAATAGTTCCACTTCTCACTGATTTGTTGTGAGAATTTAAGGAAATCATTTCATGTAAAGCATTTCGAGAAAACAGTACTTGGCATGTAGTAAGCACTCAGTGCTTTTAGTATTATTATACAGTCCTAGAGTCTGTGAGACTGTGCCATGTCCATCTCCTGAGGTCTCCTCTGAGTTAAGGCAAAGCCTGCTGGAGTGCCCACACTGCTGAAATGGTCACCCCATGCTCCTGGAATTAAAATTTGCCATTGTAAAGAGTCAATTATAAATATAAATGAGAACATTTATCTATCTCTACCACATTTAACATAAACAAAGATAGTGTTCTGCGCATTAGAAAACCTTCTGGGATGAATTATGTTCTTCCAAACACTAAGTCAATTTAAGCACAGTTGGTAAAATAGACAAAGAAACCAAAAAAAAGTCTTTTTCCCCCCTCATCCTGCCCTCTGAATACTTCTCCCTGAACGTAAGTCATATCCTACCCTTCCCTTCCTTCCTCCTCTGCCCCTTCCCCAGACTCCTTCATTTCCTCCCTCCTACGTAAGTATTTCCCTTTCTTATATCTAAAGAAAATCTATTAATCCCTTCAATTTTTAAAAAATGCCCACTAGCCTTATAGTTAGTTTCTGATTGACAGCAACTATTTTCATTTGAAGGTAAACTGCTCTCTTTCAGTTGCCAAGTGGCGCTTGGAATAAGAAATCTTTCTTATGAAAGAAAATGACCAACTTAAAAGAAAAAAAAAAGACATTCAAAATCCATTTCAACCCAAACATTTCAAGCAAATGCTGATCAGTAGGCTGAACTCCTGGCTAGCTCGCCGGTCATTGTTGGTGACCGGAAAGGGCTAGAAAAGAATGCATGATTTCTGCACTCCAACACCTTCCAGTGCACTTTTGTACTCAAGTGGGTGACACATGAGCCAGAGGTGATGGTGTGCATCAAGCTGATGGATCAGAGCTGCTCTTTTGAGGGCAGTGGCTTTTTGTCGTTGTCCTGTGCGCTGGTGTGCATGTATGCAGGCATGTGGCTTCTCATCTCCGAGAGCCTGATGCTTCCTGACCCTTGTGGCAGCTGATTAGGGTGATTAGCTGGTAGTGGCTGCTTTGTGGAATGTGCAATGTGTAACAGCCAGCAGGAGACAGACAGCGTTGGGAGAGGAAAAAGGCATCCAAAGCCAGTGCCATTAATATGGAGCTTCAAAACAGCCATTTCTACCTCACTTTCTGAAATTAGAGGCTCTATATGGTGTTATTATTGTTATTTAACATTTATCGAATGCCAGCTGTGAAGCAGGCTCAGAATGGAATATTAAGAAGCTACAATCTCTACCCAGTGGGCCGGCAATTTAAATAAGACAAACAACACAATAAGCAGTGGGAGGAGGGGACTGGCTCCCACCTGCAGAAGATAGGGGTACCGATTCCTCTCTTCTCCATGAGCCCTTGGATTTTTCAGACTATTCTCCTTCCAGCCTCCATCAGTCACCTTTGTGGTGTGTGCACACACCACAACATCACTCCTTGTACATCAGCTATAATGAACAAGTGCTCTGGAGGAAAGTGGAACTATTCAATGCTGCCGGGTCTGGAAGTGCTGACTTTGGCTTTCCAGGGAACACATTCTGTATTGATAAATGTCAGGACCCAAGGAACAAATTTAATTCCAGGCGAGTCAAATTAGACTTCCCCACAGAATGGTACAACACCCAACCTCACTGAAGAGTGTGTGGATGGAGTCTCATCATAAAAGTGTGGGTGTTTAGTCATCTTGAAAAGATCAAAGGTCATCTACTCCTTGCTCATCGTTAGCCACTTTGGGAATTTTTATTGTTGTTTGTTTTCAGTTGACTCTCCCTTCATGTTTGATTTATCTGCTTGAATTTGAGATACGTTTAAGCAGAAATGGCACATTTATTTAATGCAAAGCAAACTGACTCCTCGTATTTATTATTTAGTCAATAAATGGACATCTTATGTACTCTTTGCCAAAGGGCATAAGTACAAATTTTAAAACACCAGAGTCAGCAGCATTCCAAAAATCCTATTTTGAAAGCAATTTCCTCATAATAGCCCCTTCCCAAGGATCACCAGGTTGAAAAGTTGTGCCCTGGGCTTTGCAAGTCACTTGACTAAGGTTCCACCCACCAAAATTAAAAGGGAATTTCGTAAACAAGTGAAAGTGTAAGATATAAAGTAAGGGTGGTTGTTTGAAAATGAATATTTAATTCTTTCCAGAATTGTGGGAACTAGGTTATATTACATCTCGAAATACAGCTTTCCAAACTGTTCTGCAGAACTAAGTGACTTCCCGAAGCTGCTCTGTAGACCCCTGATGGTGGTGGTGATGGTCAGAACCTGTAAGTTGTGTTGAACAAGCTTTAGGAAACGTCTACTACATCAAATTAGAGACTTCTTCTGAGCCATGAAAAACTAACATAGGAAAGCACTGTGTCTGAAATAAACAAAAAGGTAACCAACGCTTCACAGAAAGGGAGCAGAATGTGGCAGGGACTCTATACAGAGGATTCTCATGGGAAAGTTGAATTATGGTCATGGGTTTTCCTTTACTACCTCAGGAATAGAAGTCACACCTAGGAGTTATAAGCAATGGCTTTGTAGGTGACCCACTCCATCCCTTATATTTTCAGTTCCATGCCCCTCATTTTCTTGGCCATACCATGGCTCATTTCTTCTGACTTGAAATAGAATTCCACAGAGCCAGACCTGCTTCATCCTTGAAACCATTAACTCCCATTTCTCTCCTTTCAGCTTATTAACCCCTTACTTCTTAATGGGATTCACCCCTCAGCCTCATCAAGACCTCCATTTCCTCGACTCTTTCTTGTTCTCCCAAACTACTTACCTGCAAAGCTACTCGCTCTCTGGATTTTTCTCCCACTACATTTAAACACACTTAAGCTTCTCTCATCCCATAAAAAACAAACAACAAAATTCCTCTGTCAAGCTTATGCCCCTCCACAGGTGTTATCTACACTTTTCCCTCTTCCCAACCTGGTGCCTTGAAAGAATCATCTACATGCAAGTTCTCTGCATTTTCACCTCTTTAACCCACTGCCATTGCTCCACTGGAATTGTTCTGGCCAAAGCCATTGATACCCTTTTAGTGACTCATCTAAAAGATACTAATCTGAAAGGTTTTTGCCTTCCACTGATGGTTCTGCTGGTACACTGTTTTTTAATTTTTATTTTATATTGGAGTGTAGCTGATTTACAATGTTGCGTTAGTTTTAGGTATACAGCAAAGTGATTCAGCTATACATATACATACATTCATTCTTTTACAGATTCTTTTCCCATATAGGTTATTACAGAATACTGAGTTTCCTGAGCTAAAAAGTAGGTCCTTGATTATCTGTTTTATATGTAGTACTGTGTGTATGTTAATCCCAAACTCCTACTCTACTGGCACATTTACCAAACTCTTCACCATCCATGGAGGTGGTTAGCAGCCCCTAATAAAAGGAGATCTGGCTAGACATACTGGGGCCACTGGAAGTTTCTCCCCTTTACAGACAGCCTTCCCTAAGTAGGTCAAGAATGAGCCCACCCAGGTTTCAGACCAACGCTGCCCCAATGCTGTGCTGTGTCTGCACAGGCCCCAGCCTGCCTTTAACCCCCTTAGCATTTAATACACTGTCATCCTCTCAAGACTCTCTCCTCCCTTAACTTCCACTGACATATTTTAGTTTTGGTTTTCTTCATTCTTTCCTGGTTGCATCTCGTTATGAGAATAACTTCTGAAAGTAATGTATAAAGAAAAACTTGCATATAGTAAAATAAATTACCCTTGATAATTATTGAAATTGCCAGTGAAATGTAAATGCGTCAAGATGTTCACACTGTAAGAGTCATGTAGGAAATTGAAACCTACTGAGAGAATAACGTATTCACGCTTCTCAGCTCATGCTCAGTTAAGGCTAAGTTTATTTAGTGACAACACCCACATTATTTACATAATTTCCCTCTTCCTTTTATTTTGCCTATGTACAGAGTGAAATTTTTATATTTTGAACACTCAAAACAATCTCAAACTTACAGAGAAGTTACAATTACAGTATGAAGAACATTTTTCCTCAACGATTGGAGAGTAAGGTGCCCACATGATCATGATAAGCAGCCCTCATCATCCTAATATTTTAGTGTGTTTCCAACAAACCAAGGCAGTCTCCTATATAAACATAACATGACCATCAATATCAGGAAGTTGTGATAGCATCATACTTTAATTTCTGAGTGTATCTTGGTTTCCCCATATGGTCAATTATATAAAACTCCTGGCTGAAACCTAAAGTATAGCAGGATACAGAAACCTACTGACCAGTCAGTAATAATCATCAGAATTCACCATAGCTGGAGTAACAAACAAGACTTAGGCAAAGGACAAAAACTGATTCCACATGCATGAACTAGTGGAAAATAAATTGGTCTAAATATTTTTTTCTTAATTGTCAACACAATTCTAGGCACTGGTATTCCATATATTGGCCTTTTTTTGCTTGTTTGTTTGTTTTTAGTCCTCTATAAGTACTATAGAAGCTTTAATTGAGTTTTGGTATTTTGAGCCATTTTCTAAGACAAATTTTAAATTCTCATTCATCTTTCCATCAATTATGCCTGCTTTGCTTGTTTGGCTAATAATTCTACATCTAAAAATTCTGTCTTTAAATTGAGTACTTTAAATTAGCAGTTTTCAACCGAGGTTAATCTTGCTCCCAAGGATTACCCAAACATTTGGGAATGCCGGAAGACATTTTTGGTTGTGTCAACTGGGAGATGGGCTGCTCCTTGCTTCTAGTGCGTAGATACAAGAGATACTGCTAAATATCCTCCGATGCCCAGGACAGTCCTCCACAACAAAGAATTATCCAGCCTACAATGTAGAGTGCTGAGGTTGAGAAACCTTGCTCTAAAGCAAAGCATTTCAAACTGAAGATCTTTCAACCTCACTTCAACATGTTGATAAATGCTTCTACAGCACATTTTCAAATGAATTTTACTGCTTTCTGAATTACTGTTATTTTAAAAATTTTGTTTAGAGTTCAGGTTCCATATGGCTTATGGGGCCACACCTGAGAACTCACAGGCGGGGCCCATGTGGGAGGGTAGTCAGTTCCAATAAGACTTGGTAAGACTTACATCTATTTTGGGTCTAGGTGGAAAAAATAGTTTAGATATTCAAATCAAGGATGAGGCCAATCCTCAAAAGTAAACTGCTTCTACTGAGGAAATTTCTAAATTTGTACACGCAAAGGAGGCGAAAGAATGGAATGGGTTAGGTGGTGAGACATTGCCACTCATAAAGTCTATCAAACTGTTGTGTTTCTGAAAAGACATAGACCCCAAACACCAAGAACAAACGTTTCCCCACAATGGTTACCATTAGCAACTACATCCTGTTGCTAGGCAAGTTCAGGTCAGCTTTGGGAGCGAATGAGCAGCCTCCAGTCATGGAGGCATGGCGGTGAAAGATGTACAGCTCCCCGTGACCTGCGGAGCGTATTTCAGCAGTCACGGGTTTGTTACTGCATAGGTGAGGGGAAGAGGTTTGTTAGAGGTCCTCACTTGATTACCCTCACCCACGCTTTCAAATATGAGCTGGCTTGAAGGACATCAGAAGTTGTTTTTACACAAAGTCTTTTGTTGGATGAAGCTAAATTTGAGTGCTAAATTTAAAGCTGTAATGAGAACCATTTTTCATTTATCAAATAGCTAAGATGTATTTTAAAAAACATGGAAAAGCTTGAGAAGTCAGCATGGAAAAGAGTAAGAAACTTCAACCATAGTATTATAGTTCCTAAGGCAAACTGTGATTTAGACAATCAATAATAGTTTAACTGGGGAAAATAATATTTCAGTAGCAGGGGCCAAGCTAACAGTAAGCCTGTATATAATACTGTCTGTCTACATGTTAGTAATGGGGATGCTACTTTGAAATAATGTGGTAGGCTGGGCCAGACCAAAGGGCCAACATAACTGACTTACTTTCACTATTCACTTCCCCCATAATACCTAGGCTTTAGCAAAGCAGAGTTTAAAGACTCCCAGGATATACCATATGCTATCATACCTCCATGGTTTTGTACATATTGTGCCTTCTCTTATTTGGTTGGCAAACTCCATTTATTCTTTATAGTGCACTTTAGGTCATTTAATAAGATAACTCCAAAGAACCATGGTCACTTCCACCATGAAGTCCTCCCTGATTATCCTAGGTAGTCATTCCTTCTTTTATGTTCCAACATAGTTCCCTCTAGTGTAACTACAATGATGATGTCTGTCTCTGAATTTTCTGAAAAAAGTTCTAATTTTAAATATTTTGACCCCAGGAGTTATGGTTTTTCGCTTTACTATATTGGTCAACATGTGGTCTCCTTTGTATAATGGGGCCCCTCTGGAATATGGGCTGTACCCCTCCACCTTTGTATCATCAGTGCCTCAAATATATCTGGATACAGAGCTGTGGCTTAATATGTTTGTTGGATATATTAGTGAATAGGCAAATGCATAATTATTTATAGCACCTTTCAAAGTCTCTGTGATATTTATCCTTCCAAAATGTTTCACATACTATATTTATGTACTACTTGAGATGAGAACTACGGGTTGGAGAGATTAACCTAGCTATTTCTTATAGCACTGATGGTAAGTTAGTGCACTTATGCCTGTGTTCATCAATGTCCTGGATGCTCTATGTGGGGTAAATACTAGGCAAATACATGAAAAAAGTAAAGTTTGTTTTCAATGCCCCTCCAGTTATCTGTGTCCTTTTGCTACCTTACCATTTTCTGGCACTCAAATAGCTAAAAATCTTATATTTTTCTCCTTGAACTTCAGGTATGTAGAATTAGATTAATCATAAGTTTATGACATACCTCATCACTGACCCATGTATGCTAAGTTTTCAGTTATTTAGCTACAATAATTATTTTTAATAACGTAATAAGCATCCATGAACCCACCGCACAAAGCGAAGGTAGGACCTGACAATAACCTACGTGTTACCATGTAGTTCCTCCAATCCTGTTCTCTTGCCTCCCCACCACCACCTGAAAAACTGTCATCCTGAATCTTGTCTTTGTCATTTCCCTGTTTCCTTTTATGTAGTGCTTTATTTCATTGCATTTACTTGTATTCCTAGAAACAGAATTTTATTTTAGTTGTTTTTATCTTCCTATAAAGGATGTCATGCTTTATTGCAATAGGTCATTCTTGTTGCTCCTATTGAAATGCATTTGTGTTCTTTCCAGTTCTTGCTATTGTAAACAGTGCTGCTGTGAACATTCTTGTGCAGCTCTCCTATGGTGCATGGGCAAGGCATTATCTGCATACGTAGGTTCGAAGGTACCTGAATGTTCAGCTTTGAGATAGAACATCCTTCTATTTTCCACAGTGGTTTTACCAATTTACAAGTCAATGATCAACGTATAAGAGATTGTGTGCATCCATAATCTCCCTGACATGGAATCATGAAACTTATAAATGTTTCCTGATCAAATAGGTTCAAAATGGAATTTTATTATCTTGAATAGAAATGGGGATAGTGGACTTCTTTGCCTCATTCCTGATTATAAGGGCAATAACATCTGACATTTCTTCATCTAAGATGATGTTTGAAGAGTATCTGTTTAAAAAGATAAGACCTCTATCAGGTTAAAGGAATTTCCTCTTATTTACTAAGAGGTCTTTTTTTTTTCATCTTGAATAAGCATTTAATTATATAAAATGCCTGTCCTGTATCTATAAGACGTTCATATTTTTTTTCTAATATTAAACCAGCCTTGCATATCTTGGATATACGCCACTTGGTTGAGGTATAGTAACTTTATTGTTTGATTTATCAGCTAAAATTTTATGCTTAGAATTTTTAAATGTAAGTTTTAAAAATACTGGAATATGATTGTTGATAACACTCTATAATATCTACTTTACCTGTAATTATGGCAGTTAGCTTCTCAATTTGGAGTATTTATGACTATACCATTTCCCTTGCAATATCTTTTATTGGCGTCCACAGATTAACACATGGAATATATTAAATTGTTGTGTTTTTGTCTCTATTTACTGTTTTCATATTAACTTTAAACTTAATTGTTAAGACTACACAGATCTATTAGATCTCTTTCCTACACACACATCGTATATATATGATACATATATATGTATCAATATGTATCATATATATGATGTAATTTGCTCAGAACCTTCTAGATGTCAATTAGATCAAGTTTTAAAATGTGATGTTCAGATCTTCTATATTCTTAGTGTTTTTATGTCTGCTCAGTCTATCAATAATCAAAAGAAGTATGTTTCTATCACTATGATAGTATTTATAAGCACTCTCTGCAAACTTATCCATTTTAAAAAAAAATATTTAAGGCTATTTTATTGACTGTAAAGATGTTGAAAATTGCTGTATCTTTTTGGTAAATTGATTTTTTACCATGATGCCATGCCCCTTTGTAAGCATAATTTTTTTGTTGTTGTTCTAAACTTATTTCGTCTGATATTAGGTTGCAAAGTTTCTTTAGGTTAACATTTGACTGATACGTTATTTTCTATCCTTTTCTTCATTTTTGTGTCTTTACGTTTTACATACTCTTCATCTGCACAGCTGTATCAGGTAAGTTTAATTCACTGATATTTATTGTAGTTATGTTATATATTGTAGTTATATAAACATTTAACCAGCCTTTTGGGTGTGGATGCCTGAGTTGGCCAATCCCCACTCATTTCTCTCAGCTCCTTATACTCTGCCCTGATCTCACTTTTGAGGGTAGAGGTCATCAAGCACTTCTCTGTCCTAAGACAAGGATGAAGAAGCAGCAAGGGATGAACTCCAACAATTCTCTTCTTAGTATCCCCCCAGAGCTTCGCCTTGCTGCCTCTTGTCTCAGGTCAAAGCCGCATCCCTCCAACACCAGCTCAACACAGCCCCTTCACCCAGTTGTTTATGTGTGTTCCTCGACTTAGTCTTGAAGGAGGGAGGCCGTCATTCTGCTGCTTCACCATCATGGCATCTTATTAAAAAATATGCCAGTCTCACTAGCAGTCAAAGAAATTGACTTAAAAAAAATAGCAGAGCACCACTTTCATCTACCACCTTGGCAGGCATTATTTTAAAATAAAAATTCCCCAATTTAACAAAGATTTGACTAAATGGGTATTTTCACACACTGTTGATGAGTTCTAAGGAGACGCCACCTATTTTGTAAAATGTATTAAAGATGTTGGAGTGCATAAATTCTTTCACACAGCAACTCCACATTTATATTTAACTACAAAATAACCATTGCTACTTTATGATAATTAAAAATTGAAAGTTTTGATATTGGGGACTTTTTACCTACTTGTGTTATGTCCAGAAAGTGGAATATTCTATAGCCATTTAAAAGAATTTTTAAAGACCAAATATGAAATATAAAAGAGTACATTATTAAAATATTAAGTGTTTATATCTGATTGATGGAATTATGAATGATTTAAGATTTCTAAATATTCTTTAGTGAATATATATTATTACATTGTTCTAACAAATTTCTTCCTGTACATCACTTATCCTTAAAGTCCCCCTACCCACAGATGACAGAACTAATGTAATCAACTACTTGAGGTAAAAGACTAGTGGATTAGCCCTCCAGCATCTTTTGCATTTTAACTGGTAACTCTGTCTTGCAAAAGAAGAAACTCTGAAAACGGTAGACGTACCAGGTGCTTTCAGGATATAGAATAAGCCTCACATCTCTGAATCATTTCATATGTCATACATCATCTTTTCTATTCTGGAGAGATAAAATATTCTCTCTTTCTCCCTCTATCTCAATCTCTCTCTCTCTCTCAAAATATGTGTATATACATACAAACATATGCATATAACATGCATGTATACACACACACACACACACACAATGAGAATTGGGGAAAGGAGGAGAAGAAGGGCAGTATACCCTGGGACCCACTGGCTGTAAACCAGGTACCAGAGGATATCAGAAAACAAGTATTGCTCAAGTAAACATTGAAGCACATATCCTATATGATTCCTATCATGACAGTCTTAATTTAAACACACCTACCCAGGAACCACACTCTTTTGGAGCAGAGGTTCTTAAACAGGATTCTTTGGACCCCTTTAATAGGTCCATGGGGCATCAGAATGTTCACAAACTACTGAAATGATAGGCTAACTAATGACTTTGGGCTATAACAACATTGTTTTATCTTATACCTTAAATTTATTAATCTACTTCACTAAGAATGTCATTTCAAAAAAAGGTAATTTGGTACAATCTGGAAAGAAAGCGTGAATTTAGAGTAACTAATCCAGTTACTGAGTTGCTATGCTTATGGTATATCTACTACAGAGAGCTGCGATGTATTTTGTTTCCCTTAATAGAAATAGCTGAATCTAGAGAAGCAATAAAATCATTGAGAGAGAGAGAGATTGAGATAGAGGGAGAAAGAGATGCAAAGAGGTGATCCATCCCGGATCCTTTTTCCCCACCCTTACTCAGGCCAGGATCCTTTAAGATGGGACAGTTGCAGTGAATGCTTTAGGGCTTCCCTGAGGCTAGTCTTGGTATCCTACACTTTATACAAGCCAGCCAGGTTTATCCTTTGCAGATGCAACTCTGATCCCATCACTCCTCAGTTTAAAATTCGTTAATGACCACCCATTGCCTTAGGATAAATACAAATTGCTAATTTGTCTTACAAAACTTGGCCTCCAATATCTAACTTCTGCCTGAATTTCCACTGTCAATTTACCCCATTCTGCCCATACCAGACTTCCTATTTAGCTGCCAAAGTACACTTTGCTCTCTTGTGTCTTGATCCTTTTCTGACTGGTGATGGCTCATATGAGAAGAGCGATCATTAAGGTCTGTATCAGCTATGAGAGTACAGAGTCTGTGCATGCAGAAGCTGAGAAAAGAACTGGAAAACAGGTAACACTTGAAAGGCTCTTAAAGATCCTGTAGAAACACTGCACCTAATTCAATGCCAACACTTAAGATTCACAGACTGGAAATTAAATACCAGGTATTTCAGATTCCTTTTTACAGAACATAAGGAATCAGTGTCTGTGTTTTTATGAATACTTTCATCCAGTCAACATTTATTTAACGAATATTTATCAAGTGCTGCTAAAATGTCAGATGCTCTTGTCAGTCCTGGAGATGTAATGAAATATTGAACAAGAAGTAGTTCCTGACTTCACATATCTAACATCCTAGAGACAAACAGTAAATAGATACAGAGCGTGAGTCAAGTAGTAGATTGTTAAGAAGAGAAAAACAGAATAACAGAAGCACCTGTGTGCGAAGAGTTGCTGTTTTATGTAGGATGTCAGGAAAGGTGCCTCTGAGAGGTTACATTTGAAGGAGACCTGAATGAAGAGAAGGATGGAGCCCTGAAGCTGTCTGGGAGGAATGTTCAAGGCCAAGGAGATGTCAGTTACTCTGAGCCTCGACTGACTGAAGAGGGCCATGCAGGTCTTGGTAAGGAAGGACTTTAGATTTTATTCTAATCATGAAGGAAAGCCAGTGGAACATTTTAAGAAGTAGTATATCTTGAACTGACTACTCATCCATGAATAGTTTATGCATGGCGGACCTGGGGGGAGAAGTAGGATGAGTTTATGTCCAGGTTTTCCAGGGACAGTCTCAGTTTATATGCATGGTCCTGACATAATTGTTAGCAGCACCCCCTTCACTCTCAGTGGTGTCCTGATACAGGCTATAAATTACATGGCCCCCTGGCTAGCACTCAAGTCTCCCCTTTTCACGACTAGTGACTTTTCTACTACACTGTGCAGTGCGTATCAATCCGTCACCAAAATTTCAATCTATTCTGTTTTTTTTTCAGTAAGGGAATTTCTACGTATACAATGTGAAAGTAGGAAGATAAGCTATAATTTATAGAGAAATGTAAAAGTATGAAAATAAGATCTACTTTATAGAGAATAGAACTTATGGCTCACTTAGATGGAATATATCTATTCTGTACAGTGAGGGATACTGAGTGTGCGCAGTTTGACTCCACATACCTCTTGGTCAGACACTACCTGCCATCATACCTTCAATGGGGGCTTTGGCCAGCTGGAACCAGTCTTAAAAAGATCATGGTTACAATCTGCAGAAAGAGAATTAACTATGTTTCTGAATGCAGGGATCACATCCAACGCCTTGTTTCTCCCCCAGAGCCAGGCACATTGCTAGGCACATAACAGATCCTCACTCAGTATTTTTCAACAAATGTTTTAAAAACTTGAATAATATCAGACCCTGAAATTTAAAGATACAAAGTAGGGTTTCACTACTAATTTTATTAGGCTGACACAGTATGATAACAGAGGGATAATATGTAACATAAAATATTTTACTGCATTCTGTCATTTTAGTGAAGTGTGACTTATATTACATTGTCTTTGTACCTGGTATTTCTGTCCTTAAATGTGACTAATCTTTCAATGAATAATTAATAAGTTAATGAACCACATTTCTTAGACATAAAGCTAATTGGTAGTTATAAAATTACTCAGGTGACATTTTGTTATGTGAAATTATAACACTGTGATTTCTCTCCTTACTGTTACATGTATGTGTCCACATTCAATGGTTGGTCATATTAAGTGGAATAGTAGTATACGGAAACATCTGAATGGTAGTTTATGCTATATGTGGTCAAAATTTAGTCAAATATTAAACATAACAGTCATGGGATTTTACAGATAGCCTTCAAAATGAAGTTATGTTTCCTTATGTTGGCAATCCCTGTCTGTTGTTAGACTGTAAACTTTCATCTAAGTTAGAAGGAAAAGGAGCTCGTCAGATAAAGTGCTTAAGGTACTAGAGAACCAGTGACAAGTTAACACACCACTGTAGTTCCCTTTCCCCACTACTTTTTCTTAATTAATGTCACTGACACTTGTTCAGAATGAAACATGTCTCTTTGCAAAGACTCTTGAGATAAATAGAAAATCAACAGCAACGAGACAACCCTGGTCCAATTTATCCTCTGTAACATCCCCAACTTAGGCTACTTATCCGTAACATTGGATTTAGAAAATTTTCTGGAATGACTTTTCTTTTGATAAAACAAAGACCCTTTTTTCCTCATATTCTAAAGTCCACTACTCAGGTTATTTGCAGTGGTCATTCTGTCAACCCCTCCAACAGACACACTTTCACACACAAAAGTACTTATCAACATTCAGGGCTGGTTGTTTAGTGGATATAGTACAATGTGTTTTTCTGATCTTCTAAATGTAGTAAGTTTGTTTTGAGAAAATGGATGGAACCATTGGTGTCCATAGCGGATGCTCTGGTGCTGTTTCAGGGTATGGTAGGAAGAGCCCTGACCTGCAGGCTGAAGTCAGAAACCTGGGGTTCCAGCTTGACTCTCTGCCCTGGCTGGCTGTGGGACTTTGAACGAGTCATCTGGGTTCTCAAATTGGGTCAGTTCCCTCATTTCTAGGATAAGAAGGATTGCAGTGGACGATGATCTGTAAGGTCTTTCCTAGCTCTGAAAAATTTTAATTCTCTATTTAGTTTAGAAATAGAGGCCTTTCTTGTGGCTTTCTTATGACCTGGTGCTTTAAACCCTTTTGTCTTGCAGCTGGTTCTCTATAAACTTAAACGTTCATTCCCACGTACGCCATGTTTTATTAGAAATGAGTGTCAGGATATGTGGAGGATCCTATATTTAACATCTCAGAATTGGATACAAGTTTGATATAAATAGCAAGTTGTTATCTGAGTAGATTACAATGGATTTACTATCAAGCAAATTAAGTCACTGGGGACAGATGTGTTTTTAGAATCGTCTGAGACGATCAATCTGTGTGGAGAAAATTTTTGGTAGCTGCCAAGCTGTCCGGTATAATTCAAAGATATGTCACCCAAGCACTTCCTTTTTGGTGGTCAATAGAGAGTGTTAGCGGGAAACGAATGATCAGAGAGGGACAGGTGTGTGCTATTCTAAATTGTATACTATAGGTTTTTTTGGAAATTGTGAAGCATTTGGAATAATGACCAGAAAAGTTAAACAGGAAGCAACATGATGGATAACAAAAGGTGCAGGAAGGAGACGAAGGAGAGGGAAATAATTGAAAGTCATACTGGGTGGTCAGTGAAGTATCAGACTTTTATGCTAAGAGAAAATGGAAGCAAATGGTGGGAGAGGCCTGACCAAGGTCATGAGCAAGAAAGATCATCTGAATGCATTAGAATGGAAGGAAAATGGTGGGATTTCCTTACCACATAAGGAAAATGTGGTAACTGGGCAGATGTAAGAGGGATGAAGAATACGTATGTTGAACAGTCAATGGAAAAAACAGATACTTTTTTCAAAATGCTTCCCCAGTGAGATTGACAAAATTGGCATTTCATATCAATGTTGCAGTAACCGAATTTTCAATGAATGGTCAATTTATTTCTCACTTGGAGAAAAGTGTTATCTCAATAAAAAATGCTTTATAAAATGTTTTTCTGTTATATTAAAGATCTAAACATGAAAAAAAATTTTAAATATTAGAATTATCGGAAAATATTATGACCTTAGGAAGAGAAATAGTTTCTTAAAACACAAGACTGATACATTTTCCTTTGTAACAATTATAAACTCATCTACATAAAAATACAATGTTAAACACAAGAAAAAGAATTATTTGGAACATGTATCATAGACAATTACTATCCAGAATATATATATTTCCTAAAAATCAATGTGATAAAGACTAACATTTTTTAAAGGTTCATATAAAATTAAGAGAAGATAGGAACAAAAGATTTTTTTAAAGTGCTTTTCCAGTGAGATCTGGGTAATTATTACTAATGACAATATGCAGGTCTTTAGATTAAGGACATGGCAGTCTTTGCCCAATGAGAACCTTGTTTGTTCATTGACCCAGAAAATAAGATTCTATCACTAATCAGGGCCATTTGTGTTTAGCAGAAATGGAGTTAGCAAACTTACTCTGTAAGGGCCAGATAGTAAATATTTTAGGCTTTACAGTCAACTGCATTAGTTTCCTAGTGCTGCTATAATAAATTACCACAAACGTAGTGGCTGAAAACAACACAAATTTGTATTTCACGGTTCTGGAAGTCAGAGTCCTACAATCAAAGTGTTGGCAAGGCTGTGCTCCTTTTAGAGGCTTTAGGGGAGAATATGTTTCCTTACATTTTCCAGCTCCAAGACCACCTACATTCCATAGATTATGGCCCCTTCTTCCCTCTGGAGCCAGCAGCATAGAATCTTTAAACCTCTCCTTTCCTGACCCTGATACTGGGCTCACCCAGATAATCCGGGATGATTTTTCCATCTCAAATCCTTAATTTAATCACATCTGCAAAGTCCCTTTCGCCATGTAAATGAACATTCATAAATTCCTAGAATTAGGACAAGGATATCTTTGGAGGCCATTATTCTATCTACCTTATGGGTCCTTTGGTCTCTTGTTGCAACTACTCAACTCTGACATTGCAGAGGAAAACCAGCCACAGACAACACATAAATCAGTAGGTGTACCTGGGTCCTTATAAACCTGCATTTACAAAAACAGACCATGAGCCAGAATTCAGAATTGTCCTGTGTGCTCTCATTTGACAGCCCCTAGGATAGATTTTTTTAAAAGCAGGAACAAATTTAATATAGAAAATTAGAGGTTTACACAAGCATTCGAAGAGCTAAAAGGAAGAAAGAAAGGAGAGGGCTCTGCAGGCTTTCAGAGTATCCAGAAGGGCAGAAGTCCCAAGGAAACAGATGATCCTGTCTGTCTACAGCGTTGGCCTGGCTTGTATTCAGGAGGAAGCCTGGAAGCCCTGTACACTCAGTCTTCACTCACACCTGCCCTCAGTTATACTGAGTTTGGGGAATGTAATTTCCTGGGTTTCAGCTCCTTCATGGGAGAGCTTACAAGGGTGTGGGTGGTACTCAGTACCATCAGATAATACCTGACAAAGATGCTGAGCTCTGATTTTAAAAAATAATAATTTGAAATGAGCACAGAGAAACGCCATGAAATGGCAGATACACCAGGGAAATACTTGCTGGAAAATGAATGGGATTCTTTCAGCCAGACTATATTTCCCAGTTCCACAGTTTGGTTGATTATACATTATAAGCATGTGAATGTGTCTGGTTTTGTTTTCACCAACTGGACATAAACAGTCTGCTCTAACAGCTTTGAGACCAGCCATAGCTGGACCTCAATCCTGTCTCTCCGCCTCTTTCCATCTACATGACCTTGGTCACTCCCTTGGTGTTGGGTTCCTCATCAGTAAAATATTTGTGACAGTATCTGTCATACAATTTGGATAGGAAGAGAATGAGATAATATATGTAAAGTGCAGGTATAAAGTTGATGCTAAATAACTTATTATTCACTCTTCCTTATTAACTCATGAGACTGAATATCTTATAGAATTTTAAATAAAAGATGGGTTCTCCATTAAATGTTCTTACCGGCAAAAAAATCCCAATTTGTCCAAGAACAGCTCTGACCCCAACTGTATCAATCAAGCAAATGCATCATATCTATGACTGTGGCAGGTGATAATGTAAGGATCATCATTTGTCACCTAGCCCTGTATCTCTAAGATACAACAGCATCCTCAGAAGTTCTGGTGGAAGAAGTTCCCACTATTTTTTTTCCCCTTTTTCCTTCACTGACTCCCCTTTTCCCTACCTGTTCTTACTCCACCCCACAGAGGAAAACACCTCTCCTCAGGTACAGTGGCTCACCTATCTCTTCCGATATCCAGTTGATAAAGCAAATCAGGTTGACTAAGTGGAGCTGGCCGTCCTTGTAGAAGAAGGAGATCTCATTTTGGACTCAAGTCTCTGATGCATTGTCCAATCAAGTTTTACCATCAATCTAGCTGAAGTCTGACCCACATTTGATTCAATTTTCTCATATAGAACCTGTGATGAAGACTTGGACTAAGTGGGAGAGGTAAGTGGTATGATTTATACACCAAACCCTACCTTGTACCTTAAACAATTGGCTTGGGACATTTTCTTTCTATTTGTATCTTTGGTTAATAATGACTTTCATTTAAAAGTTTATTAACATAAAGCTAAAAAAGCATGCTTTATTTTCTGCTTATTATTCAAAGGTATATAAAAACTTCACCAAAAATTATTGTTTGCTTATATGCTGTGCTACACTAATTTCTCCTTTAAGAAGGTGTGTGCCTTTATAATATAACAATTTGGTGACTAATTTTAGTAGAGAGTTGCAACGGCTTATGAGACAGAAAGGAGAGCTAGCATGCAAGAATACGCATTTATGCATTTTACTTTTCTGGTACATTACACATTTTGTGTCAGCTGAAGTTTCTACTTTTATTATTTTCCTTATAGGTGAGAAAAACTAAAGATGCATAATTTGCCCAAGGGTCATACAACTGATTGTAATTGTGTGCTAAGAACTAGCCAGAGACAGAAACTGAAGAAATACTCAGCTTTGCTCCTTATGGCTCTGATTCTACATCCACCTCTTTATCATGATTTTTGAGCTGGGCTCAGAGAAGTCTTTCACATACCCATGTCCAGGAGTTCCTGACAGCCTCATGCACAAAGGAGCCCCGCAGTGAGGTGGAAATCAGCAGTACTGCTAAGCTGAGAAACCCTCCACTGCCAATCATCCTAGAGGCAAGAGCAAGTGAATAATATGCTGTCAGCTCCTGGCATTTCCCCTTGTAGAGGAAACTGAGTGCTGGCTAATAGAGGCCAGAGGTCTGAGTAGCCTTGGGATGAATTCAGGGGGTTGATCATTGAGCAGCAGAAGGGAGAGGACCTAGCCTAAGGGAGGCTAGTAATCCTCTCCTATGAAGCAGAAAATCAGCTGGAACCACCCACTCATAAGTAATAAACTGGCATTAATAACTTAGCCCTTAACTTAGCTGACTCTGAACTACCATGTACATTCTGTTAAGCGAACAGAAAGATAATCTTATCTATGGGCTTATCTACAAGCATTGATATATGCTGCTTATAGGAGGATTTTTACAAGATCTACCTTTTCTCATTTATTTGCCTTTAATATGTGGCTAAGAATCAGTAAGAAACACCACAGAAGTGTTGAGAAAAATTAAAATTTATGTTCCTGGGCCTTTATAAAATCTAACTTTTGCTCCCAAACACTGAGTTGAAGATATGGTAGCAGGAATTCTTCCCCCAAGCTGCTAATGACTTAAACTTGAGGCAGCATATTTCAACCAGTTAGAATGCCAAATTAGGCATCAGCAAGTATGAATTCCAGAATCCTAAAGCTGGAACTATCATTAGCTTTCTGTAAATTAATTTCAGAGTGTCAAGTTCCTCATGAGAAATATAGAACCTACCTGCTTTATAAAAAGTCACTGGTTGTTGAAAAGGCCAAATTATAAAGCAACTGAAAGAACATTTAGAGAATCTCAAATGTGTTAGAAAAAGGTAGGTTTCATCATCATAGAAATCTACATTAAACTGACTTGCACACAGCATTGGGCTAGGTTGGTAATGTGCAGGTAACGCAATCCACAGATGAGTTATTTCTTCTAAGGGAAACTTCCAATTCAGATTTGCAAATCCGAATATGATTCAAGAAAAACACTTTTTAGATGGATTAAGAATATCACAAAACGCCATGAGCAGGTATAAAAGCAAACTGCATTTGAGTTCATTTAGCAGAAAGTGGCTACAGGGTGCCACATGTTATGGTATTAAGCTCGATTCTATTCAACATCTTTATTAATCATCTAGAAGATGAGCAAAACAGCACATTAATTAAATCTGCAGATGGTGCTAAACAGAGAGACATTTCAGAGTCCACTGTGGGCAAAGTAACAATATAAAAGACTCAGTTTAAAAGGATGCAGAGCAAAACACTAATGAGTATTTATGTTGGTACAATAAAGGCTCAAAACACACCTACAGTGGAATATGAAATGCTGCTAAAGGCCTTGAACAGGGTGATAACAATTAGCGGTGATAAGGATACAAATTAAAATATTATTGGCAGCAAAAAAGAGCTGTGTAACTAAATTCCTCTTCTTTCATGTCATGTTATCCCTTTGCCTGACATCCAGACAGAATTTATTTCATAGACGAGGCACGCCAGATGAGAGCAGTCGCGATGTGGGACTAGGTGTATAAAGGGACCTGACTGGATAGCTCCTCAAATATGCACTCTAAGATTGATTTCACCAAGCCAGCTCCTACTGGCCTGCTAAGTCAGGGACTTCTTCTTCCTTCCAGGACCTTGCTCCACAGTTTATCCTACATAAAGCTACCAGAATCGTCTTCCTCTAACACTGTTCAACATGTCGCTTCCCTGTTGAATAACTGAACAAATGGCTCTGAATTAAGACCCTTATCATTCTTTTTATTTTCCCCATTAAAAAAAAAGTTAATATCGTTTTCAGGTTCTAAACAAGAACTATTCATTGCTCCCCAAATACTTAAAAAAAATCATTTTATATGTGATTTTCCCTAATTTTCTTTCCATCCCTCTCCATTTATATTAGGCAAGGTCCCAACAAGAATTAGATGCCACACTCAGAATACCTCACAAGGGTTTAATTACAAAGGGGCTACTCACAGAGGTATAGGTTTCTGGAACCACGTATTTGGCACAGTTTAATATGAGGTTGACTAGTAGACCCTCTAGGTCTGAAGGGATGAGGAACTTATCAGAACCTAGAAGAAGTCATGTAAGGTTGACAGCCTTGAGAAAAGCAGTGACATTTAATCCCAGGCATCAGTCAGCTGGAGACAATTTTGGTGGTAAAGAATGAGGGTGATGAATACCTTGATCTCATTGTCCTCCCTCCATCCAATCACCTTTTAGGGCTCTCCAGCGACCTGAACCAACCAGAAATCAAAGGGAATGGAAGGTCATTCCCGTGGCCTGTATAGGTCCCCCTCCCATGGCAGGGAGCAGAGCAGAGAAGGGGGAGAGGCAAGTGGAAGGTACCTGGTATGACATTCTCACCTAGCACTTTGAGAAGATGAGGGGTTGGGAATGAGGATACAGGTAAGTGGACCACCCTAACTATATCCTAAGCTTCCTCTTGCCTGAGGATATAATCAACAGGACATTTAGGTAGTAATTGATTGCTACAACAAAACATAGTAAACTTTGGCCAAACTTGAGACCAAAAGTTCTAACATATATAGTATATATAGGAGAATATATGCAATGTTAAGGTAAGTTATAAAGAATCACAAGTGAACACCTGGAATCCACAACATCTTAAATAGACCATTATCCTTACAGTGAAGTCTCTCTCCAAACCATCCCTGGCAATGTCCCCCAATATTCACCAGAGACAAACACTACTCTAAGTTGTGTTTCATTCCCTTGCTTTTCTCCATAGATTTGATTGTAACTTTAAACAACATATTTTTTAATATTGCCAGTTTTTGAACATTTTTATGAGTGGTATCATGCTGTATGTGCCCTAGCATGACTTGCTTTTCAATCACTCAATGTTCTGAGATTCATCCATATTGCTGCATAGAACTGTTCATTTACTTTCACTGTCATAGTGTTTTATCATATGAATATTTCACAATTATTTATTAATCCTCCTTTGATGGACATGTGTTACATATAGTTTACTGTTGAAAATAAAGTCATTATGAATATTCTTATTCATGTCTCCTGGTACACATGTACAAAAGTTTCTCTAAGATATATTATCTAGGACTGGTAATACTGGGTGACAGGGTATGTGCATTTTAACTTTATTAGAGAATTCCATAATTTTGTATCAATTTACTCTCCCAAGAGCAGTGTTTAAGAGTTTCTATTGCTTCTCATGCCCACCAACTCTTAGCTATGTCATTAGTTTAATTTTTTTGGAGCCTAGTGTATGCGAGATGGTATCCATTGTGTTTATTTTTAGGTTTCAGGTCTGATTGCTAATGAGTTTGAGCATCTTTTCATTCTTGTGTCCTCCTGTGTGAAATATTTTTTCATATGTGTTACCCATTTGGCGGTATTATTTTGTTTTTCTTAATTTGTGGGAGTTGTATGTTCTGGAAATGAACATTTTGGTGGTTATGTTGTAAATACCTTCTCCTAAGCTGTATATTTAAAACTTTCTTTAATGTCTCTTTTGAGAACCAGAAGTTCTTAATTTTATTATAGTTAATTTTATTGGTCTTTTCCTTTGTGGCTTACATGTTTATTGAATAAATCTTTCCCTTTCTCAAAAGCATAAAAAGAATATTCTTTATTGTTTCAAAATGTTTTAAAGTTTTGCCTTTATATGTAAGTCTTTAATCCATTATATGTATCCTTTTCAATAATATTGTTTTTCTTGGCCATTCTTCTTCCATATAAATTTTAAAATCTTTGTTGAGATTATGACTGAAACTGCATTGAATGTTTAGGTAGAATTGGGAAGAACTAATATCTTTAGGATATTTAGTCTGTTTATCCATTTTGTAAAATTATATTTTCTATCCCTATTCTAGAAATGCAATTGATTTTTTTTTTTGCCACTTATTGATCTTTCATTCAGCAAAATTGTCAGTCTTTTATTAATTCAGATAATTTGTCTGTAGAAAATTTGGGGTTTTGAATGTAGGCAAGACATCCATGAAAAATAGTTTTGTTTCTTACACTCCAATTCTTATATTTTTATTCCTTTTTTCTTGTCTTATCATGCTGTTTAGGAGCTCCAGTATGCTGAATTAGATAGGGCAATAATGGACATCCTCATCTTGTTCCTGAAGTGAAACAGAATGCATCTAACATTTCACCAATGGGTAGAATTTTTACTGTAAATAAGAATATTTTGAAACTGGAATTTTGTAACTCACATCATTTTTATGTTAATTCAGGAATTACTTTTGTTAAGAAATACTGACAGTTAATATCATAGAAGTGGGTGCTATAGAGGCCTAAATTTAAGCTTATGGATATCTGCCTAATATTCAAACAGATTTGGAAGAGAACTGGGAGAAAGAAATATTTAAATCTTTTCACTTTTCAACCCTCCCTCCCCCATCCCCAAGGGCCCCAACCCACCTCACTCATTATTATCATCACTCAACTTGAAAAATAGAGTTGCCATTGTTTAATATGGTAAAGATTGTGGGAGCAATAGGTTTGAGGGTAAAACATCAGGAGTTCATTTTTTAAGTTTAATCAAAACTGGTTTTTAAATATTTAATTGGTAACATCAAATAGGCAGCCAACTGCAGAGTCTGGAGTTCAGAGTAGAGGTCCAGGCTAGCATGGAAATCTGGGCAACATCAGTTTTTATAGATGGTGTTTAAAGCCATGAAGACTGGATGGAATCACCCAGGGGTGGTGAGTAAAGACAGTAGAAAGAATCAAGGACTGAGGACTGGGAACTCATTTTAAGATGTGACATATTAAATGAAGTTAACAAAGGAGGCTAAGGAAGAGGCATCATTGAAGAAAGAGAACCAAGAACACATGGTTCTCCTGAAGTCAAGTTCTGAATCTGTTTCAAGGACGAGGGTGCAGTCATCTAGGTCAAATGATGCCAATAGGTCAAGTAAGAAGAGGATCGGGAACTAAGCACTGGATTTCACAACACAGAGGTCTTTAGTAACCTTCATATCGTTTGGTGAAATGGTTGATGACAGGTTCAAGAGAGAACAGGGAGATAGGACATCATTCCATGTATAGTCGTGTGACCTAATGTTTTCACTTAATATATTAAAAATAGAATATTTAAGCACACAGAAACTTTTATAACATCAGTTTCAATGGCTGGATAGTATTCAAGTGTAGATGTTCTACATTGTATTTAATTAATTCCATATGTTTGGATATATGAACTGTTTCCTTCCCCCCCCCTTTTTTGCTTGTAAGAACACACTGGAATAAATATTTAATACATTTTCTATTTCTGGAATTCTTCATTTATTTCCTTAGGTTAAGTTACCACAAGCAGATGTGCTGGCTCAAAGGATACATGTAACATATGTCATAGCATATTAAAGAATATTGTGCTATGGTATTTCACAAAAGAATATATAAATGGCTAATAATGAAATTAGAAACCATGTTTATCTATTATCAATCCAATAATGCAAACTAAACATGCTGAGAGGAGGTTTAATCAGAATTTTGAGAGCTGTTATAAGACTCCCAGCTTAAGTGAAAGTAGTTGAGAGTCAAATCTGGTTTATATATATATTTTTTCTTTCCTTCTTTTATTCAATATTTTTTGAGTGATTTACAGTATGCTTGACCCTGGGGAGAAAACGACTATAAGATAAACATAATCCTGTTGAACTATGTGGCCTTATATCATCCTACATTTCCTTAGCTAGCAAACAGTATATCAAATATCAAATAATTTTGCCTTTATCTCTTTTGCCAGTGGATAGGTAGGATTTATGTAATTTTTGGTGTTTAACTGATCCTTGATGCTGGATAGCAACCATTTATACCAGTGATTCAAATAGAACCTTGATTCAGCTCACAATTTTGAGGTTAAGTAGTCTCATCCCTTCTATTACTCCTAATAATTACCCTGCCATTTATCATGGGATATGGATTTTTATATTTTGAGGGCATGGCATGAGGGATGAATGTCAAGGAATCATAAAATGCTCTAATATGAGGGGTCTGGCTTTTATATTTAGTTGTTGGTGATTGGGGATTGGTAGGATAGTAGGGGTGATTAATTTAAGATGTGGTTAAATAAAGGTCAGGCAACCCTTTGGACAAAGCTTGAAATGTACAGAGTCTACTCCCATGAGTCCAAAAGACAGGTCGATAAAACCTTCCAAGATTCTTTGAGGCAAATGGGTTTCTCTCCTCTCTGCTACTAAAAGAGCCTAATGGATTAAATATGGAGGACTATTTGGTTGTTGTAACAAAAACAAACAAGATACCATTATACTAGTAAAGAGAGAGGGAGAAAGAATATACTAGGTATATTTGGAAGGGTGCAAATGAAGGAGCTCTCAGATACTGCTAGTGGCAACATCAGTTGTTACCTCTCTGGAGAGTAGTTTGACAATAAGTTTCTAGAGTCTTAAACTGTTCTACTTCCAGTAATTTATCCTAGGAAAATATTTGGAGGTGTTCTCAAAGATTTATGTATTATGATGTTTATTATAGTGTTATTTATAAGAGTAAAGAGTTGAAAACAATATAAATGTTCACCGATAGGGACTTGGCATAATAAATTAAGGTGTATCCATGTTATTTATTACTATGCAGCAGTTTATAATCATATTTTCAAAAACTATTTGATAGCATGGAGAAATATTCACAATATAATGCTAAATTAAAACTGTCAGGTAAAAACAAACAGCATTAAATAGCTACCACTTATTGAACATTAATTTTGTACTAGGATATGTATTCAGGGCTTCAGAAACATCTCACTTAATAACCCCCTAACAAATCTGTAAGATAACAACTGCTATTCTCAATTTATATATTATGTCCTACAAAATGGAGCAGCTTCAAATATGCAGAGGCACTGGAGGACAAATGTTCTTTAGAAATCAGAAATTTTCTGTGCTTCAAGTTCAAGGGAGAGAGAAAGTGGCAGATTATGAAATAAAGTTAGGATTTGCAGAGTGTTATATCCTCCATTATAATAGTTTAATCTGGTAGGTGATGAAGATACCTTCGAAGTTTTCAAGGAAAGGACTGAAGTTATCTGATTTCTGCTTTAGAATAATAATGGAAGAACTGTACCAGGGATGGAATTGCAATTGGACATTGGCAGTTGTTTAAATACCAGTCAGTAAAGGTTTTGTGTCTAGGGAGCGACAGTGGAGACCAAGTACATGGGACAGTTTCGAGACACACTGTGGGTAAAGAACTAACTAGACTCTGAGACAGATAAGATGTTACATTCTAAGACACAGCAAAGGGAAGAGACAATAATGCCTTTAAGTTTCCAATATCAGCAGCTATGTGCACAGTGATATCAAATGAAGTAGAAACCTAGGCAAAGTTCAATATACAGGGCAGCTGAACCTGAGTTTGATTTTGAAGAAATTTTACGTGAGGGACCACTTTAAAGGAGGCAATCTAGAAGCAGAAGGTTTGGGGGTTCAGGGGAGAAAACTATGTTAAAGTATAGACTTGAGGGTTATTTGCATATTAAAGTTATTTGAAGCCATGGGAGTAAATGAAATTTCCAACAGAAAGGATATAGAACAGGGCTTCTCAAATGGGCATGGATGGGTGTATCAGAATTGCCTGAAGAGATTTATCCAAACTACATATTCAGTCATTGTCCACTCAAGAGATTCTATTATGTCTCCCCCTTTTATAGGGGATGGGGAGACTGGGGTTTGCAAAAGTAAGCAGGGCTGAGCTCATGTTTTTTGTTTTGAACTGGCAGCCATATTGATAGATGCTTAATAGACACTTTATAAATGAAGAATTGATGGATGCAATTAGAATTCTTGAAGCCATACTCCCTGAATGAAGTGTTGGGGTTAATATAACTCTGATCATGTCCTTAATCGGTGATGGGATATTTCAGGAGTGATATTTCCTCTGTAAGAGCAATAGGGCCAGAAAAATCACTTAGCATGCCTGAACTTACATGTCGTTTACATTTCTACATTGTATTTGTAATTCGATATTGAATCTTTGAATTCATTTTCCCATAGGAATAGTTTCCAGGCAAACTCAGAAGAGCCTGTTTCATCCCAATATATTCTAAATAGTATTTATTTTCCCAAGAAAATCGGTACTAAATCATATTTTTGTAATGTGAGTACAGCTTATTAAAACAGAGGAACCATAAAAATAAAACAGAATGGATTGAATATACAAGGTGATATCTAAGCCAAGAAGATGAAGGATAGAAAAAAAAGGAAGAGTCAAAATGGGTGAGTTATTAATTAAAAGAGATGAGGAGATTTCCAGTCTCACTCCCAAGTGGTCCACTAGGTAATGATTTCAGCC
Source organism: Orcinus orca (assembly GCF_937001465.1). Classification (NCBI taxonomy): domain Eukaryota; kingdom Metazoa; phylum Chordata; class Mammalia; order Artiodactyla; family Delphinidae; genus Orcinus; species Orcinus orca. The sequence continues at coordinate 129,365,675 of NC_064560.1, forward strand.
TAGAACATTTTAGATGCTTAGGTGTAGAGATGTGTCAGCTATGAGTAGGAAGGAATCAGATGTTGACACTAGTCATCTCTTCATATGGAACATTTGAAGATATGCCCCTTAATTCACAAAGGTTTTTACTTACATTATAAAAGAAAAACTTCTGTGCAGATACAGAGGGACCAGAAGAGAAGCATCAGAGATTAACAGAAAGTACAAAGAAGCTCGTTAACCTCCACATCTTGCCCATTTAAGCTCTTCTTGGTTTAATGTGACAAGATATTAAGTCATGTATCTTCTGTGCTGTATGTATATTAGAGAGCTATAGTGAATTACAAGAGCTATAATTTCCTTGCTTTATAGTTCTAGATGTTCCTCCCAGGGAAGAAAGGAATTTGGATGGTAATTCAGTAAAATTTTGTGGTATGACATTTGACTATATTAGAAAAAAATGAGTTTTACCATTAAATTTTTAAAATCTATTTTATAGGAGCCAGACCGAAAATGAATAAAAGTACAATTAAATATACAGTTTGTACTTGAGTCAGTTAGGCAGGACGCTACGTTAATCCCATGTAGGACACAATCAGCTCGGAAAGTTAGATTCTAGAATAGGAAATCAACTGTTAAGGGCACTGTTACATTTCAAGTACCAGTGGATGGATAAGGATCTGAACTCCTACTCTCTATCTCTATTGTCACAGCTGAAGACAGATAGGAAACACAGTTCAGGGGTAGAACTGACTAGACTCAGAGACATGCCTCCCACACAGACGTTTAGAAACACACACCCACTACTCAGCCCTAGATTTTCTTTCATGTATGCATCAGAACCAGCATATCCTCAAGTTGGCTGCATAGAGGGTCTTACGTGCTCAGTCACATGCCAAAGGCACACGGCAGGTTCTTACAGTTGGTCTTTCAATCTGAGCTCTCCCCTGAGGGCTCAGTTCTCAAGCTGGGTACAGCATACCTGGCAATCGGCCACTGAGACGAATTAAAGGTGAATCTCCTTTGTGTTAGGTGGGGCAAGAAATGTAAAGCTAGGGTTCATGTGGAGTGAGCAAACTCGTGTTAGAAAAATCTTTGGAATAGAGACTTTCATCATTTTGCAAGGCTCCAGATAGCCCTTATTCTTTTATTTTCTAGCATGGGTAGGTGAACTTATGAGACTGAAAAGAATCCTTTATGGTGGAGAGAGACAGAGGGGGGGCGGTAAGGGATAGAGAAGAAGGAAATCTTCCAGGAGCTGTTATAAGAAGGTAGGGTCCCTTTACAGGTGCTTGTGCGCTTGGCCAAAATAGGAAACAGTTGCTACAACGCAAGAGACAAGGCACACTACTTAAAGGAGAAAACATAGTGGGAATCTTAACTCTAGGTGACAGTACTGCAGTTTTTAAGGTTAAATAATGATTAAAAGTGATATTAGATTTTCTTTTCCTTAAATCTCTCAAACTGAGAAGAAAAAAAATATTCTTAGACTATACTCAAAAGAGAAATACTATTAGAGGTATGGAGACTATCTAGGGGACATACATAATTTTAAAAAAGTGTTTGCAAAGTACATATGTATTTTCTTCAGGCATAGCAGCACTGGGACAGCTTTGATGATTAAAAAAAGAAGAGAACCAATACTTAGAAAATATCCTTGGGAATATAATTTCTGGGTGGGAATACACTGGTTGACAATGTCATCTCCAGTAAAACTTTCATTTTTTTTTGTGGTACGTGGGCCTCTCACTGTTGTGGCCTCTCCCGTTGCAGAGCACAGGCTCCGGACGCGCAGGCTCAGCGGCCACGGCTCACGGGCTTAGCCGCTCCGCGGCATGTGAGATCTTCCCGGACCGGGGCACGAACCTGCGTCCCCTGCATCAGCAGGCATACTCTCAACCACTTGTGCCACCAGGGAAGCCCTAAAACTTTCAGTTTTTTAAATGTAGTTTGAATCTTTCAGATCTGGCCTTTTGCTCTAGCTCTGAAAGCTAGCCTCCTACCCAGACTCTTGAATCCTTGTTGACCTGGTCAACTACCAATGCTTTCAACAGTCACTGGGCATACAACCAAGCTTTGAGTAGCAAGGAGTTAGATGACTTTTGCTATACTTTTGTTACATAAATTATGCTCATTTAAAAGGCATATTCTGCAATATGAGTTACCATAAAATAAACACCAGTGCAGGAAGCTGCCCAATCATTAATATGGTCTGCATCTTATTTTTGCAAGTTTAAAAGGAAATCTGTGCTCGTTAGAGAAATGTGACTAGGGGAGAAACCTGAAGGTAAGTGGAAGTTTAAGGAACAGGGCAGCATGATTAATTTCTCTCAATAGGAAAATTTCAGGGCAAATAAAATGTTTGTGGACTTGATCTTTAGAAACTCTGAAAAAGCTGTTACAGTGGTCAAGAAGTTGTATTCGATGTCCCATCTGGAGGGGAAAAAAGCACTTTCCTCACCTTCTAAAGCGTAATATTACCACAGTTCTGAAGTATCTGAGAGTATCTTTGCATAAGGAAAGGACTGAGATTCCCCAGAGGCCTGTGCAGTGCACTTCAGTGCCCTTCCTCCAAGAATGTCAATATCCTCAGCAAACCTTAGCTGAATCATAGTCATTACAGCCCAGACAATAGGCATCTGAATATCTCACAGCATCTTCTTTTCAGTGTATAAAAGAGACTTTAAATTGGGACGGAGTGTGTCATGGCTAGGGGTCAAATAAGGCTTTTTCAAAAGGGAACACTGAATCCAATATCTAATACAACACAGGAGTTAGAAAAGTAGTTTTCGGTTCAACTTGCCCAAAGGTTCTTTGCTGGTTGACAGAGGAAGTGAAAATTCCTATACGGTATTTTGCAAGAATGACTCAGCCTCAAGGTGCATGAATCTGCAGAATGGCTGGGAGGGCTACCTATGGCTTGTATACCCCAGCATGCTGCTCTCCCAGCAGATCTTTATTTTCCCTATTTTGTAAATATATTCAGAAAATTTAGTCTTAACCTTTTAAGTAACCCTGAAATTCACTTAAGAGTCTAGTTTTCTTGCAGAATACGATCTCTAATTCCAGACAAGTATTTTTTTGCTTGGATATATTATATACTTGAATTTAGCTAACATTCCCTCCAAGAAACAAAGAAAGGTTCTCTCTCCTTTAAGCACTAAAGGGCACCATGTGGCACGATGCAGAGGACAAGCTGTTTATGTGTTATTTCAACATGTTTTGTCATCTCTGCTAACCTCGAGCATGTTTTCTGTCAATAGACGGTACACTTTAAGAGGTGAGAAAGTGGACTTTGAATCCAGAATGAGTTCAAATGTATTATATGACATTGACGATCACCAACACTAAGGACATTTGGAGTAGCTGATCTCTGGTTCATGAAGAATGAGTTATCTTGGTTTTAATAATTGACTTAAAAAAAATCTTTTCCCTCTGGGCTTCCCTGGTGGCGCAGTGGTTGAGAATCTGACTGCCAATGCAGGGGACACGGGTTCGAGCCCTGGTCTGGGAGGGTCCCACATGCCGCGGAGCGACTAGGCCCATGAGCCACAACTACTGAGCCTGCGCGTCTGGAGCCTGTGCTCCGTGACGAGGGAGGCCGCGACAGTGCGAGGCCCGCGCACCGCGGTGAAGAGTGGCCCCCGCTTGCCACAACCAGAGAAAGCCCCCACACAGAAACGAAGACCCAACACAGCCAAAATAAATAAATAACATTTTTTAAAAAAAGGAAAGCAAGGATTTTTTTTTTTTTAAAAAAAGAAATCCTTTCCCTCTATTCTTTATCTGTGAAGCTGCAAGAGCTTTCTACCTGACCTTAGATGATTACTTAGTTATATTCCTAGAGGGCAGATATAAGTTAATGAGCAACAAGGGAGGGGACAAGGAAGCAAGAACAAAAAACAGCATATTGCCTTCAAGACTATTAATGTCCCTTTGTGGAGAATGGCAACAGCTAATGTCTGGCAAGAGCAGTGGAGGAAGAAATTGCTGCAGGTTCAGGTGGGAGAGCGAGTCTCCTTGAGGCTGGCATGGCTGATGAGGTTTGGAGAATAATCTTTCCATTAGGAGTGGGTCCTCCTTTGAGGATGGGGGTATTATTAATGTCCGGTACTTGAAATGTTTGATTTACTTCCTGTGTACTGCATGGGAGCAAAGCATTAAAGCCCCACACATCACAGATCCGCAGAGGGTTTCTGCAAATGCACCTAATTCTCAAAGATGTTAGGAGATTTGGGAGTTTGGAGCATTTCTTTTGGTGTGTGGGCATACATCACAGTAGAGAGATGCAAGTTATTTGAATGGAGAGATAAATAGGTAGGTAGGTAAATAGGTAGGTGGGTCGACAGATATCACTTAGGAGTTTAAGTAGAAAAATGTCTTGTCTGTAATGTGCCACTCTGCAAAGTTCTTGTTTATGGGAAAATTGTTAAATTTAGATATCAAAATAGTTAAGTCGCTTCTAGTGTACCTGCAACCACAGAAAGTGTCTAGCAGATGTTATTAATAATAAAAGTGACTTTCATAGAGCTGGATTTGGAACTGTGTGCTTGCCTTAAATGTCAAGTCATTGTAATGAGGTATTAGCTTGTTTTGGCTTAAATTTGTATATTTTACTCTTACTCACTTTTAAATACCTTTTCTTAATCCCTTATTTTTGGCTCATTTGGGATGATTATCATTCCAATTTCTTGCCTCCTGAATAACAGATTCTAAATCATTCTCATTTTGGTCTTTGATTCCCTATTAAAAGTCCTGAAGCCTAACAGCTAATGATGCCATTGATACACAGCAATGTTGCATTTAATCAAGGTTTTTGTTTTGTATTTTCATTATTACACCACATCCTTCTTACCCTATCCATGATCGTTTTTGTGTTTTTCCATTTCCTCTTGCTATTTTAGAAGCTGGGAACAGACATTTATAGTCAGTGAGCCCCCCAAATGACCTTATACCTAATAAGGTGTTTTCACTTCTAATCAATATAATTTCATGGTTGATGCCTCTTTCTTGAGGCGGCTTTGGGTATGTCTGCATACAGCAGTTTTATGTTCCTCTATTTAAGCCCATAACATTTTTTCTTTTTATAAAATGTCTAGGTGTAGGAGGCAAGTCCTATCAGACACAGGCTATCTAATGCTCTTAAGAGATAGAAGAATTCTTGAGTTTACTGAACATACTTATTTTTCCAAAGAAGTAATCATTTAAAAGATGCAGATTTCTCAGTGCGAGATAGCTGCCTTTTGGTTTTGAATTAGTCAAATGGGTTTCAAATTGGTCTTACTGTACCAGTTACCAGCGTTGGACAATAGTTTAAAGAAAACCTGTGGTCAGCTGGCTAGTTGTACAAGCAAAATTTGCAACTTGTTTGGAATTTTGACTTCCTAAGGAATTATTCCAGAAAGATGATCTATGGGAAATAAAGGTGTTTAATAAATATTTTATGTGTGGAATTTGTGGCATGTGTTTAGTTCACTGAAAAAATACCCCAATCAGCTATGAGGAAGTACTGAACTATCAGTGCTAATGAGACCCAATGTGTTGGTTCAACCTGGGTTCCCTTGTTCTGTTCCCAGCTACGAAATGCACAACTGTGTACTGCAGTCACCAGGAGGACCGTGTCACAGTGTGAATAGGGAAGGAAATTCCCTTCTACTACTTGGGGGGAAAGAAAAAAAATCAATGAAGTAACATTTTCTATTTATTGTCCAATAGGCATTACATCACCTTATGAAGAAAATTAAAGAACTGACGCAGGATACTATTAAGCAGTTATAAAGTATGAGAAAGGCAAGAGATCACTTTCAGCTGCCAGAATCTCTTCTTGAAACTTGTTGGTACATTTGTAGAGGAACAAGGATTAAAAAGGGGCAAAATAATTAAACAAATATCCTATCTTAGATGTCAATTCCTAGTCAGTGTGCCTCTCTCTCCAATGACTTAATGAAAACCAATAGAAAGTGTGAGATGAGGTACTTGTAAAAATCTTTTTAAATTGAGTGGCTCCAAGAGCAAGACTTGCTGATGGCCAAGGTGATGATATTACACATCTAAGGAGTATGTGCAAACTGCTGCAAGTGCCCATGTGTATTTGATGTGCACAAACACTATACAGGGAAGAACAACAGTGACTCAGGCCTCGGGGGGGAGTACTATGCAGGGTACTATGCTTTTTTTTGCACAATAAAAATATCTATTAAAATACTCTACCTCCCTGTGCTCTGATTTCAGCTACGTCAGCCAACCTACAGATTACTAAGAGATTCTCCAGGTTCTTAAGTGCTGGGATAGGAGTGCTCTGGTTAAGAATAATTTTTAAAAGATTTGATTAAAAATGAATTGAAATTCTAGTTTTAAACTTCAATCTCTTAGAATATTGTTTTCCTTCTTCCATTGAACAATGGTGACACCTATGTGCCAGGCATTTTCCTACTTAAATAACAATCAGCAACAACGAACATGGTCATGACTGATCTTCTGGTGAGTAAGGGAGATAGTTATCTCTTTCTCTACGCTGCCCTTGCCAACATTCCATCAAGAAGTCTGTTCTCTCTGTGGCGAGATGTATCCAGAATCCGATTATATCTTCACCTCTCCCCTGATACCCATAGTCTGAGCCACTATCATCTCACATGTGGATTTCAGCTACAGTTTCCTATCAGGTCTCCTTGTTTTTGAGTCTTGCTACGCTTACACATGGCCTGTTCTCAATAGAACAGGAGCGATGCTTTCAAAATGCAAGTCAGACCATGTTATTTCTCTGCTCAAAATCCTACAATAGCTCCCATTTCACTGAGAGCAGAAACTGGAGCCCTTGTGCTGGCCCAAAGGGCCCAGGCCACCACCTCCTCAGCTCATTTCCTCATCTTTTCACCTGCTCACTCTCCTGCCACATTGGCTTCCCTGATCTTGCACAGGCCACACACACTCAGACCTCAGAACCTTTGCAATAGCCCTGCCGTGAGAACAATCATCACCCAGAAATCTGTTCTAAGTTTTTGCTCAAATGTCACATCTCCATGAGGCCTTCCATGACCATACTCACTTAAAGTTACAATCCATTCTAATTACTCCCAATTTTCCTTGTTCTGCTCTATTCTTTCTATTTTTGTTTTTGTTTTTTTTGTGGTACGCGGGCCTCTCACTGTTGTGGCCTCTCCCGTTGCGGAGCACAGGCTCCGGACGCGCAGGCTCAGTGGCCATGGCTCACGGGCCCAGCCACTCCGCGGCATGTGGGACCTTCCCGGACCAGGGCACGAACCCGCGTCCCCTGCATTGGCAGGGGGACTCTCAACCACTGTGCCACCAGGGAAGCCCTCTTCTTTCTATTTTTAAAAATCATTTTCTCACATACTATATAATGTTTTAATTTATTAGCTGTGTTATTTTCTTTCTCTCTGACTAGAATAGAAGCCCCTTAAAGGCAGAGATTTTGTTCACTGGTATATCCTACAGCAAGCTTGGCACATAGCAGGCATTTTAATAAATTTTGAGTGTTTAATGAATGAACCAAGTAAAAATTAATAATTAAAAACTGTGATAAACAGTAGGCAATATTTATGTCAACTATTAAGTGCTTCACATAAAAATTACATAAAGTTACTTTACCTTGAAAAAAAACCCTATGAGACAGATACATTATCTCTATTTTAAATATGAAGCAACTGAGACACAGAAGTTAAAAACTTCTCCAAATTATATGCTAATAACTAGTAGAGTTGGGTTCAAAGGCAGGCAGCTGGGGTCCCGAGGAGGCCACACTCTTAACTGTGAAATACTACCACCTTCTTGCTGTCACGATGCCAGCGGTGTGATGAAAAAGCATATATCTCAGGGGAGCTGGATCTGGTTTGGGAATTCAGGGGAGGCTTCCCAATCAAATGGCTTTAAATTGAGATAAGACAAGTAACACTGATCTGGTTGGAAAGAAGAAGCAGTCTTTCTAAGTCAGCTCAGCTTTTGAGAGCTGAGATGATGGGAACTTTCCAAGCTGAGGATTAGTTTGCAAATTCAGCTAATGCTACCACGTGAGTGAGCTGCTTACTTGTCACACCTCCTCCTTTCCACACTGTGGAGAGATGAAATTGTCTTGCAGAGGGGTTAGTTACTGCTCAGCTTGTGTGGAGAATTCCTCACACTGACCGCATAAGTATAATGTCACTCAGCTTTTCAAATTATAGGACGACACTTTGAGAAAGCAAAGAGGAAGGAAATCTTATACCTTCTGTTAAGTGGACTGGGCAGGTGCTGTAAATGGGGTTGATTATGACCCCTGTGACTGAGTGGATTTCACTAGTAGGACTGAGGTAATAGGAAGACTAATTGGTTCCTGGAGGTGGCTTTGACTGCCTTGGAGAAAGCCTCAACTGCAACTATTCCTAGAATTAACAGCATGAGGCAGTGGGTAGACCACTCATTTATATTTCTGTGTTTAACTACAAATGGGGGAAGTAACTGGAGCATGCACATACCAAGAGTCTCAGATGGGTATGCCATCTGGCTTCCTTTTCCCAGTACCCACCCCACTTATACTTCTCTTCATTTTCATGGAACCCTCATAAGTATTCACTTGTGGTTCTAAATGTTCTCCTACAAGCATAAGACGTGAACTACAGTAGGTTTCCAAGAACTGTATTATAGCCCACACTCCTAAAGATCCCATCTCCATATTACTTCATATGTCATGATTTATTTAATACTAATATGGCTATACAGGATAGTTGAAATTGACACACACCAATTTTTCCCTAATATCAAAAACAAGGTGAAGGTATTTATTCTTACTATTCTATCCAACATGGTACGAAATCTCCTACCCAGTGCAATATGGCAAGGAAAAATGCATGGTATAAAGATTGGAAGAGAAAAAAATACATTTATATTTGTGCACAGATGACATGGTTGTGTGATTATGCAAAAAATTATTATTTTTATGTATAAAAATCCTACGAAACCTAGAAAGATACAATGACTAATGAATAAGACAGATCCTAGAATACAAGGTCAACATACAGAAATCAACTGATTTTAACATCAACAAGTTATTGGAAGATATTAGTAAGCTGTACAGTTTAATAGCACTCCCAAACCCACAAAATACTTAGGAATTTAATGAAAGACATATTTAAGTCTATACTAAAAATTACAAAACTTTGTTAAGAGAAAATCTAAAGATGATGTAAATTAAAAAAAAAAAGCCATATTCATGAATTGAAAAGTCAATATTTTTAAGATTCCAATTTTTTCCAAATCTATAGATTCAAGGCAATTGAAATAAAAAAATAGCATAGACATTGACAATCTGATTCTAAAACTTATGTAAAAGTCAAAGATCTAGAAGATGCAATCCTCAAAAAAAGGCTTGGAGACATTACACTATTTAAAGAATTACTATTAAGTGACAGTAACAGCCACTGTGGCATTGGAATACAAACAGACAAATAGATCAATGGAAATAAATAGAACATGCAGAAATAAATACTTACTTATATGGTTGAATGATGCCAATGCAGTTTAATGGGGAAAAGAAAGTCTTTTCAACAAATTGTTTGCAACTAAAGTAAGGAAAATGGTGAACCTTGATTCCCATTTCATGTCACATATAAAAATTAAAAGCTAAAACTCTAAAAGTTCTAGCTTAAGTGATAGATTAATATTACGACCTTGGGTTAGACAAAGACTTTTAAGCCATGAGACAAAGAGCTCTAAATATTAAACTAAAAAGATAGATTTGGTTCAATTAAATTTTAAAATATCTGCTTATCAGTAGATGTCATAAAGAAAATATTAAGACAAGACAGAGGTGGGAGGAATGTGTTGACAATACCTATATGTGATAAAAGATTTATATCCAGAACATACTAAATACTCTTACAAATAAATAATAAAAAGGCAAACAACACAACTACAAACAGGCCAAGGTCTTGAACAGATATATCCCAGAACTGAGATATTTCCTAGAAATGGATATTAAATACATGAAAATGTGCCCAATATCATTAGTCATCAAATTAACACTACAACTTGATAATACTTCTAACAAAATGGCTAAAATTAAAAGATGAACAACACTAAATGTTGGCAAGGTTTTGGAGCAACCAAATTCTTATGTACTGTTGATGGGAGAGAATGTAAATTAGTATGCTTCAAAAAAAATCCAGTAATTCCTTATGAAGTTAATTATATGCCTACCATATGACTCAGTGTTTCACTCATTGATATTGTAGTACTTTCCTGTTGTCGTTGGAACAAATTATCCCAAACTTAGTAGCTAAAATCAAAACAAAATTATTATCTTACCATTCTAGAGTTCAGAAGTCCAAAGTGGGTCTCACTAGGCTAAAATCAAGGTGACGACAGGTCTCTCTTCCTTTCTGGAGGCTCAAGGAGAAAATCCACTTTTGTGCCTTTTCCAGCTTTCAGGGGTTGCCCACATTTCTCGGCTTATGGACTCCTTCTACTTTCAAGGCTGGCAACATCCAGGCTGGGCTTTCTCTCACCACATCTCTCTGGCACTGACTCTCCGGCCTCCATCTTCCACATTTAAGGACGCTAGTTGATGACAGTGGGCCCACCTGGATATCCAGTGCGTTCTCCCTGTTTTAAGGTCAGCTAATGATTAGCAACATTACTTCCATCTGCTACCAGAATTCCCCTCGACATGTAACTTAACTAATTTATTCCAGGTTCTGGGGATGTGGGTATCTGAGAGGCCATTATTCTGCCTACTACAAGTATTTATCTAAAAGAAACAAAAACATATGTTCATGATACACTTGCACAAAACTGTTTAAAACAGCTTTATTCAGAATAGTACAAAACTAGAAACAACTCTGATGCTTATCACTGGGGGAATGGATAAGCAAATTGCAGTAAGTTATTAGAGTGAAAAATTGTTCAAAAATTTTAAAAAGAACGTTTAATTGATGCATTAAACAACCCCTAAAAAATTACAGTGAGCAAAAGAAGCAAGACATAAAACTAAACACTATATATTTCCACTTTTATGATACTCAAGAATAGCAAAACCAAACTATGGTGATAAAAATAAGAATACTGGTGACTTTAGGGGGCAAGATTGACTGGAAGGGGGTTCGAAGGGGAAAACTTTATGACATTTTCTCCCATTCCACAATGGGAGAAACACTTGTATGTATAAAATGAAGTCAGAGGTCTTAATGATGATCACCTGAAGAGATGGTGAAGGTTCTCCAAAGGCTCCTATGCTGGCAAACCTGATGCCAATTTGCAATTAGTGTCCCTATGATTTAGAGCCTTTTCACTACTCAGAAGTGAAATTTCTGAGATAGGTGATAGTAATACTTTATATTTTGGTCAAGACTGAGATATATATCAGTACTTACAAGATCTGTGCATTTCACTATGTATAAATTTTACTTGATAAAACAAATTTTGAAATATATTTGGAGTAATAAAGGAAAATACACCTACATTTCTATAATTAAACAAAAACCAAAAAAAGAAACAAATAGTAGTAACAAAATTATCACTGTTGCTTGTTGCTATGAACTTACAAATTTAATTTTTTAAAGTATACTCTTCAAATTTAATGTCTATGTAAATTTCTGCAACAAATTTAAACATGGAGATCCTACCTTTTTACCTTGCTGGAGTTATTTTAGAGAGTTTTAAAAAGTGTAAATCAGATTTTTTTCAGCTTTATTGAGGTATAATTGACAAATAAAGTAATCATATGTTTAAAGTGTACATGATGACTTGATGATGCACACATTGTGAAAAGATTAACACCATCAAACCAGACAAAATATTTTTAAGTTCGAAGGGGAAAACTTTATGACATTTTCTCCCATGCCACAATGGGAGAAACACTTGTATGTATAAAATGAAGTCAGAGGTCTTAACGATGATCACCTGAAGAGATGATGAAGGTTCTCCAAAGGCTCCTATGCTGGCAAACCTGATGCCAATTTGCAATTAGTGTCCCTATGATTTAGAGCCTTTTCACTACTCAGAAGTGAAATTTCTGAGATAGGTGATAGTAATACTTTATATTTTGGTCAAGACTGAGATATATATCAGTACTTACAAGATCTGTGCATTTCACTATGTATAAATTTTACTTGATAAAACAAATTTTGAAATATATTTGGAGTAATAAAGGAAAATACACCTACATTTCTATAATTAAACAAAAACCAAAAAAAGAAACAAATAGTAGTAACAAAATTATCACTGTTGCTTGTTGCTATGAACTTACAAATTTAATTTTTTTAAAGTATACTCTTCAAATTCAAATTTAATGTCTATGTAAATTTCTGCAACAAATTTAAACACGGAGATCCTACCTTTTTACCTTGCTGGAGATATTTTAGAGAGTTTTAAAAAGTGTAAATCAGATTTTTTTCAGCTTTATTGAGGTATAATTGACAAATAAAGTAATCATATGTTTAAAGTGTACATGATGACTTGATGATGCACACATTGTGGAAAGATTAACACCATCAAACCAGACAAAATATTTTTAAGTTCGAAGGGGAAAACTTTATGACATTTTCTCCCATGCCACAATGGGAGAAACACTTGTATGTATAAAATGAAGTCAGAGGTCTTAATGATGATCACCTGAAGAGATGATGAAGGTTCTCCAAAGGCTCCTATGCTGGCAAACCTGATGCCAATTTGCAATTAGTGTCCCTATGGTTTAGAGCCTTTACTGGCTTGCTTGTTCAGATCTCTCCCTTCAGGATTCAGGCTTGGGTCCCTAGGGCTAAGACGGAAGATAATCTGAATGACAGATGTACTGTTATGAATCACCCCGTGCTCACACCCCCTCACTCCCCCCCACTCCTCAGCTTCAAGAGCTTTGAACTCAGAAAAAACCAATGTGCCTGGGAGCTCTCTACTCTTTCAATATTTTACCCCCAACAGTCTCTTCAGCAGTTTGTGCAAATAAACTTCTTAGCTAAAGAGACTCTTGGTAAAACATTGAAAGAGTATCCAGCAAGGGGGTATTCCTGGAATAAACTGTCTTAGCCAGTTTACTGAGGAGTCCATGATACTAGGGTGCTGGTTAGTCAGCACTGAAGCACCTCAAGGTAGAATCTTGGAAGAAACAGATGGTTTGGGTGAAGTGAGAATTATCAAAAAAATAAAGCTTTCACAAAATTCAAGAGCAAGTATCATGCATCTAAGAGAGTGAGTCATAACAGGTATAAAGGATATGAAAGGTCTCAGGCATTCAACAGTGAATGGGCTGCTGATGCAGGATCAAAAGTGACCTGTGTGGCTCCACAGAATGGAAACACAGAGGAAGCTGTAGTATTGAATTATCAACATAAGCAAAACTAAAATATCTAAGAAATAAGGTAGAGATCAGAGGAGGAGGAAAAATGATGGTGACATTGGCTGCCAGCAATGTACTGACATGGTGTTAATCCTGGAAAGGGAGTGTTGGTACAGAGGGATGATTTATGTATTTTTTAGGGCATTTGCTTCACCTCTTTACCAATCTCAGATATAAACATCCTTCAAAACTTAGTTTAAGTTACTTCTCTGTGAGAAGTCTTTTGTGGCTGGGACTCCTAGCTAGTTTGTTATCTTGTTCTTCTATTCACTCACACATTTACTCTCTTAATGAGGCAGACAGTGATACCCAAATTCTTCTCCTAGAAGTTTGCACAGGGATATCCAAATTCTTCTCCTAGACTATAAGAAGCAACACCTGTGAACCTGACCTAGGTTCCTGAAGGTCTGTGCAATTATGGAGCAGGGCAGGACTGACCTATGAATGCAGAATGAGAAATCATCACAAAGCAAAAGGAAAATAGTACACCATGCACACAGCCATGCAGGGCTAGTGGGGAATCACTTGCAGTGCAGATAAAATTCAGGTATAAGGTTATCAGACTATTGCAAAAAGGGTCAGAACAAGTGAGCAGGAGTGAAAACTAGGAGACAATCACTACACATTTGCCTACAGCCTCTACAAGCCTAGGATTTTGTGACTCATAAACCTTTCCACAGTTATATATACAGTCATGAACCTCCTTAAAACTTGTTGAAGTGACTTCATCAATTTTGAACCGTATCATCTGGCAAGATTCCAATGGAGAAAGGGCTGAAGGGGGAATTAGACAACCACTCTTGTGTGGATTGTCAAGTGGAGACAAGGCAGCTAATGGCTGAAGATTAAAAAAATGAAACAAGACAAAAAAACGCTGTCAACCATATCCCCAAGGCATGACAGGGACAGAATTTCCTTTTTGCTCCCATCGTTTAGAAAGTTTACTCTGTGACATGAAAAAGGGACGAGGCCCTGTTTTAGCCATTTTACTGAGGGGTACGGTGGAGAGGAAGACAGATAAAGAGACACAACAATAGAGACAGAAACTGCAAAAGGTGGGTGAGAGAGAGAAAGAGAGACAGAGTGAGGAAGCTAGCGGCTTTTTGACTTTTAAGTGGTTTGGACACAGTGACCAAACTGTACAGGGTGATGGTATAAGGTGGGAGGGAGCTGTTAGCTCACCTTTCGGCTTCCAGGTTTCTATCAGCTGCTTCCCCTTCTCCCTATTCTTTGATTTGGGACAAAGGATTTCTTACTCTTAAAATAAAATGCTGTACAGTTGCCACTTTAAGACAAGACCCGTAGTCCCTGCTCTTAACCAGATTGCCCCTTAAAAGCTTCCTAAATGGCTTCTGGTTTCTGCTCAAGGATATGAGAGCATCTCTCTCACCTGGATAACTTAAAAAAAAAGTAAACAAATAACTAAAAATCTGGATAAAGTGCAAATTCACGACTTTTTTCAAATCCATTGGAGAAAGGAGGCGCAGGGCAATCAACTAGTCTCAAAGCCAAGGAGACACAGGTACCTAAGGGAGCAAAGAGATGTGAACACCTACTTACCTGGAGTAGAGGTCCCTAGGCATCAGGAAGAAGAGTTCAGTTAGACTAGATCACAATGTGGTGAGGGGCAAATGTAGCTGGCAGGAGACTGTGAAAGAAATTGAAGTTCTTCAGCACCCTCCGACAGGCTCCTTCTTCATGAACCTCATCACGCTTTCACAGAATAATTAGGAAAGAGCCCGTAAAAAGCCTTTGTTGTGGTGAAGACCCTGTGGGGGGAGAACCACAGCTTCTGCAGGAGAGGTACAGGACTCCATCTAGACCATTTCCCCTATTTTCCCTACAAAGAAAGCCTTAATTTGTGGAATGAAGGTCAACAAAACATTTTTACCCTTAGGACCTAGGTGAAAATTCACAGACTCTGGGGAAGGCAACAGGGAGAAAAAATCTGGATCCCTCAGGAGGGACAGGAATACATGGTGGGCCCACGACTAAGTGGTAGGGTTGGGGAAAAAAGCTAAAATGGTACCAGGGACAGGTGCCTGCCTAAGAATGGGGGTTAATCAGAACAACAGAGAACACTCTCCACTACTTCCCCAACATACCATGGCTCCCCCCTCTCCCCCACCCCACTGATGAGATTCCAGTAGCAAGTAACAGCCAGATACAGCTGACAGACCCAAAACAGACCCTGTCTTAGAACAGTTCAAAGGAAAGACCTAAAAGGAAAAGCAGATATTCCGGTCAAATCAGCTCCCTCGCCCCCAAACACGATCACTATAGGAATTTGATGCTTGTGGTACTCTAAGGGTAACCAAAGCAATAAAAGACCTTCAACCCAGACCAACTCCTAAATATAATACAGTCAAATTCCCACACTAAAGCCCAATCAGAGAGGAAGGCGTGCTTATTTCTAGGCATAAAACTATTTACACCAGTCTCCAGTGTCTATATAAGATGTCTGGCTTTCAACAAACTGTGATAGAAAAAGTATACAGAAAGTAGGTAAAGATACAGAAGTTATGAAGAACATTATCTAACAATTAGAGCTAATTCACATTTGTAGAACACTCTACCAAATGGCAGCAGAATACATTTTCATTACTAGGGCATTTGGAACAGTCTCCAAGATAGACCATACTGTGACCATAAAACAAACGTCAACAAAATTTAAAATAATAGAACAAAATGCCAAGTATATACTTGGATCGTAACAGAATTAAGCTAGAAATATAAATAACAAAAAATTATCTGGAAAATCCCTAAATGTTTGGAAAACAAACAACATACTTGTAATGCCCCCATTTGTCATTGAGGAAGTCTCAATGGAAATTTAAAAATATTTGACCTCAATGAAAATATAAATACCACATTTCAAAATTTGAGAGATGCAAAGAAGCAGTGCTTAGAGGGAAACTGATAGCATTAAATTCTTCCCCTCACCTAAGCTTTAGTGATATAAAACTGACATATAATATTGTGTAAGTTTAAAGTGTACAACATGATCATTTGACATATGTATATGTTGTGAAATAATTACCACTATAAGTGGTGAGAGAGGGTACCCTTGTCTTGTTCCTGATTTTAGAGGAAAATCTTTTAATCTTTCACCATTGAGTATGATGTTAGCTGTGGGCTTATCATATATGGCCTTTATTAAGTTGAGGTATGTTCCTCCTATACCCAATTTGTTGAGTTTTGTAAAATGCTTTTTTTCTCTATCTATTGAGATGATTATATGATTTTTATCTTTCATTCTGTTAATGTGGTATATCACAATTATTGATTTGTGAAATTTGAACCACCCTTGTATCCCAGGGATAAATCCCACTTGATCAAGATCCTTTTGGTGAACTGTTGAATTAGTTTTCTAGTATTTTGTTGAGAATTTTTACATCTATAATAAACAGGGATATTGGCTTGTAGTTTTCTTTTATTGTAGGGTTCTTATCTGGCTTTGGTATCCAGGTAATGCTGGCCTCATAAAATGATTTGGGGAGTGTTCTTTCCTCTCTAAGTTTTGGAAAAAATTTGAGAAGAATTAGTGTTAATTCTCCTTTAAATGTTTGGTAGAATTCTCCAGTGAAACCATATGGTTCTTAGCTTTTCTTTTGGGGGACTTTTTTAAATTACTAATCCAATATCCTTACTTGTTATTGGTCTGTTCAGACTTATTAAATTTTTTCATGATTCAGTCTTGGTAAATTATATATTCCTAGGAATTTATTCATTTCTTCTAGGTTGTCCAACTTGTTAGTATATAGTAGTATTTTATGATCTTTAGGATTTCTGTGGTATCAGTTGTAATGTCTCTTCTTTCAGTTATAATTTTATTTATCTGAGTCCTCTCTCTCTTTTTTCTGATTACTTTACCTAAAGGTTTGTCAATTTTATCTTGTCAAGGAAATAACTCTTAGTGTTATTAATCTTTTCTATTGTTTACCTATCGTCTAGTTAATTCCTTTCTGCTCTGATCTTTATTTCTTGCCTTTCGCTAACTTTGGGCTTTGGGTATATGCTTCTTTTACTAGTCCCTTGAGAAATAAAGTTGGGTTATTTATTTGAGATCTTTCTAATTTCTTAATATATGTGATTATTGTTTATTTACTGGTTGGGTCAGCTGGTAGCATCCATGGGCAAGCCAGGCTTGTTACTGGAATCTCTAGCTGGGCAAGGCCACTGTTGATGCTCTGAAGTTGGTGGCAGGGGGTTGGCAATGGCTGGGCTCTGCAATTGAGTGGACCTGCTGGCTGGGCTTTGCATTTAAGTGGGTTGCTGGTTGTATTCTGTGGTCAGGTGGGTCTACTAGTGGGGTTGTGCAGTCACCTTTGGTTGGGCAGGATAGAAGGCTGTGTTCCCTGGCAAGGTGGTACCACTGGTTGGATTCTGTGATTGGGTGGGACTCCAGGCTATGTTCTACAATTTCCCCTGGGTGGGTGAGGCCTCAGGCTGTGCTTTCTGAGGGGATGATGCTGCTGGCTAGACTCTGTGTTGAGGTCAGATAGGACTTCACGCCGTGCTGTGATCAGGCAGTGCCACAGGCTGTGATCTTCTGTTGGGTGAGGTCACTGGCCAGGTTCCTTGGTTGTGTGAGGTGTCTAGTTGTACCCCAGAGTTGGATGAGGCTGGAGACTGCTTCAAAGTTAGGCTGGGTTGCTGTCCAGGCTCCTTGGTCAGGTGATGTCACAGGCTATACAGAGCCTCACGGCTCTGAGGTTGAGGTGGGGAGTATCACTGGCTGGATCCTGATGCAGGGTGGGGTTGTAGGCAAGGCTCCAGAGCTGGGTGGTACCATCGGCTGGACTCCAAGGCTGCTCGGGGTCACTGCTCAGATTCCCTGGTTATGTGGGGCCAGAGGCTATGTTTAATAGTTAACAGGGCTGCTGGCTTGGCTTCCTGGCCACACAGGCCTTAGGATATGCTCCATGGCTGCCAGTCCATGCTTCCTGCTGGGGCAGGACTGGAGGCTACGCTTAGTATTGGAAGGGACTACAAATTTGCTCCCCTAACCGGGTAGGGACCTAGAATGGGTCCTACAGCTGATATGGTCCATCGGCTAGGGATCTAATTCAGGCAGAACTAACAGCCCAGCCCCTGGGCCAGATGGGGCTACTGACTTGTCTCTGCAGATGAGTACAGCTGCTGATTGGGATCTCTGCTTGGGCACCAGTGCAAGCAGAAACATGGTCAGCAAAGATCTGAGCACTGATGGACTGTAAGACTTACCTCTCTTCTCAGTCTCTATCTGATCCCCAGTGGCCAAGCTCTGCAGTTTCCTCTAGTGATCCCTATGAGGTGAGACCTAAACAAGCCTCCTGGCAAGTATCCTGCAACACTGTGGAAGATGGATGTCCACCTTGGGGGCTCCCTTTTCCCACTAGAGGAGCTGTAGGCCTAGGGGAGCCCTCTTGGTGCAGTAGTGTGACGGCCTGGGTGAGGGGCTTCTCTTACCTTTGTCATGCAGTCTGTCGTGGTCTCTGTTGTCCAGGAGGTATGTCAGCCTCATCATCGGGTTCTGGGATTTTCACAATGGTGTCTCATCTATGAATAGCTGCTAGCTGATTTTTTGTGAAGGGGACTGAAGTCCGGAGTGACCTATGTCACCATCATGGTGATGTCACGTCTCTAAATTTTTATATTAGAAAAAAAGAAAGGTCTCCAATCAATAACCTAAGCTTCCATCTTAAGAAACAAGAAAATGAAGAACAAAGTAAATCCAAAGCGAGAAGAAAATAACAAATATAAGAGTAAAAATTATTTACTAAAGAAAACTCATTATCATCTTAGTAGACATAGAGAGTATTTGATAAGATTCAACATAAATTCATGATACAAACTCTCAGAAAACTAAGAATAGAAGGGACTTTTCTTAAGATGATAAAGCATACCTATAAGATATCTACAGATAACATCAGACTGAATGGTGAAAGACTGAATGAATTACCCCCAAGACTGGAAACAAGACAGGATATACTCTCTCAGCACTCCAATTTGACATTGTACTGGAAGTTCTAGCCAGTACAATAACACAATGAGAAGGAATAAAAGGCAGAAAGATTAGAAAAAATGAAATAAAACTGTCTTTATTCACAGATGAATTAATATGTAAAGAATTCCAAAGAACTTATAAAAATGTCCTCAAACAAGTAAGTGTGTTAACAAGATTGCAGGACACAAGATCGATACACAAAAATCAATATTATTTCTATATACCAGCTATGAATAATTAGAATTCAAAATTAAAAAAAATAATTTAAATAACAACCCTCAAAGTGTTAGCTATACATCCAACAATGTGTTGAATTTGTATATTGAAAATACATACATTGATGAAAGGACTTTTTTTAAAGGCCTGTAGGTCAATGAAACAGAAATGGATACACACAAATATAGTCAACTGATTTTTGTCAAAAGTGCAAATGCAATTCAATGGAGAAAGACTAGTCTGCAAAAAATTATGGGAAAAATTGGACATCCATATGTAAAAATATGAATTTCAACCTATATGAAAATTAACTTAAAGTAAATTATATACCTAAATTTAACATGTAAAATTATCAAACTCCAAGAAGAAGGTTTAGAAGAAAATCTTGCATTACAGAGAGTTTTTAGATGTGACAGTAAAGGAATGATCTTCAAAAGAAAAAGATGATAAATTCTACTTTATCCAAATTTACTACTATTCTATGAAAGACAGAGTTAAAAGAATGAAAACAGAAAGCACAACTGGGAAAAAAAAAAGCATTTGAAAATTATACATCTGACAAAGCCCTTATTTCCAGAAAGCCTAAAGAAAATCCCTTGTTTCCAGAATATATAAAGAATTCTCAAAATTCAAGAATAAGAAAATAAAAGGAAAACATTTAAAAACTGTCTAAAAGATCTGAACAAATACTTCAAAAAAGAAGATATACAAATGGCATATAAGGACATGGAAAGATGTCATTAGGGAAATGCAAATTAAAACTTCACTGGGATACAACTAAACACTTAATTAGAATGGCTAAAATAAGTTTTAAAAGTACAAGTGTTGGTGAGGGTGCAGAACAACCGGTTTCCCAATACACTGCAGGTGGGAATGCAAAACAGTTTGGTAGTTTCTTATAAACTTAAAAATACATTTGCCATATGACCCAGAAATCCCACTCCTAGATATTTACTACAAAAAAATGAAAAGTTATTTTCACATGAAAATCTTTATTTGAATGTTTAATGTCAGCTTTATTCAAAATCACCAATGAAGAGAAACAACTCAGGTATCCTTTACTCAACTGGTGAATGCATAAACAAGCTGTAGTACACCCATATATGGGACAGCAGCTAAAAAGAATAAACTGTTTTTCCACACAATAATATGGATTAATCTCAAATGCACTTTATTAAGTGAAAGTAGCCACATCTCAAAGGTTACATATTTCATGAATCCATTTATAAGGTACTTTGGAAAAGGCATATCCTTGAGTACCAAAGACAGAACAATGGATGGCAGGAGTTGGAAGGTGGAGGAAGACATTGACAAACAAAGGGTAACATATGGGAATTTTCAAGGTGATGGAATATTCTGTATGGAACCATGATAGTGCATCCATGACTCCATGCATTTGTCAAAACCCATAGAAGTATATTCCACAAATATACTATATACGTATAGCATACAGTATATACTATATATAATCTTTATAGTATACATTATATACTATATATAGTATATAATCTATATATGTATATAGTATATAATCTATATACATATATAGTATATAATCTATGTATGTATATAGTATATAATCTATGTATGTATAGATTTTATATATGTACATTTAAAAAATCAACCAGAATGAGAGGGGAAAGATGAAATGCAGCAGACTGTGACAAATGAAAGTAACCACATTACAACTGAATAAAGAGGGTGGGGAAGAAATGAACTCAGCTACGTATGTTTAGAAAAAAGTAATTTGATTAGCATATGTACGGCTATAGATAGAAATAATTTTATGCTACCTTTACATTCTATTTGGTAAATGTATTTCTCCCAGAAATATGGTTTATCAATTCTGAAACTATGCATATACTGAACTTAACAAATAAGTAAATACACGGTGATAATGAAAACCAAGCGAAAAGGGAAGGCCAGAATGAACCATGTGGTTGGTTGTAGATTGGAGTCAGAGGTATCAGCATACACTCATGATGGCCCAAGTTGGTACAACTTCAACAACAAGATAAATAATAAGGGTATTAGATTATAACCCAAAAGAATAATATAAGTACCCAGGAGTCCATACAAATATAAATAGAAAGCTGAATAAATAAATAAATGGGGAGTAGGGACACCACAGTAATAAACTGCTGGAAGCAAGATCTACCAAATGGCTGCTAAAATTAGTGAATGAAAATTTATACAGAAACAGAAAAACTATTTTCCCCCCACATATTTATTAATTATAAAGCATATCTGTCCCTGATATTTATTAATTGTGAATGGAAATATAGTAGTTTTACAGTGAAGAAACCCGGCAGACACCACCTTATCTAAGTGATCAAAATTAATATTACCAGTAATATATATTGATATCATCTACCCCCTGACAGGTGCAGAGCACCCCTGTTATCCTTCCCAATACTTCACAGACTCAAGCTAATAATGAGAAAACATCAGGTCATGAAAGACAAGAAAAGCCTGATGAAATGTCACAAATTATAGGAGACCAAGGACACATGGCAACTAAATTAAATGTGAGATCTTGGAACAGAAAAAGGACATTTATGGAAAATTGGTGAAATTTGACTAAAGTCTCTAGTTTAATTAATAGTATTGTGCCAATGTTAATTTCTTACCTTTGATAATTGTTCTATGGCTAGATAAGGGTAAGAAGATGGGTAAAGGGCATCCTTGGGTAGTCTGTTTAAGTCTAAAATTAGATGTAAATAAAACATTTTAAAAATGACAAAAAAACCTCTCTATACTTCAATTCTAGAGATGTCATTAAACATATACAACAGACAAGTATACAAGCTTTTCATGACCTTGTTTAGCATTCTGCATTTTACACTTCAAAAATCAAGGGGCTTATTTCTATAATTTCCATTTTTAAAAAATGATGAAACAAAAAAGGAAGGTTTTAAACTGTGATTTATAAGCTCTTCTCTTCAAGTAACAGATTGTGGGTGTGGAGAGTTTTTATTCCCCACAAATGAAAAGCCAAATTAGATATAATAGTCACTAGACTTTATCTGTTTAATTTCCAAAGTACTGGAGGCATCTTTCGATACTGAGCAGAATTTTGAACAGATAAATGTAACAGATAATTGGATCTTGTGTAGAACCCACTGAGGCAAATTTGCAGTTAGTATTGTTTTTATACTTCCCATCCACTTGTACCTCAGCAGTGGCATCCCTTATTTCTCTTTGATCTATCCAAATGGCTATTATGGGTATAAATTAAAAATTAAATAATATATTCTTAAAAACAACATAAAACTAAAAATTATCATGATGGCACTAACATTAAATTGGATGAGAGATCTACTAAATAACTAAGTCATCAGCCACCTCATTTTATTTGGGCTTTACTAACTACTTGAAATCCTCATCTAAAAGTATTCAGAGGCTCTCCAATTATTCCATTTTAAACAAAAATATGTATATTTCCATTGTTCAATTTTAAAAACTAGAAACTAGAGCAGATGACATTGCTGACTTTAGCATCTCCCTGAATAACATTAAATCTCTGATATCCACAGCCACTGTTTGAAAAACACAGGTCTGGTGATTAAGTGGGGAGTCAACCATTTTGAACTCTCAGCGTGTTTATACAGAACAAAATATAAAAAATAAGAGAGGCAGTTTTGTATCATTTTGGATACCTTCAGGTGCAGATTATAAGACAAGACGCCCCTAGGCAGGGTGGCTCCAGTTGTTATTCATCCACTTAATGAGGACCAAGAAAACCCAGCTTCTGTATATATTTCTGCTGCCACATTTTCCTGCAGAACTTCCAGACATAACAATGTCCAAAGAAAGGATCTATTCCTCTGTGTCACTTTTCAAAAGAGAAGAAATCTTTCCAGGAGTTTTTTGCCACCCAGTTGACATCCTTTCATGTCTTGTTGGCCAGAATTATGTCACTTTTCCATTCCTAAACCAATTACTGGCAGTAAACCAATATACTAATCTAGGATTGATTCCTGAATTGAGAATATAGTCACTTTCCTTGAAAGCTGAATACTTAGATAAAGCTAGTTTGTGTTGACAAGGAAGACTGAGTTAATGGGTATTGAGTGGGCAGTCTACCATGTCTACTAAAAATGACTTTGGGAAGCATTTAAGTTACCAAATTGCACAGAGAAGGGGAGTGCATAAATAATGAGAAAAGTTTAATTCAGTGTTATGAGAGCTATGAGAGAAATATAACTCAGTGCACCCAAACTATGAAGCTTGGGCATTTATGTCACCAGAGATGGCTTCCTGGAAAAGATAACATATGGACTGATTTGGCCTGGAGGGGTATGGGATTGGAGCAGTAAAGACAGATGAGATCCAAAAGGGCCTCCTATTCTATACCGAGTTTGTGGACCACCCTAGAATTGATCGAAAGCAGCTGAAGGACTTTAAACATATACGGGACATTATGAGATTTGCTTTTAAGAAAGATTGCACTATCCAGCAGGACCGGCATTTTATGTCTTTCCTCTGACATTTTATGTTCTTTATTATCTGATCTTCTTATTTGGCACTTAGCATTCACATTCTGCCTCGAATTAGTTTTCATGTGTGAGAGAAACGGAATCTTATCTCCTAAACTACGTTATAAATGCTAAGAAGGAAGAAATGAGTGGCTGGTTACTCATATGCCTCTCAATACGCAAAACATTGACTAGAGTCTAGAAAGTGCTCAGTTTGTTGCCATTTGTCAACTACTTCCATCACATTCCATCTACAAAGCTGCACTATCACTCCGGATGGCGATGAAGTATGTTGGGGAAGGGTAGGGGTGGACTCCATCAGATTACGGCGTGCACTGCAGTTTCCTCATCAGTAACGCAGGTGACTATCATCCTTCTCTTTCTGAGTTGTTGTTGTTTTTTTTTAAAATTTATTTATTTTTGGCTGCATTTCCTCGTTGCTGGGCCTGGGCCTTCTCTAGTTGCAGCGAGTGGGGGCCACTCTCTGTTGTGGTGCTTGGGCTTCTCACTGCGGTGGCCTCTCCTGCCGCAGAGCCCGGGCTCTAGGCGTGCAGGCCTCAGCAGCCATGGCACGCAGGCTCTAGAGTGCAGGCTCAGTAGTTTTGTCACATGGGTTTAGTTGGGCATGTAGGATCTTCCCGAACTAGGGCTCGAACGTACGTCCCCTGCATTGGCAGGCGGATCCCCAACTACTGCGCCACCAGGGAAGCCCTCTTTCTGAGTTTTAAGGATTAATATATTTCAGGTAAAATACCTGAATATTGGGGACTGAATGAATAAAATTTTATCTTGTTTATTTCTTTATTTTTCTCTCCCTCTATGGAACATAACCTCTATGACAAAAGAAAAGCCTTTGATTGTCTAGCTCATCAAAGTATCGGAGGTACACACTCAATAAAATACTGGAATAAATAAATGAATGAAAGTCTGCAAAAATAACTTTCCATACAATAGTTAGAAATAATGGCACACTGAAGAGAGCCTTGGGCAGAAATACAATGATCTTAGGCCTTCAATTTGGTAAGCTTAGATAAAATACAATTTTTTAAAAGTCATTCTATTTTCATTTATGTAGGCAGGACAGAGCCTCAGGTGTCTACATTATATCCTATCTCTGAATATTGATTCAACTAATTTCCCCTCCCTTACTCCCATGATTTCCATACATCTTCCTCCCTCACCCTTTGGCAGGGATCTTCAGGACCAGAGCCTGAGCTGCTCAGCTGTTTCCTATCTCCTGGTCTACCTATAGGTGCAGGAGGTTAGAAGAATGCCCCATAGACCAGAGTAGTGGTTCTCAATCCTGGCTGCACCTGAGAATTACCTGGTGAGCTTTTTTTTTTTTTGCGGTACGCGGGCCTCTCACCGTTGTGGTCTCTCCCGCTGCGGAGCACAGGCTCCGGATGCGCAGGCCCAGCGGCCATGGCTCACGGGCCCAGCGGCTCCGCGGCACCGTGGGATCCTCCCGGACCGGGGCACGAACTCGTGTCCCCTGCATCAGCAGGCGGACTCTCAACCACTGCATCACCAGGGAAGCCCCCTGGTGAGCTTTTTAACTAAAGATGCCAAACCCCGCTTAATACTAGAATCTCTGGGAGGTGGGGCTCTGATAATATTTTCCTGTGATTTTTATGAGCATTAAGTGTTGAGAATCACAAATATAGTACTTCCCAAAGTTCATATATGATTTTTTTTTTTTTTTTTTTTTTTTTTGTGGTATGCAGGCCTCTCACTGTTGCGGCCTCTCCCGTTGTGGAGCACAGGCTCCGGACGCACAGGCCGAGCGGCCATGGCTCACGGGCCCAGCCGCTCCGCGGCACGTGGGATCCTCCCGGACCGGGGCACGAACCCGTGTCCCCCGCATCGGCAGGCTGACTCTCAACCACTGCGCCACCAGGGAAGCCCCATATATGATTTTAAATATTCCTCAGTACATCTCTCTCAGTACCTTAATAATAGAGACACATGAGGTATAGTTTTACTTTTTATTGAAATATAATAAACATAAAGATAAATGTACAGGCCCATAAGTTTTCCAAACTAAACATACCCCTATAATAGCAACCAGATCAGAGACACATTACCAGCATCTTAGAAGGCATCCTCCTGTCCCCTTCCAAGGGTAACCGCTATCCTGACATTAATCAGCATGTATTTGTTTTGCTTGTTTATTACTTTCTATAAATGAAATCATGCAGTATGTATTCTTTTGTGTCTGGCTTAAGATGCCTTTTTAAGGGGGAAAAGGTAGAGTGTAGATCATATGGATTAGTAAATCTTAGGTAAATCTAATGAAACCCAGAAAGAAATGTTGAAAAATTGATTTGAAGATATGGTAGTGAAGAATAGTTTAAAGCAGGTGCCCTAAAATTGGATGAACTCAGGTTTATATCCTTTTACTGCTACTTGTAAGAGTTGTGACCCTGGGCAATTATTTACCTCTCTATACTTCAGTTTATCCATTTGTAAAATATTGTTAATAATAGTAGTACCGCATAGGATTGTTATGGGGTTTATATAAGACATTATGTGTAAAGTGTTTAGCACTGTGCCAGGATATAGAGTAAGCATTAGCAACTAGTAACATTTATTATTTGTGATTACTTAGAAAGGAAAAAGTAATCACTACTCACTAAGATTAAGTGGAGACCACAAAGTTAAAACAAACAAAAAAAATGGAATACGAGTCTTGGAAATCAGAGGTCAGGAAATCATAATACCATTGTAGGCAAGATACAGGAATTGGTCTTATGACGTCCTTCTCAAAACTTAGTAGCCATTAGGTTCCAAATCATGGACTATATCAGAATCACCAGGGCATTGTATTAAGAACAAAGATGCCCTGACCCTTGACCCACTATAAATCTAATAAAAATTACCCCAGGTTTTCTCCAGGAATCCACTCTTTGATCAAGTTCCCTGAATGAATCTGATTTGCTGCCAAGTTTTCACCACTGAACTGTACTGCATAGGGCTAAAGGGCAAGAGCTCCATCCTCGATGCTTTTGTAGCTACAATGATGCTTTAGTGTCCGGCATATGTGTTCAATGAATATGTATTTGTTCAACTGGGGAGAAAAATCTCTGTAACGTGCCTATCACTATTCTGTTCATCAATTTCATTAACAATTTGAAAGAGGTTGAAGGCCTGCTTAACAAGTTCACCAATGGCAGAAAAGACCGAGTGTATCAAAGACAAATGTAAGGTTTCAGAAAAGGAAAACCACTGCTTAATCAGCATTTCATATAAAACGAAACCAAGGATCTAGTCGCTAACATATTAATATGACCCAACAATATGATAAGGGTTATCAACAAAATAAGAATTATCTTCAGATACGTGAATCAATGTGGCACACCTTTCTGTTTGTCTGCTCCAGGGGTAAGTCAGCAACTGAGCTAAATCCAGTCCACTGCTTGTTTTTGCAAATAAAGTTTTCCTGGGACACAACTACATTTATTTGCTTATGTATCGGCTATGACTGCTTTTGCACTGCAACAGCGGGGTTGAGTATTTGCATCTGAGGTCATACAGCCTGCAAAGCTGAAAGTATTTACTCTCTGGCCTTTTGCAGAAAAGGTCTGTCAACACCAATTCTATTCTAAATCTCACTCTCCCCATCTTTCTTAGTAATAGGACCTACAACTGTATCTGCACATATGGCTACTTAAAGACTGCACTTCTTGGTATGCTTTGCATCAGGTGTTTCATGTGACTGTATTCTGGCCAGTGAGACATGTGTAGAAGAATTTTGTTTCAGCTTTCTGAAGTCTTTCTTAAAAGATAGCCCCTTCACCATTCATGCTGGTTGGGAATTAAACCCGATAGCTGGAGCTCAAACAGCCATCTGGTTCCACGTAGATAAATGCCTAGGTTTGGCAGCCTGGACCTGAAAGGGGCCTAAGTCCCTGAAGGTTTTGTGGAATTTCCATAATAGCCTTTCAATGCCAACTGCCAGACATTTTTTTCATTAAAAAAAAAAAAAGTATTTGTGTGTTTAGGTCACTGTTCATTTGGATGTTCTGTCACTTATATATGAACCTATCCTGATAGCTACAGATGTATAATGTCCAGATCTTAGGACTGATTCTGTTCAACACATCTGGACTCTTTCTTTCCTTGTGAAGTTACAGAACTCTCCATCACTGGGAGGTTTTCAGTCGATCCTGAGTAACCACCTGTCAGACAAGTGATGCAGAGTTCCCTGAGTTGGATAGAGGTTAAACTAGATGACCTCCAAGATTCTAAGTTGGGTATTCCTGGACCACATTTTTCTTTATTAATGGAAAGCGTTAAATGGGTTCTTAGTTCAAGCACTTAAAATGATTAAAGTAACCAGCCAGAAAGCCAAGCTGCCAAAATGGAAAGTGTAGAGAGAGTAAACTATCAGCACAATTCTAACTTTCTATTGGCAGCAAAGCAATGATTTGGATGGTACCTTAGGCTCTCATCTTTCTATTGGCAACAAAGCAATGATTTGGATGGTACATTAGGCTCTCATTGAGGAAAGCACTGACACGACATCACATGACAAAATCTCCTATCCAATAGGTTGGAGCTATCCATTTTCATAGAAATGCTGGGACAAAGGAAATATCATCACTCCATATGGGTGATTCCTTTAGCATAAAATGTATTCTGTTTTATTTTTTTTACAGACTGTAGTTAAATTGAGCCCAGCATGAATACCAAAAATCTCTAAATACCTTTATGTATCCTCTACTAGATAAACATGAAGAAACAGGAAATTCTTGGATGAGCAGAGGATCATAGTCAGGGACTATGTGACTCTGGCACAAACGTACCTTCTCTTTGTTGATGCCTCCTTATTTTTCTTTCTGCAGTATTCATCATAAATGTAGTTTCCTCAAGGATCGTGCTGTGACCCAGAAGGACAAGCCATGTTTTCTCATTATTTTCTTTCATAGTATCTCACATTTATCCTTCAGAGAAGTTGTCACAAGTGTAATTTATCAGTCAGTTGTGAGATCCCCTCCTAGTAGACTGTAAGGTTCTCAAGCACCGCGGCCAAGTTTGTCTTACTGTGCTCTCATCGTGAATGCAGGGACTGGCAATGGAGGCAGTCAATAAACACTTGTTAAATGATGATGATGCGATTAGGAGAGATAATCCTGCTCTTTATTATATGCTACCCACCCTGGGGTGCAGTTGCAGATTTCTCAACTTTAGATAACCTGAGGCAGGATTATTCTTTTTGAAAGAAGTCGTAGCACTTTAACCAAAAACAACAGCCGCATCAGTGACAAGAAACTGGAAACCCTAATTGTGGAAATTTGTCATTTTATCTGGCTAGTGAACATCTGAGAACTCCGTCATATGTTTGGGGAATTCCCAAACTAGTGATACAGCTTCCCACCCTAGAAGCTGAAAACAGCAGACACTGGCTTTCCCAGGCTCTCATCCACCTTGGGAGTAAGTAATTGATCTAGATTCTAGTCATTAGATTAACAAGCTTTTGACTTTGAATCAGGAACTCTGGCAGCTTTTGTGGCTTGAAAACACCCATATAAAAATTGGTACCATAAGTGGGTATTCCACAACAGAGGAAGGAGAGAGAAGATTTGAAGTGATGATGGTGGGAAGAATGAAGACTTGGCATGGGTTCAATAACATGGATTCCCTCTAGAAAATTTCCGTTAGTCCAGTCAAGCTACTGCTATTGATGAGTTTCCATTTGTCAACTGCACCAACTAATCAATCCGAACTCTTGGTGGGGCATCTAGATATTGGGTGTCAGGTTGATTACATGCAATGCATTTAACCATGAAAAGAACTTCAATTTTTCCATGTTAGAACAGACAGCTATTATTGGTTTGGACTTTCTTCCCCCATCTACCATGCTCCTTTCAACAACCATCCATGGAATTACTGAATGTCCTATACCACAAAGTAGTGTCTCACATAGCACTGATAATTACTTAGACTTATGTCTAAAACACAATTAAGGCAATAAAATGATTATTGTCAGAATTTCTAGTCTTACCACATTCTGCTTCACCCAGAAACAACTGGTTGCCTGTAACAGTAGGATGTCTTATTAAGGTATATTTTAGTGTCAGCTGCAAACAATTTGTGAGGCTGAGGTTATCATCTTACAAAGTGATAAATACTCTGAACCAGGAATCAATACACTTATTCCTATGGTTCAGACACACAGTTCCTAAAACCAAGGTGTGGGAATACAAGTAATTCATGTCTTAACCTGGGTATCCTTAAAAGCACAGCTTGTGGAAAAAGCTGTATATAGGTTATCTGTTTGATAAGTGAACTTGGAAGGAGGAAGGAGCAACAGAAGGAACCAAACGGAATGAATGTCACAGCCGATACAAGTTTGTATTTTCCAGTTAGCTACCAATATGGGCAAATGGTACTAAGACCTGTATCTTATGAAAAGCATCTTAGGATGTTCCTTCTGGGGAAAACATTCCCCGCCCCCTACCCCAAAGTGGACAAAGGAGGCTCATGAGCTTCTGGCCTGCACACGCATGAGTGCTGAGTAGGTTCCTGCACTGCTCGTGACACAGCATCAGAGAGGCTCTGGAGCAGAATACAAGAGGGACATGACACAGGCCCATGGTGAGGCATTCCAGGTCGCACCTCCACAAAGCTTATCAAAGCCTGTGTGGGCCTGGTCACCACTGAGGTGGCTTGAGAAAGACATGGGGCTGAGAGGATTTGAAGGGCACACAAGTGAAATGTTTCATTTCACTGAAGTGCTTGATAGAGTTACTGATTAACTTAACAACCCATGATTCTCAAAAAATGTTTGCTCCTAAGCCTATGATTCTTGGTGCTAATGACTTAGAAATCTTAATGCCAAAGAGGAAATGCTTCCACCAGGAGATGAGGAGTAAAGAAGTAAGAAATATATATATATATGAATATATGTATATATACACATATATGTGAATATATGTATATACGCACATGTATACATACATACATATACATATATATGTATATGTATGTATGTATGTATATCCATTGTGTTGGTTCTGTTTCTCTGGAGAACCATTGGAGAACCATGAGTAATAGTACACTAAATAAAAATGCCATGCGCTTGCTTTCCCAGCCCCGCTTCCAGCGATGACATGGCTACTTAACTAGATACTACCAGGAAGATTTGCCCTAAACTTTGAATGAGGAACCAAAGTTCTTTTTGGCTGACTACAATTAGGATTCTTTATTGATATGCACATGATCATAATGTTGTGAAAATAAAAAAAGTTTTCAGACTGACTGAAGTTTATATACATAAATTTAAATACATAAAGATATGTTATACACACACACACACACACACACACACACATACACATATTAAACTGCAGTCATGACCATTATTGGTGATTGTCTACAGGTCCTGTTCAGCCTCTCCCTAAGGAATATTTGCTGTTTTATTTCATATTATGGCTTAGCTGGGGCTATCTGAGGACGTAGCTAGCCAGTTCATTGTATAAGATTGGAGAATAAATTGGGTTTTAGGAACAAACAATTAAAAATGCCAGAGGAATGCTCTGTTACTCCCATGAAGCAATGACATGCTTATAAATTCAAAAGAAAGCAGGTTATTTGCTGTATGAACAATGCTAATTAAAAGAATCATATACCAACTACACCGAAAAAACTTTAAAAGAAAACCTGAGGACAAACAGTGCTCTGTCTCTCTCTTTCTCTTTTTAATAGCTTATAACACTGCTACTTTGACTTGCTTTTCCTAATTCTATGTACAACTAACAATTCTAGGTATTTAAATGCTGAATAATAATTCTCATTACAGTTATCTCTTTACGACCCTTTTGTGGAAAGTAAGAAGGTCAGGATTATCTTTGGAAGAAAAAGGAAGATGAAAGGGAACCACCCTATAACAGTCGTCAGGGTACTTTCAGAAACGTAGCAACAGAAATAAGAACCTGAATATGGCTTCCATTCTTACTTTAAGTACTGTCCTGTCACAGCCCACTGATATTTTCCAGTTTGTCCATAAATAATAATAATTTTGCCTTCTTCATTCCAGTTCTCGTACCTATGTTTACAATTCTCTTCTTACCACATTGGTTCTGTTATAAATACTCATGAGGTAGTTGCAGTGATAAAAATAGCGTTGCTTTTTGACTGGCCATGACAAGGATGGATCAGAGAACAATGGACAGGAGACGAAGGTGGGACACTGGGATGCAGTTAGTTTTGGTGTGATGTGCTGATGAACTCTAGAAGGAAGATTAATGAAATGGGTAGGAAGGGACATGACTGAGAAATATTTTACATATTTCTCTGTGAAGAATTAAGGGAATAAGAGGAAAAAAATTTCAAGCCTTCCTTGCATCAAGAAGGTCTAATTGCTAGTATGTGCAATAGGGACTGAAATTGATTATAATCTATTCATCTAAAAAGATGTGAAAAAAAAGTACATTAATTCGACTTCGTGGTATATAGTTCTAAATATGTGGTTTCAAGATAAATTAAGAAATATTTTCACTTTCTCATACATTAAATGATCTGACAATCTAGCTGTATTTGAAATATCTTATGATAATTAACATTAACAGTATTCTACAATTTCCAAAGCAATTTTACATGGATTATTTCATAAAATTTGCATAAAATAGAAATGTTTTTAGTTTGTGTAGCACTTAAATTATCTTATTTAATATTCACATACCTATATTTCCTTTAAACTCATGCTGTTCATTCACTAACAAAACCTTTGAATTTATACTTTTCTAGAGACAACATACTGTTCAAACTTTATTTGCTAACCTATCTATCTA
Source organism: Orcinus orca (assembly GCF_937001465.1). Lineage (NCBI taxonomy): Eukaryota > Metazoa > Chordata > Mammalia > Artiodactyla > Delphinidae > Orcinus > Orcinus orca. Next base: position 129,398,453 of record NC_064560.1, read on the forward strand.
GAGGATGTCTAACTCATCCTTTAAAACCTGGTTACTGCAGGAGAGGCCTTCATCTGCTGGATGTGTATGTTTGTGTATGTGTGTGGGGTAGATGGAAGTTATCAAGACAGCAGAAACTGGCCGTGTCTCCTTTGCTTGGTCCCATGGGGTCAACCAGTTGGCTTTATCTCGTATGGATCATCCCGTGCAATACCCAAGATCACTTAAGGAGCCAAACCCACACTCACAGGTGGAAAATCACAGCTGAAAGAAGAGCAGCTTTATCAGGCTACTCGGTTTAGTTGAGGGGCCCAATTTTAATAAATTATACCACAGGTATGCAGATATGTGCTGGCCAATGAACCGACAATTTTTAAAAATTTCACAAAAATATAATGCTTTTAATTGTACTTAAATTTAGTTATAGCAAAGAACCTGTAGTAAGTTTGAAAAAGATGTCTGAACATTAATGTTTCTTCAACACAATAGATATTAGTTCTTAAAAGTTGTCTTTTTCTAAAGTTACGATCATAGCCTGAGTTCATTTTCGTTTAACTGTATATATTTTTTAAATTATTCATTTATTTTATCTATTCTTAATTTTGGCTGCGTTGGGTCTTCATTGCTGCGCGTGGGCTTTCTCTAGTTGCAGTGAGCAGGGGCTACTCTTCATTGCGGTGCGTGGGCTTGTCATTGCGGTGGCTTCTCTTGTTGCAGAGCACGGGCTCTAGGTGCGTGGGCTTCAGTAGCTGTGCCACATGGGCTTAGTAGCTGTGGCTCACGGGCTTAGTTGCTCCGTGGCATGTGGGATCTTCCCAGACCAGGGCTCGAACCCATGTCCCCTTCATTGGCAGGCATATTCTTAACCACTGTGCCACCAGGGAAGTCCCTAAACTGTATATTTCTTAAATAGCTTAGGTTTCCAGGGAGTAAAACTGAGTCGGAGGTCTCATAGGAATCACAAGAGAGTGCTTATGCCTATATAAAAATCAAAAAATTTGAAACCTGTTCTTGATTTTTAAAGAACAGCTTTTAAAACTTATATTTACCTTCATGATGATTTTCCAAAAGAAATTAATTGAGAAAGATTAATCTGTAAACAAAATATCCTATAGAAGAGATAAATGATGTTCAGAGTACCAAACAAATACATCATGGAGAACTGATAAATCCAAAATAACTACTCATTAACTCAGCTATCTGTCAGTTTTTTCTAAGTTACCTAACCAGTGGGGTGGTCAGGACACTCTGAGTCAGACATTTCCCATGCTCAGATTCAGACCACATTTCACTACACTTCATATTTGAAACATGACCTTACACAGTTTTTTTTTTCCTTCTTCTTAGAATTTTTCATTCCCTACTTCTCTTCTTATTCCCTACAGAGAAGGCATATGCCTTCCTTTCTTCATCATTAATCATGATCATCTTAATCACAAAATCTGTGTAAAGGTATCAATTTTATTGTCAAGAATATTCTTCATGGGGCTTACTGACTTTTGGTTCTAACGTGTACCAGTTGAATTTGTAAATGTACCAATTTCAATTGTAAAGCATGACTCTTTAGTCTAACATCTATTCTTTTCCCATGTTCCTCAAAGAAAAAGGTCATTTTTGGTTTTGCCTTTTTAAAAAATTAACAGATTTGTTGAGGTATAATTGATGTACAAAAAACTGCACATATTTATTGTACACAATTTGATGCATTTGGACCTGCTGCATACACTCAGGAAACTTTGTTTTCTCTTAAATAATCACGATAATCTTATTCTCCTTGTCAGTGATTGGTTTAGGGATATATATGGACTCAATTCTGGCCAATGATAAATAAGAGTGAGTATGCTAAAGGCTTCCAGGATAGTTTTAAATACTGATTAAACGTGGAAAGAAGGGGGTGAGCAGAGAGGAAGAGTCCCTCTCTCTCTCTCTCCCCCTCCCACACACACTCCTGCTGGCTTTGCTCATGTCTAAATGTGATATTTGAACTTCATTGGCCATCTTGTGATCTTAGGGGGGAGATTTTCAGAAGGTGGCAAAGTAGAAAATTGAAAAGAAATTGAATTCTTGGTGACAAAATTGAACCAATGAATTAACCCTGGAGGTTCACTAAGTCAGAATGTTCTGACTTTCGAAATTACAAATTTTCTTTATTGTTTAAACCAGTTGAGTTAGGGCTTTCTGCTACTTGTAACTGCTACTGATAAGCTGACAGTTCATAATATCTTTTCATGAGATCTAGGTTTATTCCCCAATTCCTTGTCTCTTATATCTTACCTTTTTTTCAATTCCTTTTTTGTTTTGCCTCAGCTTATCTGCAAATAAGTATTTTGTCTGAAGTAACTTACACTTCCTATGGTTGTAAAAAAAAAAATTATATATATATATTTTATATATATATATATATTTTATATATATATATATATATATATATATAAAAATCTCTCTCTCTCTCTCTCTCTATATATATATATATATAGTTACTCCATGCTTGGTTGATATTTAGCTAGACATAGTATTTTATTTCAAAGTCATTTTCCTGAAAAATTTGAAGGCAATGCATCATTGACCTCTAGCTTCCAATGTTGCTGGTGAGAAGCTTCAAGCAAGTCTGGTTTTCATTCATGTGTGGGTAAGCTGTATTTTTCTCTGAAAACTTTTAGGATTTTTTTCTTCTTGATTCTTATAGTTTTGAAATTTCACAAGACAGTTTGTGTCTTCTTTTTTATTTTATTCCTTTGTACCCAGGAATTTTTTTAACCTAATAACAGATATTCAGCTCAGAGAAATCTTCTACTGTTCCTTACATAATTTTCTCACTTCCATTTGCTACTGGAACTCTGATTAGATAGATGAACCTATCTTCTACATCTTTTAACATTCTCAATTTCTCTTTTCTTTTATCTCTTTTATTTCATTATTTCTCTTTTATGTCCATATTTTCTTACACTAAGTTCCTCAACTCTTTCTTTCAAATTAATAATCACAATTTTATTATAATAATAAAAAAACACATACAGTGCTTACCTATGTGCTGGGTACCTATATTAGTTTATAGAGTACTCACAACACCCTTAAGTGGTAGATACTAATATAAATCCATTTTACAGGAAAGGAAATTGAGGTAAAGAGGGCTTAAGTAACCACGAAGTGTTGCACAGCTACTGACTTGCAAAATCTAGATCAAATCCAGATATTGTGACTCTGGACTTGGTCCTTTTAGCCATTATTCTATCCTGATTTACCATCTGTCAGCAAAAAGGTTGTGCAGAAGGTGTAGAGGTCATTGTTCAAGAGATCGAGAAGACAAGTGAATGGACATAGCTCCGGATTGTATCACAACTTCCACATTCAGGCTTCCTGAAGTCCAGGGATCAATGCACCTCACCAGAATGAGAGGACTGCTGTGTCAGAAAAGTCCAGAACTGTAGCTTCTGCCTTTATACCACTATCACAGCACTCCAAAGTTTCTGTACTAACATATTTGAAACATGTTGTTGTATCCCTGTTGCATTCTTCCAAATTCTTTTTCTTGCTATCACCAGGATAGGATACTGCTGGCAACATGTCTACTCTGCCTCTTTTGTTCTTTCCTCTTTATACCTTAACTAAGGCATTCTAGGAACCAGCCCTATGCTCTGTGATAACTTTTTCCTCTATGAATTTTGGGTTGCTTTCCTGTTTCCAGACATTCCTCAAACTGTCCTAGACATTTCAGGCAGTCTTTCTTGTTGTCAGGGCTGTTATAGATTTATTAATTCTTTGTATAATTTTATTGTCATTTTAGTGCTAGGGGGAGTGGATGTGTTCAGTCACTTATTTCCAGCCAAGTGCATGGCAGTCTGAATTCTTCCAGTTCCTGAAATACTCATCCTAATACTCACCCACTCTATGAAATAAGGAAAATCTTTCCAGGAAGCCCACTTCTGACATTATTTCTGCAATATAAGTAGGCACATTTACAAACCCTGCACAAAACCAGTGCATCTGCTAGAGTGCATACTCCCGTTGAATACATCCAGCTCTACCAGACACACTGTCTAATTTTCAGAGTGCACTTTGGGGTACAAAATTTTATCATTCTACTTTTGAGTGAAGGGAGGGCATAACTAGTACTTGCTTTAAAACATGTTGCATTTGGCAGCAGACATATAGTATTAAAATCATTTTTTAAAAAAAATTTGGCCATTTTACAAATGGTATTATTAGTATTTATTAGGTCAGGCAGCACTTGTAGAACTATGATTCATCTGTTCCTTATATAGGAAAAAAAGATTAAATTCAGTAAACCAAAAATATGAACTATCAACAAAAAAGGAAACAATATGTCATTAAAATCAACAGTTATTACCAGAAGTTTTACAACAATCTGTGCACATTCGTAATAAATTACATTTTCTCCAGCATATCAAATACTTCAATTTAGTTTTGGCATTTAATCTACTGGAAAAGCCATTTAGTTCTACTTCTTTGTATGTCCCTGAAGACATTGTCCCTGAAGACCTTGTCCTTTAAGTAACGTGCTTTTGAATCCAAATTGAAGATACAGTTAAGCATATTTAGACTGCTTTATTTGAAATGTTTCTAAAAGTTGTGGTGGGAATTAGAATCAAACTTGATGGAAGAAGGTCTTGGATACTAGGTGAGGATGGTAGCAGGTTAGAGAGATTCTTTTTTACTTGTCTCAAGGATGATGAGGAAATTTTTCACCAGCAGTCCTACTCAATGTTGACTGTACACATTGGCCAAAGGGAGCTGTCAACTGAATTAATAGCTGGAACTTCTTAAACCTGGAGCACATTACTGTTGTTGCCTGTTGCCAGAATGCAGCTACTTTGACACTCAGAACTCTTTGTTTTCCAGACCCCAAATTATAAGTGATGGTATTTGTTATATCTTTTCATTTTTTTCCTTGTGTGGACCACAGGTAATTTAGCCGACTAGAAATGAGAATGAATTGTCTGTTCCATTAGTGGTCTCCATTAGTTCAGTGCCAATGATTTAGGTTCAGGCACTGTTGTCTCTTTTGTCCTCTGATCTTGCCATTTCTAGTGCTCAAAAGAGTAAGGCTTCAGTATGAATAAAAACAGTGAGTCAAAACATAGAGCGACTGCTGTAATAATCTTAATGACAAAAAAATAATAACACTGTCACTTTACACTGGATCTGGTCACATTGCTCTTTAAAATATGGACTTCTTATGACTTTGTTTTCCCAAATGTCACTCTTTAATCTTTTTTTACTCCTCATGTTAAAATAATATAAAACCCAATATGACAATCTTCATCACAGGATACTTTTTTATTACATTTTGCTGCCTTATCAAGACCATTTTCTCTGCACCAAAAAGATGGGTAGTTTAAGACTACACAGATAGAGTTAATTTCAAGAACTATGGACCCACATTTAGATTAAAGTTTCCTTAATGCTCTGTGATGATGTGTTCTGTATGCATATTTCCTTTGCTTATTTCTTATCTACTGCTACCCTAGGCTTAGAATTACATTTTCTTTTACCTAAGCATATACGATATTTTGTGCAGATGTTCACACCTATTTATTATTTTCCTCATAAATATTAATTATTTATATCTGAACAGAAAGAACCCAGGAGGATTGAAGATAATTAATTTTTTCACTAATGCACCACCTGCTTTTATCGGTATAAAATATTTGGATAACCAAACTATTAGAAGTAAATTCCCAGTATTAAAAATAGAATTTCTGCCAGAAGACAGAAATTGGATAAAAGTACTGGAGACACTTTTATCTTAAAATATTAATACTGAGCAAAATGACTACCAAAAATACAAATGTGATCATATTAATAATGGCAATAAATATGTACATTGCATCTTGGGCAAACATAGGTGCTGGTTTTTATAGCAACATTTGATTAATCGTTATTTTTACCCTTCCCACTAGAAAAGAAAAGAATAGAGGAATTGTGGAATACATTTTTTCCTATAACGAGTCAATATAAGACATACAAATCTAAGAAAGCAAAATTATATGATTTCTGAAACCTATGCAACCTAAATAGACCTAAAAGAGTACTTAAAATCATGCATACATATTCCTTCCTCCTTCTCATTTGGGAGCCAGAGACCATTAGCAGTCATTCATATCTAGCGTGTGCTTACATGGTATAAACATGCTTGTTTGTTGGTTGGCTGGTTGAAGCCTTGTCCCAGAAGAGATTGTTTTAAAATTTTAGAAGGCACAAAAATGCAGTTAGATAGTATAGGAACAAAAGAACAAAGAAAAAAGAAACATAAAATAGAGTCAGGAGTGACGTTAAAAATTCATGACAAAAACAATCACACAGTTGATATCAGTGTGTATGTAGCAGTTTCTGACCCTTTGCAGGGGTTTTTGGAAAAAAATGTATTTTTTTCAATATTGAAGATATGATGTCAAGAAACATTGTCTGTACTTGAAAATCTTACATTTAAGTTTCAGTGTAACTAACCAAGGAAATAGAGAAAGTTGTAAAGAAATCAGGAAAGTACATATTTCTGTATGTCTCTTTTAAACAGGCTTATTCTTTGAAAACCTGAAACATATATTTTAATTCAATTGAGTAAACATTTTTAAACATATTAGTGTAACAGGTTATAATAAATATTATGAGGGAGGGATACACTTACAGTAAGAAACCACCAAGGAATAATCAAGTAAAGTTCAAGTATATACTCCAAAATGTTAAGTTTTTATCTCTGAGTGATGTGATGACAGGTAGTTATTTTTAACTTGCTTTTTTATGATTTTTGCTATTTTCTACATTTTCATTTTTCTACTGAGGTATAATTGACATAACATGTTAGTTTCATCTATATAAGTTACTGATTTGATATCTGTATATATTGCAAAATGATCACCACAGTAAGTTCAGTTAACATCTGTTACTATTTTCTCCAATGGAGATGTATTCGTTTATAACAAGAGACAAACACCACATGATTTTTTCAAAATGAATGAAAAATAATCAAAATGATCATAGTTTGGGCTTCAAGAAGATTCCAAATACAATTAGACACAAATCATATACACAAACACTAAATAATAATAGAAAGGAAACACAGGATAGCATATATAAATAATATGAAATTTGCACACATAATCATATTTCATCTTTAGGTCAACTCTGTTGGGTATTGTAAGACTTATTATTCCCACTTTATGGTTGTATGCATCCAACTGCCTACACATGTTTTCAACTTGGATGCTCAGATGAAATCTCAAAGTCGAAGTAGGTTCAGAACTGACCCCCTGATGTTTGCCTCCCTCTCCAAACGGTTTTACCCAGTCTTCCCCTTCTCAACTGATGGTGACTCCATTGTGCCATTTTGCCAGAAATCTTAGAATCATTCTTGACTCCTGTCTTTATTTTCATATCACATTCAGTCCCTAAGGAGACCTCATTGGTTCTACCTCGAAAATATATCCAGATGTTCTTCTACGTTTCCTTACTTCCATTGCTATCACTCTCACCTATGCCATTATCACTTCTTGCCATATTCATATAATATACTCCTAACAGGTCTCCCTGCTTCCACTTTGTCTGCCACAATCGCAACAGAGCAGTCAGAGTGATTCTTTTAAAATGCAAGTCAGGTTACTTGGATATGCCAGAAACCTGCAGTGGTTCCCATGTCACTCGAGTGGAAAATAAAGTCTTACAGTGGACTACAAGGCCCTTCAAGGTCTGTTCTCTGTTCTTATTATCTCTCTAAACTTTTCCCTTCCTACTCTCTTCCTTACTCATTCCACTCCAAACACAGCTAATTCTTTGCTCTTCATTGAATATCACAGACCTCAGGGCCTTTGCACCAGCTGTTTCCTTTGCTGCACTTGCATTTTCCCAGATAGACATATGGTGAACTCCTTTACCTCCTTTAACACTTTGCTTCAATATCTGTAATGAGGCCTACCCTGATAACCCAAGTTAAAATTTCAACCTGCCCCTGCCTCTCCCATCTTCTGTATTCTTTTATACTTAAAAAAAATCACACTTAAAATCTTACAACATGCTATACAACTTATTTACTTACTTTGTACATTTTAAAATGTCTGCAAGTCTGTCTCCTCCCCCCAGAATGTGAGGTATTTGTTTTGTTCATTGACACATTCCAAGCATAGGGTTGACTCTTAATAAATATTTGTTGAATTTGATTATCTAAACTGAGATTTTCAAAAGATTACACATCTTGCCCCAGTTCATAGGAGACAAAAGTTGAACAGATCTTCTTATTCTAAGTCCTTGCAATCCTTTAACTATTCTATGGGATTATGATGAGTGCCTTAAGAGAGGTATAAACAACAGAGATAATTACATTCAGTAAAGTCAAGAAGTGCTCTATGAAGCGTTTCATGACTCACCTTGCAGAATGGGTTGGATTCTGAGCTAAATAAAGGGAAAAGGACATTCCAAGAAGAAGGAAAAGAATGAGCAGAAACACAAATGGAGCTGCTCAGGAAATGTGGCTTAGGATCGATCCACAGTCTGGATTGACCAGAACATAAGGGGCAGGGAAGATTAATGGGAAATGAGGCACAAATGAGCTGCTAAGGCTTTGAATGCTAGGCCTTGAATGCTAGGGTGAAAACTTAGTATTAATTTAGTAGTCACCGGGAAGCCATTTGACATTTTAGAACACGGGGTTGACATGATTAAAGATAGACTTTAGGAAGATTAATATGTCAGTTGTGAGTAGAATGCATTAGGGTTTGGAAAGGGTAGGTGAGGAGACAATTAGAAAGCTAATATGGTTGTCCATCTGAGGAATAATGAGGGCTTCTGCAAGGATCGTGTAAGCGGGAGTGGAAAGAAGGGAAGAGATAAAGAAGACATCATGAAGGCAGTGGAAGTAGAATGAATATAAACTGGCAAGTAATTGAGGGGTCATAGACAAATAGTTTAATATGATGGTGAAGGTTCTGAGCTGAAGTGATTTTGCAAATAGAAAATCGGAAGGAGCTAGTTTAGGAGGATCTGCTGTGTTCTCTTTCTAGATGCTGCATGTAACTACTGAGAAGTTTGGATTGGCAGAAAAATTAGCCCTCTGACGTGGGAGGGTAGCAGTCCTCCAGCATTCTTCTATCCTCCCAGCCACTTCTATAGTGTCCCCTGTGAATAGCAAAATATCTCTTACAGGACAGTTTTCAAGCCCTAATGTGGCTCACTGGCTACCCAAGATGCAAATTCACTTTCTGACATACAAAGAAATGTTTCTAGGTGTTGTTTTTATTTTTTTAAATTTTTTCTAGGGGTTGTTTTTAGTTTGTGCACTTTTGTCTCAATCAATTGCAGTTGAATGTTATCAACTCCGAACTCTGTTCCAAACAGCATCTGTTTCTAAGGAATATTAACCCAACCATAGTTGCCCTCATGCCTGGTGTTGCTTTTTATTACCTGGTTCCTCAACTCGGTCAGGACAGCATACAAAAGTGCCTTAATTGCCACGATGATGGGAACTGAATTAATCCGTAGCAGATGAACGAGGATAATGAAATCATTTTCTTTTCTCTCAATGGTCTGTGCAGCATCATCTCTTCTGATACACTTCAGTGTCTGACCTTTTAAACTGACAGGATGTTCACTGCTGAGGCTTTTTAAAGACATCTATCTCTCCACAGAAAAATGGAAGCCAGACATCCAAGACCGACTTATATTTGTCTGTGAATCAAGCTGTCATTTTTGTTCTGCCAGAGTCTGTTATCACGTCTGGACAAGTAATTATTCTCTAGGTTAGGTTCTTACAACCTTGAATTTTTAGGAAAGTCCTTGAGACTGAAAGCAGTCACTTTCTTGCTGCTACAGTTCATGCATATTAGTGAGTTATGTAGTGACTCGGCAGCTCTTACTGCTATTAAGCATTTAGTCTATTAAGCACACAGTTTTTTTAACTTCGCAAAAGCTTCTAGCCTCCATCTGTTTTCCCTATTTATTAACATCCCTATTTAGTTCTCCTACTGCATTTAGGCGACTGGCAGCACATTCCTTGTAGAGCAGGTGTAAGCTGGGACAGAGAAGGACGAGATGGAGCAAGGACAATCACAAGCTTCTTTAGGTTCATGTATATTCCAGCAGGAATCATGAAGTAGGAAAGAGAGGGCTTCCTACTTAGTACTCACTTCTGCTGGAAACAAGGGCACCCATTAGATGGTGCTGAAGAAGGCATGGCCGTGGCACAGTGAGGTGGGGCTGGCAGAGGACAGAAGGTCCCAGATTCTTCTGCAGATATTGGAAACACACTTCGGTACTTGGAACATGAAATCTAATTCAAAGTGATGCAGCTCATCTAAGTTGCTAAGCATTCCAAATCAACTCAGAATTCAATAGCTTCCAATGAAAACCTTAGGTCAGATTTCAGGGGAAAAAACCATCAGTGAGTGATTTAATAATGTATAAAGAGACCGGCACCTCCTACAGAATTCTGTTTGAAATAGAGAACTGCTAGAATAAAATTCTCATTACCTACTTCTGCTTGGAGGAGAAACCATGTGCAAGCAGTTAGACAGTGGGTCAGTCACAGATATTACACAGTGTAAATTTAAATTTGGTAGTTTGATGACAGTATTTCAGCTATGTTTTGAAAGGCCTTTTTCCTTTTTCATGCTCATTTATCCAGGCAGAAATTCACTCAACCCTCTTCTACGCCCCACCCACAATCACCCTGCTTCTGGGGCTGTCATGATGAGTACGATATAGCACACTGTCCCGAGTTTAGTCTTTAAAATATCATTAATAATATAAAAGGATAGCTCAGCACACAAAATAAAGTTTGTAAGGAACAAAAGGAATGAGAGTGAGATCAGGCTCTCAGAATACATCGCAGATTTATAGGAACAAAGAGAAAGGCATGCTTTCCACCTTTGAAAAAATAATAGAACAGGTGAAGGGGCTGTATAGATACCAGTGCACATCTTTGTTTCCAAATGATATGTGACCCTGACCGTGCTTCATACTACAGGTTTAATGACAGCCATTTCCTCTCCCGTCATTTAGGCATGAATGGTCCAAAGAATCTTAGTATTATTAGGTAAAACACTATTAAAACAAAATATGCTTATTACTTTATTACTAGTTTTCCCTCTACAAATATCAGAAAGACACAACATTTGAGGAAATCACACTGTTCCTGAGAACAGTACCTTCTTATCTAAAACCTACTGCCTTCTTAAGCCTTGGAAATAGTTATCTATTTTGTGTGGGGTTATCCTCAGCAGAATACTTTTAACAAAACAAAGTAAGAATATAGGGCCCTCAATTCATTAAAAAATGGCATAAAACATCATTACTAAGTATGGATATCCTCATAAATGTGCACACTTGACAGCAACCATTGAGTGATATCAGTGGGACATAGGTTCATGCTTATCACCACTTCCTGGTCCCCAAGGAGGCATCTCTTGTGTGGCGTTTGGAGTATGGTGGACCCATGTCCCTCAGCTCTGCTCTTATTCATACGTCTTTCACTTAGGACTAGAGCAAGAACAACTGCCCCTTCAGTGGTTTTATATTTAGTCCTTGAATTTATACAGCCGTGATTATCAACGCTTTGTCATTTGTTGGCAAATCATCTGTAGAGTTTATAATGTTGAGGAACCTGTAATAGTTCTCATGGGTAGTTATTGTCTACCAACATGTCCAGCTGAAGAAACAGGAAATTCTAAGAACAAATCTGTTTACGTACCATGTGATCTAAATAATTGGATGGCTGTACCAATATGAGAAAAGAGACAATTTCCAATTGTCGTTTAGGCTTGAATTGTAGGACATCAAATAATAAAATGTTTCATTTTAATTTTCCTATTTTGTACTCTTCTTATTTTGGTTGGAGTTTTTCTAAATATTGGACTCTCAAGGCCTTAATTATCAGAAAGAATATTCAATTTCTTTAGGAAATTATCTCCCTCTAGCTTTTAAGAATCTGAGGTTTACCAAACAGAAACAGTAAATAGGAAACAGTGTGTCTTTTTGAAGCTATTGGAAAAGCTAGAACACTGTCTTTCAACTTGCAGTGTACATTACCAAATGGGGACTATTTTCTACAAAACATTAAAGGCTCTTTTCCATGTGTTACTTAGCTTAGTGCTTGGGAAAAAATCCTTGCATTTAGAAAAAAATGCATTAACTGAACTCCACAGTGTGTCTCATCCAATCCTCAGGAAAATGCTCTACCCTTGCAGTAAGGGCTGGGGAGTGCAGCAGTTATATATAAGGTGGATTAAACAAATGAACATGCACCTTGAGATACCATATACTGGTTGGCATTGCAGCAATAAGGAAACTGTGAAATAAGCTTCAGGACAGATTTCTCTAATAGGCAACTTCAAAAATATTTTTGCAGTTGAAAGCTGTTTTCAGAAAACTGGAGGCACAGACTAAATGTTATTCCAAGGTTGTTATGCTTGAGTTCCGCTCTCAGTTCCGGTGCTGCTTTCTTTTTAAATTCCTTCCCTGAAATATGAAAATGCCCAGCATGCCGCTGTCTTAGGACACAGGCAAACCTGACACATCCACTCTGTTCCTTGAAGTATGAACTGGATATCCCATGCTTGTAGTGGGATTCAAGCCCAGTGTCCTCTACAGACATTTCCCTTGCGCTGTCTGGATTCAAAGTTCTTTTAATATACATCACTGAGTTTTACCTAAAGCTGTCTCCGCTAGTGGCATTACCTAAGCCTATTGTGTAACCATTACCCTTGGCCTGTGCAAGGACATGTCTGTCTTTGCTCTTGATCATATACCATCTGCCACAGAAGGAGCATTTCCAGGCCAGTGATTATGCGTTGCAAGAACCACATTTTGACCATTCCCACTATGTAGCAGGCAGAGAACTACTGTTATAGCACGGAGATTACCGTTTACAAATCTGTTCTATCCATTACAATTGTTCCCTTAGCAGGTGGTGGCTATACAGAGAGGCTGACATTTGGAATTCCCTACCTGCTAAGGCAGAGGCAGACTCACAGGGGTCAGAGATGTTTCTGCCTTTGAGCCATGGTGACTGATCCTACCGGGATGGACATCCCAGTTGTGCAAGCAACTAGTACAGAAATGCCATTTCTGTCTTTTACAACCCTGCCCACTGTGCTGAAGTTAGCGCTCCTGAAAGGAGCTAACAGCATTTTCTGGACAGCGCTGCCCTAAATGCAGAAATCCTTCAGAATGCCACCCGTGTGACTTAAAACCTAGCTTCAAATAAATAGCTCCACTCCAATCAAGTCAGAGGAAGTTAGTCAACATCTCTCTCTCCAAGACACTGGGGATTTTCTCGTAAGTCATAATTCAATCCTTCATTAGAAGGAAGAAAAAATGTAAATTAAAAATATCTCAGCCAAGCCATTCCCAGAAGCAATAACCGAAATCTCTGCTGGCTAAACAAGAGGCCGCCAGACTGCTATCAGAACCTCTCAGTTTGCTATCAGTTAGGCCACAATTAATTTAAAAATTTTACTTCCAAAGTAAAGTGAGGGAATACAATAATCCCAATTTACTTTTTTAATAAAAAGCTTAAGTGGAAAGGGTCCATTGGGAAGGCTCAGCCCGGGCCAAGGTAATTCTCATCATGAGGAGAGGCTCCTATTTAAAATGCAGAGTCACAGGACAGCCTGCGTTCTCTTCCCATAATGCTTCCTCTGAGCTTAAGTAAATTCTTTTATCTTTTTTTCCCTTTTGGTTTTTAAAAAAGTAAAGTTGGACTTGCAAACACTAGCAATGACTGCCTTAAAAAAGCAATTCTAAGGAGTCAGGAGGCTCTGCTGAAAGAATGCTCTTCAAAAGCTGTAGGGAACAGAGGGATTAAGGAGCAGATCAGAAAACAAAATGTATCCAACATATAATGCATCCAGAAAGGAGCTGGAATCTCCTTCCAGAAGCAGTAGGATATATCAGACGCAGAGGGGACAGCACTGGGGAATTAGAGAAATGGGGGCAGGCATCTGAAGCAGATGGTCATAGGAGGTTTGTTCAAAGAGGTGGTCTGGACTAGGGAGAATCAACCTTGGGTCACGGAGGGCATCTGAAAAGGTACTGATTTAGTGTGGGATTCTACTATCTGGACTAACCAATGAGAGCAAACAGGGCCTTTCTCTGCAGCACCAGAACTAGTAGCCGGCAAATTATTCTGGGTCATTCTTAGGCCTGGTGAAACAAGGGATGGGCAGAATGAAACTAATGCAAGCTAATAAAAGGTGGAGGTACTGTCACAAGAACAATTCGCCAATAACATTCTAATGCCCAAATCAAATGAATAGAATTTTATTTGAACATTCTATGTCTGATGACAATAACATCTTTTGTTTCTATGACAACACAGATTTGTTTCTCTTCCCATCCCTCTGCCTCTTCTCAGTCGCCTTCTCTCTATCTTTATGTATGGGCCATGTCTCAGTGTTCCCAGGGGATCCATCTGTGGTGCTCTTTCCATCACACTTGCTCCACTCCTTTATATGTATACAAGCAATAAATAAATACTTCCAAATCACATTTCTCCCCCCTCCTTCTGAAAACTACAGTTACATAACCAAGTGTCTGCCAGAAAGCTTCACCTGTATTTCCTAAAGGCACTCGAAATTAAACACCATCATATCTAAAATTAAACTCATACTCTTCAGCCTTTCCGCCATTCCTCCTGGGCAAATTGCCTTTCTCCTTATTTTTCTTCGCATTTTTCACATTAACATCTGCTAAGGAGTGAACTGTGTCCTCCTAAAAATTCATACGTTGAAGCTCTAACCTCAAAGTGATGGTATTTGGAGGTGGAGCCTCTGGGAGATAATTAGGGTTAGATGAGCTCATGAGGGTGTGGCCCTCATGATGGGTTTAATGCCTTTAAAAGAAGAGACTCCAGGGAGCTTGCTCTCTCTCTCTTTCATGTACACAAAAGGGGTCATGTGAGCACATAGCACCCACCTACAAGCCAAGAGAAGAGACCTCAGAAAGAATCCTACCTCACTGGCCCCTTGATCTTGGACTTCCCAGCCTCCAGAACTGTGAGAAATAAATTTATGTTGTTTAAGTCACCCAGTGTATGGTATTTTGTTATGGCAGCCCAAGGAGACTAATATGCCATTTATCCAATCACCCAAGACAGAGACCAAATATTAATTCCAGGCCCTTTCTTCTCACCTACCTTCCATATTTAATCGAGTTTTGACATTCTCTTTCACTGTTATTTCTCTCTGGCTTTCAAATATGTCCTCCTTTCTCTAATTCCACTGCCTCTCCTCTAATTCAGGCCATACCATATCTTATCTTGACTACTGAAATAGCCTCCTGATTCATGATCTCTGTGCTTTTAGCCTGCCCACCTCCTTAACGCTCCCATCCCCACAACTATCGCGTCTCCATAGTGGTACCATAGGGATCCTTCCAAAATACAAATTTGACCATGTTATGCACCTGTTTATAACTCTAATGTCTTACCGACAGCTTTAGGGTAAAATCTGAGTAATTCAGTATTTTCTACAAGACTTCATTGTCTGATTGAAAACAAGAAGAACCCTATGGGCTACCCCCACCTCCTGGGTACAAGGGCCTTTCCATGTCCCCCATTTCTTGTTTGTAGGAAAAAGGCTTCAGCCTCCTAGACCTCTGAGTTGCAAAGGGTAGATTCAATCAGTTACTGATTAGGGAGGTAAGGGAATGCAGAAACAAAGGAAAGGCAGTCAAAAAACAATAGTTCAGCGATACAGCAGAGCCCTAGTCCCTCCTCAAGGAATATACATAACTATGTATCTTTGAGTTCTTCTACAGGGACTAAGGCCCCCTGCCCAGGTGTAGGATGATAACTTCAGGCTAAACACAAGTGTCCTGGAGCATCACCCTATTGCCTCACCACCAACCAATCAGAAGAAAGTCACACACCCTGCAGCCCTCACCCCAAATTCTGCCTTTAAAAACTCTTCCCTGAAAACCACTGGGGAGTTCGAGTCTTTTGAGCATGAGTCACCTGTTCTCATTGCTAGGCCCTGCAATAAACCTTTCTCTGCTCCTAACTCCTATGTTTCAGTTTGTTTGGCCTTACTGTGGGTCAGACACAGAAACGTACGTTCAACAACGTGATCACCAACTTATTTTCCAAGTTTATCCCCTGACACAACATCTTATGATACCAGATTACTTGTGCTTCCCCAAATACATCACATTCTTTAATATTTTGCTGACTACTTATGTTGCTCCCTTCACTTGAAATGCTGTCCTCCCCAAAATTATCTTGACAAATTTCTATTTATCCTTCAAAATGCAGCTCAAATGTCAACTTCTCTTTAAAGCATTTTTCTAATCCCTACTTTTTCTCACTATGCTTTTCTATCTTTATAAAACTTTTATTTCCAATAAGTAATTTCCTATAGTGTAATTCTTTTAAATAAATTTTAATAGATGCTTCCCACAAGTTTTTTTAAAATTTATTTATTTATTTTTGGCTGCGTTGGGTCCCCATTGCTGCGCCCAGGCTTTCTCTAGTTGCGGCGAGCAGGGGCTACTCTTCGTTGCGGTGCACGGGCTTCTCATTGCGGTGGCTTCTCTTGCTGCAGAGCATGGGCTCTAGGTGCACAGGCTTCAGTAGTTGTGGCACGTAGGCTCAGTAGTTGTGGCTTGTGGGCTCTAGAGCTCAGGCTCAGCAGTTGTAGTGCACAGGCTTAGCTGCTCTGAGGCATGTGGGATCTTCCCGGACCAGGGCTCAAACCCGTGTCCCCGGCATTGGCAGGCAGATTCTTAACCACTGCACCACCAGGGAAGCCCTTCCCACAAGTTTTGATTTATAATTATTTTATTGTTGTTAAGTTTAAAACATGTAATATTATGGTTTGCTCTTTAATTCATTTTCTTTTAGAAGATCACTATTAATTTCTAAACATAAAAATGCTACCACATTTTAGTTGTTGATTCCTAATTTAATTGCATTGTGATAAATATGTTCTGTATATTATTGACTCTTTGAAATATGCTAAGACTTCTTTTTCTGAGCTATTACTTGGTCAAATTTGTAAATATTTTATGTGAACTTCAAAACATTTGTATGTTCTGTTAGCTCAAGAATCTATAAATATTTATTAAAGTTCATTGATGCTGTTTTACATGATTGATCTATAAGTTTCTGATAGAAATGTGTTAAAATCTCCTTTTAGTTTCCATGGAGTTGGCTTTGTATATTTTGAGGCTGTGTTATTAGGTGTATACAAACTCGTGATATTGATATCCTGGGAACTGTTTCTTTTATTATGTAATGTTTCTTTTTTTTTCTATTAATGCCTTTATATCTTGGTATATTTTGCAGTAGAATTTTGGGATTTTCTTTTTCTGATATATTTGTTTTTTTCAAACTCAGTGTGTGTGGTTTTTTTTGTTTGTTTTTTTGTGGTACGCGGGCCTCTCACTGTTGTGGCTTCTCCCGTTGTGGAGCACAGGCTCTGGAGGCACAGGCTCAGCGGCCATGGCTCACGGGCCCAGCCGCTCCGCGGCATGTGGGATCTTCCCAGACAGGGACACGAACCCATGTCCCCTGCATCAGCAGGCGGACTCTCAACCACTGCGCCACCAGGGAAGCCCTCAGTGTGTGTTTTGTCTATTTTTTTCTAATTAGTATTTTATGATATATATTAACTCTTAATTTTCAAATTTGGTGTATGAAAAATTATTGGAAGCAGATACCTGGTAATATTTTATACCTTTGAATAGGTAAATTTTCTCCATTTCTTTTTATTACACTGTGATTGACTGTTATATATTCAACAGTTTCAGAAACTAGATTATACCACTGCACAAAAACTGATGGTGCACATCTCTCTGCTTTCAGTGAAATCACAGCAATCACTTGAAATAGGCCACTGTAGCACAGTAGGATTATTTAACCCCAGAAATTTGCAAATTCTACAAATCAGGGCCTTTTTTCCTTCCAAAGAAAACAGTTGTTAAACACTTTTTAGCAGACCATTGGACATATTTGTTATGACCATCATTATATTTTGTGGGTTTTTTATATACCATTCTTTTTCTGCTTCTTTTTACTTCTGCCTTCTGTTCTATTGAGAAAAGTTTTCAATATTTCCTTTGAAGGCATTTTGTTTTGTCTGTCTAGATTGGAGGTTCTTTTTTTTTGAAATTCATTTTTAAGGGAAGTTTTTAATCGTGTGTGTGTCTTTGCTATTGTTTTGTTATTTGGTTTTAGATTTCTTGCCTGCCCTCTTTCATATCTGTCCATATCCAGAAATCCTGTGCTTGCCTCCAACCTGACCTGGCATGCCTGTAGTCATAACCAGATCTTGAAACAGTTTTTCAGAGTTCCTTACCTGAAATGATGTTTATGTTATCACAGGTGAGATTACTTGCTTATTATTCCATTTGATGGAGGAAATATTTTTTAATAATTTTTTTTCTGACCAGAAACTAATATGTGTTCATTGCCAAAATACAGAAACATATTAAGAACAAACAAAAACCCAAATCCCACCCTACAGATATAGCTACTTCTAACTATATTTTTATAAATTTATGCAGTTTATATAATTTTGTATTTGGTGTTTCAATTTATGTCACTCTGTAAGTATTACTCAACACATTTAATCTTTTTTGAAAAATAATTTTAAGGTATGTATAACATTATCAGGTGGAAACACCATAATTTAAAAAGCCATCTTCCTATTGTTGAATATTTGGGACACTTGGCTTTTTGTTTGGCTACTAAAATGTGTTGTCAATTACAGTACATACTTGTATATTATATATCCTTAGAAATTATTTTTTCAAGTGAAATAACTATTTCAAAAAATGTGAACTTTTTAGAAACTTCATTTTCATATTGTCAAATTTCCCCATTGAAATATTATAGTAATACATACTCCCGTCAATACTGTAGGCATATGCCAGGGCTAATATATTTTATAATTTGTCTCCAATACTATTGAATTCAATATTGTTCATCCTGTTCTATTTTTTCTTATTATGTGGCTTAGTAGAGGCAATGAAAAGAAATTGAGTTGCTCAGGAAACATATTGAAATACTGAAATGGTTAGGTAGATATTCTTTGGATTTTATCTTAAGGAAAATTAATTCCTCCTACTCTGTTATTCTCTGTATTCTCCCATAAGATGTAAAGAAGCATATTAGATGACATTAGAGAAAAGGTGAATGCATACCATTTCCTAAGAGCCGGGAACACTGGATACCACAACGTATCACAACTTATTTATAGCTTTTTTTCCCCCCAGGGACTATACACACTACTGTCTACCAAAACCAAGCATTTCCTAGACCTATGGACATATCAATATACCATGTCAAATACTGTAATGGATATTTTTATCTCTACAATAATGAGAAGAGTTAATGATATACATAACTGTATTATCTGATTTTGATCAAGGGTGCTAACAAACATATGAGACATTCTTTCTTTCTCTTACAGATACTCTACTTTTTTTTCTACAAACAAGGTGAAATCTTGAATAATTTGTCCAGTGTCATTTCCCATACTATTACAGTAAACTTAGTGTCCCATTTTCTGTTCTCAGTGTAAATAGTAATCTTGCTTCATTTCATTGTCCTTTAAACCATTTTAAGATTATCTGTGTATAGTTACTAGATTAATCATTTGTACTAACCTGATTCAATGACACAATTGATTTAGCTCAGTTGTATTTCATAGAGTGGACACATTTTATCAGTTGTTTTAGAACAGTGAAAAGACATTAAATCTCCCTTAGCTCTTTACTTTCAAGATTAAAAGATGCAGGTCACCCTATGTTTCTTTAAAATCTGATTAACATACTCTTTACATCTTCTCCTGTTTCTCTTTTGAGTTATTTAAAAACTGTCACTAAAAATGTTTAGCTATGAAAAATAACTTGGCCACTACATTATAAGGAGTATCTGCCCAGCTCTGAATATAATGTAATCACCACTTTCTGCAATAAGCTAGAATAAGCTAGTTAAAAAATAAATTAATCAAATTTGCATTTTTTGGAAACATGGACTGTTCATAAAAGAAAAATGTCATACTATAGACTTCAGTAATCAATTTCCTACTATATTAAAGATAAAAAATAAGATTAAGAAAATATGGTACAATGATCCACTATTAAGGATTCAATAAAGATATTAATGCATACATACAGACTTTTACAATACATTTAATATTTACAGAACTCATAACATGAAAGTTGTTCGCTAAGTCAGGGGCCTGTCTACTTTCCTTGGTAAGCAAAAATTGAAGAGATTATTTTTTCCTCTCCTTTCATGAAATTCCTCCTCACTACAACAAAATAGACAAACAAAAACACAAATTGTTTCTTGATTATTTGTTTGGTTGGAAGAAGAGAAGGGCTCTGGGTGCTCAAGTATATCCTAAGTAAAGGACACTGCTATGGGATGAAAAGAGCACCTTCTTTATGAAAATGGTTGAAAAGGAAGATTATATAATTACTGAGAATAAGGATTCACCTCCCCAGAAAGACTTCTGTTTTGATTTTGGTTTTGGTTTTTAAGAAAAGACATTTATTAGCTTTGTAAGACGTATCTCATGGTCTTATATGACACCTGTCATTGTTATGTTTCTATTAACACATGATTTCCAAAGATAATTGATTGCTTCCATAGCTGGTCAACTTCATACTTGAATCTGTTTTAAGATTTAGAGTAAAATATGTTCATTCATTTTCAAATTACAAAAGAGGTAAGGAAATAATATTCCATCCCTTTTTAAAAAAACAATCTACCCCCTATGTACTAGTTTAGCACAAATATTAAAATTTTAAATAACATTTAGGACAAGATTATCATCTTGTTGTAAGCAAAGCAGGAAAATGAACTTGCATTTAAGGGTTTAGCTTCTTCATGGGTTCTCAGAACCTCAGCAGGAACTGGTCTCTCCTCTAATTTGGTCAAGGAAAAACATGGCTACTCCAAATGCTACTCTCTTATTCTCACCTTTTATATAAGAGTCAGGAAAGCATATGGCCAAATCATTACAACGTACCAAAATCTTTACAGCCTCTACCCAGCTTGGGACCTATACTGTGTATGAAGGTTTTGAGATTGAGGGATAACAGTAGAAGAGAAAAATAAAGGGTGGGATACAGGATGGATTGAAGTCATTGTTTTTCACAAGAATAAAAATTAGGATGAACATACAGACCAAAGACCAGGCACTGTCAATTTTAGGTGGCCTCCATGAACGCTCTCAAAATCCACATTTCCAAACATGAGTGGAGAAGGTGGAAAATTCCACATTAGCCCTCTTTACATGCCTGGAAAGCAAATATTATTTCTTCATGTCCTACTTTCAGACTTCATTGCTGGTTCTTCTTTTTAATTCCATATTATAGCAGGAAAAAACAAATGAATAAACAAACTACTCCACTCAAACAGGTCAAAAGGTCCTTATGTAGACAATGTAAATGCCATATTCTCTACCATTCTCAACTCTTTGTTAACTGAGACCTGTCAGAGATGGCCTCAAATACAGTCTGAGTTGATGGGCCTAATTATTTAAAAGGAAGAGTTCAATTTTTCCAGTGTTCACATGTTTACTTGCAGCAAGACTTTTTATATTATCATGAAATCCCTACTCAATTTACGTTGCTTCTCTCAGCCTTTACATTTCCTTAACGGTACTCTTTTAATGTTCAAAATCACAGAGAGCAGGATTAGTCTGCTATAGCTCTGATTCACCAAGGGGCATGAAATGGGTCTTCTGATTAATGTTTTGTTTGGGTGTATATCACTTACCCGAAGCAAAAAGGCTTGTTGCAGAATTGAAATGTCTTTGATGTAGACCGTTTACTGTCATGTTCATACTCTCCTGGGAGAAGTGGGTCTGCAGCTGATGCTTGCCTTGTGCACTAGGGAGTGACCTGTTAATTAGGCATCAGGATCAGTCTTATTGCTAACTTTTTGTTAGACCATAGGTCGGTAGGACAGTTGACAGTGACATGAATTAGTATGAATCTGTTGCCTGCCACCCAAAAACAAGTACCTCTATTTTGGTAAGGAAAAAAAAAAAAGTAGAAATTTTAAAGATACAGAGCACCAGGAAACAAAGAACAGAAACCCTCAAAATTAAATTTAGGTGAGAAGCTATTCCTGAAGGAGATAAAGATCAATTGAAACGATATCGGGAAACTAGCTGACAAAGAAGATGAATGTTTACTGAGAATCCCTGGAATTCAATGACAATGTACCATAATCAGCAAAAAACTGAAAACACACTAGTTCATGTAGCTCTGCTTGAATGGGATGGAATATGGGAAGGTTTGCAGTAGGAACTCTAAGTGCCAATATGACTTTCATTCAGACACTTGATCTGAATGAAATATTACTTAAGTTCTTATTTATTTCAAAAAAATGTTTCAAATGCCTCCGTGTTTTAAAGAAAGATATTATGAGTTGTGTGGATTTGGTTCTGACTTGGTCTGCTTCATTTGTATATGGGATTAGAAATAGTTCATGGTTAAAACACTGAATAGTATTTGGATTTTATTTTAATTTGGTTTCAACAAGTCTTTCATGTTGATCCGATTTAGAGTTCAAGTTTTTTCCAGGTGAAGTATTGCTCCAATATACTGTTTCCAAGTTGGCGCATAGCAGATCCCACAGGGATAATGGGAGGACCTAACACACTACTCTGAATGTGAACAATTGAATCTTTTAATTATATTCCATTAGGTCAAGTACATAAAGTTTGATCAGCAATGTTTTACTATCAGTCAGGTATAGTAATGCTGAAAATGGATTGGGAATGCCATATTCAAAGATAAGTTGCTCTACCTCGTACCCATTGAGGGTGGCTACTATTAAAAAAAAAAAAGCAGAAATGACAAGTGTTGGTGAGGATATAAAGAAGTTGGAATTCTTGTGCACTGATGATGCGACTATGGAATGCTGCAGCCACTATGGAAAACAGTATGGTGGCTCCTCAAAACATTAAAAATAGAACTACCATATGATTTGGCAATTCCACTTCTGGGTGTATACCCGAAAGAATTGAAAGCAGAGACTTGAAGAGATATTTGTACATCCATGCTTATAGCAGCACTATTCACAATAGCCAAAAGGTAGAAGCCACCCAAGTGTCCATTCACAGATCAATGGGGAAAGAAAATGTGGTAAATACATACAATGGAATATTATTCAGCCTTAAAAAGGAAGAAAATTCTGACACTTGCTACAACACAGATGAACCCTGAAAACATTATACTAAATGAAAGAAGCCAGTCACAGAAAGAGTAATACTGTATGATATTACTTATATGAAGGACCCAGAGTAATCAAATCCACAGAGATAGAAAGTAGAATGGTGGTTGCTAGGGGCTGGGGGAGGAGGAATGGAGAGCTATTGTTTAAAATGTACAGAGTTTCAGTTCTGCAAGATGAAAAAGTTCTGTGGATGGAAGGTGCACAATAACATGAATATACCTGATGCCACTGAACAGCACAGGTTAAGAAAAGGCTAAGATAGCAAATTTTATGTTGTGTGCATTTTACCACAATTGAAATTGAAAAGAATAAATTGCTATTCTGGTGAAATTATAGAAGAAATTTTAGTACCATATTTTATTTGTATTTATCATTATCTTAAAATACTTTCTAAGATAGCATGAAAAAAGAATTTTCTAGGAAAATATTAAAGCTTTGTGTATTTGACTCAATCAACTGGCTACTTCATTTTTAAAAAAGTAATTCACTTTTAACATCATAAATGCTGATGTCACGTAAAAAATATCTGATTAATTGGCTCTAATGAGATATTTTAAATATTTAATCAGATACGTATTTGTCAAAATATTAAAAAATTACATCTTTTTATTGTTGCTGTAGGTTCTCAATTCTTGCTGTAAAGAAGGGAGTAAAAAAAAATTTTTAACAAGGCATCTCAAAGCAGAACTTTGTTGAAAATCTATTTAAATTTTAAATGATTTATTGAGATGTAATTTGCATACTATAAATATTCAAGAATTTTAAGTGTACAACTTAATGAATTTTAGTAAATGTAAACAGTTCTGCAGCCAACCCCACAATCCAGTTTTTTTTCTTTTACATTCTTTTTTTTAGTATTCTTTTCCATTATGGTTTATCACAAGATATTTAATATAATTCCTTGGGCTATACATTAGGACCTTGTTGTTTATCCATTCTAAATGTAATAGCTTGTACCTATCAACCCCAAACACCCAGTCCACCCCTCCCGCTCCCCCCTCCCATTGGCAACCACAAGTCTGTTCTCTATGTCTGTGAGTCTGTTTCTATTTCGTAGACAGGTTTATTTGTGTCATATTTTAGATTCCACATGTAAGTGATATCATATAGTAACTGTCTTTCTCTTTCTGACTTACTTCACTCAGTGTGATAATCTCTAGTTGCATCCATTTTGCTGTAAATGGCATTATTTCATTCTATTTTATGGCTGAGTAGTATTCCATTGTATAAATGTACTGTATAATACATATGTACCACATCTTCTTTATCCATTCATCTGTGAGGGACATTTAGATTGTTTCCATGTTTTGGCTATTGTGAACAGTGCTGCTATGAACATAGGGGTGTGTGTATCTTTTTGAATTATAGTTTTGTCCAGGTATATTCCCAGGAGTGGGATTGCCGGATCATATGGTCATTCTATTTTTAGTTTTCTGAGGAACCTCCATACTGTTTTCCATAGTGGCTGTACCAAGTTACATTCCCACCAACAGTGTAGGAGGGTTCCCTTTTCTCCACACCCTCTCCAGCATTTGCTACTCGTAGACTTTTGAACGATGGCCATTCTGACCGGCCACAATCCAGTTTTAGAACATTTTCATCACACCATAATTGTCCTTTGTGCCTTTTTACAGTCAATCTCTGCTCTCACTCCGAAGTCCAGGCAATTACTGTTCTTTCTCTGTTCTTTTTTCTCCTTTTCTAGAAATTTCATGTGAACAGAATCATACAATATGTTTCTGGCTTCTTTCAGTTAATGTAATAATTTGAGGTTCATCGCTGTTGTGGCATGTATCAGCAAATCATTTCGTTTTATTGCTGCATAGTATTCCATTGTGTGAACATACATGTTGTGTTTATGAATTCACCAGTTGAGGGACATTTTAAGTGTTTCTAGTTTTTGGCTATTATAAAGAATACAGTTATGAATATTCCTATTCAGGTCTTTGAATGGACAAAAGTTTTCACTTTGGGTACATACAGGAATCTAGAGGAGTGGAATTTATGGGTCATGTACTAAGTCTGTGTTTAGAACTGTCTTCTAAAATATCAATACCATTTTACATTACCATTGCAATGTGTAAGCATCCCCGTTCCTCCACATCCTTAACAATGCTTGGTATTGTCCGTTTTCTTGATTACAGCTCTTCTAATGGTTGTGTAGCAGGATCTCATTGAAATTTTTATATGGATTTCCCTAACGGCTAATAACGTTGAGCACCTTTTCATGTGACTGCTAGCCTTTGTATATCTTCTTTGGTGAAATAGTTTGCCATTTTTTAAATTGGGTTGTTTGTGTTCTTATTAATGAGCTGTAAGAGTTTCTATATATTTCAGATTAAGTTCTTTATTAGGTATATTATTTGCAAATATTTTCTCTCAGTCTACAGCTTACCTTTTTTTTTTTTCTCTCTTCCGGTACACGGGCCTCTCACTGTTGTGGCCTCTCCCATTGTGGAGCACAGGCTCCGGACGCGCAGGCTCAGCGGCCATGGCTCACGGGCCCAGCCGCTCCACGGCATGTGGGATCTTCCCGGACCGGGGCACGAACCCGTGTCCCCTGCATTGGCAGGCGGACTCTCAACCACTGCGCCAGTAGGGAAGCCCTACCATTTTGTTTTTAATGGTGTCTTTTAAAGATCAAAAGTTTTCCATTTTTTTCTTTATGGAATGTACTTTGTATGTCATACCTAAGAAATCTTTGCCTCACCTAAGACCACAAAGAGTTTTCTCCTGTTTTCCTCTGAAAATTTTATAACTTTAGCTCTTATATTTATGTCAACAACACATTGTTAGTTGATTTTTATATACAGTAAGATATAAGGGTCCAAGTTAATTTTTTGGCATATGAATATTTAATTGTCCTAGCATCATTTGACACCTTTGTCAAAAATCAATTGACCATAATTTAAGGGTTTATTTCTGGATTTTCTAGCCTGTTTCATTGATGTATTTGTCTATCCTTATGCCAACCCCACAGTTTTGATTCCTCAATCTTTACAGTAAGTTTTGAAAGTGGATGGTATAAGTTCTATGTTCTTCTCCTTTTAAGAATTTGTTTTGACTGTTCCAGGTCTTTTGTGTTGAATCCATAGACAAATTTGGGGAGAAGGGCTATCTTAATCCTCCTACACTGTTGGTGGGAATGTAAATTCGTACAACCATTATGGAGAACAGTACGGAGCTTCCTTAAAAAACTAAAAATAGAACTACCATATGATTCTGCAATCCCACTCTGGGCTTCTACCCAGAGAAAACCATAATTCAAAAAGATACATGCACCCCAATGTTCATTGCAGCACTATTTACAATGGCCAGGACATGGATGCAACCTAAATGCCCATCGACAGAGGAATGGATAAAGAAGATGTGGTATGTATCTATATCTATCTATCTATCTATCTATCTATCTATCTATATACATATATATATATATACATACACAATGGAATATTACTCAGCCATAAAAATAATGAAATAATGTAATTTGCAGCAACATGTATGGACCTAGAGATTGTCATACTGAGTGAAGTACATCAGACAGAGAAAAACAAATATTATATGATATCGCTTATATGTGGAATATAAAAAAATGTTACAAACGAACCTATTTACAGAACAGAAATTGAGTCACAGATGTAGGAAACAAACTTATTGTTACCGGGGGGAAAGGGCGGGGAGGGATAAATTGGGAGATTGGGATTGACATATACACGCTACTATATATAAAATAGATAACTAATAAGGATCTACTGTATAGCACAGGGAACTCTTCTCAATACTCTGTAATGACCTACATGGGAAAAGAATCTAAAAAAGAGTGGATATATGTATATGTATAACTGATTCAATTTGATGCACAGCAGAAACTAACACAACATTGTAAATCAACTACATTCCAATAAAAATTAAAAAAAAACAAACAATATTGAGTCTTTCAACTCATGAATCTGAAATGTCTCTCCATGGATCTTCTTTAATTTCTCTTAGCAATATTTTCTAGTTTATAGTGCACAGGTCTTGCACTTCTTTTGTTAAATTTATTCTTAAGTATTTGATTTGTTTTTATTTTATTATGAATAAAATTGTTTTCTTAATTTGATATTCAGATTGTTCATTGCTAGTACACAGAAATAGCATTGATTTTTTTTATACTGATCTTTCATCTTGTGATTTTTTAAAAACTTCTTAGATCAAGTTTTTTCTTTTTTGGTTCTTTTTTAAAGATTTTCTACTTTGAGGATTATGCTCTTTGAATACAGTGTTCACTATGTTTTTTTGGAATTTTCATCCTTCATAGCCTTACCCTTAACTCCTTCAATCTGCCTTTTGCCCTGACCACTCAATAGCAATTGTCACAGGGGTCTGTTCTTAGCCTTGTGCCTTTCAATAGTCTTAACTGCGGCCTACATGACGCTGTAGAAAGAAAACTTGCCAAATTTATAGAGAACCCAACGTTTGAAAGTGAAAACTAGTGAGATAAAAGACAAAATTCAGGAATCAAAATTTCATGAACTGGTTGAAAAACAATAAGGAGTAGCAAACACAAAGACAAGTATTTAGGTTCTGAAGACTAATTGCACAAGCTTTATGATGTGGATTCCAGCCTCTCTGCATTGCTTCTCTCCCCATATGCGTCTTCCCAAGGACCCCACCTGTAATGCCTAGGTGCAGGTTCACTTCCTCTCTCTCATTATGATGTTTAAGCTCTTCTATCAGATGATGTTCATGGGTGTGTGTATTACAGTGCTTGTCATAGATTAGACACTCAACAAACAGAAGCTTCTTCATTTCAAACCAAGTATTCTCTGATTGCTCTCCTATGTCCTTCCCATGCTTTCTTTTCTAAAAATTTTGAGCTTCTGTCTGTGGAATCACAATTTTTCTTTGCTGTTGAAGAAATCTGGAAGACACGTTGGTTCCTCCTTATCTTTCGTCCCCATAACCAGTCATTTAGCCAGCTTATTGTATTAGTCAGTTCAGGCTGGTATAATACATTCCACAGACTGAATGACTTAGACAACATGCACTTATTTCTCACAGTTCTGGTGTTTAGAAAGTCCAAGAACAAGGTACCAGCATACTGGGTATCTAACAAGGACCTTTTTCCTTTTCTGAACATGGCCATTTTCTCGATATGTTATATGGCATAGAGAGAGAAAACTCTGGTCTCTTTCCTTATAAAGACACTAATCTCATCTTGAGGATTTTTCTTCATGACCTCATCTAAACCTTATTACCTCCCAAAGGCCCTACCTCCTAATACCATCCCACTGAGGGCTAGAATTTCAACATATGAATTTTAAGGAGACAACCATTCAGTCCAAAGCAGTTCTGTTAATTATTCTATCTCTACAATCTTATCTTTTTAATTTCTGTGTCCACTACCCTGACCAGGCTTATATTGCCTTATGCCTGTATTATCACAATAGCCTTTAATACTTACCTGAGATTAGCCAGAACATAGGGTACAGTTTTAGATTCAAGGAGAGGAAAGAATGAGCAATTCAGGTTCATTATTTCGATTTACTCTTGGAGTAGGTATAAAGCAGGGTAAAGTGTATTAAAAAGATAACAATGCAAATATGTGGTTGCAGTTACCAGCTTTCTTTCGTATCTTGTGGAAGCATAAACTTGGCAGCTCTCATAGTTTGAGATGTTCATTTGGTGAAAGAGGCCAACAATGATGATAGCACTGTCATTTATATCCCAGCCACATCAGCACCCAGAAGCAACTTACTTCATCATGTAAAACGATAGTTCTGCTACTCAGTAACTTTAATATTTAAGCACAGGGCTTTGAAATTCTTGCTGTGCTTTGGAGGAGATGTCTCTACACTGTCCCCGATTTTTTTCCCATTCACTCTTAAACTCACTCTAATCTAGCTTTGGTCCCCAGTGTTCTATCAGAAGTCCGCTTTTCATGAACTTCAATGAACTCCACGTTGCCAGCTCTCATGGCAGGACTCTGTCCACATATTATTTGTGGTACCTGCACATTTCAGCACAACATATCACTCCATCCCCCTTGATATACTGTCTTCGTTTAGCTTCCAGGATATGGGTACCTTTACATTTCATTTGCTCTTCCAGAGTCTCTCTTTACCTTTCTCCATTCCTGCTTTTGGCACAATGAGGCTGACCTGTATGGATTACATCGGTAGGTTGTTGTGCCCTCTGCCTTCCCGTGGCATCTAGTGAGAAGGGAAGGAGCAGAGGTCAAAGTACATATGCCCTGGCTCCCTGCCACCAAGGCTACTTTGAACTGGTTGTTTGTCTTCTCTCACAGAGTAGACTCTACAATAAATGTTCCCCTGCTTGTCTCATCAAGTCTAGAGACTATTAGCACCAGGTCACTCCACTATCTGCAGGGTTTCCCCACACACACACCTTTTAAACAATTCTGACTACTTTTCTCCACTTCTGCTGGAACCACCCTGGTCCAGGCATCATAACTCACATGGATGTTTGCAATGGTCTCATAATTTATTTCAGCCTGTACCTTCCCAACTTCACTCACAGTCTATCCTCAACATAGCAGTCAGAGTGACCTTTCTAAGGTCTAAGATAAATACCACATATTAATCTGTTCCAAACCCTTTAAGGGATCTGCATTTCACTTAAAGTACAAGTCAAAGCTCTCAGTTTTCTACAAGGCCCTACATGATCTGGCCCCTTTACTTTGGTGATCTTATCTCCTGTTAGTGTCCCCTAGCTCTCTCCATCCCAGACTCACTTTTCCAGTGGCTTTCTTGCTGTTCCTCCTACAAGTTAGTACACTTCTCTTGCCCTAGGGCCATCGTGTTGACTGTTCTGCCTGGAACCCTCATCCCCCAGACATCTGCAAACCTTTGCTTACCTGTCACTTTATTAATGAAACTTATCCTGCTTAACTTTTTTAAACTTACAACCCACTCTCTCCCCTTTATCCTCAATCCCCCTTATTGATCTCTAT
Organism: Orcinus orca; assembly: GCF_937001465.1. Taxonomy (NCBI): domain Eukaryota; kingdom Metazoa; phylum Chordata; class Mammalia; order Artiodactyla; family Delphinidae; genus Orcinus; species Orcinus orca. The sequence goes on from NC_064560.1 coordinate 129,428,590, forward strand.
TTTTCTTTTTTTCGTAGCTTTTATCACTTCTAAACTACCAGATTATCGAACTATGTACTTAATAATATATTCACTGACTGTAACTTTGTTTCTCCTAGTTAGAAAGTAAGTTCCAGGAGGTCAGGGATCTTTGCCTACCACTCTCCCTGGTACACAGTACAAGTATGATAAGTAATTGTTAAATGAACATCTAAGCCCTGGAGGCAAACTCCTTTTATCCCCACCTTTGCTTCAGGGCCAAGGAGTTTTCCATTTAGGTCCACTGGGGCTTTTCACTCTTCCTAGAGACTTTCTCATCCAACCTCACCACAACCTAATTTACTTTCACATTATTACTTCTCTTCCCTGCTCAGGAGCCTAACTGCCTTTTATATAATACTTCAATCTTCTATAAAGACTCTAGCCAAATGGAAATCTCTCCCATTTTTACCAATATACGTTCTAACTTCAGATAAAATATCACATTATACTTTTGTGGTATTTGTACTGTATAGCTCTAGATATTGTCTTTCCAACAAGCTTATAAGCTTTTTGACAATAATCATACCAGGCTATTTTTTGTAATCTCCAATTGTCATATAGACAGTGTCCAAAAGATGTTGTTAAATTTAATTTGAAATTTCTTTAACAATGATTGATAAATCTTCGACTCAACCATCTTTAAAATATTTCCCTCAAATATAAGATCAAATTTTGCTAAATTTATATGACCCGTTAATATGAAACTCATAATATGCTTTTCTAAGAAACTTGATTTCTCACAATCTTGCTCTGAAACATTTTTTATAAAATCGGCCAGACATTTTTTGAGGTGTGTACAAATTGTACACATTTCACTCAAATTCTGAAGGTTAAAACCCTCAGAAAATATGTTGTGTGCATGCTCCGGGTCAATCACATAATGGAAAACTACATAAAGATTCAGAATAATATCTAAGAATTCTTGTCTTGAATAAATTACATGCTCATTAATGTTGCATAAGTGATTCCACATATGTGTCTTGGGATGTGGAGTCACTTTTCCAATTTGTGTTTATTACCTAAAAGTGTTAATGTATTATTAATTCCACATAGGATTTGGGAGCTCTGGGATTTCATTGTAACATCTAGTTTGGTTTAATTAATAATATATCTTTTCTTTACTGATAAAATATCAATTAATGATCTTATTATATATATGAGTCTGATAGGCCCTGATGAGAGTCACTCAGACAAGTTAACTCCAAGAGGTACCGTATGAGAAATTAAATTCTTCACCAGCTTTGTTTCTAAAGCAGAAAGGAAAAGAAGAGTTGGGAGAGATGGAGGGACAGAATTATAATTGGTATATATTGACTAGCACTTTGGAACATATGTCTCTTTTTCTTTTTTGTAACTAGATTTCTTTACTTCTCTTGATTAATATTTTGTTCATCATTTGATCACCCCAGAATTGGTCACTTAGTTTTATTAATTTCCTTCAGTTTTCACTCTAATGCTTAAGAACATTAGAGTGCCTTAATCTCCTGTTTAAAAAAATTAATGTGGTTGTATTAATTTTTAATACTTTAATATTCATTCTAACGATCTGATAGCCAAGCAAAGATTTAATATCTGGGTTGTTTTGGAAACAATATTTTAGAATAGATGATTAATGATCATGTGATTTTTTTCACACTCCTTCTTTTGGGAGATATGTTCAGAATTATTTTCTTACTGCTGTGGCTGGTACCCAGAGTCACACTGTGTTAAGACACTTACCTGGCTTACCTGCACCCCCCATCTCTTTCACCCTGCCTCCTAAGCCAGACTCTACCAACTCTGCCTGTTCTCTTTGTCTCTCCTCTTCTTTCTGCCTCTCTTGCAGACTTTCTATACTTCTCCTACCGGGATTCCATAAGGTTCATGTAAAAGAGACACCTGACTGGGAGAATATATAAGTGAAGTCCTCTCATAAAAAACTAGACACAAATGAGAAAAATCTTACTTTTTAGTTTAATCAGCAGCAGGATAACATAGCGGTTAAAACCATAGAATCTAAAGCTTGAGTTCATATTCTGGCTTTGTTTCTAGTACGTGATTTTGTTTCTTAATTTCTAAGAGGCTCAGTTTTCTTAATTGTAAAATGGAGATAAAGTTCCTACCTCATAGGGCTGTATAAGGATTAAATATGTTATTTTTAAGTTAATATATAAATACTTAGTTGTAATAGATAAAGTACTTAGAATAATCCTTGGCACAGAATGAGTGCTAGTTATGCTACTACTACGTAATCATTTGCATGCTATTGTGCTACTGCTAGTCCTATATCTAAGTTATAGCTATATACATTTTAGCCAGCACTATTAAACTTACAATAATGAACAGAATGCAATTTCATGGCAAATCATGCTAGACTATATTCTCTATTACAGAAAAATAAAAAACTTATAAACAATGTCTCCTTGATCTTTAAGCCCATATATAGATTCTACTAAGACAAAACAAACTATAATTTTAATTAGTAATTATAATCAGTCACTGCAAAGTCTTGATTAGCTTTTGTATTCTTTGCTTAAATTTATAAAATTTGCTTTTATCTTTGAGAAACATGATACCAAAATTTCCAAATCTATAATTTCAGTGTGGGCTACAGTTGTAACTAAGTAACTCTATCAAAAAAAAAAAAAATGCAGGTACAAGTACATTGGTAAATAGAGATTGAAACTATAAGAAATTCAGTCCTTCTGGAATGTTCATTCCTTCTCACAGTTTGCTTCATTCCTATTAGAAATCAGAGAATCTTCCTTTTCCATCACATCATTACTAGGTCCCTTTCATTACTTAATACTATTTTCAGAGTCTTGGTTGCAAAACTAAGAATCTTCTCTCTCCATAGAAGCTAAATAGATAAAGAAGTAAAAACAGGCATGTATAGATTATATACTGAAGATTGGTATTTATGGATTGAAATGTCAATAGCGATATGAGAGATATAAGCAATGGATATTTAAAATAATGTTGCCATCTAAGAATCAACACACATTTATTACGTGCTGATAAAAGGCAGGCTTTGTACTAGTCAATCCTACGGTGGATAAAAAGAGATATTTCTATTTTATCATGCTCTTAAGCACTGCACCAGGTGTTGGGGAGACAAAGATGAATAAAACACAGTCTAGGTCCTCAGAGCCAAGTGCGAAACAAATCCACAGCTGTCAAGGATCTTTAGCTTAATTTTCAGAAAACTCCATGGCTTGCAGAATCTCACAAAGTGTTGAGTGAGAGAAACCAGGCCCCAGCTTCGTGTCTGCATTCAAGTAAGGTTCAAAATGAGGCAAAACCAAGCTATGGTGTTAGAAATAAGTGACAACCCCCATAGGAGCAGGAGGTGGTGATTAGAAGGGAGCACGAAGCAGGCTTCTGTGATGCTGGTCAGACTCAGTTTCTTAATATGGGTGCTGATGATATGGGGTTCCTCACTTTGTGAAAATAAACCTATGATTTGTACACTTTTTGGTATGGATATTATACTTCACTTAAAAAAAAAATCCCATGGCTTGTTAGAATTCCAAAATTCTCTCCTGATATTTCTTTAAATTTCTAGGGAGAGGTGTGATAACATTCTTTTGATTTTCGCTTTCTCCAGGTCTTCTGCCTTTGTGCTTTTAGAGAGTTAGGAAGTACATGGAAAAGTGGTTTACACTGTAGGAGTGTATATAGCTTTAAACACAATAAGCATCATTGTTCAAGAACATGTTCTTCGTCCACCCCACCACTGTGGAATCCAGTTCCAGATTCACCCCATATCTCTCATGCGATCTTTTCTCCTGTGTATTCTCCTCCCTTCCTCTGAATCAGCTGTCCCTTGTGCACCTTCTCCAGTCTCTACAACATTCCTGACTCCAGCTGTGGAGAGCAGTTCCACGTGTGCTTTGACTCACTTCATTCTGAGATCATACACCGAAAGTTGTATGAGGCCCTTCCAAACCTGTGGGGATGCAGGGCAAGCCCATGCACAGGCAAACCCTGAAAGTGAAATAAATTTAACACCTTCTGGCACAATCTTTGACCAATAGAAAGCTGATGGGTAAATGCTACTTTTCGTCAGTTTCAAGGGGACAACTGTAAAAGGTCTTCTATATGCTCCTCAGAAAAGTTCCTGGAGTGCTGTGACCAACTTGATAACATACCCCCTTTTCTCCTTGCACGTTTACTGTCATGGATTGCTAACTCTCCTGCTCACTGTGATTACCTTCCAAATAAACCACCTGCGCAGAAGTCTTTGAGGCTTTGCTTTCTGGGGGGACAATGTCTAAAACAGTTGGTACCTAGAAAGCAGACGTATAGGATAGGATTCCAGAACTGAATCACTTACCAGTCTGATGCAAACAGAAAACCCACTGGTCATGGGAAGAGGGATGATGAGGAAGTCCAGGTATGCTATAGCATCACAATGACTGAGTCTCCCACCTGCAGTGGAATAGGCCAAATGGAAGGTGGGGCACTGGATTACTCTGTGCCTCTAACACATCAGTGCGCAATGGTGAGTTTAATAACTATGAAATTGACTGGCTGCTGTTTTATACTTTGGAAGAATTGAGCAAAGAAAATGACAACGTTAGATCAGACAGCTACCACCTCAGGGCATGCTGTGAAACACAGGAGGACTTCCAAGGCAGCATCTAGAAGGACACTCATTTCCTGAACCTGCAGGGCAGACGTTGCTCAAAACCAGACTCAGGAGTTTCGGAGTTTCAAAAGAAAGTATAAGTCTAGCCTTGAAAGGTTTCCTATGCTTTGTTTTGTGGAGCTACAGCTTTTCTCTCTAGTCATCACAGTGCTTACACAGTAGGCCACGAAAGAAAAGGCCAAGGTGGCAGAGTGCAAACTACATACGGTTTGAGAAACACGAACTCTCTTCCCAAGGCTGACCTAGCTACTACACGTCTGAATACCTGAACTGTCAACATCAAAGACTGATGGTGATTCTGCTATACGATATCATCCTTGAGAAAACCAGCCACCCATTTGGGTGGCTTGCAGATTTCGCCAAAACCTTTCAACCCTGGAAGCGGCAGCAAGAGTTTATAGAGGGATTGACATCTGCTCCAGATCTGCTTTTACCTTCTCTGCCAAAAGTTCCTCCACTCCATCATCATGTAAGAGCTTACACAGTGCCTTATTTATTGGCATGATGCTTTTCTACAATACTGTCTCCAAATAAGGGACCCAATTGATAGCAATGACTATGTTGACCATGGAGTAGACTGGTCCTAGCATAAATATTTGTATTCCACAGAAGCAGTCATTTTAATAGAATGAGAATAGCCTATTCAAATATCTTCTGGGTGCTAGTTTACAAACAAAACCCTGGAGTGCTGGGGTGCTCAATCAACAGCCAATACGTGGCGTTGTGTCCTCAAAACCCAGAATATCCAGGTTGAAAAATAAGCCTTAGATATAAGATGGGCCCCCCTCACCACCATTTCCAGGAATCCTTTTGCAGAATTTGTGTTTTCAACCTTAAGTAGATCTAGAGCTCTTCATTCCCAGAGGTGACTCCTTCTGTCAGGGAACAGAGAACTGACAAAGAGTAACATTTATCCATACTTTCCCTGTTGCTTGAAGATTGTGTTAACTTTCCTGCACTTATAGGCTTTGCACGTGTGTGGGTCTAGTGGGCTTCCCCTGGAATCTCATGCCATAGTTCAGATTTTCTACTAGATTTAAGTTTCTATTCACCTGAACCTATGACTATTTCCAGGTCACTTTAGGATCTTCATGCCAGTATCCATGCCAGCAGACAAAGAAAGGAGCTCCTGATTACCAGGAGATACTAGTTATGCTGCTACGTATAGGAATAGGAAGGAGGATATCTGGAACCCAAGGCATTAACTGGAACATTTCCCAGTACTTTTGTCCCCAATTAATGATGGTGAATGGGCAACTGCTTTAATTGCCATTCAATAGTGGCGAAGCTATTGAGGGATCATACCTTTCAGGGGTAAATGTTTATGTCACCCCATATGGAAGCAGCCAGAGTACCTGAAGTTATGGTTTAGCTTGAGGAAATTTAGAATAGGTGATGGCAGATAGGAGATGATAACTACCAATTAACGTCTTATGACCAATATAGCAGAAAAAGGGGATGGGTGTATCTTGATTCACAAACCCTTCCCCTACTAAGTCTTTTGAAGGATTGGACTTAATGAAAGACAGAAACACTGTAATGGGTGAACTGTGGCAGATGACTCTTGTTCACCAGCTCACATTTTCTTGGCCTCATCTCTGATTCCAGTTATGGCTACAGCAAATTAATTCTGTATAGGCTTCAGTTTACCTGGAACTGACAGGTAAACTTGTCTCAAACATGCACCATAATCTTTCAAGCCCTCTTTGACACTGTTCCATGGGGATGCTCGTGGGAGGTCATTCAGGAGAGATGCAAGCACAACCTGAAATGTAAGGGAGTTGAGTTCACGCCCACTGGGGCAACCTTGAACTAATGGGGTTTGGAAAATGATCAGGAAATGCTTATTGTTTTTTCCCAATTCTCAGGTAGAAATTTCTTTCAGGCACAGCAGTGTATTGGGTTTTCTCCCTTTCCAGTTTCAATCTCCACGGTCACTCACCCCTGCTCCCTGGGACCACCTTTCAGTAAACTACTTGTACCCAAGTCTGATACAGATTCTACATTCAATCTGTCGATTTCAGTATAAAAGCACACCTTCTTCTGCTTGTTTCATTCAAAGAAGCTTCCTCCCTCTTCTAAGGTCTTGACACCAGCTAAACTCTCTGCCCAGAATTATCTCATTTATCCCTAGAAGGCTTGTGAAAGTATATTTTCCAAATGGAGACATTTCCTTCCCTAACTAAGCAGAATTCAAGTACTTCCTTTTCTTTCTTTACTAGCTGATTTTCTTTAGCCTATAAATGGGCTCAATTTAATCCCATCTAAAAACATCCATATGCCCATATACGCAGACACAAAAATTCCAAGACAAAACAAAACAAAGTCACAAAGGACACAAAAACTACACACTTGACTTTATACCTTTCTTCTTCTCAAAATAACAGCTGACATTTATCGAGTGCTTACCACACGTCAGGTGCTATTCTAGCAAATGACGTGCAATATCTCATTTTATTTTCACAAAACTCTAGGTGGTACTATTATTATACTCAAATGTACAGAGAAAACGCTGTAGTTCTTTGATGTTAATTAGCTTGCTCAAGGCCATAGCTTCAATGTTTGATGAGGGATTAAAAGTTAGGTCTCTCTGCCCCTGGAGTATGCATATCAGCGTTGTCTAAGGATCATGGTTACGGTTTTCAATTGCTCACTTCTCATTCTTTTCAACTTATTACAACGACTTCCCATTGAAACAGCATATTCTAGGGTCACCAATATTGTCCAAATCCAATGGATACTATTCATTCTTATCTTACTCAAAAGTCTTCCTGTTTGATAAAGTTGATAAGTCCCTTATCTCCTTCTGAGTTTCTCCTGACTGATGACTTTACTGTTTGTTCATGGTGTTTTTTATGTCTCCCTCCACCCCAAATTTAAATATTGTGATTATAAGTTTTAGTCCTCCACTTTCTTTTCACTTTATAGTCTCTCTTTGGGTGGCTGCAGCTACTACCTTACATTGACCTCTTGACCAGCATTTACAAGAACCAAAATTTTACCTGAATTTCCTACAATTTGTATTTTAACTTTAAATAGTTAATGTTTTCTTTAACTCAGCCATCTACCTACTAAAAGTAGAAACGTGGAATCTTTATTGAGGTATGTAGGAAAGCTTATTTCAGACTGTCCATATTCCTAAAGATGATCAGCTTTAGGGGAAAGGTGGGGAGTCACCAGAGAAGCCTAAGCTTAGTCAGACTCTTAATGGCAAGAGCTGGGATGTGAGTACTTCATTCATGCTCAGTGAGAAGTAGGAGTGACTTCAGTGGGTAATGACTAGGGGTTTTAGACTTCTTTTGCAGGTGATTCTGAAAATACAGTTATTCTGGAGAGTGAGGAAAACTCTATACAGGGAGAAGGGGGCTTTCTGTTAGATAGCTTTTGACTACTTGCTGCTATGATCATTCTTACTAAATAGTGGTGCTGTTTATTAAAATGTTTTCTCATGACCTATTTCCACCTAAAAGCTTTGAACTGTGGGAATACATGACAAATCTGATCTGACCTGCCTCAGCCCTAGGACTAGCCTTAACAGAATACGCAACAGTGTTATCTGCAAGCTGATTATGAAACTTGTTTTCATATTAACTCTTCTTAATTTATTAACCTCATTTAGAATTTTAGGGTTTTAGATCCTTCGCAACTGATTAAAACAAAATACTGTTGTTCTTCCAAGAATAGAAACGGTTCCTTCCTTCTGTTCCATGTGGAAGTCAGCTTTTCAAGACCAGGTCTGTTTTTTTGTTTTTGACATGTGTATCTTGTGAACAGTTGTACTTTGCCAACTGCTAAAATAATCATTGGAAATAAAGACAATGGAGACAGTCACAAGAGCTTTTTGGAATTATTAAATGCAAGACCCTTTCTGGCTTGTTTTTGTCAGCCATGTCCACTACTAATGGCATAGTTTAAAAAAAGAATCCTACCTAAGAAGAAAAACACACCTTAAGTTCTTATGAGTAGAATCAGATGGAAGTAGAATCAGATGGAATTATCTGGATGGCAGAATTGCTTTCATACGCTGCAATGGACCTCTTCCTGGGGCTCCTCAGACCATGTGGAAACCCATGGACCCCATGATTAGGTCCCTTGTGGGCCCTGTGTGTTTGAATTCCAGTATAGCCCCTGTGTTGACCTACATGTTCCTCATTTTATATGTACTACAAAAGGCATTTCACTTACCTAATTATTAGTATTCTTTTTCAAAGAATAAAATTGGGAACCTCATTGACAATGATATCCTAGCACTTGCTTATTTCAGTGTTGTTTCTTAAAAAAAAAAAGATTGCCCTTATGACTGAGGCTAAGAGTATCAGAATAAGGTCATCTGAAATTGTTTTCAAATTCACAGTCTTATTGAACTAGTACTAAGAATTTTGGTTCTCATTTGACCTTCTCCCATACCACATTGCTGTTTTCAAACGTTGTTCTCATACACCAATGGTTGGCTTTTAAATCTTTCTCTCCTCATAAAAATTAAAGAAAAAAAATAGCTTATATGGCAAGTATTCAATATTTTTTAAAATGTAGCCCAGAAATATCTTTAAACAAAGATTACTTAATCTGACTGAATTTTTTTTAAAAAGGATTTAAATTATAAAATTTTCCTGTTGATTATGTAATCAACACTTTGTGCTTTAGTTGTGGAAGAAAAAGACTCACTTTTATCTCTGTTTGGTAAATATTTTAAAATGCAATGCCCATACACAGAGTTTGGTTCTTCAATTACTTTTCTTCCACAATGACAAACCGTCTAACGCTATTTAATGGCCTTTCCTAGAGCGCTTCATGATTCAGAGTCTTCCAGCTGTGACAAATCAAAAGGCACCTATGTATTCTTTGGGGTTTTTATTTGCAAAAATGTCAAAAATTCAATTTAGTTTTGATTTTGATGTACATTAATCTTCACAACCTTTTATGCATCAATTAACTGGCAAAAGTTATGCGGGCATCTCTTTACTGTATGTGTCATGAAGGCCTTTTAGTCTTTTTTTTTTAGTATATATTCTTTGCTGTTTTTGCAGTGAGCTACGCTTTTAAAGGGGCCTTTCTTGGCTTTTCTCTTTGGAAGCCTGCTTTATATGAAAACAAGTTTAGTTGGAGTTTCCCAAAAGTGCATGTTCTCTATCTAGAATGGTTCTAGTGAGGCAAGGTCATAGCAGCGACCCTCACAGCTGAGCTTAAAGGTGTATATTTACCTTTTACTTTTTCTAACTTAAAAATATTTATTATTTATTATAGAAGCGTAACAACTTTAGAAATCATTTAGCCCAACTCACTTTACAGATGAGAAGAAAGGGGCAGAGTTAAGTTGGATATCTTACCTAAAACCAGCCAGTTAATAGTACATTCAAGACAAAAACTCAGGTCCTTTTAGCTTCTCTAGAATATCACCCTACTCTTGTCACTTTGAAACAGATTTTGTGGTGAGAGGTTATAATCCTTTCTTGCTCACTTTCACAGAGTAGTTAACTTGGCTTCTGAAACCAAGCAGGATCCTGAGGGGCTCCTGGGCACAAAAGCCTTTCAGTGTCCCCTGTTTCTTGTGGGGAACAGACTCCAGCCTCCATGACTTCCCTGAGTTCCAAAGGGCAGATTCTGAACAGTTGCTAATCTGGGGAAGGGAAGGGTTGCAGAGTTAAGGGAGGAACAGCCAAGAAACAATAGTGCAGCCTTGGGGCAGGGTCCTGGCTCCGACTCAAGGGATACACATGACAATGTCTTTAAGCCATTTATAGAACTAAAACCCAGCAAATGGAACATGTCAGCATTCTTCATACCAGAGAAGACCACCTGAGGCCAGACTAAAGGAACCAGAGAAGCTCATCAAGAAGATTATCTGAGACCAGGTTAGAGGAGCACTGGCCTGCACATACCCTAATCTTATCAGCAACGCCACCCTTGCCTTAATACTCTTCACCAAACTCCCCTGGGTTGGGACATACAGTTTCAAGGGCTATGTCCCCCTTTGCCGGGCAAAGCAATAAAGCTATTCTTTTCTACTTCACCCAAAAGTCTGTCTCCAAGATTTGATTTAGCACCGGTGTACAGGGACTGAGTTTTCAGCATCACTTCCACATTGACTTCCATAAAGAATTGTGAGCTCCTTAGAAACAAAAGCTGTTCATACTGCCTCGGATGTCTCCAGCACACTCAATAAGACATTCTGCCTTCAGCCTAACTAGCACGAATGAGATAGTTTCTAATTGTGAGCAAAATGTAGAGCTGCACCTGCCCCACTAGAGGAAATGGAAACCCTTTAATTTTATACCATTCCTTTGGCCTAAAACCTTTAGCAAAGAAGAGTGGTGTGGTTATTTGGCTTTCCTCCCTCAAATTCATCAGTAGGACATAAATCATTTCTGGATACTTCTTGCTTCTTCCTATTCTTTAACTTTTGGAGCCAACTTTCCACTTACTCTATTATTCCTGGACCCCAGACATGGTAATTAACCTCAGAGATGGAACTTAGTCAAAAATGTACTCTGCAAACAGCTTTACATTAGAAAAACTTTAATTGTGCTCAGCAACATTTCTTAATTTAATCTGAAAGGTTACAGTATCTTCCACATTAATCAATAACCATTTAATTTCTGGATGAAGGTTGAAATGATTTTCTCTGACTCACTAGCTTGGCATAAGGCTATGCTTTGGGCTGTTAATTCACCTTGCAAAGGCTTCAGTTGAATTCCTCTGGGTTCTGAAAGAGTGGGGCATCTTTTAAAAAGTGGGTCATTTTATTATGATAAGTCATAAGACAAACTCCGCAACAGTTTCTCTCTTTGAGGAACATTTGGTATAAGATGGTGGGCTTTGTAAAATTATGTATGATACTTGGAATGGGAGGATCTAGAGCTCAGAGGCAAGGCTGTGGGATTAATCATCTCTCTCCTTCATTGCAGAGCCCACATACTGAGTGATTTTAGATTGTTTTTGTAGGATTGTTGTAAGATTTTAGATTATTGTTGTATGAATTCAATGTCCAAATGTTATTTCCTATTTAGAACATACACTCTTCAAATGAGGAAGAAATATTTACATTATGTAGCATCTCTGTTCACAGACACTATTAATGATGACCATTATGTCAATAAATTACAATGACAATTTGGGAAAGCTTCCACCTAGTTCTGACTACTTTTCTTGTATTCCCAGTGTGTTGCATCATCTTTCTAGTCTATAGAATTTGTTCTCAGTAGTGGCAGAAAGAGAGAGAAATGCCAGGGTCTAATTACTGATGACTTTGAGGTGCAAAAGTCTGAAAGTTCTATAGTCATGAAGTCAGGATTATTATTAAAATGTTTTTTCCCATCACTAACATTTGGAAAGCACATGGCACAATAGCCTTTGATATGCTCCAATTAAAATTCTCTAATCAAAGGAACTAATCAAATGAGAATCATTGCATTTGAAAGCAAGAAAGAGGGACCTTGGAGATCTAGTTTTACAGATGAGGATGCCAAGTCTGACTTACATTAAGTGACGTGCCAGAGGTCACAAAATTAAGTAGTGGCAAATTTGGCACTGGAACCTTACTACGTACGTCAGAACTCTTTCCACTAAAACCTTACATTTCTTGAATATTTAGAGCATCTATTTTAAGGAAAAAATGGCTTAAAGTCTGAGTGAAGACATGCCAAGAGTTCCATTATACTTAAGCTTTTGAATGTTGTTCATCTTTTGGCCTCTGCTCCTTCTCTTCCCCCTGTACACAATTCTCCCTGTAAGATCTCATACAAATACTGGTGACCACACTGAGGCTGTGCCCCTATTTCCTGCAATGTTCACAGTCATCCCAATACACCCATCTTGCAAAATAAGGACCTAAATATGCAATCATCTGCACTCCAAACATACCACGAACCACCAATGTCTGCTAATTCCACTTCAAGAAGGACTCCAGGGCTTTCCTGGTGGCGCAGTGGTTAAGAATCCGCCTACCAATGCAGGGGACATGGGTTCGAGCCCTGGGCCGGGAAGATCCCACATGTCGCGGAGCAACTAAGCCCGTGCGCCACAACTACTGAGGATGCACTCTAGAGCCCACGAGCCACAACTACTGAAGGCCAGGCGCCTAGAGCCCGTGCTCCACAAGAGAAGCCACCACAGTGTGAAGCCCGTGCACCACAACAAAGAGTAGGCCCCCCTTGCTGCAACTAGAGAAAGCCCACGTGCAGTAACAAAGGCACAACTCAGCCAAAAACAAATAAAAGAAAAAAATAATAAATTTATTAAAAAAAAGAAAAAGGACTCCAAAATCTGGGCCTTGCCCTCTATGGCCTTATCATCTTTCTCCCGGATCTTGGCAAAGGGACCCCTGCCCCCACCTTGGGCCTTCCCATCACATGCTGGTCTCCCTTAATCGACTCTTCATTTTTCCCTTAGTTCTTCCTAAAAACAAATCTGATCACAACCATTTCTGTACTTATAAAACTGCATGACTCTGCAATGCCTTCACGTTCTGGCTCAACCCACCTCCCCAGGGTAGACCTGCTTCCTGGCAGACCCATGCTGTGGCTGAATAGCCCACCTTCTCAACCTTCTCTGCATAAGCCATAACCTCTCATAACCCCAGGCCTGGCTTATGACTTCCTTCTCCTGGAACACCTTCCGTCCCATTCATTGCTTCCAAAACTCTTATCCTAGCTGAAACACAGCTAAAAAAATTACTTTTCTATGACATTTCCTGAGACCTTTGGCAGTAGTGACTCCCTGCTCCTACCTCACTCTGTTCACGCATTTCTTATGACATTTATGGAATTATTTACTGCAATTTAATACCTCTCTTACATTATTCTATTTAAAACATATTAGGGCCTAACAAATAAAAGGCAGGTAACAGAGGCAAATAGAACTGAGTTTGATGCCTACTCACCAGCCAGTGACGATGACTTGATACAATCTTGATGATCCAGTTTGTTGATTTGCTGAAGGTTGATAATAATACCCACATATGGGTCTGATGTAAGAAATGGCAATGATGTACGCAAAGTGCTTCACACTGCGTCAGCACCATTTATCAATCAATAAACTGAGATGTTCATCCGTGTATTCTCAACCTTTAAGTGCCAAGCCTACTTCCTGAAATGAAAATAATGTATGTATTTACTCTTTATAAACCTGGCTATGTAAAAAATATATCTTCTTTTGTTTCTTTATGCCTGGCTAACCTCTCAAGTTCCAATTTCTGCTGATGGTGACTGTTGTGATAACTCAGTGACTTTCTCGTATGAGAAGTAGTATTTTGGAAACTACTCAGTCTATGCAGGATTTTCTACCTGATCCACTTTCCCTCCCCTCAGGGCAGAGCAGAAGGATTTATGTACTCTCCAGGCATCTGAGAGATATTGAATTTGTATGCCTTTTGTGCTTCTGTCTGCCTTTAGTTGAGGTGTAGCACTTCTTACCTGGTCTTGGACTTTAGTCTCTGGCCCTGTTATATTCACTACTGATGTACTTAGATGACAGA